>NW_026137502.1:4005090-4676988 GCF_009805555.1 Andrographis paniculata | reverse complement strand
CTACTGCCGCAGCTTCTATCGCCGCATCAGAGCGCTTTGTCAAAGCCGCGCGATTGCGGACAATATCCTGTTAGCGTCGGAGATGGTCCATGATCTTAATCTGAGAGGAGGCTCGCACAATTTATTGCTGAAATGGGACCTTAACAAGGCGTACGATCGGGTGCATGGCGGTTCTTACGGCACGCCCTTTCCAGGTTCGGTTTCCGGCTCACTTCATCACTTTGATTATGAACTGTGTTGAGCATGCGTGGTACTACGATCCTTGTGAATGGGGACCTGGGTGGCTTCTTCCCCCTCCTCGCGAGGCCTTAGGCAGGGAGACCCTTGTCCCCGAACCCTTTTTGTCTTGGCTGCAGATCTCTTATCACGCGGCTTGGAGCGCCTCTACACCGTTTCCGGATCTGTACTATCGGTGTCGTGGTCGGTTCCGGCTGACGCACCTTGCTTATGCGGATGATGTCCTCATATTCGCTAATACCTGTGGCAATCGCATCAGCCTTCTGACCGACTTTCTGACGACTTACGCACGGATTACTGGCCAGAAGGTGAACTGTCAGAAAAGCCAGCTTGTTTTCAGCCGCCAGTGCCCGGAGACTGTTCAACGACAGCTCCAATCGGTGACTGGTTTTGGCGCAGCTGAACTCCCTCTTACATATCTTGGCGCGCCCCTCTATGTGGGCAATCGGCGCAATATTCTTTATGAGGAACTCCTTGGAAAACTCCGTCGTTATCTGCACGCTGGGATCGCTCGGTTCTATCTCACGGGGGTCGATTACAGTTATCAGGAGCACTTTGTTCTCGCTCCCCCTATATCTGCTGCAGGTACTTTGCCCCCCCCAGGCGGTACTTCACTCTGTGGAGCAACTTTTTGCTCGTTTTTCTGGGGTTCTTATCACGGGCACCGACGCCGCCATTGGATCTCCTGGGCGGATATTGCACGGCCACAGGAGGAGGGTGGGCTTGGCATTCGTCGCCTGGCCGATACGGTTCGGGCCTTCTCGTTTAAACTGTGGTGGCGACTCAGAGATGGCTCCTCCCTTTGGGCTCGCGCGCTTCAACAGAAATATTTTCGGAATTCCTTCCCAGGACTTGCACCCTGCAGGAGCTACGACAGCCCGGTTTGGAAGCGTCTCTGCCAGGTTCGAGATGAGGCACAGACTCAGATCACTTGGAATTTGGGGCGCGGGGACTGCTTCTTCTGGTATGATATTTGGTGTGGAGATCGTCCGCTATGCGCTGACCGCCAGGACCGCCCTCCGCCGATACGGGTGAAAGAGATGTGGGTTAACGGGACGTGGGACATGTGCCGCGCCTCCGAGCTTACCTCCCTGAAACCCTTGTTCAGCAGGTCTCGGCGATTCCTCCTGATCCCCGACTGCGGATCAGCCGATCTGGAAGGCCTCGACCACAGGTACTTTCTCTACAACCTCAGCATGGAGATGAGCCGAACAGCTGGAGCACGGAGCTGGCTCTTTGCAGCTTGTGGTCGCCGCTTCTTTACTCCTACAATGTCGGTATTCCTATGGCGTTTATTTCGCCGTCGGATACCTGTCGATGAGGCCTTACGGAAGATGGGCCTCCCTATTGTCTCTTGCTGCCAGTGCTGTCGGGAGTCTGAGACGATCGAGCACTTATTCTTCTCGTCGGCGGTTGCCCAGCGCGTGTGGCGCCATCTTGCCGATCTATTTCATATCCAAATCCCGCGGACACATGCGCCCCACCTGATGGTTTCGCTTGGCGTCTGTCCTCCCCACATGCGCGGAGTATCCGTACTATATACCGCTCCTGGCCTTCTGGTTTCTTTGGACGGCACGGAATGACGCCAAACACCGAGGTATCCAGATTCATCTGACCGGATTATTTGGCGTATTCACTGTCATTTGCAGGGTCTTAGGCCGTGCTGGCCTCCTTCAGCGTCAGCACTGGCCTGGGGAGGTGCACCTAGCCTCTAGTCTCGGTCTTCGCCTCCCACCTCCGGTTCTTCGGCCGCCGGTCATGGTACGCTGGGAAGCCCCGTCTCCAGGCTGGTTCAAACTCAACACTGATGGGGCATCGCTCGGGAATCCAGGCGCCGCTGGAGCCGCGGGCGTCATTCGGGATGCCACCGGCGCCCCAATTGTGGCATTCCAAGTTCCCCTTTTGAATACGACGAACACTTTGGCCGAACTGCAGGCGATTCGATCTGGAGTGGACCTGGCGGTTGCCCGCGGCCTCCTCCCTCTCTGGATCGAGACGGACTCGGCCAGCAGTATCTCTCTCATCTCCTCCTCGACGGGACACTGGACTCTCCAGCCTTGTCTCCACCACCTGCGCCTACAGCTTCGCAGCATCGAGTGGAGGATCTCTCATATTTTCCGCGAGGGCAATAAAGTGGCGGACAACTTGGCGAACACCTCTGTTGCCCTTCCTCATATGCGGATCCTTGAGCCGGCGGACATCCCAGCGAGGACCCGTGGCCTCATCCATGCTGACGCGGCGGGCCTCCCGTGCTTTCGCTTCCGTTAGCTTTTATTGCTTACAATCTTTATTTACATTTACAGCACTTGTACCGAACTTTGCAGAACTACGTATGGCTTGATCCCGTTGGGGTACGTAGGCAGCTCTTTGAGCCCAGCCAAAAAAAAAAAAAAAAAAAAAAAAAAAAAAAAAAACCTGAATGAAAACCCTGAAAACCCTGAACCCTGAACCCGAACCCTGAACCCTGAACCCGACCCTGAAAACCCTGAACCTAAACCCTGAACCCTAAACCCTAACCCTAAAACCCTAACCCCTAAAACCCTAACCCTAAACCCTAAACCCCTAAACCTAAACCCTAAACCCAAACCCTAAACCCGAAACCCAACCCCAAACCCTAAACCCCAAACCCTAAACCCCAAACCCCAACCCCAAACCCCAAACCCCAAACCCCAAAACCATTCGCGAAATTACAAACGCTCTCCAGCACTTGGGCGATTTCCGGCCACCTTCTCCGACGACTTCCGTTCCGGCGGATCCAGACGCCGGACGGCAAATCGGCCACCGTCAGTCGCCTCGCCACCCCCATAAACCCCCCCTACACCAAACCTCATCACCGGAAAACGCCCCCAGCCGCCGCTCTCGTCAAGGCCCGAAACGACGTCTCCGGCGAACTCGCCGTTCCGGCGTTTTCGGCCCGGCGCTTCATCAGCATCGTGACCGCCGTCCTTCACAACCCCCGTAGCCGCCTTCCCGCTGTCGGAAACCACCCCCCGCGGGCCGCCGTCACCATCCGCCGGGATCTGCCCAGCGCCGTCGAGTTTGTCGCGGCCCCTCCTGACGTCCAACGGCGATTCGGCCACCGTCACTGAACTCGCAGGGTTGAGGAGTCCCCGAACCCACCCCTCGATCGCCGGAATCCGCCGCCGGCCCCGGCCCCGACGGTTTGCCTCCTGAACCGTCGCCACCGCTGTTCGGCATCTCCCCGCCGTCAGACCACTATTCTGACGACGGCATCGTACTCCCCGGCCCGGAAAACCCTAGGACCGTGCTACCGCCGCGAGCTGCCACCTCTCCGCCGCTGCCGCCGTTGATCTGATTTGCGTCACCTTCGGCGCCGCCGTACTCCCATCTCCGACGCCGGTTCGTCATTCGGCCACCGTCACCGACCTCGCAAGGTTGGGGAGTCCCTGAACCCACCACCCGACCACCGGAATACACTGCTGGAAGCCGCCGTCGACTTTGCCCTGCCGGTTGACCTCCGGCAACCCCGACGATTGCCCTCCTGACGGTTGACCTCCCGACGGTTGATCTCCCGACGGTTGGCCTCCTGACGGTTGAGTTCCCGAGACGCCGCCTCTGCTTCTTCGGCCGACTCCGCTGCCCGACCAACTCTCTGGTCCCATTACTGTATCACCCGACCCCGACATACGCCTTGGTCGGTGCTCCTTGACGCCAGAACATCTCCCGACTGAGGCCCAGGGATCGCGACTGTTGTTTCTCCCGACGGTTGATCTCCCGACCGAGGCCCGACCGAGGCCGTCTCTGGTCCCGAAGGTTGATCCCGACCTAGGCCCGACCGAGGTCGTCTCTGGTCCCGAAGGTTTCCCGACCGAGGCCCGACCGAGGCCGTCTCTGGTCCCGAAGGTTGATCCCGACCGAGGCCCGACCGAGGCTGTCTCTGGTCCCGAAGGTTGACCCCGACTCGGCGCCTCTCCGCCCGACTTCGCTGCCCGACCACAGTTCTGGTTCCATCAGTTCCCCGACCCCGACAACCCCCTTGTCGGTGCCCCTGACGCCAGAACCGTTCCCGTCCGCGGTCCAGGGATCGCGGTTGTCACTGATCCCGACGGTTTATCCCGACTCGGTGCCACCACTGTTCTCCCCGACCCCGCCAACCCCCAGTCGGTGCCCCGACGTCAGAACAGTTTCCGACTGGGGCCAAGGTGTCGCGGCTGTCACTGACCCCGACTTTTGACATCCCGACACGTCGTCCCCGACTCTCCGCCCGACCCTGACGTCCGACCACCCCCCCCAGACGCTGGAACAGTGCCCGCACGGTGCCAAGGAATTGCGGCTTCCTGCCGCTCTGGTGCTCTGATCGCAGGTCGGACGGCACTGTCTGGACTAGCTGGCCCTGGAAACCCCAGACCCCCACCCTCTGCCGCCGTATCTGATGACAGACGCTGACTCCTTCCGGAGCTAGGTTTCTGCTGTGGATTTGCCGGACATGGCTGCCCAGACTACTGCCGGCCGCCGGCAGCCTCCCGAAGTTGATGGTTCGATACGCCCTGTCTCTGCTGATAACCATCTCCATTCACGCAAGTCTTTCGCCACTGCCGTGACCTCCGGACTCAATTCCGATGCTCCTGAGGACAGTCCCTACTCCTTTCTGGCGGAGCCTCGTCCGACTGCTATTGGACAATGGATTTCCACTGCCGGACAACCGCGCCTTGCTTTTACTGCTGACGAAACAGCAAGGTACACCGCCTCGCATCCGTTCACTCTTATCGGTAAATTTTCTCACGGGTACTCTTCTTGGAAAGATCTTACCGACGGTTTTGCGAGTTTCTGTTTGGCGGGGAAGTTTGTTTTGCAGCATCTTAATCACCGCCATATTGTGATTCGCCTCACTACGAGGCTGACTACATGCGACTTTGGATTCGGGGGACTTGGTTCATCAAAGGATTCCCGATGAGAGTTCTCAAATGGACCCCCGATTTCAAAACTACCGAGGAACCTCCACATGTTCCGGTGTGGGTTACGCTCCCACTTCTTCCTCTCCACATGTATCACAGAGATCTTTTATTTACGGTTGCTGCTGGCATTGGGACCCCTCTGAAGGTTGATACCCCTACGGCGACTCGGAGTCGGTGCTCCCACGCCAGAGTCTGTGTGGAAATTGACCTTACGAAGCCCCTTCTGCATGCCTTCGAGATTGATGTGGGTACTGGTGTGCTCGAGCAGAAGGTCATCTACGAGCGGCTCCCTAGCTTCTGCTCACTCTGCCGCCATCTTGGGCACAAAGCGGAGGCTTGTTTACGCAGACCTTCTTCGCAGCCGGTACCAGTTACCATCTCAGCTGCGCAGGATCCTCCTGCTGCGCCTTCTGGTCGCCATGACTCGGTGCATGGCCCTTCTGAGATCTCTGCAGCCCCCGCCTCTGGTGATATCATGGAATCCCGGCCCCCCACTGCTCGACGCCGTCGTCGGCGCCGCAATCGAAATAGGGGTACGCCTTCTACTGGTATTACTAATGCTTCTGGCTCCTTGCAGGCCCCTCCTCAGCTCCTCCGACGGGACCCCCAGCCTTCTACCCGGAGACCTTCCGATGACATCCCGGAGTTGAATGGCTCCAGACGTCTTCGCTCTGGTGTGCGGGTGACCTTTGGGGAGATACAGGTGGCCCCAAATCCATCACAGACGCCCGAGAAGTCACTGCAGCTCACACCGGCGCATCTCAGCGGCCCTGCGGAGGCTCATCGCCCCCACGCCCCTCCTCGGGTGACCTTTGCCCACTCACGGGGGGATGCCTCCGCGATGCTGCTTACTTCTGGTGTTCGAGTTACCTTTGGGGACTTTCTGGCGCCTTCGGAAACCTCGCCGGCCCGCCCTCTGGCCGGACAGACTACAGCTGAGCCTCCGATTGACAGTCCTGCCTCCCCTCTGGATGACTGTCGACTGAGTCCCACTCCAGCGACTCCTGCCACCGCCTCGGCCCTTGGTCTCCTTCCGCAGCCCCTATTGGCCACTCAGGTACCCTCGTCGCCTTTACCACTGCTTGCTGATGATATGCAGGTGCCGCCGGAGCCTGTGTCGCCTCCTCCTGCTCAATCCTTGGCAATTTGGGGACTCCCCTCTGGTCATGGCCTGGATAAGGGGAAGGCAGTGCTGCTCTCTGAACCTCCTGCATCCCCTATCCGCGATCGACGTGATCTTTCAGTGGACACATGCCTATCGGCTACTGGTTCCCCTTCCTCGGACACCCAGCGGGACGAGGACTCTGCACTACAAGCCACCTTCGCCGAGGACTCGGATGGTGACTCGCCCCTTATTAAGGATGGCCAACCGCCCCTCCTCGATTCACTATCTCTTTCTCCGAGAGGTACCACTGATTTTCACTCTGGTGATCTACCTGCTGATGCAATTACAGGGACAGAGCTCCTCCCTGAATCTGGTCCGAACCCACCCCTCCTGCGGACTTCATCGGAACCGCTCCCTGTTGTCGCTCTGTCGACGGAGTCGCATCCGAGCAGGGGGGTGTGCGTTTTAAACCAGGCCGCTGAACCTCCGTCTCTCAGCGGATCTTTGGAGACAGTGTCAGATGACCGGCCACAGGCTCTGCCGCCGGCCTTCTCTAGACCGATCACCCGCAGCATCTCCCGTCAGCAAGTAAGTGCCTCTCGTCGCCCTTCTGCCAGTTCCCGATGACAGACACCTCCCTCTTGGTTTGGAATGTGCGCGGAATTGGCAACCCCCGAGCTCAACGAGAGGTACATTGGCTCTGCAAGCAGCACCGTATCCGCATTCTTATTCTTCTGGAGCCTATGGTTTTTGCGGATGTTGCTTTCTTTTGCCGGCGTTTTGGCTTCTCCCAGATGCTTACTAACGCGGTCAATTCTATCTGGATTCTTGCTGATGACTCCTATAAACTGGAGCCTATTTCGGAGATCGATCAGTGTCTTCAGGTGCAGGTTTCGTCTCCGCAGCACCGCCGGCCCTTTTTCCTATCTGGGATCTATGCGCGATGTTCTGTCACCCAGCGCCGTGCCCTCTGGTCTTTCCTACAGGACACAGCGGCCTCGTCATTGGGGTCTCCTTGGCTTATCGGTGGCGACTTTAATGCCATCGCCGACATATCTGAACGGAAGGGCCCAGGTCGCCCTAAGTTGCGCTCTATTCAGGATTTCTCAGCGGCTATCCTTGATGCGAATCTTATCGATGCCGGTTTTGAAGGCTCCCCCCATACATGGACAAATCGACGAGTTTGGGAGCGCCTGGACCGCATTCTCTACAACACTGCCTGGGAGGATTTCGCTGAGACGACTCGTGTCAGACACCTCCCGCGGATGCACTCGGACCACGCCCCGCTCTTGGTCCGATTCTCGCATGAAAGACACCGCCTTGCCTCTGCATTCCGGTTTCAGAACATGTGGACCAGACACCACACTTTTCAGGACCACGTCCGCCAGAGTTGGGTTGTCCCGACGGGCACCACCGGTCTCCTCAACCTGCGACTGAAACTTGGACGACTCAAACAGGCTCTGAAGTGGTGGAACAAACAGGTATTTGGGAATGTTTTTCAGGTATTGGCAGCAGCAGAAAAAGACGCAGAGGAGTGTGAAGCGGAGTTCGATCGGGATCCCTCTGACGCCAACCTCCTCCGCCGTCAGCGTAGCGCTGCGGCTTTGACGCACGCGATTGCACTGGAAGAGGCTTACTGGAAACAGAAAGCAGCCTGTCGGTGGGCGGTCGAGGGAGAACGGAACTCCCGTATGTTCCATTCCATGGTGAAGGAACGACGCCGGCGGGCGACAATCTTCTCGATGGCTGACGGTGCTCGTACCCTCACTGATCACTCAGATATTAAGCAGTCAGCCATTTCCTATTTCTCTGGGATGTTGGGACAGCCTGATGATGCCGACACGTCGGAAATGGATGCCTTGGCAGACCCACCGCCCCAGGTTCCGCCGGCCGAGTGCACTCGGTTGCTTGAACCGCCTACACTTGCGGAGACTCGTGCTGTGGTCTTCTCGATTGATCAAGATAGTGCGGCTGGTCCCGATGGCTTCTCTGCCGCCTTCTACCAGAAATGTTGGGAGATCATCCGGGAGGATGTGTTTGATGCTGTACTGGATTTCTTTTCGGGAGCCCCCCTCCTGAAGTTTTATACAGCGACGACTCTTGTACTTATCCCCAAGAAGGAGGGGCCACTTGCATGGGCTGATTATCGACCTATCAGCCTCTGTAATGTCAGCAGTAAGATCTTCACAAAGCTACTCACCACGCGCCTTAGCCCTCTACTGCCGCAGCTTCTATCGCCGCATCAGAGCGGCTTTGTCAAAGGCCGCGCGATTGCGGACAATATCCTGTTAGCGTCGGAGATGGTCCATGATCATAATCTGAGAGGAGGCTCGCACAATTTATTGCTGAAATTGGACCTTAACAAGGCGTACGATCGGGTGTCATGGCGGTTCTTACGGCACGCCCTTTCCAGGTTCGGTTTCCCGGCTCACTTCATCACTTTGATTATGAACTGTGTTGAGCATGCGTGGTACTCGATCCTTGTGAATGGGGACCTGGGTGGCTTCTTCCCCTCCTCGCGAGGCCTTAGGCAGGGAGACCCCTTGTCCCCGACCCTTTTTGTCTTGGCTGCAGATCTCTTATCACGCGGCTTGGAGCGCCTCTACAGCCGTTTTCCGGATCTGTACTATCGGTGTCGTGGTCGGTTCCGGCTGACGCACCTTGCTTATGCGGATGATGTCCTCATATTCGCTAATACCTGTGGCAATCGCATCAGCCTTCTGACCGACTTTCTGACGACTTACGCACGGATTACTGGCCAGAAGGTGAACTGTCAGAAAAGCCAGCTTGTTTTCAGCCGCCAGTGCCCGGAGACTGTTCAACGACAGCTCCAATCGGTGACTGGTTTTGGCGCAGCTGAACTCCCTCTTACATATCTTGGCGCGCCCCTCTATGTGGGCAATCGGCGCAATATTCTTTATGAGGAACTCCTTGGAAAACTCCGTCGTTATCTGCAGCGCTGGGATCGCTCGGTTCTATCTCACGGGGGTCGATTACAGTTAATCAGGAGCACTTTGTTCTCGCTCCCCCTATATCTGCTGCAGGTACTTTGCCCCCCCCAGGCGGTACTTCACTCTGTGGAGCAACTTTTTGCTCGTTTTTTCTGGGGTTCTTATCACGGGCACCGCCGCCGCCATTGGATCTCCTGGGCGGATATTGCACGGCCACAGGAGGAGGGTGGGCTTGGCATTCGTCGCCTGGCCGATACGGTTCGGGCCTTCTCGTTTAAACTGTGGTGGCGACTCAGAGATGGCTCCTCCCTTTGGGCTCGCGCGCTTCAACAGAAATATTTTCGGAATTCCTTCCCAGGACTTGCACCCTGCAGGAGCTACGACAGCCCGGTTTGGAAGCGTCTCTGCCAGGTTCGAGATGAGGCACAGACTCAGATCACTTGGAATTTGGGGCGCGGGGACTGCTTCTTCTGGTATGATATTTGGTGTGGAGATCGTCCGCTATGCGCTGACCGCCAGGACCGCCCTCCGCCGATACGGGTGAAAGAGATGTGGGTTAACGGGACGTGGGACATGCCGCGCCTCCGAGCTTACCTCCCTGAAACCCTTGTTCAGCAGGTCTCGGCGATTCCTCCTGATCTCCAGACTGCGGATCAGCCGATCTGGAAGGCCTCGACCACAGGTACTTTCTCTACAACCTCAGCATGGGAGATGAGCCGAACAGCTGGAGCACGGAGCTGGCTCTCTTGCAGCTTGTGGTCGCCGCTTCTTACTCCTACAATGTCGGTATTCCTATGGCGTTTATTTCGCCGTCGGATACCCGTCGATGAGGCCTTACGGAAGATGGGCCTCCCTATTGTCTCTTGCTGCCAGTGCTGTCGGGAGTCTGAGACGATCGAGCACTTATTCTTCTCGTCGGCGGTTGCCCAGCGCGTGTGGCGCCATCTTGCTGATCTATTTCATATCCAAATCCCGCGGACACATGCGCCCCACCTGATGGTTTCCGCTTGGCGTCTGTCCTCCCCACATGCGCGGAGTATCCGTACTTATATACCGCTCCTGGCCTTCTGGTTTCTTTGGACGGCACGGAATGACGCCAAACACCGAGGTATCCAGATTTCATCTGACCGGATTATTTGGCGTATTCACTGTCATTTGCAGGTCTTAGGCCGTGCTGGCCTCCTTCAGCGTCAGCACTGGCCTGGGGAGGTGCACCTAGCCTCTAGTCTCGGTCTTCGCCTCCCACCTCCGGTTCTTCGGCCGCCGGTCATGGTACGCTGGGAAGCCCCGTCTCCAGGCTGGTTCAAACTCAACACTGATGGGGCATCGCTCGGGAATCCAGGCGCCGCTGGAGCCGCGGGCGTCATTCGGGATGCCACCGGCGCCCCAATTGTGGCATTCCAAGTTCCCCTTTTGAATACGACGAACACTTTGGCCGAACTGCAGGCGATTCGATCTGGAGTGGACCTGGCGGTTGCCCGCGGCCTCCTCCCTCTCTGGATCGAGACGGACTCGGCCAGCAGTATCTCTCTCATCTCCTCCTCGACGGGACACTGGACTCTCCAGCCTTGTCTCCACCACCTGCGCCTACAGCTTCGCAGCATCGAGTGGAGGATCTCTCATATTTTCCGCGAGGGCAATAAAGCGGCGGACAACTTGGCGAACACCTCTGTTGCCCTTCCTCATATGCGGATCCTTGAGCCGGCGGACATCCCAGCGAGGACCCGTGGCCTCATCCATGCTGACGCGGCGGGCCTCCCGTGCTTTCGCTTCCGTTAGCTTTTAGTTGCTTACAATCTTTATTTACATTTACAGCACTTGTACCGAACTTTGCAGAACTACGTATGGCTTGATCCCGTTGGGGTACGTAGGCAGCTCTTTGAGCCCAGCCAAAAAAAAAAAAAAAAAAAAAAAAAAAAAAAAAAAACCCCTAACCCCTAACCCCTAAACCCTAAACCCTAAACCCTAAACCCTAAACCCCTAAACCCCTAACCCCATAACCCCAAGACCCTAGACCCTAGACCCTAGACCCTAGACCCTAGACCCTAGACCCTAGACCCTAAACCCTAAACCCTAAACCCTAACCCCAAACCCCAAACCCCAACCCCCAACCCCCAACCCCAAACCCAAAACCCAAAACCCAAAACTCAAAACCCAAAACCCAAAACCCTCAACCCTGAACCCTGAACCCTGAACCCTGAACCCTGAACCCGAACCCCGTACCCCGAACCCCGTACCCCGAACCCCGAACCCCGAACCCCGAACCCCGAACCCCGAACCCGACCCCGAACCCCGAACCCGACCCCGAACCCCGAACCCGACCCCGAACCCCGAACCCCGAACCCCGAACCCCTAAACCCCAACCCCTAACCCCTAAACCCCAAACCCCAAACCCTCAACCCCAAACCCCAAACCCCAAACCCCAACCCCCAACCCCCAACCCCTAAACCCTAATCCCAAGCCCCAAGCCCCAAGCCCCAAAACCCTAACCCCTAAACCCTAACCCCTAAACCCCTAAACCCTAACCCCTAAACCCCAACCCCCAAACCCCCAACCCCAAACCCCCAACCCCAAACCCCAAACCCCAAACTCTAAATCCGAACCCGTGTGGTCTCCGCAAACTCCTCCCACGAACGGCTATAAAGTATCCGATCTAGGCGCTTCCACACCCGCCGGTTCGTCCAGGTAAACTGAGGACCCTCAAAACCGGCATCTATCAATCCAGCATCAAGGAGAGCGCCCGAAAAATCCTGAATCGATCGCAGCCGCGGCCGTCCTGGGCCCTCCCTCTCCGATATATCTGCGATGGCATTAAAGTCGCCACCGACTATCCAAGGAACCCCAACAGCTGAGACTGCAGTCTCCTCCAAGAATCCCCATATCTCCCGACGCCTGACAACACTACATCTCCCATAAACCCCTGTCAGCAGAAGGGGTCGACGATTCTGTGGTGACGATAACTGCACATGAATCCACTGATCGTCACTCGCAACCATCTGACACTGGAATGAACTATCGACAAACAACCAAATCGTGTTCGCCTCATTCCCTATCATATGAGCAAATCCGAGGCGACGACAGAAGTACTCTGGCGCCGCCTCGACCATAGGCTCCAGTAGGAGCAGTATGCGCACCCGATGCGTGCGACACAAGTAGTGAATCTCCCGCTGGGCTCGGGGGTTCCCAGCACCCCGAACATTCCAAACTAAAAAAGAGAAATCAGTCATAGGAACGTGGCGACGGACGAACGCGCCTGAAGGCGGGCAATACTACGAGTGATGCGGCGGCTCACCTCAGGGAGTGGCGGTCTACTTTGTACACTGACTCCCGAAGGAACCTCAGACTCCTCCCTCTCTGGGGAACCAATCATCCCCTCAGGCTTCACCATCAAAGGAGTCAAGACAGGGGGCGGCTCCGATGTAACCCGACAAGACTGTCGAAGATCATCTATCTCCGATGAAGGCCCAGAACTCTCCTGAGACAGGACTCCTGAAACAAAGCTCCCATCCCCACGAGGAGAAAGAGCTAACACATCGAACAAGGAAGGTGGGGAACTGTCCTCAATAAGCGGCGAGCCATCCAAATCCAAAGATGGAGAATGCGGAGAATGCACCTCTCTGCTATCCAGTCGGCCGGGAGGCTCTAGAACATCCTCAGGGCGAGGGGACAACTCCCCCTGTAACAAATCAGTACCTCCATCGGGAGCACACAGGGTATCCCTCTCCAATAAGGATCCAGAACTCTCCCTCAATACAGTACTCCAATCTCTGCAGGGGGAACCACACAAGGATGGCGGGGTACCATCCTTGAGAAATGGTGAATCCTCCGACACAATGTCAAACGACGAGGAACTCTCATCCCGACTAGGGCCAAATCTGCACGATGTCTCTGGGAATATAGTCAAATCTACTCTTCGCATGCGCTTACGGGATACGACTTGGAGGATCTCGCACATTTATCGGGAGGGGAACCGTGTTGCGGATGTTTTAGCGACGACGGCGGTCTCCCTTCCGACGGAGCGGATACTTCTTCCGATGGATCTCCCTCGGGCGACTAGAGGCCTCCTTCGAGCGGATGCTGACGGACTTCCGGGCTTCCGTTTCCGGGTGTAGGCCTCGTATTGGTATGACGTTACTTACTCATTTAGCTTGATTGGCTTAGTGTTGATTGGTGTTATACTTTGATTACCTAGGCCTGTCATGCATGTTTGTTTACTTGGACTATGTAGCTCTACTAAGAACTACGTATGGCTTGATCCTGTTCGGGTACGTAGGCAGCCCACCTTGGGTTCAGCCACTGCTATATAGTTTTTTTTAAAAAAAAAAAAAAAAAAAAACCCCTAACCCGAAACCCTAAACCCTAACCCAAAACCCAAAACCCAAAACCCAAAACCCAAACCCCAAACCCTAAACCCTACGCCGCCGCCATTGGATCTCCTGGGCGGATATTGCACGGCCACAGGAGGAGGGTGGGCTTGGCATTCGTCGCCTGGCCGATACGGTTCGGGCCTTCTCGTTTAAACTGTGGTGGCGACTCAGAGATGGCTCCTCCCTTTGGGCTCGCGCGCTTCAACAGAAATATTTTCGGAATTCCTTTCCAGGACTTGCACCCTGCAGGAGCTATGACAGCCCGGTTTGGAAGCGTCTCTGCCAGGTTCGAGATGAGGCACAGACTCAGATCACTTGGAATTTGGGGCGCGGGGACTGCTTCTTCTGGTATGATATTTGGTGTGGAGATCGTCCGCTATGCGCTGACCGCCAGGACCGCCCTCCGCCGATACGGGTGAAAGAGATGTGGGTTAACGGGACGTGGGATTTGCCGCGCCTCCGCGCTTACCTCCCTGAAACCCTTGTTCAGCAGGTCTCGGCGATTCCTTCTGATCTCCAGATTGCGGATCAGCCGATTTGGAAGGCCTCGACCACAGGTACTTTCTCTACAACCTCAGCATGGGAGATGAGCCGAACAGCTGGAGCACGGAGCTGGCTCTCTTGCAGCTTGTGGTCGCCGCTTCTTACTCCTACAATGTCGGTATTCCTATGGCGTTTATTTCGCCGTCGGATACCTGTCGATGAGGCCTTACGGAAGATGGGCCTCCCTATTGTCTCTTGCTGCCAATGCTGTCGGGAGTCTGAGACGATCGAGCACTTATTCTTCTCGTCGGCGGTGGCCCAGCGCGTATGGCGCCATCTTGCCGATTTATTTCATATCCAAATCCCGCGGACACATGCGCCCCACCTGATGGTTTCCGCTTGGCGTCTGTCCTCCCGACATGCGCGGAGTATCCGTACTTATATACCGCTTCTGGCCTTCTGGTTTCTCTGGACGGCACGGAATGACGCCAAACACCGAGGTATCCAGATCTCATCTGACAGGATTATCTGGCGTATTCACTCGCATTTGCAGGTCTTAGGCCGTGCTGGCCTCCTCCAGCGTCAGCACTGGCCTGGGGAGGTGCATCTAGCCTCTAGTCTCGGCCTTCGCCTCCCACCTCCGGTTCTTCGGCCGCCGGTCATGGTACGCTGGGAAGCCCCGTCTCCAGGCTGGTTCAAACTCAACACTGATGGGGCATCGCTCGGGAATCCAGGCGCCGCTGGAGCCGCGGGCGTCATTCGGGATGCCACCGGCGCCCCAATTGTGGCATTCCAAGTTCCCCTTTTGAATACGACGAACACTTTGGCCGAACTGCAGGCGATTCGATCTGGAGTGGACCTGGCGGTTGCCCGCGGCCTCCTCCCTCTCTGGATCGAGACGGACTCGGCCAGCAGTATCTCTCTCATCTCCTCCTCGACGGGACACTGGACTCTCCAGCCTTGTCTCCACCACCTGCGCCTACAGCTTCGCAGCATCGAGTGGAGGATCTCTCATATTTTCCGCGAGGGCAATAAAGTGGCGGACAACTTAGCGAACACCTCTGTTGCCCTTCCTCATATGCGGATCCTTGAGCCGGCGGACATCCCAGCGAGGACCCGTGGCCTCATCCATGCTGACGCGGCGGGCCTCCCGTGCTTTCGCTTCCGTTAGCTTTTAGTTGCTTACAATCTTTATTTATTTTTACAGCACTTGTACCGAACTTTGCAGAACTACGTATGGCTTGATCCCGTTGGGGTACGTAGGCAGCTCTTTGAGCCCAGCCAAAAATAAAAAAATAAAAAATAAAAAAAATAAAAAAAAATAAAAAATAAAAACCCTAAACCCTAAACCCAAGCCCCAAGCCCTAACCCCCAAACCCCAAACCCCAAACCCCAACCCCCAAACCTGAAACCCCAACCCCGAAACCCGAAACCCGAAACCCTAACCCTAACCCCTAAACCCTAGCCCTAACCCCTAACCCCTAAACCCCCAACCCTAAACCCTAAACCCTAAACCCGACCGTGGATATATTTTATATCACGAATAAAAAATGCGAATATAGTCAAATGGTAAAATTTCTCTTTGCCAAGGAAAAGATGCGGGTTCGATTCCCGCTATCTGCCCAAGATGAAGTTTTTTTTACCCTAAACCCCTAAAACCCTAGACCCGACCCTAACTCCTAACCCAATTATATAGCCCAAAGGAAATAAAATACAAATAATAGATCTATGTATAATTTTTTTAATAGAGAGAGGCAAGTTCGCATCATGCTTCTCTCCTAATTCCAATTGCCGCCAAGCTCTCCTTTTTTGTTCAAAAGTTATTCCATTAAAATTTTTCTTTTGGATTCTTTTAGAATAAGTGAAATGATTCTTAATTAAGTAGTATAATATATATTCTAGACTTATTTGTTGATTTTATGTAAAAAAAAAAAAAAAAATTAATTATTTTCAAATGAGTTTGTTCTAAAAGTTTAAGTTTTGCAAATTTTGTTTTAGTAAGTTGATTAATATATTATTTAGGGTTTATGTGGAGATTATTATGTTAATCTAAGTTAGAAAATATAAGATTTGTGACATGTTTTAAAATTTTGAATTTTGTCCTAACCTAATTTATGATTTTTGGAAAAAAAATTGTGATTATCTTTAGAGTTAGATGATATTTCTTTGAATGGACGTATTATTCAAATAATTGTTTTAAAAAAGAATGTAAGACTTTTTAATGAACTTATTGAATGTTAATATTTTTCCATTCTTGATTTAGCTACTAAATAAATATAATAAGTGGAAAATGTTTTATGAGCAAATTTGAAAACTTTTTTTTTAGTTTCTCTTATATTGCAAAGCATGATTCTTGATTGATATCTTTTGATTAGTTAGCTAAATATTTTATGAATGGAATATTTCGAGTTGAAATCCATTTGATTAAGATTTGTTTAATCGTATATTGAGTATTGAATCAAATTATTAATTGGAATCACTCGTCAAGTTCGATCAACTCGTCGATCGTATGGAATGATGAAGCATAATCTTCCACCTCTGTTACTTGCAAACACGTAAAAATATACCGTTATTTTATAATAACTAGCTAACATTGACCTAGATCCCGAATAGGCTAGGTCATGGCATCATGATGACAAGTTTCCTTTTGGATGATTCCGAGGTGCATGTTATTTGCGATGAAGTGACCTTTAGACCGCCATATGGAATGTAAAGATGGGTCGTGTACAATCCCTCGCAACTAATTAATAAATTATCATATGTATACCTTGGGCTTCGAACCCTTACGTATTATTTGTGAAATTCCTTGAGGGTTATGACCTTATATTTGTGATGTGTATTTGTAGGACGTGTCCAACAAAATAATAAGATTGGTAAAGTAGATCGAACCGACCCTAATTAAGGTCTAGTAGAATTTTCTTTGTGAATAAAAAGAGATGTAAGAAACACACTAAAAAACTTATTTGTGAATTGTCACATGACATGTGCAATTTTATTTAATTTCTCTTTTCCAATTGATTTTTTGATATTGACATATATTGTATTAATTTACATTTGATTCTTTATCCTGTAGGTGTGGGGCTTCTATTATGTCTAACTAATGCATCCACATCATGAACCATTGAGGAAAAATAAAACTATCACATCTATTAAGATGCTTTTGAATTTACTATTAATGTTGAGCTCCTTTAAACTAATTTTCGACTTAATTTTGAGTCTAACTCTCTTCATTTATATGATAAGCCAGTGTATTATATCTTTAAAATTTCTATTTAATTGCTTGTGTTCGTATTTTTAGCCCTAGCGCTACAAAGTAGAGTCCGTTGATTTATGAATGAGCCTTCCGGTATAGCTTGATGATGATACTTCTTTCACTTCTTCATGAACGAGCCTTCGTTTGTGGACTATTTATATTTTACTAATATCTAAACACAAACATTCAGACTATAGCACAAACAAATCAAGATACAAAAACCACTGAAAACACAAACAAGCTGACAATATGGCGCACACAAATAATTTGTTGAACAAGTTTATAATGCAGTTTCAGCATGGTGATCTGAGCAACAACTACCGTACAACTAACTTGTGTGATTGATAGCTACTCCTAAACATCAAATCAAATGATACTTGATTATGTGTTCTTCATTCTTACAAGTTCAAATTCGATTTCTATTAGTATCAAATGGTGGTTTCTTTTATTGATATTATTAGGGGAGGGGGTGAGTGATGAAGCTAGCATGTCACCTTAACTGAACTCACCTCACTGAAGCAGCAGCTTTGGTTTTCGGACAGCACCACCACCCCTTGTTACCAACCACTTGCTACCCTTGACCAGTTCTTCCTTCACCATGAAAAGAATGGCAGCTGCAAACACACTTTGCACTATTTTCGTACTCATCCCCTTATAAAACCCATCCACTCCCTCGTACCGTATCATCTTCAATATTGCATCCATGGTGCCTGCACACAGCAACCATAAACTATGGAGCTAAAATGTGGCCCGTAAGTAGAATCCTGCAAGAGGTGGGCTTTAAATTTGGAGCAGAAAGAACGCAGCCTATAGATCATCCATCCTCTTGCCGTTTATTATCCAAAAACAAATGAATGTGAACCACAAGAGTGTGTAATTGTGTGAAGAATGGAATAAGGAAAAAGAATATGTAGTAATAACTCTTTGTCACGCTTATTCTCTTTTCGAATATTATAATAGAAAACTTGCTTTATAGTCCTATTTCATATGTCAAGGTTGTCTCACAAGCTATATCACTAACAATGCATGAGTTCTTGTCAATTCAATCTGCTCCACATTAGCCCATAACATAGATATAGCCCATCCTTTATCCTTTATAATTTTTTATTGACTCAAACGTCAGAACCACAAACTCTCACTAAAAAGTAAAAAGGGATGAAATTTGATAGCATTGTCAAGGGAACAGTGGTGGTTGGATGGGTTTTATATCATTGAGTTGCATCTCAATGAAGAAACATTCACATTCATCGCTGATTTCATGTTGAAAGTTATATGAAAATTACCTACAAATTCTAACCCTTGAATCCTGAAAGAGAGACTGCTCAAAATATAGGTGTGTAGATGTTGTAAGTAATAAAATTTGATGACCAAAACTCAAAATAGATTTATGCAAATTTCAAGATAGAATCATAAAAACAAACCTCTATACTGATGCCTCTTGTCTCCACCAGCCTTCTGCTTAGCTTGAAGTCTTGACTGCAAGAAAAAAGAACAAGAAGTGTGTAACAAATTTCAACAAAGTGAACTGGCCATGATTACACGTCATTGGACTGGTCATCATTAAGGAAAGTGGATATCAAGTTTCACACACTGCAGTGACAAAATAAAGCACTGACTAATTGAGTAGATATTCTTAGATCACTTCAATAACAGGAACAAAACATTATATGCATAGAAAAATCAATAAGTAGTACAAATGAGAAACTAATGTTACCTTAACAACCAGAAGAGGATATGTAACAACTGTAGCACCAAGTTTGGCCAAAGCTCCAAGGAAAAATATCTATCCAAAATGATGTGAGAACTACAGAGTTATTCTGGCACTAGACGCAAAGTAGCCATGAGAATGTAAATGACTAAAGTGTTACAGAGAAATCAAACTACCACCTCCAAAGCACTGACATCACTGTTCAGCTTTCCACGTGCAATACGTCGGCTCTTCAGCCTCTTTAAGAGAGTTTCATACAGCATAAATTGTATTGAAGGATTGCTCACCTGTGGCAGTATTGATTACTATCAACAAATAACCAGCAGAGCTACAAGAGCATTAAGTGCATACCATGATCAGTGTGGGTAAAACACCTTTCCAAAATCCAAAGAGTCCAGCCTCATCGTAGACCTCTTGAATCTGCAAAACAGAATTTATAAATGAGGATAGTATTCTCGTGAAGGTTGGAGACTACAAATTAGATCCAAGTCAAGCTAAAAACAAGCATAAATATGCTTACTCATAATTATATATGTGCATATGCAATTGAAAAATAAATAGAAAACACGCCCAAAAGGCCTCTAATCTTTAAACCATAAATAAGAAAAACTTTCAGTAATTTTCAAATGCTTTTGTAACGAAATATTGTTACGTGTACGTGTGTATACATATCACTAACAAAATAAATGAAAATAGAGGAGAAACAAAAGGCAATCTTGAATTTGACCTCTAAAGTTAATCAATCAAATATTATGATGCATGTATATATTAAAATCACTAACGATACTTAAAGATCAAAGAGTTGAACACAAAGATAGGAAATTTACCGACTGCTTTTTCAATTGACATCAAAGCTAAAAGTTAACCTACATTATATATTAACTCGTATAGCTTAAAGTATAAGGGCAAAAGATGACATCTAAAAATTGAATAGAAACTATGAAGCTGGTCAGTAAGCTCTTTTAATTCAGCCTCCAAGAACTTTAGGTCACATCTATTGAACTCTTCTTTACTATCAATCTTTTGTTGCACCTCTATCTTATTTCAATAAGGGCAAGTCAACAAAGAAACATAGTGTATATAAATATATTAGCTCCACTCAAACTTGAGACTTAGAGTTTGTTTTCTTTGCATTTTGTTCCAATTTTTACTATTTAATTACTCAATTCTACAAAACATCACATCCAGCACTCACTTTCCATACAAAACATCACATCCATCAACTATTTCACTTTAAAAACATTAAAACCCAAAACACCCACACACACAAGAAAAAAAAACCAAGAGAACAAACCCTTAATGTAAAAGTTCAAAATATTTATCATTATCTTTTATAGTTCTTAAACTTAGTTTCTATTTCTATCATCATAACTATTCCTATCACTCTATTAGTTTGAAAGATGAAATATGAAACATGTGATGTCTTACGGTGTGTTTGTATGTGTTTTTTATTCCAATCTAGCATTAACCAAAACCAAAATCTTACAAGTAAACACACCCTATATTCTTTCCCCTAAAATTACCACATCAAACATTAGGTTGTGTTTTGTTGTGTGTGTTTCCTATACATTTTTTTTTTTTTTTCCAATCAAAAACATCACATCCTAAAACCCATTTTCCATATAATACATCACATTCATCAAATGTTAAGTTAAAATTCAAAACTCATTTACTATTTAAAACATTATGTTGAATACATTAGCATCATAGCAAAAGCTTATCTCAATTCCGATTTTACTATTCCTAAAATACAAAAAATCACCTCCGAAACACATCCAAACAATTTCTAATTTTAGAATGAATGGAACTAGATGCACATTTAGCTCCAACACTTATTGCAAGAAATGAACTACATACCGCATGAGCAGTACCAAAAGAAGACTCCAAAGCTGCAAGATCTACTCCTACAAATGAAGAATCACTACAGTTTGGTTTACCCTTCCTCGTGTGAGTCTGCAGGATAAATTACATGAATAAGGTGGAAGCACATGCCTAAAAGAATTTTTCTTCAGTTTCAATGTCCATCACATAAATACCCCAAGTAGAGATCGCAGACCAATACTTATAGGAGTTTTGTATATAGTGGAGATGTCACATGCATAAAGTGCATTATGTTCACCTACTAATTTAAGCATGCAGACCGCATAACCAGTACAGTAAAGATTAAATCACAATATATTGGTAAATAATTACCAGAGTCTAAATAAGATAAGGTTTCACTTACTTTTAGACTGTAACGCCATTATAATTATATAAAGAATGGCCTGGTTGATATATATATATATATATATATTAAGATACCTTAGGGATTCATACGAATAGAAAAATAAATAAAACCTTTCCCTTTGTTTGAGAGTTTAAAGGGTTGAGAAGGGAAGAAAAGAAAGGAAAGGAACCTATTCTACCGATTCATAGAAAATTTCCTCAAAAGTAGTCGGAAACAAATGAACAGGTGAGAATTGGTATATGTATATATAATTTAAGATACCTTAGGGATTTATCTTCATATGAATAGAAAGATAAAGAAAAACTTTTCCCTTTGTTTGAAAGTTTAAAAGGTTGAGAAGGGAAGAAAAAGAAAGGAAATGAACCTCTTCTTCCGATTCATAGAAAATTTCCTCAAAGGTAGTCAGAAACAAATGAACAGGTGAGAATTGGTAGGAACTTAGCTTATAATATAAAATATTATCCTCAAAATTCCATCAAAAGTAATATTTAGAAAGGGAAATATGTAATCATATAATTTTCTTTCCAAATCTCTTCAACTCCCGAAACACATAAAGTATTTGTTTGGTTTCAACTTCCAAGAAAAATATTCATCATTTATCTTCATCTCTTCTTTTGTAACAAACAATGCCTAAATGAAAATTTATGAATCCTTTAAGGCAGAAAGTTAGATGGATATATGAATATGCCCGTGGTAACAAAAGACACCTTAGAAAGAAAAAAATAAAATGTTACTACATAGGGGGGAAAACATAAACACTACTACAATATGACCGACGCTCCTCACCAAAATAGCAAATAAATTAGAAAGCAAATGACTAGGAAAATTGCATTGTAAAAATGAGGTTGACATGAGTATTCGGGTAATTGTTTGAAACCTGTGCTATGAAATGGGAAATTTCAAAATAATAGGATAAGATCCGCAGTAACAAGCAATAATTCATTCATAAAATCATAAATCATCATAAGAGGGAAAAACACAGTAAATTGGCCAACTAGGAAGGCTGTGCTACCTGCATGCGTGTTACAACCACCCATATAGGATTTGTCAGAAGTACATTCACACACCTGTAAAAAAGGAAGCTTGTAGAAGGTATCGATTTCTCTATATATTAAATCAATTAAATGGGGAACATGTCTATAAGAAATTTCATCCTACGCTATTGAAATTTTTGTTGTCCCATAGATAGATAATGTATATTAATAATAACAATGATGAAGATTTCCAAGTACAATACAATTGCAGCATGTTACGTACACATATTGTAAAGAGATATCTTCACTGGTACTGGTAGAGAAAAAGCATATAGTAAATTTTGCTGCAATCATAGTCAGTGCACACAAGCCACTTTCAGAAAAGAGACAATGGAGAGGACCAATATTTGTTAAATATATATATTGGTAGGTTTCAAGACATGCTGGTAAAGCTGATAATCGATATCTCTGGTGAAATACAGGTCTAAATGAACTTAAAATAACAACTAGAAACAACCGAAACCTGAATTCTCCAAGTATATTACAAAAGGGTTCATCATTGCCTTGAAATTTCAAAAACGCTGTTTGCTAGGTCTATGAAGTATCTATGTACAAGTTATGGTCTAAGTATATGTTCAAAACCTCTAGATGTTAACAATGCATTTTAGTGGAGCAGCCTTTAGCCACCACCGCCGCTGCGTGGAAGTTGGGGGTTTATCCAGTCATGGTAGTCAGTAGTCTCATATTAGAAGCAGGTTGTGTTTCAAGTACTGATAGAAACATGATAAATAGATAAAAACAATCAAACGATATCAATTGTTTGCCGAAAAAAACAATCAAACAGAATCAACCGTTTGCCCAAAAGCCTCAAAGTTACTTTATTTCCTAAATCATGAATATCCCTTCGAACCCTAGGTACTCCTTTCGTTAAATATTACTACTAAATCCTACTTACTAAAATTAAAATAAATCCATCCAATAAATAAGAGACACGCCCAACTCAAAATAATAAAAGTTCATAAGTAAAGCCAAAGCAAATAAATAATAAAGAACTGATCAATAAAAGCTCAAGCCTGCGAAAGCAAGCCTAAGTCCATTCCCGCCTCCGGTACACAAAGAGGTTCATTGCCCCCTCCTCATTCCCAAGATTCTGTCCCTACTTCCTATCAAGTTCTCACAGCAAGAGTAGAAAAGTCTTATCTCAGAAAGGTCCAGCTATTTCTTTTCTAGATCAGGTGGACAGTTCAGATTCGAACTTTTTTTACTTTTTTATGGATAAAGGTCATTTCCATATTTTGAAATTAAAATCAACTAGCGGGTATAGACTAGCACATGCATGAAACTCCCTCTTTCATTCTTCCAAACAGTTATTGCTGTAATCCTGCTACGGTGTTTATGATCAGTCGAATTTCTGGCAAACCAAGATGAACTATGCCTATACTGCACTATATAACCAAATGTTGATTCAAAAAGGAGTTTATTGAGGAGCATATTACCCTGATAGTGCAGCAACCATAAGTGATGAGAGCATTCCAACTGATCCATCCCCAGTGCCTCTTCTCTTTCGGTCAAAAGCAGCAGCTTCAGCTTTGTTCCTGAATATTTGATAGAAATAATAATAAACACCCTGTACCATAAAAGTTGTAAATACATAAGAAACCAGGCATCTTATTCAGAATATTGTAAAACTACAAAAATTTGTGTGTTTGTTTTGGGTTTTATACCCCAAAACACTATTTATCTCGCATGGTTTCCAATAAAAATATAATATTTTTTCTCATAAAACATCACATTAAATATTAATTAAAACAAAACTCAAATCAACACTACAATTTCAAATCAAAACCAAACAAACAAATGTTCATAGAGCATGCCTAGCAGATTGAACAAAGATAGGGTGTGTTTGTTTGGGGGTTTGGATTTTGAGTCGGAATTTGAATAGTAAAAATATTGAATTAAAATAGTTGTATAATGTGATATAAATAGGTGTTGATGTGATGTTTTAAATGTAAAATTAATTTTTAGAATAATATTAAAAATGAAAAAATAGGTATTTGATTTGATGTTTTTAGAAGAAAAAATTTAGTTAATAGTAGAAATCCGGAGAAATCCGCCAAACGAACACACTCATAATATATATATAATATTATCATCAATGATTAAATATCGGGTCCAACTAATGTGGGCCATATGTAGATATTCATGGTTCTTACAAAATTATTTAGATCTCTCTCTTTCTCTCTCTACATGAGTATATTAGATTTGTTCACTTTGTACTGTTTGGTGGAACGATTCCCCATAAATATTATAAAAAATACAAGACACACACACATTAACACAAAAAATCAACAATTCAACAAAAAATTATTTTTCATATTACCTACACAATTCTTCATACCTAACATTAAAAACGCATTCATCCAGAAACTAAGTGAACAAACCCATTAATTCTTTATTTAACAAAAATATTTTTTGTTTGATGGTTACAAAGTGTGTTTCTTTGCATTTTTTTTACCATATAATATTCCAATTTTCCTCCAAGAGCATACATCCAACACCCAACTTCGTATTCAACGCTTATTTTTCATACAAAATATCACATATAATAACTATTTTACATCAAACACATCAAAACAAAAAGCACACACGAAAAACAAAAAAAATGAAACATAAAAATAATTTATAACCAATATAATCTGCATTATATATTTAATCATGTATAATACTATAGTTAATGAATCTTTTTATTTTCTATTTTTCTTGAAATTTGTTTTATTTCAAAGTTGATATCTTATTTTTAATCCCTTTTGATGGACTTAAAGTTTTTCGTTTGAGTACATCTTCCCATGTAGGTAAAATAGTTTTTACAGGTACAACTGTTAGTGTTTAAGTACCTTAAAGTTAGTAGTTAAAATTTGTTTGGATGTATTTTGTTGTGTTCGAAATAGTATGTATTTTGAATTGAAATAACTATTGAACTTTGTTCACCCAAACAATTCTTTAACTGATGTCAATTCTCAGTATATATAATCAATCTGTTCACTTAGGATTTTTCAATGGAACAATTCTCCATAAATATTATTAAAAAAATACAAATATACACACACATTAATATAATATATATATCATCGACTCATAAAAAAATTGACCATTCAATACAAAATATTTTTTTTATATTACCAAATCAGTTCTCCATACCACACACAAAAAATCAATTCATCTAAAAACATTGAATGAACAGACTGAATATATATTTTTTATTTTCTCACAAAAAGTCAACTTTAATACATAATTCACATACCTCACAAAAAATATCTCAAATTAAAATACTAAATTTTGTATGTAATATATTAAATGAAAACTATGAATATGATGTGATATTTTTTTGGAGAAAAAAATGTACAATGGATGCACAGAGAAAATGGGTGACTGAAAACATAACTAAAGAAATATGAAAGATGTGAGTTCAAGGACTGAATTATTAAAGTTTCTTTGATTGTGTTCTTTTGTGTGTTTTATCACAGGTTTCAAGTTTCTACTATACAGATTATTTTTTTCATCCAAAAATATCACATCAAACAATTTCTTTTCTTTTTTTATATTATACTAAAAATTTATTTTACATTCAAAACATCACATCAACCTCTATTTATATCATATCAAACAACTATTCAAATTCAATTTTTTACTATTCAAAAATCCAAAACCAAAAACTAAAACCCACAAACAAACACACCCTTTGTGTTTTGGTGTGTTTTGGAAATAATAAAAATTTCTAAATAAAGTTTGTTTAATATTGATATAAATAGATATTTGAATTGATATTTGGAATTTTAAAAAAAAAAAAAATGTATGCATAATATGTTTTTTCAGCATATAAAAAACAAATTAAAGTAAATGAATAGTGAAAACAAAAGGTTGAAATCACAACCAAACAAACTTTTAAAGTTTTTTTAATATTTGCTTGTCTATTAAAATTATTTGTTGTGGAGACCATTTAACCCTGTTCTTTACCCTTTTTTTCCAAATTATAATTTGCAATAAGACTGAGGCATAAAATATTCTGTTTCAATTGTATAGAGCATTATGACTTCATAACAAGCCAAAAACAGAAAGTTGGTGCAGATGCTGATATTTTGTCATCCTCCATGGCACACATATCAAAGACCATGAGCCCACCATTGCTATTATGTACTCCCTGTGTCCTACTTAACATGTCCACGTTAATTAGACTAATTAATTATCTTAATCTTAATCTACTTTAAGAATGTTCTATTTTAAAAATTGAGAGAATTTTTGTAGACTATTTAATTATTATATATATGAATGAGAAAACTAAATCATTGAAATGTATCAAAATTAAAGGTTTTGAATGAGCTATCATGTTCGCCAATTCGTAAAACTTCATGTGGAGTTGTCTAACTCCCAATCTATTTGATAAATACGACAAAATTTTAAGATATACAGGCAGCTTTGTAGCCCCCAAAAAAAATTACTCCTTTCCTCAAATTTAAAGCTAAATTCAACAATATAACTAACTGTATCAAAATATATTTGGATGAGAACTTCAATAACAGTTCTAAAAATATACCAAATTCAAAATGATATCTTAATTAGTAATTAAAAAAATTAATTAATATTAAAAAACTTTACATCATCGTTTTTTAAATAAATAAATAAAACGATTTTCGCTAAAAGTCACCAATTTCATTGCCAGAAAGTTCTTTCAAGTTGCTTTGTCAATTAGTGCACAATTAATGCCAGCCTTAAATTTCCCCTACATAGAGAGAAGTAAACACGTATTGCAGACGCAAATACAATCAAAAAGGGGATCAAGACAAGCTTACTTGCGACGCTGCGGTGCCAACAAGCGACGGAGTCAGCCCCCCGTAGAGCCGAGCCCACCCCTCTTGCCTTACAACCTGCATACGCAATGTTAATCATATAGGAGTAGAACAGAAGAAATAAAAATCAAGCAAACAATACTAGATACGTAACTGTAGGTATAAAAAGGAATCTAAAGTGATGACCTTAGACATATGTTCCAGAGTCCCCAGCGCCTTCTTCTTCTCCTTCGGATCTCTCTCGGTTTGTTGACGAGTATTGACCTAATACAATCGGGGATCATCACAATTCACCGCTTCCAAATTACAAAATAAAATAATTGTGATAAAAAAAATAAAAATAAAAAATAAAAGAAGAAGAAATCTCTCTCACACACACCGACTTTGAATCTTCACAGTATCTCCAGAAATTCTAAAATAATTGATCAAATTAAAGTATCGTACAGTTTGCAGAGGATAAGTAATCAGTTGAGCGATGATTCCTCCGCCGGCCCCGGCGACGCCATTGATCAAAGCTTCCGACATGATCTCCGCAAATATCAAGCTTATGGGTTCCAGATCTCGCGAAAGCAAGAAACTGAGATCTAGAAAATGATGGGAACAGAAGCGACAATCTCCCGATCGGAAGTCAGCGAAATTATATAGGGAAAATCATGGTAAACATATCCAAATTCCCCAAAAAATATTAATAATAATAACAGACGAAAATCCAAGCAAGGATATCTGCAAACAAGCGAATAGGAAACGTCCTTCGATTCTCGGCGACTTCGGTTGCTGTGCTTTCAATGCCTGCACTTGGGCATATCGCCTATACATCTATACATCTCCATCTCTGCTACACTTATTAATAATGTGTTTTCGATGCCCCTATACCCAATATATTAGTCATGTCTTAAAAAAATAATTAATTTTGATATTTTAGTACGTATCAAAATAAAAATTTTATCTTTATAATTATTTTTTTTATTATTTTACAAAATTATTCTCATTTTTTATAATAATTACTAAAAACTATTTTAGTGTTTTAGTAACACTTTTACCACACTATAGATATAATATTATTATTTTTTAACTGTGTTACTCATCTCAAGTATCTATGGTTTTACAACGAAGAAAATATTTTTTTATTAAAAATATCATAAAATATTTAATAACAGTGAGGAATATTTCATCATTTTCATAATTAAGTATTCATTTGTTTTTTTCAGAAATAACTAAAATAATCTTGTTAATATGATGCGATATAAAGATAACAGTATTTGTGTAATATATTGTAAGTTGTAAGGT
The DNA here is from genome assembly GCF_009805555.1 of Andrographis paniculata. Taxonomy (NCBI): domain Eukaryota; kingdom Viridiplantae; phylum Streptophyta; class Magnoliopsida; order Lamiales; family Acanthaceae; genus Andrographis; species Andrographis paniculata. Next base: position 4,648,636 of record NW_026137502.1, on the reverse strand, counting down.
AGATAATACAATTACTAAAAAAAACAGATAGGCGGACTAAATGAAAAAATGAATAATTTGTTATGGGACGGAGATAGTATTATATTTTTATGTATAATTAATGATATTGATAATTTTAAAATAAATTTTATAATACAAGTAAACAAACAATATGTTTATTTATTTTATAATTAATATAAACTAATTTTATAAAAAAAATGTAAAATTTTAAATGTAAATTAAAATATTTATTTTTTAAAAGATAGACAGAAATAAATGAATTTTAAGTGAGTCTTATATTATGTATGATATTATATGTTATGTAATTAATTAAGTTAATTTATATTTATTAAATATATTTTTTATTTAATAAATTTTACTTAAAAAAAATCAATTGTTATGGACAGACAAATATAAAAAATAGATCAATTGTTACTAGACGAAATGAATATTAATTTATTTTAGAAGATGTATTTTTTGGGAAAATGTATTTTTCATTAAGAAAACATGTTCTTATTTATTTATGGTTTATTTTTTATAATTTTAAATTTAAATCAATATTCGTATTATTCATTTGATATATTTTTCAATAAAAATATAATATTTTTTTCATATATTATCATATACGATTTAAACAAAATAAATAAATAAATATTCCAATCAATTTAAAATCCCAAAGAAACCAAATTTGTTTAAATTTTATTATTTGGATTTGAGTTTCTAAAAAATAGCACTATCTTCTTCACCATTTTTTAAAATTTTATATTTATAATTTTTTAAAATATTCGTATTTTTCATTTTTACTAGCTGATTGTATTACCGATTTCTATTGAAATATTTAGTAAAATAATTTTTTATATTAATTTTTATATATAAAATGACAATTAAGTATATTTTATTGGTTTTGATTTGAACTTAAGAATTTTAATTTGAATTTTGATTTAAATAGTATTTTAATATAATATTTTTGAGATAAATACTATAATTTTATTTAAAATCGTTTGAATATTGTTAATTTCTATTTGAAATACAAATAATATATATTTTTATAATCTTTATACTATTATGTTTAATATTAATTAATTTATCATTTTACTAAATTTTTTATTCAAAATAATTATATTTTATTCTATTTATGTTTTATATAATTTTTTGTGATAAAAAATATATATAAATCAAATAATACTAGTATTTATGTACTACATAGGAGTTTTTTTTTTTTTTTTGCCTAAAATTTAATAAATTTATATATTTTTTAAAATAGAATAATTAATAATTTCAATTGTTTTAAATTAGTAAAAATATAATTGTAATTTAATTAAAAATATATATTAAAATAATTACTAAAGTAATGCAATAAAAAAGACAAATTAGGAATAAAATCAATTGAGATGAAAATGCTTATACAAATCGTTGCATCTATTAGTTTTTTTAAATTTAATTTTTTACTCCTATAAATTATTTGAAAAGACTAATTTACCAAATAGTCTAATTAGTTTTTTTATTGTTAATAAGCTAAAAGTTATTAAATAATTTTTTTACTCAGGCTCTTAATATATAATTATTTATATAAATTATAATTAATTTTATTAATATATTTTTATTTATTATTAATCATTATTTTTTAAAATTTCATGTCTATAATAACTAAACATAATATATGGAGGGAATATATACATTATCATCAAACATTATTAGATATAAAATTTAAATCAAAGTTTGTTAAACCAAACTTTAAATATAGGCTTTCATTTTTTGTTTTTTTTTTTTTAAATAAAAAAATAAAAATTATTTGAATATGATTTGTATAGGTAGCTTAAAATTTCTGTAATAATTTATTCATTCCGTTTTTATTGAAAGTGATTTTTTTATTATTTTAATTTGTATCATTTAAAGTATTTCTGCGTTAAAAAGTCATCATGAGAATAGTTCACACACTCATTTAGCCTTGAAGTAAGGATTAAAAGCCTACAATTTCATGAATAAAAGATTTACAGGAAGTAAGGATTAAAAGCCTACAATTTCATGAATAGAAGATTTACAGAACTCCATTGTAGAGTTGCAAGGAGAGAGATTTTGGAAAAAAAAAAAAAAGAACACCACTGATACACTTTAAAACTCTCTCTCGTTTTATTTTATTTTATTTTATTTCACTTTATTCTTTATTTTTTATTTTTGGTAGTATTTTTTCTAATTTTATACATTTTATTTAATTTTGTTTTTTTCTAATTTGTACTTGATTTTTTTATGCCATTATATTTTTTCGTTGTTCTTTCATTCTTTTTTTTTTATTCAATCTAATTAACGTTAGACTGGTTCAAAATAATTTTTAGCCGGTTAAAAAATTCAAAATTTTAAAACTTCTTCTAACTAGCTCCAACCATGACATTCTTCTAAAAATCAATTTTCAACAACAAAGAATTTGACACATTTAGTAAGATATTATGTATACCTCTTTTTTCAAGTATTTTTTAAACGAATTCTTAGATAATCATATGACATCAATAAATATCATTATCAGTAAGAAAAATGATCAGAATGAGTAATCCGTAGAGCCTTTCAATATAGAAAGCTCTCCGCACATCAAATCTTTAGTCACAATAAAGAAAAATAGAAATATCATGTTGAATTATTCTACGGTCATTTTTCAAGACCAAATTCGGGCAAGAATCAAAGATTTTTTATTTTATTTTATTATTTTCTTTGAAAGTGTCTCAACATGTAACAGATTATGAAACCACAAATCATGACTATAAATATAAAGTTTCAAAACCATAACTTTAGGAAATCACTGACAAGTGAACTTGACTATAATGATGTATGCTTCACTGTTCAACCACTTAGAGGCACGGTAGTTAGAGTTGGCAAAATTGGCTACGGTTCGAAAATTCGATTCGAACTCGACATACAAGAAATGTGTTTGGGCTTAAATTAAGAGAATCTTTAGGTTATGTGAAAACAATATTCATTGACTTTACTATGTTACTTTAGGATATCTTAGGAGTTATATCCATTGACATCTCTAGTCATTCTTACGATAAACAAACATACTGTAATATTCGATGGATAAACTCGAGTAGCCCAAAATTGCTACCTCTAGTTGTAATTTTTATTGTTTCTATGTTATACCTATTTTGTTATATGTAGGTGATATTATGAAGGCCAACCTTTCTAAGGGACAACCACAATTTGTCCATAAATATCTTATTTAGCTTATAACTAAGTTGAATAAATGAATGACCATGTGAATTAAAATGATATTTAGGTTCTATGAAAGCGATATCCATTGATTCCACCGGGCTACCTTATGATATCCTAGAGGTTATATTTATCGACATCTCTAGCAATTTCTACGATAGATGAATAAACGGTAATTTTTCTTAATAAAAATAAAAATAAAAATAATTATAATTCTTTAAACAATATATTTTATAATTAATAAATACCAACGGCATTCTTGGTTGAGAGTTTGGATTTTGAATAGTAAATCTTTAAATTTAAATAGTAGTTATTTGATATAATATAAGTATATATTGATATTTTGAATTTATAATTGATTTTATAAAAATAAAAAATAAAAGTTTAGTTTGATATTGTTCAAAGAAAAAATTGGTAAACAAAAAATTTTTGAAAAAATTATAATCAAATATAAAAAATTTTAATTTATATTTTAAATTATTACAATAATAATTTATTGCAAATAATTTTAATTTTAATTTTTTTAGTATCATTACAAATAATTGCATAAATAATTTATAAATTTTTAATTTCAATTAAATTATTTAATTATTTTTATTATATAAATATTTATTTTTATTAATATATTTTTTTAACGGGAAGTAAGGAAAAAAATATGAGATTATAAACATGCTATTTATTTAAATAAAAGTAATCTTGAAAAATTGTTACGAAAAGTGAAAGTGTATTTCTTTGATAAGTTTAGAAAAAAATTGATTTAGGGGTGTATTCAATTGAGATTTTAATGGATTTTAAAAAGTCTATGGATTTATGTGGATTTAGAAAATCCACAGAGTCTACGTTGAGTTTGATGGATTTTAGTAATTGAATTCTTTATGAATTTATATGGATTTTGTAGGATTGTAAAATATATTTTTTGTAAATATTTATTTCACCGCTATTCTAATGATAATATAGGTGTATTCGATAATTGAAAAGAAAAGCTTTTAAAAGATTTTTAAAAGTCTATGTTAAATACCTCAATATTTTAAAAAATTTTTAAAAGTCTTGATGGAATACTTTAAATTTTAAAAGACTTTTCTTGATTGAATACACTATTTTAAAAATCCAACAAAATCTACAAAATTTATATTGAATACACCCCTTAAATTTGATATGAAAATAATATTTAATATAATATTTTATTAAAAAAATTATTTTTTGTTTAAAAAATACAAATTCTAAATAGTAAATATAAAAAATTTTGCTAAAAAAAATAATACTATTTCTGTCTACAGCTTAAAAATATTTTTATATTTGTATAATCTTTTTTACAAATTTTATTACATTAGTATAAGACACTTATCAAAATATTTTTATCATTTTTTTATTTGTATTATATTTTAATATAATAATTAATACTCCCTCTGTCCATGCTAAAAGTATATATTTATTTTTGACGCTGAGATTAAGGAATAATAGTATTTTAATTATAGTGTGTAGGTAAAAGTAATGAAATGATATTTTTATCTTATTTTTTTGGTATAAAAATAATGATGTGATGTAAAATAGAGATATTTATAAAAAAAATAGGATATTTAATGAGCTGGATGAGGGACTATTAAAAATTATTATGCAAAAATAAATGAATAGATTCGCGGTGAGAAGATAGTAAGATTATTAGCAAAAAATAATAGCAGAGGCGGTGATTGATGACATGTCAATCTATTCTAGCCTGGCCATTGGTCCACGGTGGGCTCCACAAGATGATTTGTGGGTGACGTGTATTCCGGACTCCAGGGATCATTGTATGCGATTTGAATGAAACTTTCACGTCCATCTTGCCTTCAAATTGTAACTGAACGCCGGACATCCGATCCGATCTGTCCATATTCGATTCTATTGCTGGCTTTGATTAGTCGTTTGGGGATATTTCCTTCTACCTAGCGTTCTCTTTGGAGAATCCTCCTTGTTTTTTTTTTTTGTTTTTTCTATTATAATCAGTTCGTCTGGTGGAATTGTGGCTTCTTTATCTCTATAATTTCGATTGATCTCCGAATAGTACATATATATATATATTTGATTGATTGAGGAATATATTGAGATTTGTGAAATGGTTAATTCAGAGGAACGGAAACCGGCCGTCGGTGAATGGATCGGTGATGTGGATCCGTTGGATCAGATAATTGATGAGGAGGATATGGTAGACGTTTCTTCGAGCGTCGATAAGGCGTCGGTGAGTGCGAATCAATCTGTTACGCGGAGGTTAGCGGAATTGTTTGTGGAGGATGGGGATGGAGATCTGCTTCTGCAGAGGAGCGATAGGGAGGATGGTGTTCATAAATGGCTTCGGGCGTTGAATCTGCAGGTCATGGGGGCGTGCCGGGCCGATGAGAGGTTGAAGCCTCTACTGAAGCTAAATACGTCAACCGATGCCGCCGAAGACCCATTGCTGGCACATCTAAGTCAGGTAAATATCCGTGTTGTATTCTTTAGTTGTTTATTTTCAGTCACTTATTTGGTTGAACAAGAACTGGTATATTCTTTGCTTCAGCTTTGGTTTCTGTATAAATAATCCGCTTCCCTTTATATTGATCGGAATGGTTTGTTTGGGTTTTATTTTCTATTTTCCATTTTTAAGTGGTTTGACGGGGGAATTTAACAAAGTTATCGGTCTTTGACATTTTCTGTCTTGAAACTATAGTGGATTTGCTTATAGGTCGAGGACTAGTTGTTGTGTTTAATGGTATCCTCTTAATTACTTTGCTTATGGAGCAGCACTTTGAACCAGCCGAGGTTGGAATGCTAGCCAGGTGCTTGTGCATTCCTCTTGTCTCTACTCGGGTTGGAAAGATCAACAAGCAAGGAACACTCCTTTTCCCAACATCTGTAAGGTAATAGCTGCAAACAACTATAGATGTGTTTATTGAATGATGACATGGACATGTATGTATATTAGCAAGGGTTCTATTTATATTATTGTATACATATTTTGGGACATTTTCTTGTATGGTAGTTTTGTTGCCTGAGTTCTGCAGTATAGGTGGATTGCACCTCTTAAAAGCTATTAATGAAATAACAAACACCACCGCCTTTCTCTCTATGTGTGTGCGGGACTGTGTGTCTTTAGGTTTTGGATATATACGGCGATATAAATTCATCTTCAGGACTATGGAAAGAAAATCACATTTTCTGGATTCAAGGGCAAATAGGAAGTCATTCAGTTCCTACCATATGGGGACAGGTTACAGGAGAGGTTGATAGAGGTTACTAGGCTTATTGCCTCAGTCCTTGTGTAGTCTATTGCCTCAGTCCTTGTTTCTTGTGAATATATATGACACGTTGGTTATGTTTAACCTCATATTTGATTATCTTGCTTGTTTGTGCTCTTTCAATGTTATTGTGCTTTTCACATCTTTAAAAAGTATGTTATCTTCTGTAACTTATTAATTGTTCATACATATTTTGGTTTGATAGAGCTTTGATTCTATATAATAATGGCAACCTTTGATAATATATAGTTTTCTTGCCTGCTAGGAGATTGTCAGGATTTTGGTGTTATATGATAATATCTGATCCCTAAACTTGTTTAGGGTTCATATTTTGAGTGTGTTATGCGTGAATTGCAGAAATAAATAGATCAACCCTTGATCGACACTACATGCTGGATTCTGTCTTAGATCCCTGCATCTTGATTTGATAGCTAGGAGGTGGCATAGCAAGAAACCTGGGAAGGTTGGTGTGGTACATATGCTCGTGATATAGTATAATGAGACTCTGGCAGATTCTCTTACTTGGTGGCATTGATATATCAAAATATGAATTTTCAAGTTTAATATGTTTTCCAGTTTATTACTCTATTCCTTCAATGATATGAAGTGGATGTCGCCTGCTTACGTTTTGCTTCTATTTTGATGGGTTGATTAACATAATTCTGTTTGTAGCTGTATATCTTTTGATGTATAAATGTATATATATTGTTACCGGTAGCGTGTTCCATCCTTCCAAGTGAATATATCTTTTTACTTGTAGGTAAATTGGGCGTATACTATTATGATCTCTGAATTAAGAAGAAGTAAAGGTAGCTTCGTGCTCCTATGATTATGCATTACATCATGCCTTGCCGGCTTTCTTTTGCTTTGTTGAATCAATATGTCTACTGTATGAATTCTATTGTATATACTCTACACTTCTAGTGTCATGTTTTACCGCATGCCATATTAGTGTGCCTTATCTGTTTGTTGGTGCCTAATAATGTTCTAAATTATAGTATATTTTATTTATATGTTGATTTGCTGTTTCAATGAAATTAGCAAATATTCATCATGCTTACCGTTTCCAATTTTTCAAGATTTAGGCTCATGCTTGGAACCTTTGATCTATAATTTCACAAACTTGGGTGCTTGTAGATGGATTTAGTGAACATCAATTTTTGGCGTCCGTGGACTCTTACCTGAGTTACATAATACAATTATGACTCTGAAGAAACAATTACATTTAATTATTTCCCTCTATTCTAATGTTCCTTTGTCATCCATGCTTGAGTTTGATGTTTTTTACTCTTCATGCTCAAATTCCTCATATACTTTAACTCTATTCTTCCTTGGCTTCTGGTTGATCAAACTTCTGCAATGAAGAAGTATTATGTTGGGGGCTTTTGAGAGAGTATTTTGTCAGGAATCTCATATGGCATAAGGACATGCAAAAAGTTTATTGTTAATACATAGCTGTGGAAATGAAGTGCACAAAAGTTAATGCATCCCATTGAAACAAGAATTTAGGGATTTTCTTTTCTTTTTTTTTCTTCTCTTCTTCTCTCCTTTTTTTTTTTTTTTTTTTCAATCTTTTATATACTTTTTTTTTTTTTTTTTTTTTTTTTTAATTTTTTTTTAAAACTTTCTGGAATTTGCATCACCTATAGGGTCTGTGATAGATGAAATATTTAGCTACATTACATTATTTGCTCATCCAATGTATCTTGAAACTAGGATGTTTTGTCCTTTGTCATTGTGTCATAATAGTTGGAGACCAGGACAAAATAACTTTCTTGACTGACTTTCATAGACTTAAAACCTACTATTGATCTTGCTTATATTATTTGTTCATCTTCTCAACATCTTATTTTTTATAATTTGTTCAGGGGGAATTTATGTGTCACTCTTTTACCATCTTCTGATTTGCGCATATCATTTAATGGAGATGATGGCTTCATTGAGCGGTTAGCAACACTAAGCACTGAGGCCCAATGCAATGAGATTGAAATTGAAGAGATCTTGGCGGATAAATCTGGGAGGTCTTTCTTTATTAAGGCTTCGGATGGGTTAGTTTCTTATTTTTGGTGCTCTGAAAAATCAAAGCTTTTGGGAACTGAATTGCTAAGAAAGGTAAGATTCTCAACACTCAAGCTGTGTGTCTGCTTATATGTTATTATTCATTCAGTCAGTCAGTCAGTCAGAGAAATTCCTAATGCACCTTTTATCTTTCTTGTGTCTATCTGTATATGTATATACATAGATGAAGGCTTTGCTAATTAAGAAACCTTCACTTGCTGAATTAACTGGAATTTGTGATTCACGCCTCAACTGTTTTGCTACTCATTTTCGAGCTTATCTTGCTGGATCGATGCATGCTACTAGTGCTCATGTAGGCCTCTCAGACGACCAACACGATTCTGCAGGAATTATATCATCATCATCGTCCATCTGTCAGAAGATTGCACATTTTCAGCAGGCAAACCTTACCTATGAGGACAGTTCAATCCTCCTCAGGTCAGGTTCTTCTAAAGATGGTCCTCCACACAATATTTCATCCATAGAGCTCATTGGAATTTCCGATTCCTCATCATCGGATTGCACTGATTATCCATCTGACAGCAATGGGACTACTGCTCATCATCATCACCCACTGGCGGTGTTGAGTTTCTTGGAGAAATCATCGTCCGCCACGGAGCTTCCCCATGCAGCAGGTCAGGCAATGCAATTCCCTCCTCCCCCCATTTCTCCTCAGTACTGCTGGTGCCCTCCTGTAACACCAACATTAGAAATTCCACAGCTATCCCTCGCAGCTGCTCCTCCTTCGTACGAACCACCATCACTGCCTCCTCCTCTATCTGTTTATCTGGCATCAAAGAAGCCGTTGCTAAACCTGGCAGACGGGATCCCACCTATAGATTTCCCTCCTGAGCTGCCGTCGTTGCTGTGCACTTCTCAGCAGCAGATACCGACATTCACCCCTTTGGTGTGTGATCCGATTATTCACGTCCCAGTGATTGATGTGTGTTCCTCTGGGCAAGGCTATTTGGTGAGTGGCGGACCTGCCACTGCCATGTCCACTGTAATCCCACCCGTCAATGTTGACCGCCCTTCTTCCTCAGCTGAATCAATGGTTGAAAAAAGCGCTAGAGAGACGCTCCGAATGCTTATTAGCAGTTCGATGTCCAACCCGGTGGTGGCATTTCCTTCCCTTTTGAGCAGTGACAACACTGGAAGCAGCAGCAGCAGAGCCCTTTATAGCGGAGGAACCCAAGATGTGGTGGATCCCATGGAATTCCTCCTTGGCGGCATTCAGCAAGAGAACTACTTGTTCAATCAAAATGTAAACCGTCACCAGCCTAAATGGAACACTGATTCTTCTTCTACCCCCGATGAGATGAATAGTAATAGTAATAATGATAGCTAGATCGTCGACATGGAAAATTTTGCCTTGTGGTAAATGTTGGGCTTTTCTTTTACGTATATGTGTATGGGAGGGGGCAGTTTAGAAAAGCTCCGGATGGATGTCTGCTTTTGCCGCCTCATTGTAATCAATCAGCTTCAGCTCCACCTCAATATAATTTCAGTTATGGAGGGTGTAGTAATAATTCAGATTTTGTTCTACTATTAAAATCCATTAGTGACACGTTTAGTTTTATTGTTGTACATTGTGCGTGCCTCACAACTCAAAGTGGTCACGTCCTGTCCCATTAATGAATATTGGATGATTTAAATGACACTTATGACTTTAATACTTAAATTATTTAAATGTTTGTTTCACCTAAAAATTTAACATTCTGAATGAATGTTACTATCATTTCATAGAGGTTGAAGAATTTTTAAGTTTTGAAAATAGTAAAAAATTTATATGTGAAATGATATTTTCTAAGAAAAAAAATATATTTAATGTTAATATCTTTTCAAAAATTGTGACTACATTAATAGTGTTGTTTGAATAGAATCTTAATCATTGGATGTGGTTTGGTTTAGTTTGGTTAATGATGTGATCATCATTAGTATCGGTTTCCATATCCTTGTGGGTTGGTGTAAGAGTGTCAATTTGTATTTTCGGGTCGGGTTGAACTATGTGTATAATAAAAAATCTATCAATCTCAAATGAATTCACCCAAAAATGTTATTCTTATCTAAAAAAAACAAATTAGAATGAATAACAATATCACACATAATTAGCCAACAAACATAAACATGGATTCATAAATAGTAAAAAATACAAACAACAACATCATCAACATTATCAATTCATCAATACCAACTTAAACACTAAACAGCAAGTCACAACAATAATATTGAAAGAACATCATTGAAAATTCGTCAATACCAACTCGCAATACTAAACATCGGCACCAACAACAATATCAATTCATGAACAACAAAAACATTAACATTTACAATACTATGTTTATGTACAAGAACTAGACTTACTAAAAAAATTTATGTACCGAAAAACAATTTATTCTTCACTTTTTAAAAATCTTGTATGATCTTGCTCATAGAGTTTAAAATAAGAAAATTCTACAAAACTCAATTTAAATCTTGGATCAAAGGCCATAACAATAGCAAATAAAACATTATACTTACTTCAACATTTGTCAAATTTTCGAAACATATGAGATGCCGTCGTCTTTAAGAACTCATCATCATGACATAATCCTTGACACAATGTGATTTCAATCTTGAAAACCAAAGAAAAATATATATTGACATTAGGATATTTCACTCCAAAAAATAAGTTTGGTACATCACCAAAAACCCTTAAAAGGAACATAATTTTCCAATATTCACTACTTTTCGGATATTAAACAATACTTAAAATTTAAAATTAGAATTATTCAACCTGAAGTGATTGAAGACAAACTTATAATACAAAACAATGAAAACATCAAGTATGTAAAATTCTATTTAGCAGGCACATCTTGTCGTAATGTTGTCCCAAAATCAAGTGAATATTAATTAAAAGATTCTCAGAACTTATATTTCCGTACTTAACTCCCTTTGATATATTTGACAGATTCACGAATCTTTTTAATTGATTCATCAATATTCTTCAACCGTTTATGTACAATAAAATTGATAATATGGCAACACCGAACATACAAAAATTTACCACAACATAAACGTACATTTTAAAAAAAATCTGCCCCCAAAAAATTCAGCAAATACATCATTTGTAGATGAATTATCTCATGTAATAGTGAATATATATATATATATATATTTAATGCCCAAACTCAAAGCCAAGCTACAAATCTAAACACATAAAATAATGTTAAATGATGTGGTGGTATATAAAAAATTTAATTATTTTCTTTTGGGTAATATCCAATAATTGCCAATATAGTGCACTGTCAAGTAAATATAATCATATGTGGCTATAGAAGTCCACAAATTATATGTAAAACAAATTTTATTTAGAACATGCATACATTTATTCACTAAATCTACTTGTTTCAATGTTATGACTCTTATATATCTTAATGATATTCACTCTAGCACTATTTTTAGAGATGTAATTAACTTGTGGTTCAAAAGATGTGAAAGGAGAGCGAAATGCTTATATTCTACTAACTAAAAAAATAATTAATGCTTAATAATTTATAAGAAAAAAAGATTCTTAAAATTGTTTTTTGATCAAATTTTTGCCTCCTAACACCAAGGCTTGTATTACCACAGTTTAATAAAGCCAATATCTTTAAATAAAATTTTTGGGCATTTATCAATAAAGTATTATAAAGTACTCTCCCCATCCCATCTTTTATGTTCATTTTACATTACAGTATATATATAGAAATTTAGATAAATATAATTATTAAATAACTATTATATAATATAAATAATTCTGGATTAAAATTGAGTAATTAATTAATTTAATTAAAATTAAAAAAATTATTCATTGTGAAATTTAAAATATAATTAAATTGTATAATCATTTTACAAATAAAGTGAAATAGACAAAAATAAAAATAATAGACGAAATTATTTATTGAAACTAAAATATAGATATACATAATCTTATTTAAAAATGGTAACATAAAAATATATAAACTATACAGATTAAGTTAATTATTGAAACTAAAATATAGATATATATGATCTAATTAATACTAATTATAATAATTTATTATTTAAGTAATTTAAATATATTTATTTAAAAGATTTTATAGTAATTTATAATTATATTTGTTATATAATTTTCTTTAAAATATATTATAATTAAATTGATTTTAAAAAATATAAGATATAATTATAGAGTATATTATAGATATATAATTAAATATATGTACAATATATATTACTCCCTCCCTCCCTCGACAATTTATCAATTTTTTTATTTTGGTCCGTTCCATAACAAAGTATTCATTTTTTTTTATAGTAATTGTACTATCTACCTAACATTACAAATACTCTTTCAATTTACAATATATTTCACAAATGTCATTACCTTTATATCATACAATAGTTAATTTAGTTTTTTTACCTTTATTTCTACATTATTCCAATATGATACTAATATTTATAAAATTCTATTTAAAAAACAAATGGTTATATAAATATGAGACGGATGGAGTAATATTCTAATTTAGATAGAATAAAAAATAAAATAAATAAATATTTTAAAATTTAAAATATATAATTAAATATAAATGTATAAATATGTAATAAAGAAAAAAATATTTTGAATAAAATTTTTCTTTTTCAAAATTTTCTAATTGAAAAGAAGAAAAAATTGATACAATTTATTTTTCCTTTCCACTAGTCTCCTTAAAAAAGTTGGACAAAACATAATTTCTTTTAAAAAAAGAAATTCTCTCTACTCCCTCCACTTCTTTCATAAAAGCTTCTCCAACCTTCTCTATAAATGAAAAATTTCTCCAATTTCTTGGAGGAAATTCTCTTGTTGACTCTATATTTATTTATTTATTTTTTCTGAGAAATGGAGAAATCTACATTATTCCTCAGGTTTTTTTTCGAATTTGGAGTAACACAATTGCCTCTTCCATTTTTTGAGGAAGACTTTTTAATTTTGTATTTTAATTTTTCTTATATATATATATATTTGGTATTATTTATTTAATTTTCAATTATTATGTAGTAATTGAATGAGCATCCGGTTGGTTTATACTCCCTCCGTCCCAAAACAATTGTTCTATTTACTATTTTTGTCCGCCTCGAAACAATAGTCTTATTTTCATACATAACCATATTACTATAAAATTACAATTATTTTTTCATTATTGTTACCCAATTGCCACTAATTTTTACACTAATACACTCACAAGGGCAAAAAATCTTTTACTCGTACTTTTTACCGACTACCAATATAATATCAATATTCTTTAAATTCCGTGTCAAACACAACCCATACTATAGTTCTGGGACGAAAAGAGTATACATTTTTGTTTGAGTTTTTTTTTTTTTTTAAAAAAAAATTATTACACAATATATAATATTACACCATATAATATTACATATAAATATTACAAAAATATTATACAATATAATATTTCACATAAATATTACAACATATAATTGAAATAAAATACAACTATAAATATTTCTAAATATTTAAAAGCAACAATAAATAAATTACCGATATTGTATAATTTACATTTACTTTAAAAAAATTGAAGTTAATATGTAAAAAATAAAAATTGAATAAAGTTATATAATTACTTAAATATATATAATATTCTTTTTTAAAAAAAAATAGATAAAATAGCATAAAATTCCCATGTGGTTTGGTAAATTTGCTGAAAATTTCATGTGGTCCGAAAATTCTATAAAATCTACTTGTAATTTCTAAAATGTAGCAAAAAAATACCCCACCGTTAATATTTAATGGAGATTGTATTGTACGACGCGATCACTGTGTGTATTATTGAAAATTTATATAATAGATGAAGGAAAGTTACAAAATTACTCTTCATTCTCCAGTAATTTACCTAATTATCCTTCTTCTCCTCTTGTGCCTGAATTTGGGGATTTTAAGTCTCATTGGATTTTGTCTTCTGATGATAAGTCAGATTTCGTTCTTCCCTATTCTAGTCACTGCCTCAGCCTCTTCTCTCCACCACCCGCGCCGAGTCCGACCGCCACAAGCATATTCTTGTTTTTCGCCCAGCCCCAAAAATCAACTCTCTCATGCTGCCCATCTAGATCTGGTTCTGAGTTGTTATAGGTCCGATTATCAGTCGGGATTTTTTATTCCCAAATTCTATTTTTGTGTGTGTTTTTAATTGAGGATTTATGATATGTTTTTTTTTTAGATTACACTCAAATTTGATATTACAATGTAATTAGAATAATGAGTGTTGTTGCAAAGTGTATTTTATACACAAAGTTACAAAAATACATATATATAGAGAGAGAGAGAGAGGAGGGGTGAAGAAAGAAGAAGAATAATGTAAACAGAGAAAGAAGAAGAAGATCCTGAAGGGAGGGAAGAAAAAGATAAGGGAAAGAGGAAAGAGAGAAAAAAAATGGAGAAGAAGAAGATGGTGTAGGGACGAACAGGAAGAAGAAATATAATTTAAATAGGGTATAACAGTCAATGTGTATAAAAATTTAATACCGTTAGTGCAATTTAAAAGAAGGAGGCGAATGTGAACATTTTAGAAACCACATGTATATTTTATGAAATTTTCGGAGCATATAAAATTTTTAGCAAATTCTACAAACCACGTGAGAATTTTATGTTATTTTGCAAAAAAAAAAAAATAAAATAAAATAAAATAAGTTGAAATAAAATTAAAATTTTAAAAATAGAGAATCAATTAGAAATGGTTTGAAATCTCAAACCACCTTAATAATATTTGAATGAGAACCGAAAAGTATTAAATTAATTTATTCAATATTCTTTTATCAATTTTATTTTTATTAGAACCATCCTTCAATTTTATACTCACACTTTATAGTGTCAGTATGTCAACACTATCATGTACCTTTTTGTAGATGGTTGATGTTATCTTCGTCCTACCATAAATGATCTAAACAATTTTTTTTAGTTTTAAGAAAATAGTGGCTAATTTGCTTGAACATTTTAATTGAAAATTAGTTCTGTTGGCACAAGAGGCTCAGGAACATAATTTTAGTAGAATATGTCTATACAGTTGATTGTCTTAGGGCATCTGGTTGGCATTTTTGGGGTGGGTTGTCTCTAACCCACATCCAATTTTTTGCGTTGCTATATATATATATATATATTAATTTTTTTAATTTTTAAAATTATAAATTTGTTTTTTAAATTTAATTTTTATTTTTTAAAATTTTTTAAAATTTTATTTTAAATTATAAAAATAAAAAATTGTTTAAAATAATAGGAAAAATTGAATATTTGAAGAATAATAATGAAAAATGAAAGTATAATTGGAGTAAAATTACTGTAGCAACTCAATATTTGGAGTTAAAATTAGATAAACGAAGTTGATGGATTAAAAATGGTCGTAGATTGAGGTAAATTTTTTTTGATATTTCCCTTGTTTTCTTGTTGTCTGCAGGTACACATGCACAACTTGGTGGTACGGGGCTATATTCAATTGTGATTCACTTGCATATTCAATTGTGATTCACTTGCATACTAAATGTAATTTTTATTTTCAATTATTATACATTTATCATACAATTTCAAGATTCATTGTATATTTTTATTAATAACATTCACACCGTAGAAATGCATTATATTTTTCAATATATTTTATAGAATTAAAAATATTAAATTATACTTTTTCACCGTCAAAATTTATAAAAAGTATCTATTTTACTTTTTTGTCCGTCCATAAAAGATAACATATTTATATTTTTAATAAATTTATTCATCTTAAACATACTTAATAAATATAAATAAACTTAATTAAATTTCCTAACTTTTTAAACATAGAACCACTCAAAACCCATTTATTTATATCGTTTTCTTAAACAAAACCCATTTATCTATATTTAATATTTCTCAATTTTTATAAAATTAGTTTTAAGTTAATTATAAATAGATAAATATATTTTTTACATATCTGTATTAGATAAGATTTTATTATCTACGAAATTATATTCATATTACATATATTTTATTGAAATATAATTTTAAAAATATTTAAAATACCACTATTATAATTTATTGTTAATAACCCATTAATTTATATTGCCTATATACTGTGTCCTTAACAAAAGGCTCATCCTTGCCGAAGGGGTATATAATATAAATAAAATAAATGGTATATTAATACTTTTGTATTACATCTGTCAAGATGATCTATTTTTTCTTTTTTGTCTGTCCAAGAAAAGATGACTTTTTATATTTTTAATAAATTTATTTATTTTAAATATTTTTAACAAATATAAATTAATTTAATTAAATTTTTAACTTTTTATACATATGCCCCATTTAAAACCTCTTTATTTTTATTCACCTCCTCAATAAACAAATATTTCTATCAATATTTAAAACTTTTCATTTTTTAAAATTAGTTTTAAATTAATTATAAATAAATACATATATATATATTTATATATTTATATTATATAAAATTTTATTATCTACAAAATAATATTTATATTATATATATATTTTATAGTAATATAATTCTAAAAATATAAAATACCAACAATATTACTTATATAAAAATATAAAAAATAAAATTATACTCTCCGTCCATTAAAATTAGTCTATTTGGGCTCGGCACGAGAATTAAAAAAAATAAATATTTTATCAAAAAAGTGATAGGTAAATGAAGAGAGATAATGCAATAAAATTCGTAGTATTTATTGTAAATAAGTATTGACTTTGCCAAAATTAATAATTAAATAAATCTAATGAACAGACTAAAGAGAGTAATTTATTATTAATAATTTACGTTATCTAATTTTAAATATAAAAAAAAAAGAAAAAAAAAAAGGGGGCTCAGGACGAAAATTGTTGTATTAAGTCAATTAGATTGGCCATCTATACTATCGACCGGATGAAGTAAAAAATCACCTGAAACAGTGAGTGCATCAGCACAAAAAATCGCAGCAGACAGCATCCCCTCCAAAAATATATAAATAAACAAACAATAGTCACAAAAAAATCATAAAAAGAATAATGATTATTTTACAAAATAGCAGTTGAGTTTTGGATCAGTTTCATTCGTTGGTTGGACTTCCTTGGAATCCATTTTTGTCCGCTTCCAAAACCCTATAATCCCAAATTCTGGTTCCTCCTCCGATCCGATCCGATCAGATCAGATTAGATCCGATCAATTTATTGGATTGATTGCCTTCGACCATGCAATTTGTTGGCTACTGGACTTAATGCTCCAATTTCATTCAGGTGCTAATTCTGCAGGCCCGTTGTGAGAGGATGGACGAATCTAGTTGCAAGAGGGTCAACGGTGGTTGCGGGAGCAGCAGCAGCAGCAGCAGGAGCATGGAGGCGGGCAGTGAGAGCGAGGACTACGAGATATGGGAGTGCGTGATACCGTACGTGGTGGAGCCCAGGGATCGAGCCGCCGTATCGCTGGTGTGCAAGCGATGGTGCCAGATCGACGCGCTCACGCGCAAGCATGTGACGATTGCGCTCTGCTACAGCGCCACCCCGCAGCGGCTGTGGCGACGCTTCCCTCAGCTGGAGTCGCTGAAGCTTAAGGGCAAGCCACGCGCCGCCATGTTCAACCTTATTGCGGAGGACTGGGGCGGGTATGTGACGCCTTGGGTGGAGGAAGTGATAAGGTCTTTCAAGAAAATGAAGGCGCTCCATTTCCGGCGTATGATTGTGAAGGATTCGGATCTGGAGCTGCTGGCCAAGTCCGCTGCAGGGAGTGTGTTTGAAGTGTTGAAGCTGGACAAGTGTTCGGGTTTCTCTACGGACGGGCTGTTGCACGTTGGACGCTTCTGCAGGTAGCTAATAAAAGAGCAATGAATTTAACATATGAATGATTTAATGTTTTAGGTTTGAAGATATAAACTGTATGACTCTTTTCTGTTCTTCCTAGTAGTATTATTTTTGCGTGTGTTTTCGCCCGCCCGAGTGCGCGTATATCTGTATCATGGGTTTCGGATAAATGATTGTGTGTGTTGGCGGCATTTCCTCCATGTTTTCTTTCCTTTCTTCACTTACTTTTTGCAGATTTTGAGGCTTTTAAATTTTATTTTATTTTTGATGGTGCGTCTTTTCATGGTGAAGCAGAACAATTATATTTCAGTTGTTTTATGCTTTGTTTTGCTGCCATTCTTATCTGATCAATTACTGGTTTTTTGTATGTTTGGATATATGCTGTCTTAATGTTACATCTGGAATCATCTTGGCTTTTGATGATCCTTTACGCCTTATAAATTTTATCTTCAACTTCCAGAAATTTTTGGCTTGTTGTCAGTATTGGCTTAGTGAAGCCGAACCATGGGTTCTCTTAGTGGAACAGAACTTGTGGTTACATAATTGATTTTCTGTCCTTCAGTTCCACATTTTTCTTTACTGAAAATGGTTTATACATTATGAGTAACGAGAAGAGTCTTATTAAATCACTATTATTGATAGCAGAGCATATAATATATATTCTGTTTCATGATGCACTAAGTTCGATTCAGTGGATTCAAAGCATGTGTTAGTATGTTGATATTGGTTATCATTTTGTCCTTACATGCTCCAAAATTTGGCCTCCTGACTAGCCATCTCTAACTCATTAGCTAAATGTTTAGGTATGATATAATTCCGTTATCTGGATGTCAAGTGGTGATCCGATCCCCCGGCTGTGCTCTATTAACTCATGGAATATGATTTTATTTTGTTTTCTTTTTGGTGCTAGATTTCTTCTTCTAATGTTCCTGCCATTGTCATATGATTTAATGGGTTCTCTGATCTGTTGAAACATACAAATCTGCTGGCTTCTGTAGAACTTGCATTGTTTTAATTTACTTTGGTTCATGCTGGAAATCTGATTTCGTTGCCATTGGCATGTATAATGGTGAATCATATATCCTTACATAGGCTCTCTCACATGCTGAATACTTCCTGAAATAAAATGATGGCAATTGATTGTGTGTGTTTTGATTCTGATTTCTGTATACATCTGCTTTTAGATGTTCAGATAAAATTTTCGTAGTTTGTTTGTTTGTGTGCGTGTGTGTGTGTTTAACTGGATAAATGGATGCACTTGTATCTTAAAAGATTATAAAGTTTTTAATAATTGATTTAGGATATGTACATTATCGTAATCTGTTTGATATTAGGGAAGATATAAGTATTCATGTGGCATGATTTGCGGGAGATATAGTGCTATATGTATGAAATGAATTTTCATCTGCTACACCAGACACTGGATCATCCAAGGTAAAGAAATCATTGATAACCAAACATATCTTGTGTTAAATGTTGTTGCAGTCATTTTCACCGTATTCTGACATAGTTTATGTAGTAGATATGATAGCTAGCAAATATGTACATGTTAAAACTTAAGCCAAGCCACTGGAATATTTTGAAGTGCAATAGTGGTTTTATGACTTTTATTGTGATTGTTGGATGTTTTGTAATTTAAGCATTATGGGTGGGTCTAGTTTAGTTCATGGAATTCCCTACTTGGCTTATTTTTTACATGTCCCATGAAGAGATTTATTCAGAGCAGAGTATTATAAATTACCCAACACACGCACGGACAAGGAGAATTCTAGATGCATAAATCATTAACTTATTAATAGCATATTAGATGTAATATAATTATTGTTCTAGTGTTGTATTCATTCTTCCATTTATATTGATCCATTCACAAGATAATAATTTACATATCCACTAGATTCATGTTTTTACAGGGCCATGCAATTACTTCATTGTAAAAGTCGTGATTGAAGTGGTGAGTGAGAAAAAGGACAAAAGAAGTCATGAAATTATAAAAAAAGGATTGTGGTCTTTTGAGAAGATCACATGTTTAGGTGCTTTGCGGAATATTAAAACATAATATCAAGATTTAAATTGTCTTCTTGTAGAAGACAATTGAATTATGGGTCGTCGCTGCATATCTCTTCTGTTCCATACTGAGGAAATGTTAGGTTTTTGCATCATTCTTTTTCACTTCTGAACATCTTTGCCCTGATACGTCGCAGGAAGCTGAGGACATTAGATATTGAAGAAAGCTTGATAACTGAGAACGATGGAGAATGGCTGCATCAGCTTGCTTTGAACAATACAGTACTTGAAAACTTGAACTTTTACACGACTGATCTCTCAACAGTTACATGGAATGACATTGAATTGATAGCTAGAAGATGCCCATCTTTGAAATCCGTGAAAATTAGTGATTGTGACATTTCAGATATTATTGGATTCTTTGGAGCTGCCACTTCTTTGGAAGAGTTTGGTGGTGGCTCATTTAGTGAGAATCTATTCGATGAGCAGAAGTATGCTTCCGTCGAATTTCCACCCAGATTGTGTAGATTGGGTATCACATATTTGGGGAATGCTGAAGTGCCCATTCTTCATCCCATTGCTTCGAGGCTTCAACAGTTGGATCTCCTTTATGCTATGCTTGACACTGAAGGCCATTGTCAGTTGCTACAACGATGCCAAAACTTGGAGTTCCTTGAGGTAGATATATTCATGCTTTTATAAAATCTCTCTTAAGCGCACAAAGAGTTAATGCAAATTTCTCAATTTCGATTACATTGTCAATAATCCTAATCTTCACTCAACAGGTAAGGAATGTTATTGGGGATAGGGGACTGGAGGTAGTTGCCCGCTGCTGTAAGAAAATGAAAAGACTTAGGGTAGAGCGTGCAGCTGACGACCAGGACATAGAAGATGTCGAAGGTGTGGTCACCCACAGAGGGTTAATTTCTTTGGCACTAGGATGTGTAGAACTGGAATACTTGGTAGTTTATGTGTCGGATATCACAAACGCAGCCTTGGAGTGTATTGGTAGATATTCGAAAAATCTACACGACTTCCGTTTGGTTTTACTTGACAGGATGGCAGCAATCACAGATTTGCCTCTGGACAATGGAGTTCGATCGTTGTTGATAGGGTGTGACAAGCTGAAGAGGTTTGCATTGTATCTGCGGCCAGGAGGGCTGACGGATGTGGGCCTGAACTACATAGGACAGTACAGCCCCAGAATACAATGGATGCTTCTGGGGTATATCGGGGAGTCCGATAGGGGTCTGATTGATTTCTCCAGAGGCTGCCCCGCCCTCCGGAAGCTGGAAATGAGGGGGTGCTGTTTCAGCGAGCATGCTCTGGCAACTGCTGCTCGGAACCTGACTGGTCTGAGGTACCTGTGGGTGCAAGGGTACCGGTCGTCCGGGAACCTGCGAGACCTGATGCCCATGGTGAGGCCAAACTGGAACGTCGAGCTGATACCTGCTCGGCAGTACCTTGTTCAGGATGAGGGCAGACAAATGGTGATACCGGTGGAGGATCCCGCCCACATACTGGCGTACTATTCATTTGCCGGACAACGGACTGACTATCCGCCTAGCGTCGTGCCCCTTAACATGAATGACTTACAAGATTCGTGAGTTGATGATATGTAAGCACTTGCACTTGTCTTCGTCCTTCCTAGTTTGACACTTTTCCTTCCGCAGCAGCCTCCTTTATGGTTTGGTATCAGACATCATCATCTATAAATGAATGTGAACGAGATTGATCCCTTTCTTAGGCTGTGATTATTGTTGTTGTGATAATAATTGTGTTGCGTGTTGTAGTTTAATTGAATTGAATTGTTGAGGTCCGAACACTCACCCACTCACTCACCCCACATCTATTTATTATTTATGCATGTTCTGTTCTTGCGTATGTGCGTGCAGAAGCCTGGCTGACTGCTCTGCTCTGCTCTATTCATTCTGCTCTTTTTTTGGCCATGCCCGTTGAAAACTTGGATGAAACATGACGGGATTTACTGTGGTGGTGTTGTATTGAATAAATCATCATCATCATCATCATCATCTGTTTGTTAATTGAGCTCTGCGGGGAGGGGATTAATCTACTGAATGGATCGATCCTCGCCGAGAGCTCCCTCGCGACAACAGAGGAAGCAAACCGGTACACTATTCCGTGGTGAGGATTGTAGCTTTTTTCATAAATTTCCTATTTGTCACTCAATTGTGGAACTTTACTCTATAGGAACAATAATTAATTTTAGCTTAACATGTGTGATTTTTATTTATTTATTTATATATTTTTTGTCGATAAGCCTTGCAATTTGTATTGGAAGTTGACACTTTTATTAGTGTCAACATTGCCTAACAGATCCTGACGTAAATAGATACAAATTGTCCAAGGGGAGCAACTGCAATTTGCACTTGAAGACGATACTTTTATTAGTGTCAATATTGCTTAATGAATCATGATGCAAACATATACAAATTGTCCAGTGGGAGAAAAAATTTTCTATAACATTTGGAATATTTCGTTTTTCATTTGCTCTTCATTTATATTTTTCTATAACATGTCAAGGCCAATAAAATTCAACGACAAACAACTTTTACAATGGATTTTAATTTTTTATTTTTTTACCTTCACAATACTTTTTACATATATATATATATATATATATTTTCCAAACAAAAAACATGGCCGTCGCCTCCATGGGAAGAGAACCCTACCTGGACTGTGTCGGTCAGATGCTCTCGTTGTCGGAGAAGCATCGGTGAGTAGTTCTTTTGTAACAAACACGCATATTGTAATCTTCAGCTCCCAAGAAATCTATTTGACACAATTTCTAATTTAAATCACCTCACAATTTCTAATTTAAATTGTATTATTTTAAACTTTTTAACAATTAAGCCCCTTCGTTTGTGTGGATTGGATTCTAGTTTCGCCAAATGCCAATAAGTACATGTGTGTTTGTTTGGAGACTTTGAATTATGTGTTGAGATTTAAATAGTAAAAGTTTGAAGAGATTGAATTATGTGTTAATATTTAAATAGTAAAACTTTTGAATTTGAAATTTTATGTTGAAATTTAAATAGAAAAATATTTGAATTTAAATAATTATGTGATGTAATATAAACAAATATTGATACAAATTTAGTAAAACCTTTAAAAGAACACATTTTTTTTATAATCACTGCTAAATTGATGCATCTACCATATACTTGCAAATAAAATAAAATAAAATGTGGATTTAAGTATTAATACAAATCTCATACTCCCTATTTTTTATTTTTATTTTTTTTACTTACATAAATCTTATTGATGAATTTCATATATTTTTTTACACTCATTTTACTTTATTTTGAAAATTATATTACTAATCTTATAAAATTTCAAATTTATTTTTACGAAAAATACATAGATATATATATTATTATTATTTTTAATTTTTGTGATTCAAAACTTATTTGAGAGTGTAAACTTTAATATATATATTATTTTACTAACTAATATCATATGGCGCCTGTAGCTCAGTGGATAGAGCGTCTGTTTCCTAAGCAGAAAGTCGTAGGTTCGACCCCTACCTGGCGCGTGAATTTTTTTTAAATTTTCAGTCAATTAACTGCTCCGCCCAACCAAGCTCCACCAAATTGGCAACTACGGACAAAATGATGATATATGACTAGTTGAGTTAGAACTTAGAAGAGAGCAGCAGCAGCCAGCCATATCTATCTAGAGCCTACTATATAGCATTATTAATATCAGAGCCACAAATGGATACTTTCATTAACCAAGAGATAGAAATTGACTACCGGGTGCCACGTGTCAGCAAGGCAGCTGCAGCTTATCTTCAAACCCCCTGATCCCCTCCCCTCCCTCCCTCAAGTTAGTAGTAGTAGTGTACAGCAGCGGCTCTGATCCTCTCATCATCTCCTCCCCTCCCCTCCCCTCCCCTCAAACGCTAACACTTTCCTGCAACAAACAATCAAGCGAGATCCAAGATCAATCAAATCAAATGGAGAGTGCCATTGCTTGCTTTGCCCATGGAGTAAGAGGAGGAGGCGCAATCTTGACCAATGTTACTGCTGCTACTACTACGCACCAATATTATTATTCCACTGCTCTCTCTCCGCTTCATCCATCTCTCTCTCTCTCCTCAAAGGTTGCCTGCTCTGCTCTGCTCTCTGTTCTGGAGTTTTTATTTTTTTATTTTTTATGCATAAAAGTTTTTTTTGAGGAAGGAACCTAGCTAGCAAAGATAAAGATAATGCTCATGATACTGACAAGGATCTTCTTCTTTCTTCTTCATATATTGCAGAGTTTAAAGGCGAGCTCACTATTCGGAGACTCTCTCCGCGCCGTCCCAAGATCATCGTCGCTCAAGGTTTCCAAGCTCAAGAATTCTTCTTCTTCTGCAGGCGTCACTAAGTGTGAGATCGGCGACAGTCTGGTTAGCTGCTTCTGGTGTCTCAGTTTTTTGTAATTAACAGGAGGAGTATGAATGGGTTGAGATAACATGACAAAAGTAACTAGCGTTCCCATTATTTACTCAATCGCAGGAAGAATTTCTCACCAAGTCGACATCGGATAAGGGATTGATTAGGCTGATGACGTGCATGGGAGAAGCCCTCAGGACAATCGCCTTCAAAGTGAGGACAGCTTCTTGCGGAGGAACTGCGTGTGTCAACTCTTTCGGTGACGAGCAACTCGCCGTTGATTTGCTCGCCAACAAGCTTCTGTTCGAGGTTGGTTGGCTGGCTGGCTGTTCTGACCCTTCATCCTCCCCATTTTGGAATTACAGCACTTGAGAAGTTAGCGCACGCGCACACACCTACCTACATATGTACGTACATATATAAAGACAACCTCAGCAATATTTTTGGTATGTTGATCCTCCTTCAGGCACTGCAATACTCTCACTTCTGCAAGTATGCTTGCTCGGAGGAAATCCCCGAGCTTCAAGACATGGGAGGGCCGGTCGAAGGTCGGTCGGTCTGTCTGTCTCTCTGTCCCTCAGCATTGCAATATTAGTGGAATTTATTCATGTAATCTTCTAATGAGAAAAAAACACAGCATCTAATTTACCTGAACAAAGCTGCTTTCTGGAGCAGGAGGCTTCAGCGTTGCATTCGATCCGCTGGATGGTTCCAGCATTGTTGACACAAACTTCACTGTCGGTACAATCTTTGGAGTATGGCCTGGCGACAAGCTCACAGGTGTAACCGGGGGCGACCAGGTTGCTGCTGCCATGGGGATTTTTGGGCCTCGAACTACGTATGTTCTTGCACTCAAAGATCTTCCAGGGACACACGAATTCCTCCTGCTTGATGAAGGTGGGTGTTGCATAAACAAACAAACACTTCAAGAGCTTACTTTCAAAGCTCCGAGACATCTATCACCGCCGTGCTGACCGATTCATTCTCCTTGCTTTTCCAGGGAAATGGCAACATGTCAAAGATACAACATCGATTGGAGAAGGAAAAATGTTCTCCCCCGGTAACTTGAGGGCAACTTCAGACAACCCGGAGTACGCCAAGGTTTGTTCTATCGTCCCTTGCCCTACGCTGTTGTGGTGCCTAAGGAAATGCATGCCAACTTTGTCCATACATACGTGTGACATGTTCGCTTTCAGCTGATTGACTACTATGTCCGGGAGAAATACACCCTGCGATACACAGGAGGAATGGTGCCCGATGTCAATCAGGTGAGAGTGAGAGCATTTATTTAGCAGTACTCCTCCTCTCCATGCAAACCCTTTGCTTGCTTGCTTGCTTGTTATCTAATCTGGCAAAGCAAACACGTTGTTGTAACAATATTTCCAGATCATCGTGAAAGAGAAGGGCATTTTCACAAATGTGGCGTCGCCATCAGCAAAAGCCAAGCTGAGGCTGCTGTTTGAAGTTGCTCCTCTAGGGTTCCTGATTGAGAAGGCGGGCGGCCACAGCAGCGATGGCAAGAAATCTGTGCTGGAAATAGTCGTCGATGGTCTCGACGACAGAACCCAAGTAGCTTATGGGTCCAAGAATGAGATCATTCGGTTTGAAGAAACACTGTACGGTTCATCCAGGCTCCGGGTAGGCGAACCCGTTGGAGCTGCAGCTTGAGCAGGCCGCTGCACACCAAACAAATTCAAGGATTTTCACTCTTTTTTGTCATTCACACTTCATCTCTCTTAATATATATATATATATATATATAGCACACAGACTTGTATGATGATCCCATAAAGTGATCCAAGTAATTGTGATTGTCAGATCAGCTGCACTGCTGATCAAAGCCAGGCTTTTTCATTGTTTGATGCATCCAACACTATGTAATATTTTCCAGCCAACTCCAATTTTAGTTGATTCCTAGGTTCTGTAATTCCAAAGAAGCAGTCTAGGAACAATCAAGCAATTGTTCCAAGTGTTTCTATCTCATCCCCTACAAATATGATCCATGAGAGAAGCAATTTCTTTGAAGAAGGCCAGAAAAAATCATCATCACATACCCTATTCCAAGTGGTTCAATTTTTGTCTGCGTCAATGGAAAAGAAGGAAGAACCGCTTAAGGTATTATTTCCACATTATATCATCTAAACCCAAGATGATTAAGATAAAACTACTGACTCTTGCCCTGTCAAAACTGACAATAACCTTGCATCCTCTTTTATTTTTCCCTATTATTTTTTTTGACAGATAAACAAGGTGGGCAACAGCAAATGGCACGGATCAGTGCAAGCCATCGTCAATGCGCCAATAGAAAAAGTGTGGAGCATAGTTTCTCACAGCAGTAGGCTACACGAATGGATGCCTATGGTCGAAAAATGCACCAGTGTGTCAGGACAGGAAGGCATTCCGGGCTATGTTAGGTTAGTCTCAGGATTGATGTTCCCACAGAAAGACAGGGGCATGTCATGGATCAAGGAGAGGCTCATTCTCATCGACCCTTTATTGCACACCTACACTTTCCAAATGGAGGAAAGTAACATAGGCTTGGATGGTTCTCTAAACTCCTTAAAGCTCATAGACTATGGCGATGGCACCACTCTAGTTGACTGGAAATACGACATAGATCCAGCAAACGGAATGTCCAAAGACAATATAATAGACTACTTAGGATACCTGTACAAATCTTGTATCAACAGGATTGAGGGTGCACTTAAGGCATCATCCAAACTCGAGGGATAGCAACGTCTTTTGTTACTTCATCCAGTCTTTCGACTCAAATCCATTAAACTATAAAATATGACCAAAGAAAAAATGAAAACCATTTCTCAACTAATGTGATGATATATGCATTTTCAAGAGAGGCCATCTATATGTAAGAAGTGCACTTGTCTCCACCAACTCTTCCACAGTTAGTACACTTCTGGAAGCTTATACATGTACACACATGTTTTTCTGTGATCTGACTAATGCCGGTTGATTGGAAAATACTTAAAGTAAGGTCTCAAACGACAACTTCGGTAATTAACATGACTAAGAAAAACAAGAAGAAGAAAAAAAAATCTGTGTCTGGGATATCAATATACAGAGAAGCGAAGTGACACTTGTTATTTTCGGGTGCCCTTTCTCCCATCAGTTACATTATCAAACTGTAGTTTGAACAAATAACCACTTTGTGTAATATGCAAGAAATGTTAAGTTTGTAAAAAAGAAATGCATGGCTGGATAGTGTATTCACCTAACCAAGTAAAAATGACACAGCATCATAGAAACTCACGCCCCTTAGGAATGTATAAATAAGCAGACACTGACAATGTTGTAAACAGAGGTAGGGAGAAGAAAACATACCCTGTGAGACGATGGGATTTCGAGCTCTGACTTTGATGCTGGTGGCATTTGTTTTCCATACAGCTTGTGTTGAGCCGAGAGTTCGCCACTACAATTTCAAGGTAAGCATGTGATATGAAGCTTCTTGCTCAAAGAACTTGCACTAGTTTGTTTGTTTATTTATTTCGATGCACAGGTTGGGAAGAAGAATATAACCAGGCTATGCGCATCAAAGCTTATACTAACTGTGAATGGGAAGTTTCCGGGGCCTACTCTATATGCACGGGAAGATGATACTGTAATAGTGAGGGTTGTCAATCATGTCAACGAAAATGTCACTATTCATTGGTAAGATTTAACAATGAGAAAGCTTAACCTACTTCCTACATTGTAGGCGCTTTTGTGGAGTTGAACTGAACTGAACTGAACTGTTTGTTTACCTATGTATGACATGGATTCCGCTGCTGCACTCTGGCTGATTAGGCATGGAGTCAGACAACTCCGGACGGGTTGGTCAGATGGGCCAGCATACATCACGCAGTGCCCCATCCAGACAGGGCAGAGCTTTGTTTACAACTTCACCTTGACAGGGCAAAGAGGCACGCTTCTGTGGCATGCACATATAAACTGGCAGAGAGCCACCGTCCACGGTGCCATTGTCATCTTCCCCAAGCATGGCACGCTTTATCCGTTTCCCAAACCAGATAAGGAGGAAATACTAGTATTAGGTTGGTCGGTTGGTGGGTGCAGATTCTGCTATAAATGAATGAATGCTTATTTCGTACTGGGAATCGAACTTCTTTCCTTACAGGAGAATGGTGGAAGTCGGACATCCAAGCAGTGCTCAACCAGGGCTTGCAATCCGGAAGGGCCCCGAATGTATCCGATGCACATACTATAAATGGACGTCCGGGACCAGCTCCAAATTGCTCTTCCAACGGTTAGTCAAATCTTTTGTCCCGTTATGGCGGCGGCTGCTGCTGCAAAAACAAAAAACACTCACCATCTTGCCCCGACAGGCTACACGCTGCACGTCGAGCATGGAAAGACATACTTGCTGCGCATAGTCAATGCTGCAGTCAACGAGGAGCTCTTCTTCAAAATAGCAGGGCACCAGCTGACCATAGTTGAGGTTGATGCTTCCTACACCAAGCCTTTCAAAACGGACACCATATTCATCGGTCCAGGCCAGACAACAAATGCCCTTTTAGCAGCAGACCAGGAAACGGGCAAGTATCTGATTGCCATCTCCCCCTTTATGGACACTACAGTCGCCACAGACAATCAGACAGCTACTGGACTCCTCCGCTACCTTGGAATTCAAGCCTTCTCACCCACCGAAGTTACTGCAGTTCCCCCACGGAACGCAACACCAGCGACAACCAGATTCATGGACTCCCTGAGAAGCCTTAACTCCCGGCAATACCCTGCCAACGTCCCGAAAAGCATCGATCACTCGCTGATGTTTGCCATGGGCATCGGTGTGAACCCCTGCCCGACATGCCTGAATGGGAGCCAGGTCGTGGCTGATTTCAACAATGTCACCTTTGTCCTGCCCACAACAGCTGCCATCCTCCAAGCATATTACTACAACATAAGCGGAGTTTACACCGAGGATTTCCCTGCGAATCCTCCCAACCCTTACAACTACACAGGCACACCACCAGCAAACATGCAAACAATCAACGGCACAAAAGTGTACAGGTTAGGATTCAACTCAACGGTTCAAGTTGTCCTGCAGGGCACAACCATGATAGCACCGGAAAGCCATCCTATCCACTTGCACGGCTTCAACTTTTACGCCGTTGGAAGAGGAGTAGGCAATTTTGATCCCCAGAAGGATCCAGAGAGTTTCAACCTTGTTGATCCTGTTGAGAGGAACACAGTCAGTGTGCCAACCGCCGGCTGGACTGCAATAAGATTCAGAGCTGATAATCCAGGCATGTTCAATCTACTCATCACCCACCTTTCCTATATACTACTAGTATTTTTTAATTTGGGGATTAGGTAGGTTTTCACTCAATATCAAACCTGAGCTATTAAGAAAAACAATTCATGGACATGAAATGAATGATCGATTGATAAAATGCTCAAAGGAATCATTATATAACACTATCGTTTGATTTGATGCTACAATGTCACAGACAGACAGACACAAAATCAAGGGAAGACGATACTATTGAATATTAATTGTCTCATATTAGTAAACATGTGGTAACTCTCTTCCTTCCTTAAAAGGGTTACAGTTAACTTTTTTTTTAAGATTGAAAGCCCGAATCTCTTCTTCAACTGGGTCATAGAGGCCATATTGGCTTGGATTTCTTCTTAGCGTGGTATGATGGTGACCCAATCTCTTCTAATCATGGTGCGGATGCATCAGAGCCATGGATACAGACATTAATAAACTCATCGCATACATAGCAGTAACACGCACAAAGTCGAGAGAGAAACCTAGAAAAATTACAAGGGAATAGAATCATACTGCAGTGTATATAATGACTTGCGAATGCATGGATGCAGGAATTTGGTTTCTACACTGCCATTTGGAGGTGCATACGACTTGGGGGCTGAAGATGGCTTTCTTGGTGGAGAACGGAGATGGCCCCAGTGAATCAATTCTACCTCCTCCCGACGATCTTCCAAGCTGCTGAACCTGAAGTAAGCTAAGGATAGGAATGATTTGCAGAAGCCAAGTTCCATTTCCTGGCAGGTTTTGTACGCTACCCTACACCGCACCTCCGTACTGTGTTCACGTAACCGCCAACCCATCGCCATTGTTATTCAATTTTATGTATATTTCGTAGAGAGTGAATGATGACAAATAAACAAAACAAAACATTTTACAGTCGCAGTAACCAATCTTTATAGTTTAGTTTGTACTCACAACTACAAATTGAAGTCTGCACGTTCATTCAATTATAATTATAATTGTTGAAATAAGAAAACTCCAATCTATTTTAGTATATGGTTTTTCATGTTTTCCTGGTGCTGCCTTTCACAGTTACATTTGGAATAAAATGTCTTATCAGATTACTACTACAGGTTAACAAAAACATTGTTTGTCTTACATTCTATTCTCTCCGTTGGTGAGCACAAGACAAATGAATGGAATGTTTTGGGTAGTTAACATGTTGCAGATTTAATGCAAAAACACATTATTCCATTTATGTGCATGGGCTTTAATTAGTTTTGTCTTACATGCAAAATAAGATGGCTTTATAGATCATTGTGAGGAGAGAGATGGTCGTTGGAAGGTTTTGATAGTATGTGTAATGAGAGAAAAAGTATGTTAAATCATCTCAACCCAATTACACTTTTATCTTGCTGGAGACCTCGTCGGAGAAAAGAGAAATAGAAATTCCGATTAGGGGAGATGTCCAAATTCTGAACAGCTCGACTCCGGCTTTATATTTCCGCATGTATTCAGTTGGCAGTAAGGTGTTACAACTGTAATATAACCACTTTGGGGAGTTGATCCTTGAATAGGTGTTCAAAGGTGATTTAGTGCAACACCTATTCTCCTCAACAATAATCATTACATCTCAATCTATTTATTTATTTATTTATTTATTTTTATTATTATTATGATTGTATTTCTAGATAAATTTTCTATTATTTATTATATATATTTTTAATAAAAATAAATTATTTTATAAAATATCATATTCAATAAAAAAAATTAAATTCAAATACAAACGTATCAAATTTCTCTTTTGCTATAATAATAAATTTCTGCAACCAACATACGAGTCATATATGTATAACTAGCGTAAGTACCCGTGCTACTCATAGTGCAATTAATAAAAATTACTCCCTCCGTCCCGGATAATTTGACCACGTTACCGTAGACACGAGAATTAAGAAGGGAATAATTAGTAAATAATTAAAAATGTATTAGTAAAAATAATTATAGGTATAATAAAAATAATTATAGATTAAGATTAAGATAAATGATTAGTATAATTAAAATTAAAAAAAATTAAAAATTAAATTTTTAAAAATAAGATTAAAGTGTATAATTATTTTAAAAAAAAAGTGAGAAAATAACGGGACGGCCGGAAATTGAAAGGTGGACATGAGAAGTGGGACGGAAGAAGTATAACATAATAATATATATAATTTAAAATTAAAAAAAAAATTAACCAACAATCAACAAAAAAAAATTACAATATTTTATCTATAGAATAAATGACAAATAAAATATTTGCAAAATTTAATAAAAAAATAAAATAAATTAATCACTTTTTAATTAACTTGTAGAACACGTGTAACCTATTATAATGATATACAAATTATTTAAATAAATTAAGAGCGTGTTTGAAACACAATTTTTTCATTTTTTTCTTTTTTATTTGTGGCCGGTTGATTGACTATTATTTTTTATTTGTACCATTAT
The DNA here is from genome assembly GCF_009805555.1 of Andrographis paniculata. NCBI lineage: Eukaryota > Viridiplantae > Streptophyta > Magnoliopsida > Lamiales > Acanthaceae > Andrographis > Andrographis paniculata. Next base: position 4,616,230 of record NW_026137502.1, on the reverse strand, counting down.
TTATATCATTTAACAATTATAAATATATTTTCTAATATGTAATATATCTATATATATATATATATAAATATAACCGCGGTATGGTATTAGTATGTGTGTATGCATTCAGGTATCTCCAATCCTTCCATTCACCGGTCCAGAGCCGCACTTTCTGGAAACGGACGGACAGACAGACAGACAGACAAGAAACGATTGAGATTGAGATTGCCTGGAAATGATAACGACGCATGAGTCGTTAAAATTGGGGATTTGCACTCACTTTGGATTTTGTGTTTTTGCTGTGGACTGTACTGGTACTGGAGTGGACTGGAGGAGAATCGGGCGGGCGGAAGTACTTGTCCACTCCACTCTCCGCCGCCAGTTGAGGAGTTGCTTCCGCATCATCATCATCATCATTATTGTTTGGTTGTGAACTTCAGATGCTCGCTCTGTGCCGTGGGCTTCTTATGTCTAACTGCATTCATTATAGCTCTAAATGGAAATACATGCATACTTGCATACACACAGCGTGTACGTACGTACGTTTCTTCTCTGGACAAAGTACACAAAGCTCAATCAGACAGACAGACAGACAGAGCGCAATGATGAGTGCTAGCGAGAAGCAGCAGCTGGGGAACTTCGCATCCAAACATGCAGCTGCCTGGTACACACACTGCTACCTACGTGCGTACATCCACTCCACTCCACTCCACTCCAATCCAATGAGACCTAAATTTCTATTTCGTCAACATAATGTTGTGTGGTTAGATTTGAATCCAACCAAATCTAAACAAAATAGGATGGGCCTGTCACACGCGATCATCTATTACTACTACTGTCTACTACATACATACTCCATTTTGAAAGATGATTATACTACATCTCTGACCCGCTAGGCTAGCTTCAATTGGGGATCATCAACCATGACACCAAATCTCAGATTGATGTTGTACTGTCCCAACTACAATAGTTAGTTCATAGTGTGTGTGTGTGTGTGTATGTATGATCATTCTCATCTCTTTCATGGCAGCAGCTGCAGCACCAAGTGGTTGCTAGGTCCGTCCGTGTGAACCAACTGCAGTTTGACTAATATCCCTCCATTGCCATTCAGTTTCACACTATGTATGTATTATGGCTAACACTAATTGGGAAGCCGCCTCACCTGCCCCCAACAACACTGCCCCACTTCACCCATGCTTCCTCCATTCATGTTGTGTCTTTTTTCAATCAGACAGTTCAGATCTCCCTTTATATATATATATATATATATATATGTATGGTATAATACTCCTCCTACTACCACTCTCTATAAAGTTAGGAGGATAAAGCTAATCCGGACCCTACACGTGCCACTACATCAAGCACCTCCCAACTGGCTTTAATTGACCGCTCGCTAGCTTTCAGTTTCAGAGACATTTTCAAAGTCGCAAAAGCCTCACTCAACCAGGACTACGCTGGCAGGGAGAAGGACCACCCTCATCAATACTACTAATTCAAATTGTCAGAAATACTTAATAAATAAATAATGTGGGCGCCTTATTTGATCATCAAAGGCCTAAATACTATTCTATTCAAGTGAGAAATGAATTCCAAAACTTGTTCTTCTTCTTCTTCTTCTTGTTTCCAGAAACAAGTCAAACCTAACAAAACCTACCTAACAATTATGTACCAACGTCCCAACCCAAAAGCTTCAGCTTCAGCTTGTTAGGACAAACAATTCATACTCTACCAATTTACTCACCTAAACCAAGCAAACTTAGAAATGGCCGAATGAACTTGACAGCAAAAAATATATATAACTATGAATCTTATTTCATCTTTACCTCACTTCAGCCTCTGAAACAATGGAGTTTCTACCACTGGAGATGCTGCCATGGCTATCTCCACATGCAGACAATGCTCTCTCCAGGTTACCTACAATGTCCGTCATCGTAGGCCTATCTTTCCCTTCCAAATGCACGCAATGCATCGCCGTGTACGCTACCAATTCTACTGCTTCGGATTCACTCCCCTCAGGCAAACCAACCCGCGGGTCTAGAATCTTGTTCAATTCTCCAGCCATAATTGCTGGCACTGCATAGTCCACTAGGCTGATCGGTTCACCTTCACTATCTGTTTTGAATATAGCCCTCTTCCCAGTTAGAAGCTCCAGCAGCACTACTCCAAGACCGTAGACATCACTCTTTGCTGTCAGGACATTCAGTCCATAGTATTCTGGATCAATGTAGCCAATTGTGCCGGCTGCCTTCATTGGGCGGAAATCACTCTCATTCTCAGGTCCCATTAGTGATAATCCAAAGTCGGACACTCTTGCAGTCCAATTCGCGTCGAGCAGTATGTTCGAAGACTTGATGTCGCGATGGATTATAGAGGGGACTGCATAGTTGTGTAGATACTCAATGCCACGAGCTGCATCTAGCGAGATCTTTATCCGAATTCTCCATGAGTTTATCACACTGCAACTCTTTTCCACATTGTTCTTGTCATGTAAATGATCATAAAGTGCACGATTCTTCATGTACTCATAAACCAACAGCCTCTCATCTTGCTCAACACAGTAACCAACCAGCCTAACCAAATGCTTGTGATGCAGTCTTGATAGGAATGTCAGTTCCGACTCGAATGCACTCTCTTTCTCCTGAAATTTCTTCATCTTAAGAAGTGACTCACTCCTCTTAATAGCTACTTCACGGCCATCGGGTAGTTTCCCACGGTAAATAACTCCAAAACTCCCAGAACCTATCTTGTTCTCCAATGAGAAATTATTGGTTGCCGCTGCAAGATCCGAGAATAAAAATTCCTCAGCCTTGTCAGGGTGTTTGGTAGATGTCCCACTTCGCTGGCGCCTCATGAGAATGGATGCTTGGCGTCTAAGGGTGGATGATCGTGAGGATCGTGAAGATGAGTTACTTCTGGATTGCTGAGTAGCCACATTATTAGGAGTGATTGTTGGCTGCACTGAGTTATGGATCTTCTTCTTCCCAAAACAAACACCTGCCCATAAACAATAAATTGCCGCACAAATCCCTGCAAATCCTCCAACTGATCCAACTATTGCATAGGCCAGCAAACCCCTTCTGAGTCCTCTGGAGTGTGACGGGGAAGGACTAACGCTAGGCGGCGGCAATGGAGGCGATGGTGGTGAAACTGGGGGAATTGAGATCGGCATATCACAAGGCCTGCAAATATGGCCATTCCCAGAACAAAGTGAATCAGAATCGGGATATATATTACAGGGACAAGAAGCACTGGAATCGACACAGGCGCCTGGAAGAGTCCTCTGCAGAGGCAGCAAAGAAGGATACTGATCAGGCCAACCAGGGCCCCAACACATCACTGAAAAATTGCTTGTGGTCAATCCACAAGTGAAATTCAACCCTGCCACAATGTACTCAAATGGAACACCATCGGTAATGTTACTCGAAAAGTCACCGTCTCCACCCCAACAAACCACTGTGTGATTCAATCTTCGAATCGCACAGCTGTGGTTTGCTCCGAGTGCTAGGGCTCTGTACTCGTATGCGGAATTTGAAGGCACATTCAATTGATTACTGCTGTTGTCGCCTTTGCAGATTACCAATCCTGAATTATCGATTCCACAAGCATGCCTTCCCCCGACATGAATATTCCCCATAGATATATTCGCAAACTGAAATTGAAGCCAAGGAGAGAGCACATCGTCTCCCCAACATAATACCTGACTGTTCTTTTCCACCACTCCGCAGGAAATCTCCAATCCAGATGAAATCACGCGAAAATCAGAGCTCCTGATTTGAAATTCGGCGGATGAAACATTGTCTCCTCGCCAGCAATAGGCATTCTCCCCACCACTGGCTCTCCTCAGCGCACAAATTTGAGCGTCGCCGATTGTTAGAGACGTTAACGGCACCGAAGCGTTTTGGTAAATCCTCTTAGAAATAAAGTTATCGTCCCAGCAGAGGAGGGTGAATCCACCGGACCTAACGCCGCAGAGTGTGTCGCGGCCACCGGCGACGACGTCAACGGAAATTGCAGGGGATATTGGCGACAGCAATTGACCGTTCCTCCAGCATTGAATTTGTTGAAGGGATCCCCCCGCAGCTATCGAACAAACGGTGGTAGCTGCGCCGTAGACAACAGCGAGAGTATCGACAAAGCCGCCCAGGCCGTAAACAGACGGCGGAGGAGAAAACACGGCGGAGAGCAATAACCATAGTGCGGCGGCGATGACGGCGGAAAACGGCGACGTCATCTAAAAGGCGTTATATTCCCTCGCGAACCACGGAAGAGCTCCTTCATTTCATTCGTAGAGAGAGAAATACTGATACAGAGAGATAAAAATGTGAGTATATGGATTTTGTATGTATAAGCTCTTCCTCTGTGGACTGGTTTTACGGCTTTCAATGTTGTATAAAATACTAGTATTTTCTTTCAATAGAAACAATTTTAATCATTTTAACTTACCAAGTAAAAAAGATATTTACCGAGTATTATGAGGATTAAGGCTACGGCGTGCATCCTAAGTTTTATTATTACAAAAATCACAAGCTATTGAAAAACGGAGTTAGAAAATTCCTGTTACATTTTTTTATGCATCTTTTTTAAATGCTTGGGTATAGCAGCATTGCGTACCATTCATATTATTGGTTATAGTTGATCATATTTGACTATAATCTATTATAATTCCTAAGTACGTGGCTTTGTTTCAGGTCAATACAGCTTAAAATTTAATCAATCGAACCCAATTTACCAACTAAGTGGTGACCCCATGGACTTTTAATCATATTAAATAATGATTATTATTAACAATTTTGTTAATCAGCATCTAAAGAATAACTATAATATAGAATTTAAATAATAAATACTATTTCACATTTGTAAAACGTTATGTTGGCATATAAATTGATTGGAACATTTAAGTGTAGTATTTCTTTTTAATATGCAAATAACTTAAGATAATAGTACAGAAATAATTAAAAAATTCACACAAAAGAAATACTATTAAAATATATATTTATTTATTTATTTTAATAAATAAATATATTTTAATGATAGTTGATGATAATTTTGATACGTTATCTTTATAATATGTAAAGTTAATGTAAGAATATTAAAATAAATAACTATAAATATAAAAGCATTTGTAATATAAAAAAACGATCTTGAGTATTTTATGTTTGGATAAAAAAAATGACAAATGTGTTCCGTTTCACTCTAATGTTCTCGTTTACTTGATCTTTTAATATTAATTATTATATCAAAACATTATAAATTAAAAAAAAATTACAAAAATACTTCAATTAGGTTTTATAATAATTTGTAAAAAAAATTAAACAAATATAAAAATATTTGTACAAAAGATAAATGTGACCTTAAAGAGGACGGAGATAGTATAATTTTAAAACTAATCAAAATCTAAAGGTATTCTATTGGCCTCCATTTTTTATTGGTTCAAAATTAGTATCGCATTTGATTTTTTTCTCCGGTGTTTAGACTGTAATTTAATTTTTTTTGGGCACTTTCTGGTCAAACTTCTTGCTCCAGCTTTGTTGTCCGACATTGGTGTTATCTTCGTCATTTTTTAGTCCATAAAATTGGCTTTTGTATGCCCCAATGTTCAATTTGAGTATAGTCCTATAATCCTCAAGTATTTTCTCAAACCGTATATTGTAGGGTACGGCCAACCTAGTTCGTTAGCTTCTCACACTATATTTTCCCTTTTTTTTTTTTTTAAATTGACATCTATTGTTATTATATGGTGATAATCAATCTAAAAAAAGGGTATGCTTTGGGAATTTTATTGTTGCTTTAAACTTTTGACTATGGCTTTTCAATGTGGCTTTTAACTCTTTTGTCTTACCGTCGAAGTTAATGTTTAAGTTTTGTCCAATTGTATTATAGTGGTACCAAAAATAGATTAATAATATCAGACTTTTCGATCAAATATATGCAACCTCTTGTCTATTTTCTAAAATTTGAATCATCTTCTTCATCTACATAAAATAAAAGACTATACGGTACATTTTCTCTAACTTTTTAGACTTTTCGAAAGAGTTTTTAATTCTAATTGTCTTAAAAGTCAATTTTTAGAAGGGATAATAAGGTGGATGACTCCGAAACTACTCTTCTAATTTATCCTATGAAAAATATTCTCTAGAAAGTCTTAGTGAAGAACTTTTGATATTAGCAAATTATCAGTGGCTAATGAAAATCGATTTTTAAATTGTTATCATGCACCGTTGGATGGTGGTGGATTTTTTATTTGCATATATGGTTCTTAAACTTGTGATTTAAAAAATGAAATGGCCATCATCGGTGGTCTGCCCGACATTAATGAGAATCAATGTATTATCTAATAAAAGTTTAGAAAGCAATGTCTTATCTTAAAAATGCATAATTGAACGCCTTTAAGTATTTATTGGACGGAAGTATTTGTTGGTAGGCAGCCAACATTCAATTATTGGATGCATGTCATTTTTGGGGTCATATAGAGGCTTTCTGACAATCTTCTATGGATAAGTTATCACTTGAGTTGATCCATCGACAATTACAGTATGTTCATCTATCGTAAAAATTGCTAAAGGTGTCGAGGGATATAACCTCTAAGATATCCGAAGGTAGCCTAGTGGAATTAATGGATATCACTTTCATATAACCTAAATATCCTTTTAATACACATAGTCATTCCTTCATCCAATTTAGTTATAAGCTAAATAAGATATTTATGGACAAATTGTGGTTGTCCTTTTATTGAAAAAGTTTGGCCTTCATAATGTCACTTACATATAACAAAATAGGGATAACATAGAAACAATAAAGACTATTGCTAGAGGTGACAATTTCGTGCCAGGGTAAGTACAAAAATTGAACCTATGACCCATCATGCACAAGGTAAGACCTAAATCATTAGATTATACTTTTATTATTGACATGTATTCGTTCGTTTATATATATGTATATATAATTATTTATTTAAAAATATTGAATCTTTAAAATCGGGTTGGGTTGCGCACAGTAGGCATAGGCCCGGCCCACTTTGCTGTCATTCTGGGCTTGCATGGCCCGAATTTTATTTAGGCCTGTTTTTTAGGTCTAAGTACATTTTTTTATGTGTCGAGTTCGAATCAAATTTTTGAACCGTAGCTAATTTTTTCAACTCTAGCTATCATGTCTATAAGTGGTTGAACAGTAACATATATCATTCTGGTGAGGTTCAATTACTGATGGTTTCTTAGACTTATGGTCTTGAAGCTTTATATTTATATTCATGATTTGTGATTTTATGATCTCCTACATGTTGAGAGACTTCCAAAGAAAATACTAAGAAAAAAAAAAAACTTCAACTCTTGCCCAAATTTGATCCTGAAAAATGACAATAGAAAAATTCGTCATGAGATTTCTATTTTTCTATATTGTGGATAAGAAATTGATGTGCGGACAGCTTTCTAAATTGAAAAGCTCTACGGATTCCTCATTCTGATTATTTTTCTTGTTGATAATGATATTTATTGATGTCATCTGATTCTCCAAGATTTCGCTAAAATAATACATGAAAGAAAGAGATACTCCCAATATCTTACTGAATATACCAATTTCTTTGTTGTTGAAAGTTGATTTTTAGAGGATTAGGACCTTGTTAGGGCCAATTAGAAGGAGTTTTAAAATTTTGAATTCTCTAATTGGCTAAAAAAAAATATAAAAAATTGAATCAATCTTATGTTGATTAGATTGAATAACAAAAAGAAAGAAAGAATAACGAAAATGACATAACAAATTCAAATACAAATAGAAGAAAGAAAAAATTAAATAAAATGCATGAACCTAAAAAAGAAAAAATTACTACAAAAAATAAAGAACAAAGTGAAATAAAATAAATAAAACAAGAGAGTTTTGGAGTGTGTCAGCGGTGTTCTTTCTTTTCTAAAATCTTTCTCTTGCAACTTGAAATTGTGGCTAAATGACTGTGAATGTTTGTACAGTGACTTCTGCAAAATTAAATATGTTTCTTGAGTAATTTTGTGTTCTTTTTCTTATTTTGGAATGAAAATTTCCGTGTGTTTGTTTGGGGTTTTGGATTTTGAGTTGGGATTTGAATAGTAAAAATTTTGAATTTGAATAGTTGTATGATGTGATATAAATAGGTGTTGATGTGATGTTTTGAATGTAAAATTAATTTTTAGTATAATATAAAAAATGAAAAATAGGTGTTTGATTTGATGTTTTGGGGGAAAAAAAATTGAATGAATAGTAGAATTTTGTTGAAATTCTAGAAACGAACACACCCATAGAGTAATCTTTCATCAAGTTGGCTTCTACATTGATTCATCGGCAAAATTTTCTATTAAACTTCAAAATTGATTTGTTTTCTTCGATCAAATGGCCAAACAATAACAATATCTCAAGATATGTTCTTTTATTAAATTTTACTAAATTTTTATTATTCATTAAGATTTTTTTTTTTTTTTAAAAAGTAATTAAATCATCCCCTATTTATATTGTTACGATTAATTGAATAAACTATATTTTCCTTGTTTACAATTAGGGTACAATATTATTATATTTATACAAGAGATATATTAGGCAGGGATATATATATCTAAATATATACAATATATATCAACATCCCCCCTCAAACTGAAGGTGGAACGGTAGAACCCAACTTGAGTTTGCTCAAGAATGACTGAAAACGGCCGGGAAGATGAGGCTTGGTGAATCCGTCGGCAGTCTGATCAACAGAGGGTATGGGAGACAAGGAGATGTTTCTATGAGCAACGTGATAACGTACAAGGTGACAATCGATCTCAATGTGCTTCGTACGTTTGTGGAAGACATCATTCGTCGAAATCTTCATGGCGCTCTGATTGTCGCAATGGATAATAGTGGTAGAGGACTGAGGCACTCCGAGATCAGCCAGCAGCCAGCGAAGCCATAGAAGCTCGGCAGTGGTGTAGGCAAGAGCTCTATATTCGGATTCTGCACTGGACCGGGAGACAACCGTCTGTTTCTTGCTGCGCCACGAAATAAGCGAGTCGCCAAGGAAGAAGCAAAACCCGGTGGTCGAGCAGCGATCAGAGGGATCTCCCGCCCAATCAGCTTAAAAATACCATGTCAAAACTAAGGAAGAACGAGCTAAATAATGAAGCCCATGAAGGAGAGTACCTTTGATGTACCGGAGAATCCGTAGAACAACAGAATGATGAGTCGTCCGAGGAACATACATAAACTGACTGACGATATGGACGGCATAGGCAATATCCGGTCGAGTGACAGTCAGGTAGAGCAGACTTCCCACCAGCTGACGATACAGAGTATGATCATCAAGGGGGACGTCGTCCATCGGAGTAAGACGACAATCAGAATCAAGAGGCATAGGGACAGTCTTGGAGTCAGTGAGACCGGCACTAGACAGGAGGTCGGAGGCATACTTGGCTTGAGAGAGATAATATCCGTCGGAGGTGTCGGAGATCTCAAGTCCTAGGAAGTACCGAAGAGGCCCTAGACTCTTCATCTCAAAGTGGCGGTGTAGATGAGCCTGTAGCTCAGAGATATCTGATGCATCATCTCTCGTAATGATCATGTCATGCACATAAAGTAGTAAAACAGTAATTCCAGCTGACCCATGTTGAAGGAAGAGAGCCGAATCATGATCGCTAGAAGTAACGCCAAGCTGGAGTAGAGCAGAGCTAAATTTCGAAAACCAAGCTCGAGGTGTCTGTTTCAAACCATATAGGGCACGACGAAGTTTACATACCTTGGATGAGGTAGGAAAACCAGGAGGAGGAGACATATAGATGTCCTCGGATAAATCACCATGCAAGAACGCATTTTTGACATCGAGCTGGTGCAGGGGCCACCGACGAGCGGCAGCGATGGCGATAAGACAACGGACAGAGGTGAGGCGAGCAACCGGGGCAAATGTCTCCTCATAGTCTATACCATACTGCTGGGTGTAGCCTTTGGCTACCAAACGCGCCTTGTAGCGCTCGATGGATCCATCAGAGTGAGTTTTGATTCTGAATACCTACTTGCAGCCAATAGATTTCTTGCCCGAGGAAGATCAACCATATCCCATGTATGGGTTTTCTCCAAAGCTTGCAACTCCTCAGACATAGCCTGATGCCACAACAGATCCGCATACGCCTCACAAAAGGACCTAGGCTCATTGTGGGACAAGGTGGCAAAAAAGCAGTGATAATCAAGTAAGTGAGTAGGAAGGTAACTAACCCTAGTGGAACGGCGAGGGCCAGGATTAGGGTCTGAGATCAAAGTAGTGTCAGGCTCTGATGATGGTGATGTTCGGAGTCGGGGTAGGAGTAGGCTCGGGGATCAGCGTTGGTTCAGGAGGCGCAACCGGGACAGCGTCAGAAGCGGGGGACGGGGCCGTGTCATCGGAGGGGAATAGAGGTGGAGAGGACAAGGCAAAGAACGGAGACGAACGATTAAAGGGGACTCGAAAGTGAGACAAGGTAGAGAATTTAGTATTCTCCCAGAATGTGACATGACGAGAAATACGTAGCCTATTGGAAATGGAATCCCAACAACGATAACCCTTATGCTCTAACCCGTATCCCAGGAAGCAACAAAGATGCGTGCGAGGTTCTAACTTAGTGCGCTCATGATGAGGGAGGAGGACAAAACTGACACAACCGAAAGGGCGGAGAAGACTATAATCAGGGGCACGATTAAATAATCTTTCAAATGGACTGACATTACCCATGACAGAAGAAGGGACACGATTTATAGTGTGGACAGCAGTGAGTGCGGCTTCCCTCCAAAAGCGATCCGGACAAGAGGCAGATAAGAGAATGGTGCGGACTGTATCGAGGATATGTCAGTGTTTACGTTCGGCGCGACCATTTTGTGGAGAGATGTATGGGCAGGAGCGTTGGACAACAGTACCTTGATCAGATAGGAAACGAATGAATGATGAATCGGTATACTCAAGAGCATTATTTGTGCGGAGAGTTTTTATGGTGGAGGAAAATTGGGTACGTATCATTTTAGCAAAGTCCATTTAAATAGATGGAAGTTTAGAACGCTGCCACAGAAAGTAAATCCATGTAAAACGAGAATAGCCATCAATAAATCACAAAATAACGAGAACCATTCATAGACACAGCAGGCGAAGGTCCCCAAATATCCGAGTGAACTAATGAAAACGTTGTATCCACAACGGAAGTACTATGAGGAAATGACAAGGCAGGTTATTTTCCCAACGAACAATCCACACAATTAAAAGACTCAAACTTGACAGAACCCAAACGACCTTGACTAATCAAAGACCTGAGTTTATTGGAGGACGCATGACTGAGACGATGATGCCACTGAAGGCAGGATGGTGTAGAGGTGGTGGCAGCCGAAATAGAGGGACGAGGGAGCTGGAGTGACTCAAGTTCAAATAAGCGGCCCGTCTTCCGGCCCTTCCCGAGGGTCCCCCCGGTTTGCGCATCCTGAACCTGAACACCATTAGATGAAAAAATCACTGTGAGACCTTAATCAACCAATTGAAAATGGAAATCAGATTTAAGGTTAATTGGGGAGTACAAAATGTGTCGGGGAGGGATAAGGACGAGGTAGATGTATGTCCAGTATGGGTGATGCGCATATGGGTACCATTTGCGGTAAGGATATGAGGTAAGGATGGTGCGGTGGATATAGAGGTCAGAAGGCGTATATCAGAGGTCATATGATTACTGCAGATATAATCAAAATACCAAGGAGAGTTACCTAATGTGGTAGACATGGCGGTATTGGAAGATAGAACCTGTTTAAGAAGAGCCTCCAGGTCCTAAATCGTAAGAGGCGCAGGCGCAGGCGTAGCAGAGGCTGTGACAAATGAGGTACTAGACTGAGGAGGTCCACGAATATGCCGAGGCTTGTAGTTACTACTGCCAGAGCGAGACGGCCTACCATGGCAATATAGTATGGTATGGCCTAAAACATGACAGTAGTGACACTCCACCTTGGGGCAATGACCGAAGTCATGATCAGAAGACTGACATCGTTTGCAGCGATGAGAACGACTCTGAGTAGGAGTTCAGGCGGTGACCGCAAGAGCAGAATCAAGCAGAGGAGCCTTGGCTAGGTGGAGACGAGTTTCCTCAAAAAGAATCTCCTGAATAGCTAAATCCAAGGTAGGAAGTGGATGCCGATGTAACAAAGAGACACGAACTGCCTCATACTCTGGACGCAAAGCCATCAAGACCTGAATGAGGCGAAGATGATCAAGACTGATCTCAACTTGATCCAATCGATGCCAAAGGGGTTTCACTTGCGCAAGGAAGTCGTTGATAGATTGTCCTGATTTCTGTTTTAGATAATGAAGAGTACTCCATAACTGATAATAGTGTGCCAAACCAGTAGCACGGAAGCGGACTGCCAAGAAATCCCACGCTGCCTTGACAGTTTCAAATTGGGCAAGCTGCACATGTATCGCCGGAGTGGAAATATTGCGCAACCAAGTGAGAATTTGATGGTTCTTATTGTTCCAATCCTCCAATTTTTCAATATAAGATCCAACAACTTTGGCGGTAGGTGCAACTTCTCCTATAGAAACTGGAGCAACGGGAGCAACTATATCCTACCTATCATAAAGCTTTTTATCGATTGTGCCCACAAACGGTAATTATCTCCAGACAGAACAACATTTATCAGAATATGGACATCCATCTTTTCCATAAAAATTCAAAGGTAGACAATATCTCAAACCTCAAGCCGAAAGCCGAAACGACAGAAACACAAGCAAAACCGAATCAAACCCGAAACACGAAAAATCAGACGGATACAAAAAACTACTCAAACGGAAGAAGTGAGTATACCATCGCGGAGGAAATTAAATTCCGAACACGACGGTGCAAAGATCGCCACCAACGGCCGCCGCACGCGCCTCCACGCGCCGGCGAGGCGTTCGACCGGAAATCTCGTCAGGCGCGTGTGAGGCTCACGTGCCGCCGTTCGCCGATCTGTTCCGGAGTCCGGCCGGTCTCGTGGCAGCGAAGACGATGGTGGTGGCGGTGACGGTCGGCGGTAGTTGGAAAGATGCGATCTGGAATGCATGGGTTGTTTCGATTTGATCGGGAAAAATCATGGCTCTGATACCATGTTAGGATTAATGGAATAAATTATATTTTCATTGTTTACAATTATGGTACAAAATTATATTTATACAAGAGATATATTAGGCCGGATATATATATCTAAATATATACAATATATATCAACATATATTATATTATACAATCATTTTCATTCAAAATTTTTAATATTAAAATTCCAAATAAAAAAATAATACTCCCTCCGTCCCAGATACCGTGTCTGCTATACTGTAGACATGGTATTTTAGGATGGGTGTAATTAGTAGATAATTAAGAATGTATTAGTGAAAATAATTATCCTATAATATAAATAATTATAAATTAAGATTAAGATAACTAATTAGTTTAATTAAAATTTTAAAATAAGATTAAAGTGTGTAATCATTTTTCAAAAAAGGAAAGTGACATGGTATATGGGACGGACAGAAACGGCAACGTGAACATGGTATTTGGTGCGGATGAAGTAATAAATAAAGCACATGTAAAACACAACTAAAATACTTAAACCGTACAAAACCTAACTATGAATGTGGGACCCAAAAACTAAAAAAATATATATATAATGAAAATAAAAAATATATATATACGTGGGATACGCTTTGAACAATATAATTTGCTAGTAGTAATAATAATAATAATAATAATAATAATAAAGAATAAGAATAATAATAGTCCAACCCCCAAAACTGACTGATGACATTATCAATATACAGACCGCCCGGTCTTGAATTTTGGAGAGCCAAACGAAATAAAATAAAATGTAGGATCATATTCTCCTCGCACTTCATAAATCTCAAATAATTTTTTTTTTTATAAATATTTTATATATAACATAAATATATTAAGAATCTCTATTTATATTGAATCTTGGTGAACATATTAATTTAGTTTTTCATATACTTTTTTTATTCTTCAATTTTTATATATCCTATAATATTAAAAATTATATTTTTATTCAAAACAATATATTATACATATACAATATTACATTTAAGGCGTTACTTTATCTGACCATAACAAAATCTTCAGGAAAAAAAAAACACGCACACATACCCACATAAAAGAATGCTATTATATGGTGAATAAATAAAATAGTGCCTTAATAAAATAACATAATGTTTTATATTAATTAAAATGATATAATAAATATTTTGTTGATTTATCGCATAATAATTTTTATTGGCTTTATAAATATGTAATTTTTTGGAGTTTGGTTTTATTGTTATTTTTTAAAAAATTTTAGCTTGAACGATTATTTAAATAATATTTTGTAGATATATATATATATTATTATATAAAATCTTAATAATTGTTAAAAAAAAAAAAAAAGTTTTGATTGATTTTGATTTAAAATTAAAATTTTTTTTATTAGAATTTTGATTTTAAATAATATTTTTACACGATGATTTATAGGGAAAAATATATATGTTTTTTTATTTCTATAAAAGAAATAGTATAGAAAATTCATTCATATTTGAAACAGCATGCGAACCCAACCTAACTTGAGAAGAACAACCCAAATCCATTCATGATTGTTGTTATACTTTGAAACTTCAATGATGTAATTTCATTAGCATTGACCGGACTGGTCTTGTTCTTCTATTTTTACAAGTCTTATTCTTGGAAATTGTAAATTAGAATTTCAATAATAAAGAAGAATCCAATCCCATCCCATCCCATCCCATCCTATAATTGTAATTGTAGTAATTACTATTTGTTATTTGATTTAATTAAATTTCATATAGAGACGTCCCGTCCCAGTGAGTGACCTATATCAAATGTCCATCAAAATAAATGTGTTGTTAAATTAAAGGAGTCGGACCCGGTCAACTCTCGCAGCCTTTATCACAACCTTTCAAGAAATTTTGATATTTTTTAGGTTTGTAATAAATTTTCGTAAGGCTACTATGCCCTTGATCACGATTCGAGTCCCAACAGTAATCCATAAATTATGTCTATGGTCGGATCTGGACGACTTGGGCAGTAGACGGTTTTGCTGAATTTGAAAAAATTAAACCAAAATCTACTAAAATTCAAATTAAACACACTGAAATTTAAAAATTAACAGAGAAATAAATTACTGAAAAGATACATGCATAGCGTTAGAAATTAAACCGAAACTAAAATATATTAATGATAAGTAATTACTAAAAAGATAAAAGGATAAGATAATTATTTGGATAATATGTTTTGTTTGTGTAACGTGTAGTTTTAGCATCCTTACAAATAAAGAGTTATATCCACTTTCTAAATTTTAGGAAAATAGTTAATGTTCTTTGTTCCACCGTAATCATGGCTTCTAATTCTTTTTCTCATGTTTTGTTTTAATCGATTCAATTGGATCATATCAATTCTTTCTTTTTTTCTTAACTTGAAGGCAATATGAGGCCATTTTTTCCCTAGCATTAAGGCCAAATCTATATGGCATTATTCATTATTCTCCGATTAGGCAGCTTAAGGAAGGTTGCTCCTCCGGATTCAAAGAAAGGTTCTGATTGCACTGCACTATCAAGTCTCCGCCTCGACCATTCATCTCCAAAGAGGTTTCACTAACACCACGATCCTCTTTAGTGCTAGCGGACGTGCTGGTTAAAGTTTCCATTGAAACAGTCTTTCAAGATCGACCTGTATTTGGATCAGAAGCCATACTGGTTGGCTTTGAGTCTCCAATCAACCGCACGTGAAGTCTTCGCAAGTTGATGTCCTCAGTAGGTTTTGATTTTGGAAATTTTTCTCAATCCAGGTCTTTGAAGTATCTAGGATTGTCTTCCAAGATAGCCTAGCCTGCCTCACTTGGAGGCCTCAAGTCTTTTGCGGGATGACCTGCCAGCTGCCTCACCTATCAATCTGAAGCCTTCAACGGAATAACCTGCTTCACTTGGCAGTTTGAAGTCTTCAACGGGACGGTCTGCCTCATATAGCAACCTGAAGCCTTTTGCCGGACGACTTGAATACTTCAGCGGGACGGCCTGGCGGCCTGAAACCTGCTTGCCTCATCTGGAGGCCTGAAGCATCAACAAATGTCAAATCCTCATGTGGTGTCAGTACATTTCACATAAGTTGTCCGCCGAATTGCTCTGTCGGGATTGTGCCAAAAGTTGAAAATTCACCTCCCTTAGTAGAGGCTCGACATTATTCTCCAAGCCTCATGCGGCCGGGGGGCCTAATCCTATCTACCCTCCTGGCATTCTTGGTAGAATCGAGACCCAACTATACCACAATAGCCCCGGCCTGAATCTAAAGGAGATTCTGCTACAATTCCATAGATTGTTCCAGCGATATAATCTTCGTCTGATGGCGAATTGCTACAAGCATGAAAGAATCCTCTTGACACACACGACGTGACCTTCACTACAAATAAACCCTATGTAAGCCCTAACATCATCACTCATAAAATCGGATTAGATGTGCCAATTGTTGGAATCGAAAATACATTTTTGTGAGACTCCAAGCCTTTTTCATTGATGCACCACCCTTGATCAAACAATGTGAATTCCAACAGTACTCTGCAATACCTGTCTGCGGTCAGATACGGACAGCTTTGGCGGTAGAGCCTTTACACAGCTTTGAACTGTAACGGCTGAATTTGAAGAAGATTGACTAAAGACTATTAGAATTAGGATAAAACATGATGAAAATTAAAGATAAATGGATAAATTATTGAAATTAAAGATAAATTAATGGAAATATAAAGATACAAATATAAATTAAACCTAGAAACTAAGGATAAATTATTAAAAAAATACTCTATATCCTGTCTATGTTTTTTTCTATTTGGATTCCTCTCATATAATTTAATTTTTTTGTTTTCGGAAATATGATTATACACTTTAATTAAATTTTAAATTTTATAATTTATATTTTTATTAATACAATATTGAATTACTTGCTAATTATATTTTATTTAATTTCTTGTATTTACGATAATGTGGACAAAAAAAACTTGAACGAAGGAATAAATGATAAGTGTTTGGATAATATGTCTAACGTGTGTATGTTTAGCCCCAACTTCCTAAATTTTAGGGAGATAATTATTCCAACAATACTCTGATCAAGTTGTTTGTTCCACCATAATTGTGGCCTTTGGTATGTCCCATCATATTTTGTGCTAGTTGATTCCTTTTATCATGTCAACACTCTTCTTAGGCCCAAAGGCCCGTTGGTGGAGATAAGAGGCTCTGGTCCATCTGTGAAGTCTCGCATGAACCAATGAATTTCATTTTCTTTTTATACACCCACCAATTAAAGAAAGAATCCTTTAATTTGGTAATGCTGATAATAAAGAGATATTATGAACAAATTATGTACGCAGTATTATGTATACATACATGTGTAAGAAAATCAAGCAAGCAAGCTAGCTGGGGAATGAACGAAGGGAAGGGAAGGGAATGGAATGTACACAAAACCTTAAGAAGGCCGGCCATGATTTGGCAAACACCACACGCTTCAAAACTCAGCCTTCACTTTACACTCTATAGAACAGGACAGGACAGGGAGCCATTCATTGCCCTCCTCCTCCTCCTCCTTACTTGGTTACTTGAGCCAGCCAAGGATGCTGCAGCGCCTCCTTGGCAGTCGGGCGTCGCTCCGGATTCGTCTCAAGCAAGTACTTCAAGAAATCGATGAGACCGGGGTCAGATACCCCTACCCCTAGCTGATGCTCCAACGAGGACTGCTCCGGGACAATGTACTCAACCTCCTCCATCCCCTGCCACAACAAACACGCCCGATGATCTCTCAAGCCTGAACAAGGACAGGTGTGGGTGTGGGTGGGGGTGGGGGTGCCGGCCAAACTGAATCTTACCTCGGTTATGTGATAAAGATCATACTCCTCTGTGAAATACTTGTCCGTCTCTTGGCCATGGAGCAGCATGTCCCGGTCGATGGGTCCGAGGATCCCTATGATGCGCGCAAGAATCATCACCACTGCTTCGTTCGGGAAAAGCACCTGCTATCATTTCATCGATCCACAACACAGCACAAGTTCGAATCATCATGTCATGTGCGTGAGAATGAATTGAATTCCACTCATTAATACTACAATTCAAGGAAAGTCTTATATACTACCTCTCCGGAGCACAATTCTGCCAGGATGCACCCCAAGGACCAAATGTCAATTTTCGGGTCATACGGAAGGCCTAACATAACCTCAGGAGCCCGGTAGGAACGCGACTGCACGTACAGTGTTAAGCTGTCTGTCTGAAAACAACTGCTGCCAAGATCAATCACCTTTATCTCGCACTTCCGGTAACTCTTGATGAGGATGTTTTCCGGCTTCAGATCGCAGTGGATGATTCCCAGGTCATGCAGATACATCAGCGCCTCCAAACACTGCCGCGCTATGACCTGAAATTGGCACAGACAGCCTTAAATACTTCATCCCTGCACTTTAAATTTCCTATGCTTCCCTAGCGGACGTGTGCTGCAAGAAAAAATCTTTTTGTCCCCACAGACCTGCAGCCGGCTAATCGTGAAGTACGGCTCCCCTCCAGATTCCCGGTTGTATTTCTCAAATTCATACAAGTTTGCCCGCAGCAGCTCGGTCACAATAAACAGGTGCTCCTGCAGTGGTTTATGTCTCTCAACAAGATACCTCAATCAAAATGTAACCAATGCTCGATGATGTTTCAACATACAGCCTAGCCTACACACGATTTATTTGAACACGACAAATATCAAGGATCAACGAGACTTAACATGAATGCATCCCCAACGACACCAACCTTTTTGTTTAGGCATACCTGGTAGTAGAAGTAATCATAAAGTCGCAGAATGTGGTACTTGTCGACAGGATCGTGCTTGTTTACGAATTTAAGAAGCTTAATCTCATCCAGGCTCTGGTCGAAGAAGTCCTTGTCGTTCTTTATGATCTTCAGGCATACGTCCTGTCCCGCGCAGAGATCGTGTGCCTGAACGACCTTGCTGAAAGCAGCAGACCCGAGGAATTCCGTGACATAATATCTCCCAGCCACAATGCTATTCATCACGATCGGGAACTCTTTGTTCTCCTCAAAACCCGTTCGATTCTTCCTATGTATGATTCTCAGGTGGAAGATCTCGTAGCCTTCGTCCTTGGCGTCGTATATCGAAAGCTCATCAATGACACTGCTACCTTCCTTGTTTCCCGGCTCATTGGGTTCTTGGGGAATCACTTCATCGTTCTTGCTGGAAGGATCATCTTTGTCGACACTTTGGGAGCCAAGGGTATCTTCGAAACCTCCCTGCCAATCATATGTACAATTGGTTCCGGCGAAGAGGTTGTCACCCAATTTCTGAGTCTCGAAATCAAAGACCACAGGATCGTCCGCATAGACCCTTCCGGTGCTGCCACAGCACGCACACAGCGGATCCAAACAGCTATAACCGATACGGTGGTCCCGGCACTCGTCGTCGCCGCCGCCGCCTTTTGTGAGCTGAGACTGATGGTCCCACTTGGGGTAATCTTCCAAGGTCTTGCCTGTCGAGTTTCCCCTTGAAGCCCCCGCCCCCTTTTGCACGCCGGTGATGTGCTTATCTTCGCTCGGGAAACCATCGGTATCACCGACGGCGGCGCTGAACGGGGGCAGCATTGAGTAATAGTCGGCGTCGTTCTCCTTGTACCAGAAAAGATCATTCTGCATATCGAAATCAGGGTAGTCCCGAGCTGTCCCGAACTGAGACATCCGATCCGATGATGAAGCCTGAGACATTGGACGAGATGTCCGAACGCCATACGGGTTTGTAAAATCTGCAATGATAAATAAATTCAATTCAACCACACTACACACACACTCTTTGTTCAAACCACATAGGATAGGAGCAACTCATTAAACTGAGCACATTCGAAATTGATGCGGAACAGGAGAATCAGACGGGCTTCTTTCAAAGCTTGATGATTCCTATTTCCTATGTGGTCTTCCACTGGTCATATATAAATTATCGATGGATTCATATTGAAGGAAGGATTCATCAGTTTTCTACAGACCCAGAAGAAACATGGCAGCACCTTGTAGAATCTAATAAGCACTAAATTGACCAAATCAAGAACGAATCCTAGAACGCCAAAGGCAAAATCCAAAAAAATAAATTAATACACCATTAAATGGAACAAACCAAACAACCTCCTTGCAACATACATCAAAAGAGGAAGAAGTTAAATCAAATTAATTACCAGAAGAGCACAAATCAGTAGTGGATGAGCCCAGGCTAACAAACTCATCTTCCGACGAGTTCTTGGAGCTCTCGCCGCCGGCATCCGGAACCTCCCGCGGCGGAATTCTGAGCGGCGGCGGTGGCGGCGCCATGGGGGAGAGGAACTTGTCGGAATCGGAAGAACCGAGGGGAGAGTTATCCCTGACATCCTCCATGAGCGCTGACTCGCACTCGGAGAGGCCGTTGATCCTGAGGAAGTGCAAGACAGAGGCGAGCTCGACGGCGGCCATCTTAGTCGGAGGCGGCGAATTCAGGTGAGAGGCGGAGGGGGGAGAGCGGAGGAGGGACTCGGTCTCATGGATGATGGGTTGGGTGGGTTGGGCTGGGGTCAAACTCAAATGTGGGAAGAAATTCAAACTGGTCCAGTCACAAACGTTGGTTGTCCTTTTTAATCATATAAAATATACGTACATACGATACCGTATGTGAATACATGTATGTTACGAATGTGCTTTGGTTTGTGTGAATATCAAAAACATATGTAAAACAAAGAAAAAAGAATTAATCCTAAGTGTAACAGGTGACTGTTCGGATCTGAACTCAGGTGACAGTTCACCCCACACACACCAGATCATTTTTTCTTTTGATCATACAAATACAGAGAGAATTTTCAAAATTAGTTTTTCATGTATTTTTATGCTATAATATATTACTCATTCTACTCCACATAAAATGCTATCTTTTTATATTTACGATCATTCCACCCACGTAATTGTACATTCTTTTGTAAATATAATTATATATTTTAACACATTATAAATTTTAAAATATATAATTTTTTAATCTTAATAAAACTATTTAATTATCTTCATTTTAATTTGTAATTATTTGTATTAATATACTTCTTAATTATTAATTACTCCCTCAGTCCCAAAATTACGTTCTTATTTGAGTTTGACACGAGATTTAAGGAATATTGATATTATATTCATAATTAGTAAAAAGTATGAATAAAAGATTTTTTTGTCTTGTGAATGTATTAGTATAAAAAATAGTGGTATTTATATAATAATAATGAAAAAATAAGGATAATTTTACGGTGATATGAGTATTTATAGAAATTGGACTATTGTTTTGAGACAGACAAAAATAATAAACAAGACTATTGAACAACGAAGGGAATATATTTTACCTAAAATTTCATGTCTCGTGGACACTTTTAAACTTGTGTACGACAGAGAAAGTATATTTTATTAATAATATATAATCATTTAATTTATAAAAATATTATTTATATTAAAAAAAAAAAAAACAACCCTAAACTCTAAACGAAATCCTTTTTTTTTTCCTCTTTGGTGGATCTCCTTCTCCTTCCCTGTCTCTTGTCCTTCATCATTTATTCTTCAAATAACTTTGGGGGTTTGTTTCTTTTTCAAATTTTTTTTTAACATATACTGTAAATACTTATTATTTTTATATTATCTATTCAATTTTATATATTTTTTATAAATTGAAAAATTATTCAAATTAAAAAACAAAAGAGGCGTCGGCTACAGTGTTGAATTTAAAATTTAAAATTCAGCACTGTGTTGAACAACATGTGATATTACTACATACAACACATTGTATATGTTAATATAATACAAATACATCATATGAACAAATAATACATATTATAGTCTCAATAACACATCGTGTACTATCAGACAACAAACAGTATTAGTATTATTACAGATAGTACATTGTATATGTTAATATAATACAAATACAACACATGAACTAACAACACATATTATAGTCTAATACAACCACACAACAGTTCATTTCAACGCATGGCATATTCTCATACAACAAATTTTTTATTATAAAAAAACAACACATACATTTATTATGTACAATATGTATTGTATGTAATAATAATGTGTATTATTTGTACATATAACATGTGCTGAGTTGAACAATTAACCCCACAAAACAAATACAACATGGGTTATTCTAACTTATTCTTCAAACTCATTTACGGATTCCAATTTTTGAATTTGAATGTGTATTTTGGCTAAATTTTAATTCTAATTTTCTATTGATTTATGTGTATTGTGTGATAAATTTGTTGTTAGTCAATATTAGCTTTATTTTATAAATTAATGTTGGATAATTTGTATTGATTAATTTATTTAATTTTTTGTTATGTTTGTATATATAGATAAATTTGATATTAAATCAAATAAGACGATTTCGTTTGCAATGAAGTATATTATTGTCCAACATCAAATAATGTGATTGGTAATCAAAATTTTACTTATGACAAAAAATGTGCTAAAAGAAGTCATGTATAAATAAAAATATCAAAAAGGATAATGTTGTTGGTGATTCAAAATTATGTAAACCAATTGATAAAATATTATATTGATATTAGAGATGAATTAATAAGACAACATTTGGCCAAAATGCGTGTCAACTATATGATCATAATTTTTCAAAAAAATTCATTTGGTAAAACTAAAAGCTTCAATCAATATAGTTTGATCAATATAGGTAACTTCATTATAATTAGTGTACAATCTTGATAAAAATAATATTTTTACTTAAGTTGATTTTTAAATTTATTTGTCAATTTTAATAAAGTTTATGCTCGACTTTCAATCGTCTATCTTGGATCCTTTTAGAACTCTACTTCCGACTGTAATCGCATTGAGATATCTGTTCAACTATGAATGACTGTTCAATTTTAGTTGCATTACCTTCAATTTATTTTGTAAATTAAAGTTGTTTCTACTCATTAAATTTGAAAAATATAGATATTTTAAAATATATTTTAGATTTTTATTTATGATTTAAATTATGTTTCTATTATTTGAATATATACCAACTTCTAGTTTTATTATTAATAAATGTGTAATTTTGAAATTGTAAAGAGTATGATATTTTTTCAAAAAAATTCAAATTATATATATTTATAACGTGGGATCCTGCTATCGTTCTTTTTCAGTTGCGCTTTGAGTAAACTTTCAGTTGCGAATCATGTGTGGCATGCAAGATTTGAAGGCGTGGGTTTAAACTTATAACTTCATGCTTACGAATCCAACCCCCGCTACGAGACCAATGTTTTGCTCCATTTTATTTATTTCTAAAAATATCTCATTCAATGTCATTAAAATAAATAAATAAATAAAATTGTCATATATAATTCTTATTTTACTTAAGGTACGATAAGATTAAAAAATAAAAACATGAATAAATAAATAAAGTCGAAAAGAGAAAATAAATGAAGTAGACTAATTTGCAAGACAATGCAAGTTAAAGAATGCGGAATATATGATATATATATATGTGTTTGTGCAGTGGTCCATTATATGTAAAACGAACTTTTTTAATAATTAGATTTGGTGAAAGGTTAGGTCAGATCAATCAAAACATTATTCAATCTTCAAACCCTTTTTCAGTATTACCATTAATAATCATTATCATTATCATCAAACCCCACACCAAATTAAATCATAATTTTGCTTCAATTTCAATCTATTTAACCAACCTTGTTTGTTTTTATTTTGTTCTTTTTAAATGAACATATAATACACATAACAATTAACATTATTTATAATGATCGATGTCGAACCAAGTAAAACATTTTTATATTTAAACTCAATTTGCATTCGCTTCAATATATATATAGAAAATAGACTGAAAATAATGCAACCATTTTAGATAATTAGCAACCACAAACGGATTAGAGTAATAGTTAATCAAAATTAACATTAAAAATAATACAAATAAATAAATAAGTAGTAGATTCAACAAAAAAAAAAAAAAAAAAACAAAAAAAAAAACAAAAAAAAAAACTATTAATAGCAACTCCTCATTTCTTTCACTCTCCATAGCATTGTTCTTTCGTATTGATGGTGATGAGAACAATTAACCAAAAAGATCAATCAACAGTAACTTGGGCTTCCTCATCATCATTTGCTTATTCTCTTCTATCCGATCAAATCTTTGAGTCGTTTGTCAAAATCAAGTTTTAACAATTAATTTGTTCTCTTTTATTTATTTATTTATTTTTAACATATTACTTTCAATCGATTCATAGATCTGTATGCTACCAAGTAAAACATTTTTATATTTAAACTCAATTTGCATTCGCTTCAATATATATATAGGAAATAGACTGAAAATAATGCAACCATTTTAGATAATTAGCAACCACAAACGGATTAGAGTAATAGTTAATCAAAATTAACATTAAAAATAATACAAATAAATAAATAAGTAGTAGATTCAACAAAAAAAAAAAAAAAACAAAAAAAAAAACTATTAATAGCAACTCCTCATTTCTTTCACTCTCCATAGCATTGTTCTTTCGTATTGATGGTGATGAGAACAATTAACCAAAAAGATCAATCAACAGTAACTTGGGCTTCCTCATCATCATTTGCTTATTCTCTTCTATCCGATCAAATCTTTGAGTCGTTTGTCAAAATCAAGTTTTAACAATTAATTTGTTCTCTTTTATTTATTTATTTATTTTTAACATATTACTTTCAATCGATTCATAGATCTGTATGCTACCAAGTTTATGAATCATAGATCTTGAACTTAGAATTTATTTCATGATAAAATTTCAACAAATATCATATCCAATGACTATTTTACCTTAAAAATATTAAAATTCAAAATATATGTAAATGTATGTAACAACACCAAATATTTTGGACAAAATATGTTATATAATATAAAGCTATATATATACTAGTTTCGTAGGCCACGTCCTGTAGATTTGGGAATCATATCGAGATTGTATATTATTCCAAAATGTATTAGTATTATTTGCATGAACAATTAAATTTACATATTTTTCTCTTTTACTATTTTAATCATACATTAATATAAAATATAAAAAAAAAGCAACTGGAGTGAAAACTCAAATGGATTAATTATGTTTATTTTATAAATTACTTCAATAATACGTTATTGATAAACATAGTCTTCCGCATAGAAAAAAAAAATTTTAAAAAATCTTCAGAACTGTAAATAATTAATCAAGAGATGTTTTAAATCATAAAAATCGAATAATTTAATTTTTGAATTATTAACCATCAATGATTAATTTCAATTTTTTGTTTGAATAACAGTACACACTCTATCATCATCATCATCATTATTATTATTATTATTATTATTATTATTATTATTATTATCATTATTGCGAAAAATAAACGAAATGGACTTCCTCATATCTATTATCTCTTATTTCCATTTTGTAGAATAGTGAAGAAAATAACTGCAGGCAAGGTTGTGTAGTAGCTTTAGGGTAGATACAAATAATACCTAGGGGTAACACAATACGGTATATTGAAGATTTTAAATTGTACTATATATAGTATTGTAAACAATAATATGAGAAGATATTATGTTGATATCTTATCGAATTATTCGGTATACTAAAGTTTACTGTGTAAAAACTTTAATACAAGAATATGTAAAAAATTTTAATATATTACATACCATATTGAAAATTAATAGTATACCGCCAAATATACTAGCATATAAAAGATGTAAAAATATATTAAACAATTAAAAATATTAACAATTATCGTAACTAAAAATAATAATATACATACATTAATACTTTTATTTTATTGTTATTTTGATGTATACCAAATGTTGGAATATACCAATATCATGTTATATATGACTTTTTTTTTTATTTTTTATGTATACTTAGTTTTGATATGACAATGTATATTATTATCGTATCGAAAATCTATGGCACAATGTCATATCAAATTCATAGATATTGGTATGCTAAATACATTATTTAGTATTTTTTATCACCCCTAATAATATATTTCTAATTAAATTTTTGTTCAAGTAAAAAAATAAAATGATATACTTATATAGTATATATGCATAATATAATTATATTATTCTTTAATTTCAATACGGCATTAATAACTTGATAGTTTGGAAATTCCAGAGACTTGAATTCATTGACAAAATTGTTTGTGAATGAAAGGAACAGGTTGGATGCACGATAGAGCTACTTGATCCACAATTCAACGGCTAAGATTCATTTAGATTTATGCATAACTACTCTGAGTCCGAACAAGAAATTTGATTCCCTAATTAATATCATGGCTTCCTTTGTTTTGCATCTTAAATTCTTATAATACTAACTACTCTCAAAATTATTATTTTACATAATTTTCAATATATATTACTTCCTTCGTCCCTTCCCGTCCCATGTAATATGAACCTATTAATATAAATACGATAATTTAGATAAATTATAATTAATAAATAATTAAAAATATATTAATAAAAATAATTATAAATTAAGATTAAAATTAAAATAGCTAAATAATTTAATTAAAATTTTAAAAAATATAAAATATGATTAAATGTATAACCATATTTTCAAAAGAGAAAAGACAAATTATATGAGATAGACAAAAATTTTTTAAAAAAATGACAAATTACATGAAACGGAAAGAATATATGGTAGATACTACTTTCAAAATTATGTGTATATTTTCGTCTTAATTATATAAATAAACGTATTTAAACTTTTATATTTATTTATAAATTAATTTATATTAATAATGTATATATATATTTAATTATATTTCCTCCATTTCACTGTGTCAAAAAAATTTTATAATAAAATAAGAAAAAAATAATATTATATTAATAAATGAATTTGTGTAATATGAAAACAAAATTAAAATATTTTAAAATTAGTGAGTTTAAATTAAATATATAGTGTAAGGTTATATTTTGATAAATAAGAATATGAGTAAAGATACATTAGTAATTGAATAACAACGAAATACACTGTGTGTGTGTTTGTTTGAAGGATTTTGGTGGATTTCCACTGTTCATCCAATTTTTTTCCCCCAAAAATATCAAATCAAACATCTATTTTTCATTTTTTATATTATACTAAAAATCAATTTTACATTCAAAACATCACATCAAACCCTATTTATATCACATCATACAACTATTCAAATTCAAAATTTTTACTATTCAAATCCCAACTCAAAATCCAAACTCCCAAACAAACACACCCAATTGAAGATAAGTTATATCGGTGAGACAACTCTAAACATTAAGTGAAATAATGCACGTGTGACCGAAAATAGGAGTGAAATAATACACGTGTTACTTAGTACGCCGGAATGGCGAAATGAGATGAGCGGAACCATCGTATGTGGAGACTAGGTTGGATTATAACTCAAGACAATTTAATATTATAATTATTCTTTTTTGTTTTATTAATTTTGATCTTACTCAAATAAAAAATTATCATTCTTAGTCCAATGATGGTTGGCCGGTTTGAACACGGTCGTGTTGAATAACTTAGAAGGATGACTGAGTTGAGTTATTTCTGACTATGGATTATTCTGCACTGACATGACCGTGTTCATGCCTCTGTTCACGGTCATATTCTGAATACAGCCGTATTCTTGTCCGTGTTCAAAACACATAATATTTTCATAACTGCGTTCTCAACGCAACAATGTTCTAGGCCATGTTCCTATATGTCGTCTCAACAGTCAACACAATTATGTTTTATGCAATGTTTACACCATGTTTTTAAGATAGTCATATTATATGTCATATTTATTATTATTTTTATTTTTTTCTAAAATTATTTGATATGTATTTATAATTCTAACAAAATTATTTTTTACAATTATTTCATAATATAAAAAATAATCAATTTTAATTTTTTTTAAAAAAAAAATCATTGCAAAAAAAAAATTATAAAAATAATACTCCCTCCGTCCAATTTCTATTATCCTAAAGTATATTTGCACGGTTTTTTAGGTGATTGTCTTTTTGTTATGAATTGACAAATTTGCTCTTAATTGTATGGTAGAAATTAAAAGTAATAAATAAATTAAGGGTAAAAATGTAAAATTTGTGTTTAAAAAATGAAATAGAACAATAGTTATTGAACGTCTCAATTAGAAAAGTAGGATATTAGTTTGTGGACGGAGGAAGTAATATTAATATGTATTTTTAATAATTATTATTATCTATATTTTCAAAATTTATGATTGAATTTATTTTTATTATAGTTTATTTCCTTTTCACTATTTAATCATTTATTTAATGAAAATAGTATATTCAATAATTTCAACTAAAAACGTATAAATAAATTTAAAAACAGTAGGAAACACACAAATATTACAAAAAGAACATATTATATATATATATATAGTGACCCAATAAATTTAGGGTTATCGACTAAGTAATTAAATGGGCTCAATAATGAAAGCCCAATTCTGCTGATCAAGAGTAACAATGCTTTATAAAATATGTAAACAATATTGATTACTTCAAATATATATGAAATAATCCGAAGCCCAATTTCTAAGAGTGTATTTTAATTTATTCTATATTACATAACTTTCTTTTTTTTTATCCAAATATAATATCTAAAAGTATTCTGAAAAAATAAAAATAAAATATGTTGTAAAATTATTAAAGAAATATCTAATACAAATATTAATTATAACTATACTTACCTATATCTTTGTTCATCTAAATAATCTTTTATCAGTACGTTTCAATGTATAATTAATATATATTTCATTCTTTAAAAAAAAGTCAATATTCAAAACAAAATAATTTTTTTATAAAAAAATTACTTATAATCTACTTGTGGTTTAAATATTCGGCACAATAATCTCCCATAATTTAAAAATTGTATAAGATTTTTTTATATTTTAAAAAATATTATACATAATCCTCTAAATATTGTATGAGATAGCATCTTGTATTTTTTAAATAAAATCCCATAAAAATAATTTTTTGTGTAATATTTCAAAAAATACAATAGAATCTCATGTAAAATTTTCTTACTTAGTAACAAATAAACACAATAGATAATGTACAAATTAATTTTAATTTTATTAATTTATAAATTTTTGAAATGCTCCAATACTCACACGAACATATGTATAAATGTTTGAAAGCTTTATATGATTTTGACAATATGAGACTTTGATTCACTGAATGTGCATTAAAAAACTTTTGATTATTTATATCACACATCACCATTCTCTTGGCATAGTTTGTTCTTTGGCTAGTTTGTTTTTGCAGCATTCATGGAATCTCTTTAGCCCCCTCTCTAAGCTGTACACTTGCGACCACATCAACATACATTGACACTACAAGCAAAAGCATGCTATTTCTACACACCTAAAGTCACCAGGGAAGTCCCTTTCTTCTTTTACTTTTCTTTAATTTTTATGCAAATTTTTGTGCAAAATTTTCATTTTTTTGCTACTTTTTATATCTGATTTGCTGTCTTTTCGCATGTTTTTGAAATTTATTTGAAGTGACTCAAAAGGTGATTTGTGTGATAGGTTAGTTTGGCATAACTAATGACATTTGATTGGTAATATGTTGAGTCAAATCGACGTTTGAACCCGTGAGATTTGAACCAATGTTCCAAAAGTTACATTAAAAAATAAATTGCATCTATTCAAGCTTTTGGACATTTTTTTCATGTGTGATTAGTAATGCTTAATTAGATGACCTAGAATTTGAGTGATTATGCATGTTAAACTTGCAACTATCGAGTTTTGCGTTTTGAAAATGATAAGGGCATTAGGTAACCTCATTAAGCCTTTCTCAATTATCCAGTACAATATATTATCCTAGTTAGTCCATTTGAGCCTTCTTAGCTTATTTTTTCTTTTATAGTAAACCATCATTTAGCCTCATACCCTTTGTGATCAAGTCTTCTCCGATTTGAACCATATATTAGAAAGAATTACTTTGAGTTCATGTTGTAATGCACTTTATTTTTTCGGTACTGGTTAGAGACAAAATTTGGGTACGAATAAGTTATAGTATAAAGGAATAATTATAGATAGTAAAGATATATATATATATATATATAAAGGCAAAAGCCAAATATATATATATAATTCAAAACAAAAAATAAAAATTAAAAATTAAAAAAAAGGAAAAAAAAACAAAAAAGATAAACAAATAAATAAAACAAAAAGAGAAATAGAAAAAAAAAATAATCATCTTAATGAAGTATTTTTCTTTATTTTCGTTATTGAAGTTTGTGTAGTGAATAGAGTAAGGATTTCAATGTTTATGTCGATTTGTTTTTCATATGCTAGTATCGTGTTCTTATTGTATTCATTTATGACATTCTTAGCCGTTGTTTATCATTGTTTTCCTACTCCTGACCATAAATCCCGCTACCACCCTTATTAAAAGTCTTTTTGATTCTTTACATTAGATTGGAATATTTAAGTAAGGGATATTTGATTTTTATTCAAGCCTATAGGATAATATTTTGTTGCATTACTTGAGCCACGCTTGATTCCTTCTGAGAGCATGTGCGAATACACTTTATCCGGTGAGGTTGACTTGGCTTGATGTGTTGGATTTTGGATTAAATTGGTTGTGTTGGATTCTCTTGTCATATTGAGTTGCCTGTGATTTTTTTGGCTTATTTCGAATCTATGCTTGATGGCTAGCATGATCTAGATTTGGGGAAATTTGATAGTTAGATATTGCATGCGTTAAATGTTCATATTATATGCAATTTTTGATTGATTTTGATTGGGTTCTACATAATTTATATGCATATTGTTTATTTGCTGTATGCATATGACAAATATCAAATTTGGCGTAATTGACAGAGAAAGTAAAGAAAAATTCAGATTTGCACCATATAGTTAGTAATGGTCATGACTAACTATACCCTCGACATGAGAATTTAATTAAAGATCCAAAAGCCTAGCTGCAAAACAATTAGGGCAAAAATTAAATAAAAAGGTGGAGTCACACGCAAAAGAGAAGAGAACGGCCAAAAGCAAATACGCGCAAGAGCAGGAGACTAACATACTCATAGATCGCGCATGAGCAAATCGACAGAGAAGATTTCCCTTCTCACTATGACTTAATTTTTCTCTTTTGTTCTTTGATATTTGATTATGGAGTAGATACTTTTCTGATTTGAAAATGATAATGTTTTGGTCCTTATGTTTTGGAGATTCTTGATTTTCTTTATAAAAGTTTTTTTATTATCAATATTTTTTTAATCATGAAAATAATGTTTGTGATTGTTAGATTGATTGGATATTTTGGTACCGATATTTAAATTAGTTTCATAATCTAAATCAATTCAGGTAAGATATCTGTAATTGTATTCGCGCTTGAATATGTGACAACCGGGTTGAATAGTCCCTTCTCGGGGTTAGACAATCAAATCTAATTGTTCATCTTAGGTGGTAATTGTTTTTAATTGGGTTTTTCTAGATTAGAATGCAATTATGTAATATTTCATATGGGCGTACCTAGATTTTTTTTAGTTTAATTAGGGGTAGTTAACGGTCGTATCTTAATTACCTACACGGTAAGAAATAATTGATTGTCAGAGCTTATTGATAACTATAACCAATATATTAATACTTTAATAATAACCAACTTTATTGAATCAATGATAAAAACACAAGTGTAATAACTACATCATCCCTTGAGCCAGACATCCTCTTAATAGCTAGTTCTCCCTTAATTTAATTGTTTTCATATTTTATTTTCATTAGATAATAAAAGAAAATATCTCATTTATTCACTGCATTAGAACACGAAGTGTGAATCACACAATCCCTGTGGAGACGATCCCTTCCTCTGTATTACATTAAATTGTGATAACGGAATAAGTGAAATATTTGATTGATCGTACGACATGTCAATTTTAAATTGAGACGGAAGAAATATCATATATCATATATAATAATAATAATAATAATAATAATAATAATAATAATAATAATAATAATAATAATAATAATTGAAGGGAGGAGACTCAGGAGGGGTTCATGGCTATTGATATAGGCTTCAATCAACTCATATGCATTCAATTCTCTTGACTCTTCAACATTTTCTGAAATTGAGACATCATTTTCTTTAATGTATTCTTAAACACCAGTCATGAAAGCCACAACGTCATCTTTTTCAGCTTGCTCCTCAACACAGACAATTTTCTCTTCATCATTATCACTCCATGGTACTTGATATGCTTTTTTATCCCTTTTCTTCACTGCCGGACATTCAGACTTGATATGAACAATTTCTCCACATCCATAGCATGTTGGCTCTTGGAAAGATTTAGGCTCAGGGGACACAGTAAACTTCTTCTTGAATCCACCATCGAACTTCTCTTTTGGCTTGTTGTAATATGATGGTTTTTGTTCAGAGTATTTCCGTTGTGAACTGGATGTACTCATACTTTGATAACCACTTATGTTCTGGAACTTCTCATACTGGACATAAAAGAACAAAAAGCTACTGGACACCATCTACCGACTGGAAGCTCAGAGGGAGAAACTAGAAGGATGTTGTCGAAACTCTGAAGAAGGATGTTGCTGATAAATCAACTGAATCTGATGCTTTGAGGAATAAAAATCTGAAGCTGAAAGATGAGAATGATCGTATTCGAAGGGGAAAAGAGAAATTGGACGAAGTTCTTTCTATTGGAAAACCTTTTGAAGATTACAAAGAAATAGGTTTTTGTGAATCTTCTCAAAGCAAACCAACTACATTTGTGCATGGTGGTTTGTTAACTGATGTCAAACTTTCAGAGAATAAATCAACACATGCTAAGAAACAAAACTCAAAGAAAAACATAAACAGAAAGTGAAAGAAAAAAATTGCAGAAGAACAAAGAGTGTTAAATCATCGTCATCACGACGTAAGGACTATGGATATTGCAAATGTCTTGGTCATGCAGCTGAAAAATGTTTTCGATTAGCAAAGGATATAATGAATGGAATTAACATTCGATGGCCTAGAGAAGGACAGAAGTAGATTGTTAAAGTCAGATTGGTGTGGATGCCTAAAGAAAATCAAAAGGCGTCGGATTCGAATTGGTTTGAAAAGTTTCGACGTCATTTGTATGCATTCCTACCCCACTTGATTTTGCATGCATAAACGTAATAAATTTCTCCAATATATTTATGGTAGGTGAAATATCGTGGTGAACATTGGAGAATGGAAATAATTTGGAAAGATTTTTCTTGAAAATCCAAAAAGAACTAATATTGAAAGAAAATTGAATGAGCAATGGCGAAAACCAGATTTGGTGCTCATCTTAGTGAGGGGTAAGTGTTCATTGCACAATCCATTGTTGATGTTGTTGCTTGAAGAATTGCTGGTTTGCAACCATTTCTCAGCAAATTGAGAATGTTTTGAAAGACATTGATCATTTTGGCATCTGCTCTTCGAGGGGGAGAGATGTGCATAGTAAGGGAGAGCCCTGGTGATTTGTTGCTGCTATCACAACCATTTCATTCGAAAGGCTGCTTGTAACCTATGCTTTATTTCGGCCTATAACAAATTGATGAACTTATTGTCTGAATTATCGGATTGATTGGTTTGGTATGAGAGTGATTCTCCTGCACATTGGGCGAAGTCTCATATGCCAAAAATGGGGAGAATGTTAGAACCCCAATTTATTTTGGCATATGGTCTTCTTGCTTTCCTACTGGTGCCTTTTATAGTTTCCATTTGACTAACTTGTCTTATCAGGTTGTTGCAACAGACTATCAACAACATTGTTTGTTTTACACTCTCTTGATTGGTGAGCATACAAGACAAATGAATGGATGTTTTGGGTGGTCAAATTGCATCATAATTATTCAGGAATACATCATTTCATTTATGTGCAAAGGGTTTTAATTGTTTTTGTCTTACATGCACAACAATGTGACTTTATAGATAAAGTGTGGAGTGAGAGAGTTGGTTGTTGGAAGGTTTTGAGAGTGTGTGTGGGGAGAGAAAAAATGAGTTAAATCCTTTCAACCCCAACCCTTCTCTTCTCCATGTATTGAGTGAGTGCTAGACATTTTACCTGCCGAAGACCTCGTCGGAGAAAGGAGAAATCGGAGTTCCAATCAAGGGAGACGTCCAAATTCTGAGCAGCTCTACTCTGTGGTCGTTGTCAGCATGAGTTTGTGACAACATAAACCTGTAGAGGAAATTTCCAAGGTAAACTATGTTAGAAGGTTGAGTTGATGGAGTTGTGATTGTCTTTGTTTTTAATCAGCACTGATTAGTGAACTTTTCCTGAATTGGTCTCCTCGGATGTATGATTGTTTATATCCGAACCGGGTAAACAAATCCTTATCTAATTTATTGCTTTATATTTCCGCATGCATTCAATTGGCAGTAGCATGTTACAATTATGATATAACTACGCTTCGGGTGTTGACCCTTGAATAGGTATTCGAAGTATATTGGTGCATCACCTTATTCTTTTCCAACACTATATTTTAACTACAGTGAATAGTTAAAAAAGTAGTGAAAAAATAATTTTATCTTTATCTTTTTGTGTGAAAATAATAATGTGATAATAAAATATGAATATTTGTAGGAAAAAAAAAAGAGAGATTTTTATTGTTATTAAAAAAAAAATTATTTTAAAATTAGATAATTTAAAATAAAAATATGTATATATTATGAATAGATAGAAGTGGTATATTGAATATAATATTTTTTAAAAAAAATTATGCATATGGTCTAAAACTATATAAACAATATTTAGGTTGTGTTTGTTTTAAAAAGTTTTAAAAGATTTTTAACTATTCTTTTTTTTTTTTTTCTTATAAAGATATCAAATCAAATTACAGTAAAATTAACTTTATATAAAAAAAAATTATATTTATTCAAGATTTTATTATTTAATTCTCAATATCAAAATTCAAACATGATGACACTCTAAATGTGTAGAGCTTATATGATTTTCTTTCATATAGTAATAAATCTTGTTAAGTTTATATCCACATTTAAAATACCATCTGAATTTACGACTATGGTTTTATATGCGATAACATATTTTAGAAAAATAAAATAAAATTAAAATACACACGAATCAAAAAGAATAAAATAATAGTAATAAACAAGGAACAAATAACCATTATTAAAGAAAAAAAAAAGATATGTTTTATAATAAAGTATAAAATAATAATAAAAATAAGGATTGGAACATAATAGGGTGTCCAAAATCCAAATTGGAGTAAAATAATGGGGTAAGAAGCGCGGGGGGCGGCTGGGCTGGATATTTCAATAATTGCGGGGCCCACGCGTGACGGACCAACCCGTTATGGCGGTTCCATATTGGATTCTCAGTCCTCGCCCGGGTCCCATCCCATTTGCATGTGTATGTGCATTTGCATTTGCATCTGCATTTGCATTTCACCTGCATCTGCATCTGCATTTGCATCTCCATTTAAAGTGGAACCAGTAAGGCACAGAACGGGTGTGAAGTGTGGGGCCCATGCCTTCCAGCTTTGACTTTGACCCATTTGGGAGGAAAGAAAGAGGACTGATCCAAAATAAAATTAAAGAAAAAATGGGAAAAACTATTATTAATTCGAGCAAAAAGGAAGCAGGAAGAAAAGTCACACTTTCCTACTCGTTTCGCGTCTTTGGACTCGTCCTTTCTGTGAAATCCCAGCAATATATATATCGCCCTCCGCTAGCACCGCCTTTCACAACTTGTGTGCGTGCTTCATCGGACCACCAAATTGTTCCTAGTTTTTTTCAATTGGAGGTCTCTGGGGGTTTCAAAGGGAAGCCGCTTGCTTGATTTGAGGTACGTTGCTTCTGATTCGCCGACGTTTGTTTGTAGGCTTTGTCTGTTTTCTCTCTGTTCTTTTCTTTTCTTCTTGAGCTGGAATTTATCATGTGTTGGGTTTGGGGGTTCTTTGTTGATTCCGCGTTTACGAATTCGGATTTGAATTATTAGTAGGGGTTCGGGGTTTGTGATTCAGCATCCTGATTCGTTGTTAATGATTTTGCGACCTGTCTGGGTGGGGGCGTTGGAGGCCTCGTTGAGGTTTATATCTTTTTGCAGAGAATGTTTTTTATTGCAGAGCTTTTAATTGATTGGGGGTCGTATCATGCTTACCTATCCAATCCTTTTTCCCCAGTTCAAATCCGGGCGGAGCTAGTGATGCTCTATCTTTGTATTTTCTATGGGATGAATTTGAGATTTGCGTGTGGATAGTTGAGATTTGGGGGGTTCTAATCGATGTATTTTGTGGATATGCTTCAGGTTTTGATGTGCGGTGATTTAAAGCGCAGACTCAGCCCATTCGATTTGGAGATGGAGGCTGCTGGATTTCAAGACAAGGGCGGAGTTGTGCATAAATCTTGCTCAAAATTGCTCGAACTGGCGGCGACGGACGATGTGGAAGGATTCAAGTTCGAGGTAGAGGAGAGGTGTTCTGATATTGATGGGGTGAGCTTCTGGTACGGCAGAAGCTTTGGATCGAAGAAGAGGATGGGGTTTGAGGAGAGGACCCCTATCATGATTGCTTCCCTGTACGGAAGCCTAGAGGTTCTCAAGTATATTCTCGAAACCGGGAAGGTTGATGTCAACCGGGCGTGCGGCTCTGACGGCGCCACCGCTCTGCACTGCGCTGCGGCCGGCGGCTCGTGGTCGTCCGTCGAGGCTGTGGGGCTGCTGATCGATGCCTCCGCGGATGTCAACGCCATTGATGTGAATGGGAAGAAGCCCGGCGACCTGATCGCGCCGTGCGTAAAATCGTGCGGCAGCTCGAAGAGAAGAGGGGTGCTGGAGATGCTGTTGAATGGAATCAAAGTGGAGACCGGCGATCTGGAGGGGGAGGGGGAGGAGGGGGGAGGGAGCAGAACGCCTCGGGCGGAGAAGAAGGAGTACCCCGTGGACGTGTCGTTGCCGGACATAAACAATGGGGTGTACGGCAGCGACGAGTTCCGGATGTACAGCTTCAAGGTGAAGCCGTGCTCAAGGGCCTACTCCCACGACTGGACCGAGTGCCCCTTCGTGCACCCCGGCGAGAACGCTCGGCGCCGTGACCCGCGCAAGTACCACTACACCTGCGTCCCCTGCCCCGAGTTCAAGAAGGGCAGCTGCGCCAAGGGTGACGCCTGTGAGTACGCCCACGGCGTCTTCGAGTCGTGGCTGCACCCCGCGCAGTACAGAACCCGCCTCTGCAAGGACGAGACCGGCTGCTCCCGGAAGGTGTGCTTCTTCGCGCACAGGACCGAGGAGCTCCGCCCGCTCTACGCTTCCACTGGTTCCGCCATGCCGTCGCCCAAGTCCGTGGTGGCCAACTCGATGGACATGACAGCGTTGAGCCCGCTGTCGCTCGGCTCGCCTTCTCTGATGCTGCCCAACACCTCGACCCCGCCGATGTCTCCTTCGGTGGTTGCTTCCTCGTCGTCCCCGATGGGTGGGTGGCAGAACAAGGTGAACCTGACCCCGCCGGCTCTGCAGCTCCCGGGGAGTCGTCTCAAGGCTGCTTTGAGTGCAAGAGACATGGACTTGGACATGGAGCTGCGCGGATTGGACAAAATCCACACGCAGCAGCAGCGGCAGCAGCAGCTCGAGGAACTGGCGAGCTTATCTTCGCCGTATGGCCGAATGGGGGATTTGAAGCCAACTAATCTCGACGATGTCTTTGGGTCCCTCGACCCTGCTCTGCTGTCTCAATTGCAGGGGCTGTCGCCGAAGATCAGTGGCTCCGGCAGCTCCGCCCAGCTGCAATCCCCGACCGGCCTTCAAATGCGGCAGAACATGAACCAGCTCCGAGCGAGCTACCCTTCGACGGTCTCGTCCTCCCCATCGAGGAAGTCCCCTGCAGCATACGGATTCGACACCTCTGCTGCAGTTGCTGCGGCAGTAATGAACTCAAGGTCAGCTGCCTTCTCGAAACGCAGCCAGAGTTTCATCGATCGCAGCGGTGGTGGTGGTGCTGCTGCTAGCTATCGCTCGAACCTCTCGGGCTCGGCTAGCTCAGCAAGCCTGATGCCGCCGAAGCTTTCGGAGTGGGGCTCCCCCAATGGGAAGCTAGAGTGGGGATTCAACGGGGAAGAGGCGAACAAGCTGAGGAAGTCTGCGTCGTTTGGGTTCCGAAGTGGTGGCAACAATGTTATTACCCCGACCTCTCCGTCGGTGGCCGTGGCTGCAAGCATTGGCGATGAACCCGATGTCTCGTGGGTCAACTCACTGGTGAAAGACGTGCCGTTGCAGCAACAGAGGCAGGGAGGCGGCGTCCACGACACAATGCCGCACTGGTTCGACCAAATGTACATAGAGCAGGAGCAGATTTTGGCGTAAGCAGCAGCAGCAGCAGCAGCGAATGTCGACATCGAAGATGATCTTAAATTGTTATTCTTTCTGATTCTTAATTCATACATTATTGTTACATGTTTTAGTTAGTTAGTATATTGGAAGCAAACTGATGAAGACGAAGGAGGAGGAGGAGGAGGATGAGGATGAGGATGGATGACATTAGGAGGGATATATTTTTTAACTTATTTAATTCTTTGTTCAGAGAAGAGAAGAGAAGAGCGACCTAGTCTAGTCTATTCTATTCTATTCTTGAAGCTATATGTCTATGGAAATGTAACCCTCGTAGTGTGTTTTCTTGGTTGCCATTTCACAATAAATGTGCATTTTGATCATCAAATGTATCACTACTTATTTTTCCTTGAAAAAACTCTTCACTCCAAATTCAATGGGAAAGTAGGAATGTTTTGGCCACACAAACTCCTCCCTCTTGCCTTTTTTGTTTTTTTTGGGACAAAAGATATAAACAATAATGATGATGCTGCAAGAAATTTATTATTGCCACTCCCCAACTGAACTGATCCCTCCTCCTTCATTCAAATAAATATATACTTAATCATTATATTATTTTCTACTTTATCAAAATTGTTTCAAAGTTTATTAAGCAGCAATAATAATAATCATCATAAAAGTTTGCAAAGTGGGAGTCACTATCCACCCCAAAATAATAGACCTGTCAAGAATGGAAAAAACAGTGATGATCCCACTAAATAATTCATACACACACACAATATAAGTAAATAATAGATACAACGTGTGTGTGTGTGTATGTGTATGTATGTATTAAAGAAGGTATGAATGATTAAATATTTAAGTTGAGAGGAAGATGATATCAAAAGCACGAAGAATAAGATCAGTGATCACTGCAAATCCATCTTTTCCATTTTTTTAAAAAAACATTTTTTCCTTCTAAACTATTAAGTATAAAGTGAATTATAAAATGAGTACTGTTTTGTCCCTTATGATTTGTGTTGTGACTTAAGCATGGAGTTGTGGAATTAATTTGAAAAGATATGACTCAATCTATCCCAATATGCTTGTTAGCTTTTATTTTTCCTTTTTTATTTAAAATAATCTTACAAAATAAAATTAAAATGGTAATAAATGAATAATTAGTAGATACACAAGAAGAAAAAATTGCAATTAATTTTTAACATTCTAAATTAAAATAATAAAAAGGTTCCGTTTATACATGAAGTTTTTTAAATTCTTGATTCTATTAATTTATGATAATTTTTTTTTATCATACAAATGTGACATTAAATATTTATTTTTTACTATTTATTAAAACTTTCTTGCAAAACTCTCAAAAAATTTATTTAAACAGAGGTTTAGTAACGTTGAATTAATATTTATAATTCAAGATTTCAACCGAGTCCAATTTGCACTGATTTTTTTGTTGGAATTTGGTCTACACACGCAATTTGAATGTGTTTCTCAAGTGGGTTTGGGTTTCTTTTTTCTCTTTCAATAGTTTAATTAATTAATTTCGGATAATAAAAATAATAATAGATAATACTAAAACTCAATCATGTCAAATTTGAACAAAGAATAGGCAGATTTTTGTGATCCAGGATGTCGGAATTTTGAAACATCCAAGGAGTTCAACACCGGGTATATCCACACCGTCCACATCTGGTCAAGTCGTCAAGATTCATCTGGTTTTTACACTCCCGGATCTCCTCAAAACAAATGGAGTTGGTCTCTGACTCGGATCTTGACGTCACACTCAACGATGAAAACGAAATGTAATCCGCACCGTCCAGGGTCCACACCACCACCAACGGCGTGGATTCAATCAGGAGCGCAGCTCCTGATGGCTCCCAGAGATAAATTTCCGCGTGTGGACCCCATTGAAATTAAATAAGTAGTAGGAGTATATATTTTTTCTATATTATAATTGCGTAGCATAGTATAGCCGCCCTAGCAACTTTATTCTCATCTCTCCACCACAAATTTTTTAGTTAGAAATTCTAATAGTTAAAAGAAAAAGAGAATTATGAGTGTATTCGTTTCGAATTTATTTTTTATTTTTGGTTATGAAAAAAAAATTATAAGTCTTTTATAAAAAAATGTGATGATCATATAATAAAAAATTAAAATTATAAACATAACTTATAGATGTATTGATCTAAATTTTAATTTGATAATATTATAGTATAATATTTTATAAAAAAAAAAATATAGCATATTTTTATTAAAATTTCTAGTCCAAACTAAATCAGAATATTTTTAATTTAAAATAAAATACAAACAACTTTTTATCTTTTTCCCCTCCGACTTTTCTTTCAAACAATAAATAATTAATTTATTAGTTCCCATCATCTTTTATCCTATTATTTTTAAGCATAATGAATTTATTTGTTTTTTTTTTAATATTATTTATTTTATATAATTTTTAACAAAAAAAATATTTTGTAAGAAATATTATAATAAAATATTATTCAAATTAAAATTTCAATTAAAAAAACGCATAATTTCAAATTAAATTCAAACACATCTATTCATCCAACACCAAGATTGTGATTTTGTATGCTTATGTTTCTTTTTAGCTCGAATTGAATTTTGAAGTTTAAATTTATTATTTAAATGATATTTAATTTGATGGTTTATAAATAAAACAATATCTTTGAAATATAAAATGTAAATAAAAAAAAATGCACACAAACGCTAAAGTTTTTAGAAATATTTAAGTTTAGTTACAATTATAAAGATTTCGTATAAAAATACAATATTTTGACAATTTAATTTTATTACATTCAAAAAAAAAAAAAAAAATTGTTTTTATAAATTTTTGG
Organism: Andrographis paniculata; assembly: GCF_009805555.1. Classification (NCBI taxonomy): domain Eukaryota; kingdom Viridiplantae; phylum Streptophyta; class Magnoliopsida; order Lamiales; family Acanthaceae; genus Andrographis; species Andrographis paniculata. The sequence goes on along the minus strand of NW_026137502.1, from coordinate 4,575,098 downwards.
AAATATAAAATCAAACTTTTTTTTTTTTTTTGACTTTTGCAATTTTGTTTCTAGTTATTTTTTAAATTAATTCCAACGGGCTTATTCAATTAAGTTTGACAACGACTATCGAAATAGTGGGAGAAGATTTCAAGAATTCTACTATTCAAACCCATTTATCTATTTGGGCCTTGTAAAGTCGATAAACAAAACAAATGGGCCCAATTTCCTAACCTCCTAAGTGGACGGGTTTTTTTATATTGAGGTGGCATCGTAGAGATTTATCTCGAATTCGAAATTTCCATCTTGGGGAGGTCCAAGTAATTCATCAAAAAATATTTTCCAATCTTAAAGGACTATCTTAGAACACATTTCACCATCGGAATTGTACGTGTAGGATTGGAACATGGCATGGCAGAATCTTGCAACTCTGATGATGTTTATAAGGAAGGCCTACTGCAATGCAAATATGGAAAGATTACTCAATCAAAAGAAAGCACTGGTAATTAAATTAAGAGAACAATTTCTTCATTTCTTTGTATATGATACAATAATTGAATGGTTGCTGTCTCCATTTGTAAAAAGTGGTATCATGTTGATGTTTTCAATCGCTACTTAAAAAATAATTATAGAGCATAAATAAAACATGCTGATATATATATATATTTGTAGATTTGTTGTATGTAAATATATTAATCAATAACAATAGGAATTGTTATTTTATTGAGATATTTGTATTATATGAATATAAATAATACTATTATATAATACCGATTAGTGCATGCATGATGTGTTTTAAAATTTTGAAAAAGAGATACAATTAATTAATTAAATAGGAGGGTGTGATTATTTGGATAGATTCCTTAAGCCCATAAAAGAAGTATGATAGCCAGGTAAGCAGTATTAAATTGGAAAGTAGGCTTTTTAATGTGTGTGTGTGTCTGTCATGTCATGTAGTATTAAAATGAATCAACAACTAACGTTAATTAATAACTCTAATAATATTATAGTATAAACATCAATTTAATATTCCAGTAGAGCAGAGCAGAGCAGAGCAAATACACAAACAAGCAAGTTTCCTGTAATTTTTAAGAAATTCCATGCTAGAGCTAGAAAGAGCTTCCTTTTTCAAAGAAATTTGTACAATATTTATTTACCATGTTTTCTAAGCCTCATTTTTAAACCAAAGAATAAAACTTGTCAAACCACACGTATACAACAATAATGTATATTAGTATTTCTTTTAATTGGGATAACAAAAATCTTGCTTACATTTAATCTGCACATCATTTTTGTAATCCAAAAATACCTCTCTATTATACTCTCCTAAAAAAAAATTGATAAAAGTAATTCAAAGTTAAGATCGAGCTCACACTCACACTCACACGGCATGATCAAGGCTCGATGCATCAATAATAATAATAATAAATCAAGTTCGATTCGATTCCTGCTGTTAGGAAGAGGATTCCTTGGCAGCAGCAGCAGCAGCAGCAGCAGCAGCTACTTGGGGATCGGTTTGATAATAGACAATGTCGCCGGTGTCGCTCACATAGTGATCCTTCTTCATGCTTTTTTGAAGGATCTCCAGCAAGTGAAGTGGAAGGGGCCCTGACTTCTCCGGCTCTCGGTAGTACTTTCCCAGCACCGGTTTTGCTGCCTCCGTCTGCAGCATCATCATCATCATCATTATCATTATTACCATTACTATTATGCGATAAATTAAATTAAAATGGAACAGTTCATTGAATAGTAAACTGAGACTTACTGCTTCGATCAAATGATAGTGTGGGATTTGCGGGAAGAGGTGATGTACCACGTGCGTCCCTATGTCGTGGTGGATGTTGTTTATCCACCCATAGTCCCGGTCTAGTGTCGTCAAACCCCCTCTTAGATAACTCCATTCCTGTTTTGAGGTAAAATAGTCATTAGATGTAATGTATTAATAAAAGGTCGAAACATTCAATGACAAAACATTAAATATATATATGTTTGTATCCTTTCGCATTAATTCCTTCCAAGCATACCAAAATTTAAATATAACCCGAAAAATAGAGCTACATAAACCACGACGCTAAGATTCATATTCGATTCATTAGGTTTAGATTAGTACCTTCCCACGGTACCATGGAAGCTTTTCGTCGTGGCCATGGTGATGCAAGTAGGTGACTAAATCAAGCCATGCAACAAATCCCTACGAACCAAAATCACAATTTATTCCAACAAGTAGTCACGAAAACAAAAAGGCAATCCTAACAACCAAAAATCTCTCCACGTGGTTGACATACGAAGTAGGCCTCAAACAACACCATGCATTTCTAAAGTATAGAATCGAGATGGGATTTCAGAGGCTTACTAAATAAGGTATCCCATAAAGTTTGAGCAATTGCATCGGTCCCATTAGGAAACACAGTCCGGCGAGCACTCCAACCATCGCAGTCCAACATATTGTTGAGGTCATTACATCCTTTCTCTCATTGGCGACGAAGAGATCGCTGTCCGGATGGAAATGGGAGCCAGTCTTCCCAGGACTTCTCCCCCACTGTGATCAAGTACAGACATGAAAGAACATATCAGACAGGTCGATTAGTTGAAAAAACAAACTGATTTTGGCGCGGATGGACTTACAAGGTAGATGGGATATGCCAGCAGTGGGAAAGGCAATGTGAACCTCAGCTTCTTCGTTATGTTGTCCAGACTATTATAAACTTTCTCTGGAAGCTGTAATAAGATGCAAAAGCAAAAGACAAGATTGGATTCTGTCGAATTTATCGAATCATCAAAAGGTTTTAATGAGATTTGCAAAATAAAAAAGTGAGCTTACAGGGTGCCAAGATTCATCATTCTCAACATGTCCATGGTGCTGATGGTGTGTCCTGTGGCTGATTCTCCTGCAAGATTCGATGAATGAGTTTTTCGAAACTCCATAGCCATAGGCAAAGATTGAGTGACAAACTAAGGATTGGATGGATGTAAGAAGAAAGAACAAACCAGCCGTGGTAAGGGACGAGGATTGACGAATGGAGGAGATGGCCGACAACACTGTTCAATTTATGGCTATTTGAGAAGCTGCCATGTCCGCTGCACAAACAACAATAGGTATCCCAAAAGGGAATGAGAATGGGAATGGGAATGGGAATGGGAATTCAAGAAACCTAATTTGAAAACAAGCATGTGCAAAACCTACCAATCATGGCCAAGGACAAAGAGAGCCCAAAACATGGTGCTCTGAGCGAACCAATAGAGAGGCCACACAACCCAATGGTTGAAGTAGGCGGCGGCGGCGGCCAATCCGAAGACCACAGCCACGTCCCTCACCACATAGCTCATCGACCTCCAAGGGTCCTTCACCCAGCAGTGCTTCGGGATGGCTTCCTTGATGTCCGCCAGTTTGAAGGGAGGGGGCGCCCCAGGGTCGAAGAATTCCTGGCCCTGGCCCTCGCCATTAATGAACCCTCCTCTCCTTCCATGGAGGCTGCTGTTACTGCTCTCATTCTCATTATCTTCTTCTTCTTCGATTGGGTGAACTCTGATTGGAGTACTCACCCCCACAGCCCATCTTCTCACTCGGCTGCTATTTGGGAATGGGAACCACAATGGGGGGTGCTGCTTTACGGCCCTCAGATTCAGCCCCAAATCGGAGGAGGAGGAGGAGGGTCGGGGCTTCGGGTAGAGGAGTTTGGGGAGGGGTCTGAGGCCACATTCAGAGAAAACCAGACTCGCCGCCATTGCGGACGGAGGAGATGGAGATGGAGATCTGTATCTGTATCTGTATCAGTATCAGAACCCACCACCAACAACAACAACAATGGTTCAGCAAGCTTTCATTAAAGGTGCTGCCTGCAGAATAAAAACGTAAGGAAGTAAGTAAATAAATGTGTGGACTTTAGGGCTTCGCAGATTGAACGAACCAGGGCTCTCTCTCTCTCTCTCTCTCTCTCTCGCTGTACGTATATATAGATATGTATATATGTATATTGAATAATGATTCGCTGGAATGAATGGATGGATTATAGATAGGAGGCGAAGTGATAGTGATGATAGGGAGGGAGGGTAGCGTTAGCGTTAGCGTACCAACAGAAGAAGCACCACTACTAGTAGTAAGGATGAATTCTCTCCTCAATTTGAAGATGGAGAAAACTTGCAAGTTGTGGGATTCTCGTGGCCCTCCCCGCATCCACGACTGCCTCCCTGCCTGCTTCGCTCCTTCTCTCTCTCTATATATATACAGCGAGGGGATGGGTCGGCAGGAGAGGGGGTTTCGTCTGAGTTTCCAGTTACTGACTGCGGCTGCGTTGGGTATGGAACGTGATTTTTATGCTCCCATCCCATTTATCTTATTAGTACTATAATATTACTATTGGGTTTGGTCAATTTCCAACACCCCTAATCGTTTTCGTGATGGGACTTTGTTTGGTTTGGTGTGTGAGTGTGAATCTCTTCTTGGGTTGGGTCGGTGGCTCGGCTCGGCTCGGCTCGGTCCACTGCTAGTTTCTTGTGTTTCAGATTCCTTTCAATCTCCACCGTGGGTGCTTTCAGATTGAACGGCACGGATGACTCCTGGGATTAACGCACTTGTGTTTATTTATTTGACTTCTTTGCTTAATAATATTACTTATGCGCTCCACAGTTTTTTAACTTTTACCATTATTTATCCATGATTGTTTTCTTTTTAAATACATATTATACTACATATTTCTTTATCTTATTAAATATTTAATTTATAACTTTCTTAGAAACTCTAAAATTGTAAATTCCTATATCTAACCTAAAGCTCTTATCAAATAAATGCTTTGAAGATGTTTTAATAGAGTACTATTTATTAATAATAATTTAAAAAATAAATATTAAATCATATATAGTATTTTATTTGCGAGATAGAAATTTAGTGGTTAGATTAAGTGAAATAAAATAGAAATTAATTGTTGTGATAATATATACTATACTTTTTTTTATTTGATTGATGTGATAAAATAAGGTATAATTAATTGTTTATTATTTTAGAAGAATTACATGTGAAAAATGCCAAAACAAAAATATTAGCAGGAGATGTGGGATGAAGATAGTTAAGACTTGAGACTCACAAAACCTACATAAAAATACGTTATTCAACGGTTGTTCCATCAAGGTCACTCTTTAATACTTCAACATTTGAATCTTTATCTTGAATCAACATACTTCTTCATTCCCATTGGAAGGGTGATATTTGTTTAATTGCAAAATAATTATATACACTATTTTGATTTGTCTAATTACAAAATAATTATCTTATTTTTTTGCTAGTATGAACATGAACCCTTTTTCTTTTTAACCGATACTAAGTTTGACCATCACATCAGTTGGAGTCGTAAATAGGTCTGATGGCCGGTGGGAAAGACTAACTCTAACGGCAACATATCAATAAGCCGAGGTTAAAATGACAGCAACAACCTTTGCCGGAAGGCCCCACACTTTCTGTAATTGCCAAAAGACACCTCAATAAGTTGGAAAACTGTCAGCCTCCTCCCACAATTATTTTTAAAGTCATCCCACGCTATGTGTATATTAAGTGTCGTCCTCTTCTTGATTAGCAAACCTTTTATTTTATGTAAATTATAATATTGAAAACATGTTTTACATATGACACATTACTTTTCATATATATTTTAATTTCTAATACAAAATACTTTCCATCAAATAAACTTTACAATTTAAAACATCACAACATATCATATATATATATATATATACACACACACCAAATAATTAAATAAGAATTAATTTAAGTTTGGAATTTAAATAGTATTTTGATATAATATTATGAGAAAATCAATATATTTTTATAAAAATCCTGTAAATTGAATAATAAATTTTTTAATATAAAACTAAAATCAAACACTAGATTTAACATTTGTTTTTTATTCAAAATATTACTTAATAATTATTTATTTGAAAATAAAATAAAATAATTAAAAATTGAGCTATCTAAAGTTCTATTTATATATATATTAAAATTCTTAGTACTATTTATTGCTGGTGTTTTTGTTTTTTTAAAAAAAAACCAAATATATCATACTATTATATATTTATTTATTTATTTTCATAAATCATCACATCAAATTCAACCTTTTATTAATTTTTAAACTTTTTCAAAATTTTAAAACTCCAAATGCATATACGTAAATGGAAGGTAAAATTAAAATGACGCAGTTTTTGAAAATGTTTTGCAGTCACCAATTATTGGAATTTGAGAAAACGATTTATCCGAATTTGGGAAAATTGAATTCCGATTGGTGGGCAAGATTGTGCATTGGCTGGATGTGGTCTGTGGTCCCTATCCTATCATGGATAATAAAATTCAATTTAATTATATAATGCTTGTGATCTGTCAGAGTGTGATAAATGATAATACATTTTATTTTATTTACTATTATATGTCAAGCTTTATTATTATTATTATTATTATTATTATTATTATTATTGTTGTTGTTGTTGTTTATAATGTGAAATTCAACGGAATCTAATAGTCTATAAAAAATAAAAATAAAATAAATTCAATTCAATTCAATTGAGTATGACTTTATTTAATTGGATTAGGGTCATAATTAGAGCATATTTAATCTTCATTTTATTTAATTAATAGCGAACCGATCAAATTAGTATTTTAATTACATTAAGCTAATTTATATATGTGTGTGTGTGTAGGAGATGCACCTAAGTTACAAAATGTCGATGGGTTCGATAGAATTAATATCTAGAGAATATATATATAAATAAACATATATATTGAGTATTATGAAAATAAGATATATGTCTACAACGTTAATCTGTCGACGGGTATGAAGGGTTTAGTTGAGATTGAAAAATTATAATTAATTCGACTTTAAGAATTATATTTACTTTTTGCGTGTTAATTATTATATAAAAACGTAATACAAATTATAAAAAAATGACAAAAAATATTTAGGGGGTGTTTGGCAAATAGCTTTTTGAAGATCTTGAATAGCTTTTAGCTGTTTGACTAATCAAAAAGCTAATTTAGGTATTTGGTAAATTAGCTTTTTGGACCCAAAAAGCTAATTTCTGAAAAGCTAACTTATCCAGCGTTTTGAAATAACTTTTTCTGTAAAAAATTTTTCATTCCTTATATGCCCTTAAAAATATATTATAAATTTTACACAAATAAATATATTTTGATTATTTATTAATTACATTAGAATATTTTATTATAATATAGTTTTACTTTTATAAATTTAAAATAATTAATTTTTATATAAAAATTATTTTAATTGTAAAATATATAAATTTATTAAAATTAACATAAAATAAAAATATATAAATATTAATACTTTATTTTTTTATTAAAATTACATTATATAAATTTTATACTAAAAATAAATTAAATTTATTGAAAATTATAAATATAATGAACTAATCGATAACTAACATAATAAATATATACATGAAAAATTTATTATTTTATATTTTAAATTATTTTCAATAAAAAAACTATTTATATATTTTAATAAAAATATATTATTTTTTAAATCTAACTGTAATAAAAATAAATATTTTTGTAACATTTTTACAATTTTCAATAACTAATAACAAAAAATTTTAAATATTCTAAACTAAAAAAAAACATAATTAAATATATTAGAAACATAAATAAAATAGAAATGTCCTCAATTGTCATTTAAAGTATAAACAGCTAATATCAAACGGTTGTTTTACCAAACATTTTAATACAAACAGCTAATCGAATCGGCTAGTCAAACCAGCTAATTGAATAAGCTAACAACTATCAGCTATCAGCTAATTGCCAAACACGCCCTTATACTATATTTTATAATACTGATAGAAGAATATTTGTACAAAAAATTATACAAATATAAAAATATTTTAATGTTAAGTATAATGATACAAAATGTAAATATAACCTTAAAGTCGAATATAAAAAGTATATTTTTATCATTTTAATCTGAATTGATGCATGATAAAAATATATATTTTGATATATTCTAAAATATGAACATCCAACGTCTTCAGGTTTTGTCTGCCACGTATTGTTTGCCTAGTATGATTTGCCTTATCAAACTTTATTTGCAAGCTATTAAGTTTGATCGAAAATTTATCCAAAACATACCTAAAGAATAGTGACTGGGCTTCTCACCTTATAAGAAATAATGATATTAAGAATAGTGAGTGCGTTTCTCACATTATAAGAAGTAATAATAATAATAATAATAATAATAATAGAACAAAAGTTTGAAGTGAGGTCAAACGCTAGCTGTAGTTAATAAATTAAGTGAAGTCAAACCCCTATAATTATAACTACGGACTACTTCCATAATTCAGACACATATGTATTTTTATTATTTCTATTACTACACGTTGTAAAGGACTATTATGTGTTCCATTAACTTTAATATAACCGACCATGCAACATATGTTTGAATTCTTCTTATTATCATTAGGTGATATAAATTAATTTTATAGTCTTTTTTATACCTATAAATTTTTTATGATTTTGTAAATTGAATTGAATTGAATTATAAGGATAAAAAAAAAATCAAGTGTAAAGTAATAAATTATAAGGATAAAAAAAATCAAGTGTAAAGTAACAGTAAAAGAAAAATCACAAACATTCTGAGATAGAGATAGTTTCAAAATAAAAATATTTACAAAGGCGGATGGATGACTCTTATTTTTAACCGCCTTTTTGTCCATCTGTTCACACTGAACCATAAGTATATACCTGTGTTAGGGTAGGGTAGGTAGGATTGCTTGGTCAACAGTCAACACCTCGAAAATTATCGATGGTTAATTATTTATTACTATTTGTTGTTCACATTGTATTTGTTGATTGACTAAAAATAACCAAATAACTTTATAAATTTTCTTATTAATGATATAATTTGTTAATAACTCTCAATTTATATTCTGTCCTGACATGCTTTTGTTAGATTCTTTTTTTTGTTTGTTTGTTAATTAGTAAAAAGCCAATAGAAAAAATTGCCTAACTTAAAAATTCAAAGACATTATAAATAACAAAAGATATATTATGAGATAGAACAACATAAATTATATAAGAAGATTTGAATGAGAAAAAGGAAATAAATGTTAGATAAAATAATTTGAATCAAAAAAATATTTTTTAAAGTAATAGAAAAATAATTTTTTTATTATATTATAAATTATATTTCCTTCATTTTAAATTTTTTGCTTTAGAGTCGGTGTTTAAATGATCAGTTTAGATATATATATATATATAAATATTCTCTTTATTTTTAGTATAAATGGATGTTTTATAAATTATATTTAAAAATTTACAAGAAAAGTAGATAAAAAACAATATGAAGACTACAAATAAACATCCAAAACTATCCATGATCTAAAACTAATTATTATAAAGAATATGTTCTTCCTAGACCTAAAAATAAAATAAAATAAAATAAAGAATGATCCAAAAATTTGATTTTGGCATCACAAGAAAAAAATCGAACTAGGACCTTTAAGAAAAGCCTAAAAAAATCCAAATTGGGTCAACTTGATCCAATTAAATATTGAGTCGTGTTTGGACTTTTAGCGCCGGACTTGGCTTTGGATTTTTAAAATAACATATTTAAATTTAACTATAATTTTAATAATCGTATAGCATAGTTAATAATATCTAATTGCAAAGTTTAAATATCAAAATTTTCTATTATTGTTTTCTCCTAAATTCCAAACCCACACTATTTGTTCTTTTTTTTAATTTTGACTTTTGTTGTTCATTCTTCGTTCCTGGTTCACTTTGTGTCTATTTTGTAAGAGTGCTTTGAATAAAAACTTGAGTTCCTTTAGACAGAGGTTTTTGAAGAGTTTTGAAATTTTAAAAAAAAAAAATAAAAAATTAGTATTTAATTTAATGTTTTGTGAGAGCAAAAATTTGATATTTTTTTTCCAAAAATTAATAGTATCAAATGAGGAAAAATTGATTTTGTAAATTGAGCCTTAATTTTCAGATATGGTATGCACATTATTTGACATAAAAATAGCGAGCAAAATATAAATGGTGAGATAATTTATAAATCAGTTCGAATTTAAAATCCTAAACTATGTATATGAATCTATGTTGAATTTACTATCCTACTTGAGACTACAAACATGACACGATACTTGTAGATCAAACGGTGAGACATTCGTGGATGGGTGCGTCAATTCGACCACACAATATCACATTGACGTTGTAACCTCTCTACAATTTAAAACCAAACACAATGTATATGGAATGCATCAACACAAAAGTAAACTAAATTTTCTAACACACGTAAATTTAAAATTTCTTAAAAAAAAAAAAAGAAATAGCAACATATATATTGGTTTATGCTGGGGCCAGGATTTTGGAGCCCTGTTTCAAACCATTCTGGGCAACCAGCCATATTTTAGAATTGATTTTACCAACTCCAAAGTTTTTATGACATTGTATACGAAAATAAATAAATGTACAAGACAATTTTTAAAAATAAAAAAATAAAAAATTACAAAATATGACAAAAAATTTATTTATAAACTATCCTAATCTCCTATTCCTAATCTTGAAAGAGCTTGCTACGAATGCCTAAAACAGCATGTATAAATAAATGAATAACTAAATACACACACAAATTGAATGCAAACCGCTGTATATTAAAGATGCCACCATTTCCGTTTCTCCATGTTCTTGGCGATCTGCTGCGCCAGGGACGCAAAGTTCTCGGCGCCACTCTGGAGCTCTTCCGTGTCTCTGCTCAGTTTCTGCACCACCCCACCCCACCCCACCCCATACATAAATTAGCTACTTTCGCCGACTACACTGGAAAATGTAACCTCAGAGGAGATTGAGATTGAATCATTGTTACCTCGAGCTTCTCCTGGCGCTCGAGGAGCTTGTCCCTTGCTTGAGCTGCTGCGCTCGCTGCATCCTGCAATCAACGACGCATGCGATTGGTGAATTAGTTAAGAGTGATATTATATCAATGAATAGTTATGGAGTAAGGTTAGGAGTCAACCCCGCCCCGGTATTTTGCGATGATTTCTTCGCGTGTGCGGAGTTTCGGCTTGGCATCAGTGGAGCTGCCTTCAAATAGTCTCGCCCTCTCGTCTTCCTTTTCTGTATTAGCATGCGCAGCTCACAATTAGTATAGCTAATTCCGGAAAAGAACTACATTTCAGTTTTAGATCCAAGCATTTTTTTAACAAAAAAAACTTGATCCCTCTCTTTGCAAAATTCCAATCCCACTATAAAACATAAGTTTTACCTTTCGTGTCGCTGTGACTCTTTTGTGAGGAGGATGATGATGGAGGAACGGGGTCATTGACTTCAACAAATACAGCATCATCGGTTATGACATCATCTGCCGAAGAATGAACATCTGGATGTTAAGGAGAGGCTGCCTGTATTGCACAATGCAAATTTGCGCTCACCTATTTCGAGTTCCATGTCATCAAGATCATATGAACTTGAGAATGGAAACCTCGAGAATATCTTCTCCAGATGTGTGGCTACAGCTTCACGGGCTTCGCTGTAATTCAAATCCTGCTCGCCATTGCGCCCTTTCAACCCTTTGATCACATTGCTAAAAAATCCAGGCAAATGACTCTGTCCCTGTTTTGAATGCATCCTTCAGGACTTCAGGAAATAAAATAAACTGAATAAAATCACCCAGGAACTTCATATGACCTGTGGCTTCTTTTGGCTTACACCAAAGTGTAAATCGGGATCTGCAGCTGCAGCTACAGCTTTATCGTGCAGGCAAGGTAATGTCTCGGGAATCCTAATAAGACACAACAACTTGTCAGGACTTCTAGAAAGAAGAGACCACATGAGCGAGAGTGAGGGAATGCTACCTGAATTCATTTTCATATGCTAAAATGGAGACAAAAGCAAACTCGCAACCATTTACCTATAAAATGTCAGACACAGTTGGATGTAATTCAAATGGTCAAACACTCGTACATACAGAATGTGAGACGTGGGAGTGTTTTTTATAAGCAACAGGACATACCACGGTGATCTGCCCTCTCTTGGAGGCGCTCATAGTTTTGTCCATGTTGTTTTTGAAGTTCCACCTTAGGATCGATGTCATTGAGGTCCTTCCCAGTGGTTTAAGCTCTGGAAAATACCTAAATAAGATGGCACATATATGTAGTTTTTACAAGTTCTTTGAGCAAAAACTTAAGAAATACACGAACAATGTATTGATTTATGATCAATTTGATGAGTTCATGCTCATCCCCACGTGGGTATAAATGAGAAACATACAAACCTAAGCTGCAACTATTATAAATGGTGAAGTAAGATTCTTATTCTTTGAAGCGGATATCTAGAAGATAAAAGTATCACCTTATTTCAATATATCCATTTTGATATACTAATATGAGGCCGTGTTTCTCTTCATCTCTCTTGAAAGTGGATGCCCACGAACATGGTTGCTCGAGTCTCAATTCATGAATGAGTGAATTTTCCCCCTAGAATTAAGAATTCATCATAAGCAGTCAAATGATCAAAATATTTCGAAGCAAGGATGGTTTAACATGAGCACAAGAATTCATCATTAAGTAGTCAAATGATCAAAATTCGGGATGGATTTACACAAGCAAACCTGAATCAAAGACTTTAAAGGGTACAAGAACACATCTTCCTCACAGCATAGTAAAATCTGAGATCCTTCTTTGACTCCTGATAAAATGCTTCGATTCAGGCTGCTGTTTTCATCACCAACTTCACATGCTTCAGCGAGAGAGTGCTTGTTTTCTGGATGCCAGGGAAAATGCACACATCCGTGTATGAAACACTACGCGAGGTTGCAAAAAAAGAAAAAAAAGAAACACTGGAGGTTGCAAGAAGATGGGAGTATAATACCTATTAAATGCATGCTTATTGCGGTTGAATTTTCTTTCAGACAAATTGGCTGTGAGTTGATTGTATTGCAATTGGAGCTATCTATCAAGATCAAGCGTGCATCTCTGGTCAGGGCAAATACAATCTCTGTTCCAGGTACTTTTTCAGCTTCAGCATCCATATCATTTGATTCTTTGTCATGAGTATAACACAAGTTATCAACAGCCAAAGATATGACAGGTGACTTTGTGCTGGGGTCACAGTCCATGACGAATAAAACTGATGGTGAAGTAATATCAAACAGTGCCACCTGTGATGAGGAAAACCAAAATTTTAGACTGAACTTGTGAACAGGCACTACTGATTTAGCAAAAAAAAGGGGAAAACAATTGATACCTGTCCAGACTCAAATCCTGCAATGAGTTTGTCTCCAGAAGTTGCAAAGTGCAGGGCACGAACACAGGTGTTAAGTATTGAATATATGATGTCACAATGGCTTTTCTCTTCAGGTTTATATTGGTGAACTGTAGATGAACTACATAAGGTTATCATATTTAAAATAGCTACATCAATTGAAAACATGCCAAGCCTGAGGATTAGAGAAAGCTAGCACTACTTTTCACCACCTTTGTGATGAAGTGTTTCCCAAAACACAATCCAAAAAATAAAATATAGAACAGTACAACACATCGAGTATGAAAAGTATACCTTCTTGTTTGGTATCAGTTACAACGGTAACAGATGGTTGATTTGTGTTTCCTTGTAGCCTACAAAGGAAAATCTGCAGAGAGAATGTATATTAATTATCTGCTACTCCAGTCACCAATAAAGTTAGTGAACAAAGTCCAAAAGTAACACTATTACTGACCGTGCCAGATTCGTTGCCAATAGCTAAAGTTAAATTATCATGACATAAATCCAGTGCAGAGATCGCCACACTACCTCCCAACTCTTGAAAATCCGTTGCCTTTCACCACATTATATACAAGTGTGATAAAGAGGTTTCAAAACTCATACATGCAAGAACTGAATAACAGACAATAATAAGAACTGCAGTAAGAATCTCACAAACCTCAAATCCCAAAGTAGAAACAAGTGACACAACTGGAAATGTGGTATCCCAAATTCGAACAGATCCATCTTGATAACCTCCTATGTATATTCTCTCGATATTACAACATGATGTTGCAGCCTTTTGATAAGGAACACCACCTGTGATGGGCCACTTTGTCCCCTCGCCAGCTAGGATGCTCTCTGAATAATGCTGTTTTGCAGATGAAACTGTCTAATGAAATTACTTGATCATATAAATTAAAGAGTTTTCAGTAAATAATGGTTTGATGATATCCAATACCTGTGAAAGTGCATTAAGATTATTTCTCTCTGAATCAATCACAAAGAGCTTTCCCACAGTCATATACGGTTCCAAAGTGGGTATGACTGACTGATATTGTAACGTATGTGCGGAATGATCTTTTCCTCGCTCGGGCTTTAAGGCAGATACAGATACATAAGCATAGTAGTGCAACTGTCCAGGGTTGGTCAGCACAAATAATGATTTTTCCTTATTGTTCTTTGCATTGTAAGCATTTGGCATCACGAGAACATCTGCAAAAGATCCATCGAGTCTGAGGTCCACTCGCTCACTGCACTTTAATTTTGACAACCCAGAAGACCAATCAAGATCGAGGATCTGCAATAATAACAGTATTTTAATAAAATAACGATAAATAATAATAATAATAATAATAATAATAATAATAATAATAATAATATGTTTAGATTAGGATCAGACATTGATGCTGTGTTATTTGAGGATCAGACATCAATGTGAATACTAAATAATTCTAGATATAGAAATCAGAGTTGTCCACTGCTTGATCGATCAAGACTGATTGATACAGACATATACTACAGCATTTCAATCAATCTATAAAGCATAACAACCAGGAGTATGATATATACCGTTAATACTTCTTCAGATCCAATGTCTTCACCACCATAAGCAAAAAGTTGACCTCCACAGCTATGTTCATTGTTGGAAGACCAACGGAGGAAAATGACAGGAAGTCTCCTGTCTCCCGATGATTTCTGTACCTTAACAACATCTACATGTGCCTTTTCAGTCCTCTGACCTTTATCATTCTCAGGAACTGACAGATCCCATAGTAGAATATCTCCATCTACATAGCCAACAGCTAACACAGATCCCTCAGAGGATACCCAACAGAGAGAGCTTATTTCCTTCTCTACTTCTTCATCTTCTAATATATCAGTTTGGCAAGTCTGGCTCTCGTTATTTGCAAAATTCACAACTGTCCCCTTCTGCAGTTGAAGATCCTTATTGCTTCTTATATGAATAGCCTTATCTTCAGTAGCATCCCATAGAATAATCAATCCATCCTGAAATGCAATCAACATCCTACAAAGGAAATAGATATTCAAGGTTGGATCCCTTTGATAAGAACAGCATCTCTAAATTCATGCCTAGGTGATTATATGGGGCTGAAGGAAAAGAAAGATTTCATGTTAATCTGAGTTTGGAAATTTTGAAGAGAACGGTTTGATTGGGCTGACTGTAGTATGGCAGCTACTTATTAAACTAAGAAGGATTGCAAACCTTTAATAAGATATCATAAAGTCACATAGGCACAAAGTCAAGGATGAATTCGGAAAAATACCCAATAAAAGATTATACCTATTCCCAGAAGAACATGGTTGGGAGAGCACACCGACAATGGATGGATGATCAGGCAATGAAATCCCTGCTCCTTCTAGAAAATTGTTGGCATGGAAAAAAGTTTTCATGTAAGATGCAACACAGCCTCATACAAAAAATTCAAACTAGAGATGCTACATAAAATTGAATAAAAAAGAAAAAAAAAAGGAGGTACAGATTCACTAAAAAAGTGGAGCATTTTTTTGGGTGTTTAAACAGTGGGACTTAGACCTGCATTTCTCAGAACATTCCTGTTACTAAGAACTCGAAGCATGTAACTCTTAATGGTTTTCTAGAGATCTAGTTACCAGCAATAAGGTTTGGAGGAACATGATATGGTAATTGGAGGATATTCCTTTCTTCAAAATCATACTTGAGCACGGACACAAAGCCATACTCATCTCCAGCATACCTGAAAGTTTGCAATAACAATGGATGGTTAAGTTGACTCTCAGGCACTTCAGGGTCTTAGAAGCAAAAGATATGAAAAAACTCCTCACTTTCTTACATGTAATTGGTACCAGAAATTACAGAAAATGCAGTTATATTAGACTCCCACTTTACACTTGAGGATATACATCTCTTCTCCAGATCCCAGACCTGTTGTAGCATAAGTCTTGTGAAAAGTACTTGCATTGTCCATATAAGTAAATAACTCAAAGAAGGTTTAGCTGTATCAGGATAGCCTTGAAAAAGACAAATCAATGCAATATAGCAAAACATTAAGGTTTCACAGATTATAAGTGGGGTGTATATATATCTAATCCATACCTGAATTTCATTTTCATTTGAAACACTCACTAGAAAACCTTGGTTTTGAAGGAACTGCAGACAGAAAAAAATAAGGTCTTACTGAATTGATGCTGTGTTTGAATATTGTTCTTAAAATAGCTTTCAAAAGCAAACTAAGAGAGATCAAGAAACACAAGTAGATATAGAAGTGACAAGGCTACATAATATGAAAATGCCTCAGCAAACTAAATGAGCAAACCTCTAGGTTCTTAAAGGGTAAGGCCTTTGGGGATATAAGAAGAGCTTCAATGTTGTCACCACCGACCACTTTAATCCGGCCATCCCTGCAAACCTCATTCTATCAACACGAAAAAATATAAATCACATGGCATACTAAATCAAATTTGAAAAACCATGCCCACGCCATGCATTATCTACAAGTTCTAACTACCACACCAAACTTTTAGGCAGCTCATAACGCAAATAGAAGTCAATCTTAAACGCACATATCTGGCTAAGATTTTAACATCAAAATTGAAGTGAAGAAAAGTATTAGGGACAAAGGGTCCACAAAAAATTGCACAGCACATTATAATGACCTATTGCTGAAGGATAATCACATAACCAAGACCGACATCCCTAAATGTACAGAAACCTTCGAACTCACAGTGTCCCTACAGCCAAGAGCCGCTGGATGGAATCATAACCAAGAATTGATGCAGTCGACGGAATACCATAGTGAGCAACAACACGTGGTGCAAAGTCGGGTGAGGCCATGATTTGTCTCGGATCCCCCTGCTACCACCGAAAATGCAGAGGCCAATATTCATAAGTAAGCTCATGATCAGGCGGATGATAAACGATAAACTCACATACATAATCAAAAGTTTGATCTAACGCCAGCAAGGTACTGAGAAAAGCCAGTAATTTTTTAGACAAGATCTAAGATGCTAAATGCCACTTCCGACAAACTTCACCTTCCATCAAATGAACATTATCAAATCCCTAATTAGGAAAAAAACACAGGTTTCTACATCTTCGTACCATCCCAGTTAGGGAAATCATATAGTCATGATCATAAATTAAAATCCTTCATGACAATCTAAAATGGAAAGAATCCAACCCAATTTGAATTATATATACCACCAAACTACGCATTGAAATCAAAACCACACCAACATCACGAAAAAGCTAAACAAAAATCCCAAATAAAAGACAATATATCAAAACCAAACACATGATATCATACGTTGAATACGCAGACACGAATCAAGAAGTAAAAATCACGAAAATATGGAAGAAAACAAATCCCTGAGCTTACCTGGGAAGAGAGCTGGGATTGAGTGGGTTTTTGGAATAACTTGGCAAACATTACAGATTAAATTAATTTCCAAGTACGACTTGCAAAGCAGTTCTTTCAACCACCGTAAAACCGAACACGGTGAAAATAAATGATCGCGGATGAAAGTGACGTAGCGTAATAGGAAGAACCGGTTTGTCTACGCTGCGCTGCGGTGATTACAGTTAAGTGGCTTCCATTGTCGCCCTTGGATCAACCCGTACAAGCCTTAATAGCCGTCGATCAACCGCTCCATTTTATAGAGCTCAATTTTCTGAGTAATTGTAATTATGGGAAGGTAAATTTGTTTAGTTTTGACTCACTAAAGTTATAAATACAAGAGTATAATTTTTTATTTTTTTTATAATATAGTATTACAAAACATTTTTATAATATTTTTTAAAAAAAATTTACAGTATATTTTGATATAATAATTAATATTTAAAATCTAACCTAAAAAAAACTTTAGAATTTCACCGGTACTGTGTTAGAATTGTAATATAACAAGCGTAGAGAAAGAATATAAATATTGTTTGATTTGTGTTTTTTGTTTGAATATTTTCTTTATGCAGCAAATTTTGAAATAACAAATATACTGATAAAAAAACTAGAAACATCACTCTATTATTTGTTTATTTATTTTGTGTAGATTTACTTGATGGCCGAGTGTGTGTGTTTTTTTTCTTTCAGCATGAAAATATAAATAAAATACTGTATTACATTATAAATTTCATTAAAACTTAAGTTTTAAAAATGTTTTTCAATCTTGGGTATATGCATATTTATAATATTTTGAATGAAGAATAAAAAAATAGTGTAATTAAACTTTAAATTTAATATACAATGATGAAATAGTAATGGTTGCGAGCAAAAATGAATGGAAATGAGGCAATCCAATCTTTTACTAGTACTAGCAATAATGATAAGGGCACGTGTATAAACAAACAGCAGCCACTTATGACCTCTTCCTCGTGCTGCCGCTTTCTTAACTTATAATGGAAGAAAATATATTTCACTGTTTTATATTCCAAACTTATATTTATTTATGCATAACTGTTCAAATACATACTAGTATATTGTTACAAGCTTGAGTTTTAAATTTTAATATTGGAAACTCTGATTTTAAGTTTAGTATTTTAGCTTTTGATTAAAATATTTAATTTAAATATATGTCATTTGTTTTCATTAAAATAAATGGAAATAGCTCTCAAGTGGTTGGTGGCAAGTTCATTTGACGACAGCGACGTTCTTGCTAATTTCCAATTAATGACTCTGCTTAATTACAAAGAAATGCTCTATTAATTATTATAAATTTGTGTGTGAATAATGATAATTTTAAAAAAACAAAGATGTCACTGTTCTGTTCTATTCTATTCAATACATTCACTATCACAAACTATACATTTTATTATTATGGACTACTTTAATAAACATTTCTATCATATACTCATTTTTTTATACTACTACAAACTATGTTGTTTTTATTATTGATAAATGTTATTTAATTTCTTTTTAAATATTACTATTACTATTACTATTACTATTATTATTAAATTGGAGATATCTCAAAAAATTTATATATAGCATAAAGGATTTTAAATAAAAATCAAAATAAATTAATCAAAACCTATTTAAACTATCTTATTTTTCATCCTAAAGCTTTTTGTTTGTTTGTTTTACTACTAATTCTTATGCTATTACAAAAATACATCATTATTTTTCTATTAAATATTAAACCAAATCATTATTTTAAAAAATACAAATCAAAAACACCATATTGTTTGTTTGGGTATTGATTTTTATCCTTCATTATTCAATACTCCATTTTTTACAAAATTATAGGTTTGTTTGTTTAGTATTTTTTTGATTTTTTTTTTTTTATATAAGTTATAGATAATCGTGTGATAATATAAAAAATAATATTTTATATTGAATATTGATTTTTGTGATAGAATAATATATATATATATATATATTGAAATTGTGTCCGAAATTTTTTTTGTGCAAACAAACAAATATAAGTGAGTTAACGATGCGAGAGGAAGATGTATTTGTTTTTTTTATTTCGGACCGAAATCAACAGTATTCACTTCGAACGATTTTTAATAAAACTTACTAATTTTTCACAAAACATTATACTTGCTAAATTTATTTCATTATTAATTTTGGCCAAGTCAACAAATCAACGTTTAATTAATATATTCAATTCAACACTTATTTAAAACAAATATTACTACCCTTATTACATTTTTTTTTAAATTTTAACTTCTAACTAAATTTCCAAAAATAAATCAAACTATTTTTTTACTTTTATTACTTTTCAATAAAATATTTATTTTCTTAATTTTCGTGAGTCGGCCCTAATTGTGCTAATTTTAATGAAGAGAGAGTATTAAAATATTATTTAAATAAAAATGTAAATCAATAATTTATTTCAAATTAATTTTAAACTACAATTCAATATTTTTTTAATACATTAAGTATATAAAATAGTTATAACATACTTATAAATAAATGCAATATTGAAAAATATAAATTAAAAAATAAATAGAATTTATTTACTATACATATAAAATATATATGTTTAATAAATAAAAAAACATACATGTATATATATATATATTTTTCTATACAGTGGGAACTCGCGGCCGTTACCCGATAGGTGCTTTCGACATAAATCCCCGACCGAAATAATTTAAAAAAATTAAGTATGATAAAACAAATTATGCTAAACGAAAATACACATATATTATATTTTGTGTATAAAGAGAATATAACACTACCCATCGTTCCAATTATCAAATAAAAAACAATTAATTTAATTAAAATACATGTTTAGTTCCAATTATCAAATAAAAAACAATTAATTTAATTAAAATACAAGTTTAATACTGTCATACCCTAAACCCTACTCCACAACCTGAAGCAAACAAACCCAAATTATACTAGTTTTTTTCACATAGTTTTTGTAGTATAACATAATTAACTAACGTTCATGATTTCAGTTAGTAACCTAGCAATTACTTTATTAAACATTTTCAATGCCAATCTCCACCGTCGAACACCTAGAGCTGACGATCCAGATCAATCGAAGAATTCCATTCCTCAGTGAAAACATATAAAGTACCCTCGAGTATATTCCAATGATCTCCACCGTCGAATACCCGGAACAGACAAACGGTCCAGATCAATCGAAGAATTCCATTCCTCAGTGAAAACACCTAAAGTACCCTCGAGTATATTCCAATGATCTCCACCGTCGAATACCCGGAACAGACAAACGGTCCAGATCAATCGAAGAATTCCACCCATAACCGGTTCAGAATGAAATACCTAAAACACCCTCGCGTATATTCCAATACACAGAGACAGAGAGAGAAAAAAGAGTGGCCGAAGAAGAAGAAGAAGAAGAAGAAGAAGATCGCAGGCAGGCAGAGTAGTTAGAAGCAGTTGGCGATGAAGCAAAGACGACAACGACAACCCTCCCTCCGCCATTAACCTAATCGATTCCTTTCACCTTCACCAATTCCCGACGACGACAGTGTCCGCTCACCAAATCTCACCTCACTTCTCTCTCTCTCTCTCTCCCTCCCTCAACTAATTCTTTACATAATTTAATTGATCGATTCTCTCTACTCTCGATTACAAATTAATGTAGGTGCTGCTGTTGTTCTTGATCGATCTCATTCATTCTCTGATAAAATTCTGTGTATTTTCTCTTCTGTTTTGTTCTGATCCTCCAAAATTTCAATTCACGTGATGCAGCCGCCGTTGCTCCGCCGCAAGTTCTCGCCGGCGCTGATGAAGCCGCCGCGGAAGGGCGGCAACCTCTCCGTGTTCGTGGTGGTGTTCTCGGTCTTCGTCTTCGGCTGCTTTATGTACAACGAAGACGTCAAATCCCTCGCCGAATTCCCATTCTCCCGCCCCAGCAAAGACCACGCCATTCACCAGAACGACCCCGCCGCCAAAACGACGACGTTTTCAGTTGTAATGAATGCAAGAACCGTCGTCGAAACCGAAGTCGCCACCGCCGCCGACGACTGGAAACAGGAAAGCGCCGCCGCCGTCAGCCTGAAACCGAACCCGCAGGAGAATGACAAGGAGAAGGAGCAGAATAATAATAATAATGTTAATAATAAGGTCGTGGAAGAAGAGGAGGAGGAGGAGGACGATGAGGACGTGGAAATCCCGCCGGAGGAGTGCGATCTGTTCGCCGGCGAGTGGGTGTTGGACAATTTAACGCATCCGATATACAGGGAGGATGAGTGCGAATTCCTGACGGCGCAGGTGACGTGTCTGCGCAACGGCCGGAAAGATTCTTTGTATCAGAACTGGCGATGGCAGCCTCGACAGTGTTCATTACCCAAGTAAGCGAGGAGGAGGAAATCAATTGGATTAATGGAGTTGATTGATGATTCCAATATAATGTTATTATTACATTACGTGCGCACAGATTCAAGGCCCGACTGCTGCTGGAGAAGCTTCGGAACAAGAGGCTGATGTTCGTGGGGGACTCGCTGAACCGGAACCAGTGGGAGTCGATGGTGTGCCTGGTGCAGTCGGCAGTCCCGCCGGGGAAGAAGTCGCTGAACAAGACCGGTTCTTTGTCTGTCTTCAGGCTCCAGGTTGGTTTGGTTCATTCAATTCAGTTTAATCTAATCTAATTGCTTCTGTCCCTTGTACTTCTCCGTCCGCAATCATTAATATCTATCGTCCAAAGTCTTCCCTGTCGCCTTTTTAATCATTGGAATCAGGTTTGCTTTAGACATGTACTACTACTATTATTATTTAAATTAAATACAAATTGCCAATATCCTTTTTCGTATATAACTCCATATAGGATATTTTTAGATAAAAATATCTGGAGGATATGATCTTTATTGATTTATTATTAAAATAATATGATATTTTATGTAGAGAATCAGTGAAGCTTGATTTGAGCAGTAGTTAAAATATATTTTTATAAAAAAGAATGAAAGTATGTACTATATATTTTAGTTGATGTGAAATTGCGATAATAAAAAAGGTAATCCATAAAATAGATGCACGGGGATTGATTGTCTTTGTTACTGGATGTTTTGTGATTTTATTATGTGTTGAGTTGATGCTTCGTGCGCAGGACTATAATGCCACGGTGGAGTTCTACTGGGCTCCATTCCTGGTGGAGTCCAACTCGGACGACCCGAACATGCACAGCATCCTGAACCGGATCATCATGCCCGGCTCCATCAAGAAGCACGGCCGCAACTGGAAGGGCGTCGACTACCTCGTCTTCAACACCTACATCTGGTGGATGAACACCTTCTCCATCAAAGTCCTGTAAGAACCCATTCCAATTCCAATATCAAATCAATAATATTCATCTCTCTTACAAATCAATGGACTACAGCCGCGGATCCTTCGACAAAGGCTCCACCGAGTTCGAGGAGGTCGACCGCCCCGTGGCCTACGCCCGCGTCCTCCGGACCTGGGCCAAATGGATCGACAAGAACATCGACCCCAAGCGGACACAGGTGTTCTTCATGAGCATGTCCCCCCTCCACATCAAGAGCCTCGACTGGAACAACCCCGACGGCATCAAGTGCGCCAGGGAGACGGAGCCCATCCTCAACACCTCCATGCCGCTCAACGTCGGGACGGACCGCCGCCTCTTCGCCAGCGCCGCCAACACGACCCAGCGGGGCATGAGAGTCCCCGTCTACTTCCTCAACATCACCAGCCTGTCCGAGTACCGCAAGGATGCGCACACCTCCGTGCACACCATCCGCCAGGGCAAGATGCTCACGCCCGACCAGCAGGCCGATCCGGCCACGTACGCCGACTGCATCCACTGGTGCCTCCCCGGCCTGCCCGACACCTGGAACGAGTTCCTCTACACACGCATCATATCTCCATCTCCATCTTCATCTTGATAGAGTTGAAGAAGAAGATGAAATTTTTGCATCATATATAGATATCTGGTCGGTCGGTCATGGGAGGATTTTTTTCTTTTCTTTTCTGACATTGCTGCACGAAAAGAACAGTTTGATTAATTCAGAATGGCAAGAGGAAGAATGCCATTGATGGATTGGGTGAGGTGTCAATTGTAAAATGGATTTTACTCTCATAAGAAAATAATGTCAAAAGTCAAATTTGTAGAGCCCGATTGATTCAATGCAAGTTGAAAATAGTATTTCAATTTTCTCAATATCTATAGTTTTGTACTCTAGATAGTGAGAAAAATACACCATCGATTCTGTATAGCTTTTTTCTTTCGACCATACAAGGGCTTGGACACCCAAACTTGTACAATGAACCAACCATAAAAGGGATCGACTGACACGTGTATTGTCGTGTTGGATGTTCTGGAAGTGTCTTTAGGAGGAAGGATTCGTCGTAAATTCGTCAAAGTAACAGGAAAGCAGTTGGACACGTTACTTAAAGCTAAAGTCATAAGTATTTTCTTCCTTTTTGTTTTTTTTAAAAAAAGTCACATTTTATAATATCACACCGCTGCTGCCTATTTTTACACTTCATCTCCTTCTAAATTGTCTCTGGTACTGCAATATATAAGAGAATATAGTTAATAAATATATTTATAAGAATTCTTATTATTATATAATAAAAAATATAAATGTAAACCAAACGAAAATTGCTGCAAAAATATACAGGGAGAACCACAGCCACACCTTTGAAATTTTTATAAGTAGCAGGAGTAATTTGAAACAACCATGGGAAGGGAAGGGAAGGTAGGCCATGGCTATACAACTATTTCCAGTTTGAATTTCAGAAACGGCCGTGTTCAACAAGTGGGCTCCGCCAGCTGAACCTGAAAGCAAGCATACGCATAACATATATATAATGTATTCTTAGTCAAAGGGGGAGTAGGAAGGAATAGCTGAATACTGAATAGGCAGGCAGGCAGGTGTTAATAATCAGATTTCAAAACTGCGGGATTTGCGTGTTTGACCATTGACCCACCTCCACTAGTCAAAAACCCCATTCCCCAATCCCAAACGACGCCGTTTCCTTATATAGTTAACAAACGGGGCACCGTTGAACTCAAAAGAAGAATTCATCGAGCGCTGTGCTTGAACAAGAAGAGGAAATCTGCTGGAAGAAAAAAGAGGACAATTGAATTGAATTGAGTCGAATCGAAGAACCGCAAGCAAGGTTCAATATTTGTTTATTATTGGCAAGGAAAGGAAAGGAAAGGAAAGGAAAAGAAGAAGAATCATCATCAATCATCAACCATCAATCTGTCATAGCATATCATATCATGCATTGCGCTGTTGCAGCACTGTCAAGCCCCGCCGGAGCCATGACCAAATTGCCGCCGATATTCTGCATGCCAGTTGCTTCTCCGCCGCGATTGGCTCTCGCGCATATCGGAGGAGGACGAGAGAACAAGAAGAAGAAGGAGGAGGAGGAGCTCCGACCTGCCAAACTGGCGATGAAGAGGAAGCGGCCCACGAGGATCGATATTCCGGCGACCACCACCTTAGGCTGCAACCGAGCGGGGGTTTGGGATTTCGAGAGATCGTCGAGCGACTTGGTGGCTGAGGTCGAGGTCGAAGGCGAAGGGCATTCGGTGTATGCCAAGCGAGGGAAAAGGAGAAACGCCATTGAAGATCGATACGCCGTCGGTTTGGCCCCTTCCCAATCCCAAGGCCAAGAGGAGGATTCTGCTTCTGCTTCCAAATCCAATCCTACTGATAAACAGGTAGGCTAGGCTTAATTTTTTTGGCATCCTTCCTCCTTCCACATAATTCTGCCTGCCATTTCCAGTCCATTTAATTCAACAACCACTTGTTGTTTCTAATTGCAGAGTTTCTTCGGTGTATTCGACGGCCATGGCGGCGCCGGAGCTGCCGAATTTGCCGCAAACAACTTGGAGAAGAACATCCGGATCGAACTATCATCCAAGGGATTAGGAGGAGTCGGTGTCGGTGTCGGTGTCGAAGAGGCAGTCAAGAAGGGGTACCTCACCACCGATTCTGAGATCCTCAAAAACGACATTACAGGGGGAGCTTGTTGCGTCACAGCATTAATTCACAAAGGAGATCTCCTCGTCTCCAACGCCGGAGACTGCCGCGCCGTCATGTCTCGCGGAGGCGCCGCCGAGGCCCTCACCGTCGACCACCGCCCTTCGCGCGTCGACGAAAGGCAGAGGATCGAAGCTCTGGTAAGCAACTCCGGTACCATCTTGCATAAACTTTTTATCACTTTCTCAAAAAGATACCTTCAGACCAAATCAAACCTATTTTTTATCACAGGATATCATATTGAATATCTCTACCATTATCACAAATTTTCTTTTAAACTGCCAAACTTTCAAAACTTGTGTATAAACAGAGCTGACTCATTCATTCATTACTCAGTGGGGGAAAAAAAATGATCATTGCTAACATTGCAATATTTCACGACATTGCAGGGAGGATACGTCGATTCTTGTAGTGGCGGCGTGTGGCGCGTCCACGGATCCCTTGCCGTGTCGAGAGCCCTCGGCGACAGCCATCTCAAAAAATGGGTGATTGCGGAGCCGGAGACGAGACTGATCAAGATCACTCCCGATTGCGAGTTCCTTATCCTCGCCTCCGACGGGCTGTGGGATAAGGTGATTTGTTACAATTTACAATTAGACACGATGTTTGAACCACTCGATGTGCATGTTCGATGCTTAAAATTGTCTGGTCTTATAATCGCAGGTCCGTAATCAAGAAGCTGTCGACATTGTCCGATCATCGACCAAAACATTGGCAGCCTGCAAGAAACTCGTGGATTTGTCCCTAACAAGAGGCTCAAGAGATGACATTAGTGTCATGATCATTCACTTAACTCAGTTCTTGGAGTGATGGATGGAAAGATGGATTCTGATTAACACAAACATTCTTGCATGAATGCAAACATGTGCAAGAAGACTGTGTTCTTGCATATGAACACGATGATGACAAATGATGCAGGGATGGAGACATGAGATTCTGGCAGCAAAACGGTGTCGTTTACACTAGCAACAGCCAACAGGTGCAGAAAAGAAAATCCGTGGAGGAGGAGAAAATTGAGGCAAAAGCCAGCCGAGTTTGAAAACGTGTTTACAGACAGATTATGGTGGGGAGATGAGATATTTTCTTGTGGGGTGGGGTAGGGTAGGGTAGGGTCCACAGCGTGGACTGAGGCTGTTCAATTTTAAAGGTGAAAGCGTGTTTTAGGGGTAATTGATTTCGTGATACTTACAAGCGCGCTATCCTTTTACCATGTAAATATGAACTTTTTGGTAGGGAAGCTGACTGAGGTATTCGAATTTGTGGTTTAGATTTTACCAAATTCGGAATAATTTACAAATTCAAATTTTTGTTTGTATAAATTTAAATCAAATTGTATTGCTCGAAATTCAAAATCCAAATTAATATTATATTATAAAGTTGATACATTCTAAACTAGATAGATGTATTCATAACCAAAAACATTCAATCAAACAAGATAAATTTTGATTTAATCTACAAATTCAAACAGAATTTTTAATTTTGACATCAGGTCCTAAACCCTGTCTGTCCCTCTTTGACATAAAATTGGTCTGTATTATATTTGGTATCATATCTATAGTTAGCAATTCGATCTCCATCTCCGTGTCTTGTTCAGAAATATTCAAATGTTAAATGAAGTTAAATTGAAGTCCGAGAATCTATACTTAAAAGTATCCGATTAGTCTGTATGATTTGGTGGGTCTTATCAAAAAGTTCTATTATTTAGATTATATGTATTTAATTTTTTTAATTTTTTACTTTTAAAAAATTCAAATTCTAAATTCTAAACCCACAAACACACAATTCCAATTAAAAATTGTTTTAAGTCACTCCCTCCTTCCTGAAATCTATTTTCATTTTTTTTGGATTGTCATTTAAAAATATTATTCTTACCTTTTTTAAGTTAAAAATTATCATATTTTTGTACATTTTTTGATTATAAAAGAAAAAATAACTATTATTATTCACTTTTATTAAAATTCGTTCTGGTCAAATGAGCATGAGGGAGTATTTCCATCATTCAAGAATAATTGTCCTGTAATGAATGATCTGACAATAATGTGAATGAACTTGTGCCTCCATATCCATCTACTAGAAAAATTCTTAGGCAAACAAACACATTACATCGTACTCCATCTGTCCAGTCAGAAAAGTATACATATTTTATAATGTCGAATTACAAATTAAATATTTTATAAAATACATTTTTTTTTCCACAAATACCTTTGTTTTATATCACATAGTTGCTTTACATCAAAAGACAAAAAAAAAAAAAATCATTACACTACTTTTAACTACCGATTATAATTAAAATATTATTATATCTTTACTTTGTAAGTGGATGGATGAAATATCATTTAAATACACATTTTATTTTAAATCAATTTCAAAGTACAACCAAACAAATATGTGTATTTATTTAGTATTTAAGATTTTTTAAAATTAATTCTTAAAAATAATTAAAGTATTATTAAAATATTTATTTTATTTTTATTTTTAAAATTTATTAGATAAAATAATAGGAGTATATTTTTACTCCAAGTTAATGCCTATTCTGAATTGTAAAAAATTTAAAAGTAAACATACCCAAATTAGAGTACTTGTTTTTACATGTATATATAATAATTTTTTATTGTCATATATTTATTAAAGTAAAAAAGAAAATACATATAATATATTATATAAAACAAAATACTGTATTTAAGATGATACTTTTTAAATAAAAATAATATTTGAATATTAAAAAATAAAAATGTTTTCTTAAATTATTATAATAATATATTAGTATAATCTTTTCTTAAATTAAGGACGGAATAATGGTTGTAAATCTTTTATTTTAATTTTGGGCTGTAGTATTTTGGAAACTTTTGTGGGCATGTTTTACATTTGATAAAGAAGAAGGACTATAGAATAAATAAAAAGGGCTTAGAAGCTTGATTAGTGTCTGGAAATGAAAGGGCAAAGCCGACATTTCATGTGCAATTTTAGCGTCACCATGGGAAGGGTTTATTCAATTTAGTAATTTAGCATTTGTAACGTGTCACTGTTCCGAATTGCAGGAAGGCTCACTGCAGACGATTAGTCATCTCTCACGAGAGGCGACACTCTGTTTCAGTGTTTCAGATCTCTCGCCTCGTTGATAATTTTCGATTCAGAAAAATTTCCATTCTCGCTGTTGGATATATAATAATATAATACACATATACTTCTCTTTGGTTTGAAGAACTCTCTCTCAGCTCATTCTCTCTCTAGATCTTTCTTTCTCTGGTTTATTGGAATCTAGGAGAGGGGTTCGAGTTAGCCTATTGCTACTGCAGATCTCTGAATATCTGTGGGTGATTCGCTGTTGTTTTCTTGGTCGATTTCCAGATCGTTTGCTCCAGATCCACTGCACTGATCTCGGTGTTCTGATCGTGTACAACCATGGCGGCCGCCAACGCACCAATCACTATGAAAGAAGCGCTCACGGTAAAGCAATTTTGGCTTATAGTTAATTTTGCGATTACATATAATCGTGTTCGACTGGATTTCACTTTCTTGCAACTGTTTGACTGCTCGATTGATCTATTGTTTTGTCTTAAAGTGAAATTTTGCTGTTATGACTGATTGATTTGATGTGTGGATTGGAGGTTGGGTGTTATTTAGTTGCAGATCTGTTAGTTTATGGTTCGAGGATTTTGTAATTTGCCTTAGTTGTGGCTGTGCTGAACTGAGTGTGCTTGATGTGGTGTTGCAGCTGACTAGCTTAGGGATCAATCAGCAGTTCATTACCTTTACGAATGTGACCATGGAATCCGATAAGTACATCTGTGTTCGTGAGACTGCTCCTCAAAATAGTGTGGTGATCATCGATATGAGCATGCCAAATCAACCATTGAGGCGGCCTATTACTGCAGATTCCGCACTTATGAATCCAAATTCTAGAATTTTGGCACTAAAAGGTGAGTAACTGCTGTTTCAGTTAAGTTATCCAATCAGCAGTTTGGTTGGTTAGGGTTCAATTGAGCACTTTATAATAAAGTATTTTCAGTAAGTTTGTAGTATAGGTGCCATAACTCTGTTCGGCTAAAGCAAGTTTAAGTTAATAGTTGGCTGTGCTTGAGAGTATTGGCTGTTTGATACTAAAAACATAGGCTGTGTTTACTTATGTTTTGTTGTTTTGGATTTTGAAATCTTTGATCTGAAAATGGACACTAAATGTGATGTTTTTAATGGATAATAGGTATTGTAAGTGATATTTTTTGGGAGGGAAAATGGAACACTGTGGAGTGTAGATCTAATAGTGCAGAAATGAAAATGAAAGCATCAGTGAATACAGTATTTTCGGACAAATTTCAGGTTTATGTGAAATCTACTTGGTATTGTGTGGAATAGGAAAAAATGCATTGAGTTATGATTCTAGTGAAAAACTATGATAACTCATAGAACTAGAAAATTTACAAGGGATTTGAATGCTGTGACCTTCCTAGTTATGCCCGATTGAGTAGGCTTGCTGGCTTTCACCAAAGAAAACTTGTGCCATGATTCTGACAGATTAGCTGAACACTAAAATGATGACTATTAGAAATGTAACATGAGACTTAGATATTCTAAATTTCTGAATGATATGAAATGGGTGGCTGGACGGATCTATGCCAATGAAAGCTTCATTGTTCCAAATTATGGTTACTTAGCGACACACTTAACTGTTAGTAGCCTCTATCTGAAAACTTATTTTGGGCATTTATCGGACTTGTAGTTACTATTTACTAATATGGCAAACAATGGAATATGACTACTTATACCAGTTTGGCAATAATAATAAGATATGAAATCTGTGGGTTCGTTTGGATATGTTTTGGAAGTGTTTTTATGCCTTGGGTATTATGAAAATAGTAAAAGTATGAATGAAAATAGGTGTTGAACATGATGTTTTGAATATAAATAGGTTTCTGATGTAATATTTAACTGAAACATAGGTGTAAGATGTGATGTTTTTTTAAGAATTTCTTTTATGAATATTGTGAAAACAATGTTGGAAACATAAGAAAGCATATCCGATGTGATTATGTATTATCTTTTATGCTGCTAGCTTTAATCTTGATTGGAATACTGAAAGTAGTATTTCTGTGATGAAGCTTCACTTTCTGGAACCACTCAAGATCATTTGCAAATATTTAACATTGAGGCAAAAGCAAAGATAAAGTCATATCAGATGCCTGAGCAGGCAAGTTCACACTATCTTTACACAAGTAGATGCTTCAAATAGTATAATATAATTTTGGATGTTTCTTATGTGGTTATGTGGTTTATTTTGTTTGGCAGGTTGTGTTTTGGAAGTGGATCACCCCAAAGATGTTGGGTTTAGTGACACAATCATCTGTATATCACTGGTCCATTGAAGGTAACAAGTTGCTTGATTCTCTTGATTTAGCAAGTTTAAAATTTTCCAGTTATTTTCTGCTCTTTCATTTTCTTAATGTTTTTTCTTTTGTTCATCTTTATCCACGTAGGTGATTCTGAGCCAGTAAAGATGTTTGAAAGAACTGCAAATTTGTCCAACAACCAAATAATCAATTATAAATGTGATCCTTCTGAAAAGTGGTTGGTTTTGATCGGCATTGCTCCAGGTTCACCTGAGGTGTGTGATAACCATATTTTCTTTTCTCAACCAAAATTGTTTGCTGTGGATGTGATAGATTTACATTGTCATATTTAATTGTCCAAATTGAACTTTTTCATGCCTTGGATGTGAAGCATGATATATTGTTCTAATTATATAAGATAATGGTTATAAAGATGTCAGTTTTTTTCATAGTTCTATTGATTTTTTATTACCCTACAATGGTGTTAACATATTAATTTTCCCTTTTTAGAGACCTCAACTGGTTAAAGGAAATATGCAGCTGTTTTCTGTGGATCAGCAACGGAGCCAGGCTCTTGAAGCTCATGCTGCATCATTTGCTTCTTTTAGAGTATGAATTCCTTTTTTTTATACTTCTTTTATCCTTATGCAGTTTTAACTGTCAGTGTATTTGATGCTTATCTGTACCCTTGAGCAGTGTTTATCTGTATCCTTGAACAGGTTGCTGGGAATGATAAAGACTCCATACTTATTTCGTTTGCTACAAAATCGTCTAATGCTGGTCAAATTACGTCTAAGTTGCATATTATTGAGCTTGGTGCTCAGCCAGGTGAATTTTTACATAAAAAATTATATATCCTATTTTGTGATGCAATAGACAATGCTCGTCTTGACTTGTTCTTTATGCGCTTATTGGTTTATTCTTTCAACTTGTGCAGGGAAGCCATCTTTTACGAAAAAGCAAGCAGATTTATTCTTTCCTCCAGATTTTGCTGATGACTTTCCAGTTGCCATGCAGGTTCATTCATTCTGGATTAATTTATTCCCTTGAGTTTATGTGTTGAATTCCTTTTTGTGTAATCTCATACTAAACCTTTTTTGGCTTCATAGATATCGCACAAGTATGGTCTCATCTATGTGATTACGAAGCTTGGGCTGCTTTTCGTATATGATCTGGAAAGTGCTGCAGCTGTATATAGAAATAGGATCAGTCCAGATCCTATTTTTCTGACGTCAGAAGCTTCATCTCTTGGTGGTTTTTATGCAATTAATAGGCGAGGCCAGGTTTTGCTTGCTACAATAAATGAAGCAACTATCGTGCCTTTTGTCAGTGGTCAAGTATGTTTATTTGCTTTGTGTGTACAGTTTATTTATTTATTTATTTTTATATTACTATTAAAATTTTCACACATATTATAAATGGCTGTTGATTCTTGTCAGTTGAACAATCTAGAGCTTGCTGTCAATCTTGCTAAAAGGGGAAACCTTCCTGGGGCAGAGAACTTGGTATGTTGATTTTAGTTTTTCTTAATATTTCTTGCAATGTAAATTCTTATAGATCTTTCAAAGGCTCCTTAAATGCAAATTGTAGAGGGATAATTCGCTGTGGGGATTTTGTGTTGAACAGGTTGATTCAACAACTGCGAAGTACATCTTTGTCTATTTTATTCTATTTTATTTGTAACATGATAGTTATGCCGTCCAAATATTAATTATTTCTGAATGCCCTAGAATATATTCTGGCCTGCTTGTAGTTTGTTAATTAATTAGCTTTTGTTGGGGAGATGGTCTGAGAAAGACAAGTTACTTAGGCTCCTTTATTTGCAATAGGTTGTTCAAAGGTTCCAAGAGCTATTTGCTCAAACAAAGTACAAGGAGGCTGCTGAGCTTGCTGCAGAGTCACCACAAGGCATTCTCAGAACACCAGATACTGTTTCAAAATTTCAGGTATTTCTTGTGAGTTGTTCTTTCAATTAAGGTATTCCTACAAGCCCCGGACGTGGAGGTGGGATCATAAATTCCTCAGGATACATCTTGTTTTTCATAGAAAACATGAGTTGCAATTTGATTTAGAACTTGGAAATTGTTGTTGTGTGTGGTAACTAAAGGCGACAATCGGCTTTTTATTTTCAGAGTGTTCCTGTTCAAGCTGGGCAGACACCTCCATTGCTCCAGTATTTTGGAACCTTGTTAACCAAGGGAAAGCTTAATGCGTTTGAATCTTTGGAGCTATCTCGACTTGTTGTTAACCAGAACAAGAAGAATCTACTTGAGAACTGGTTGGCTGAAGATAAACTGGAATGTAGTGAGGAGCTTGGAGACCTTGTGAAGGTTAGAATTAACTGTAAACTTTGAAATGTCTGTTGTCTACTACTTTTCACTAGTTTTATTGATAACTTCTGGTAGATTCCACCTTTAATTGCTTGCTAAGAATTTTGTTTCTTCTACTCTTTGTAGACTGTTGACACTGATCTTGCCTTGAAAATATATATCAAAGCCAGAGCTACACCGAAAGTTGTGGCAGCTTTTGCAGAACGCCGTGAGTTTGACAAAATATTGATATACTCGAAGCAGGTTATATTCAAGATTCCTGTCTTGATACTTTTCTTATAGTTGATACATGATATTCTTGGTTAGATGAGGATCAGATGCTGTGTTTTTTTGTTAGTCATCGTAGTTCTGGATTTTAATAAAGGATATATTTATCTTTGAACAGGTAGGGTATACACCTGATTATCTGTTCCTTCTGCAAACCATCCTCCGATCAGATCCCCAGGTATGCTTGGATCTGCAGAAAGCAAATTTAATTACCCAGCGATTTCAACTGTAACAATTGTCCTATCACACTAAAGGAAAGAGATCAAGTATTTGCTTTGTTGATTTATTTGGTGTGTTCAGGGAGCTGTGAATTTTGCCCTGATGATGTCTCAAATGGAGGGAGGTTGTCCTGTCGATTACAATACTATAACCGACCTTTTTCTTCAGGCACACACATTTCCTCTCCTTGGTTGTTTGATTTAATTTGTCATATTATTCATGAGTTTTTTTAACTTATGTTTTCCATGCTATTTGGAAAACCCCATATTTTATACATGTATGTAATGTCCTTGGGACAGATGATTTGCTAATGTTCATTACCTACCATTTTCCACCAGAGGAACTTGATCCGTGAGGCCACAGCATTTTTATTGGATGTTCTGAAACCAAACCTGCCTGAGCATGCATTCCTGCAAACTAAGGTTACACATTAGATTATTGTTCACTTAAATTGAATGGATATTCATCCAACCTTGTTGCTGGTGAATCAACATCTAGTATCACCTTATGAGCTTTTAGAATCATCGTTTCCTTTCCAATTCAGGTCCTGGAGATCAATCTTGTTACTTTCCCTAATGTGGCCGATGCTATTTTGGCAAATGGCATGTTTAGCCACTATGACAGACCGCGCATCGCACAACTTTGTGAGAAAGGTGGCCTTTACGTCCGAGCACTTCAGGTAATGCCTTCATATCTATGTGCTTTCTTTGACTAATTTGTCTTATTATATGCTAATTTAGTTGAACAAATATCTTTCCCTACCTGCAGCATTACTCTGAGCTGCAAGATATCAAGCGTGTCATAGTGAATACTCATGCAATTGAGCCACAGGTTATTAAATTATAGTTGCCTTCACTGTTTGTTATCCAAACATTATAGCAGAGCTTAAAGATGTACTTGTTGCAGGCACTTGTGGAATTCTTTGGGACCCTTTCCAAGGAATGGGCTCTGGAATGCATGAAGGATCTGTTACTGGTCAATTTAAGAGGAAATCTTCAGATAATAGTTCAGGTAGGATGGGAAGTTCTGTGTATGATTTTTTAGGAGTTTTTGAATATATGTTTGGTGGAAACATGATTGGCCTTGCTGACTCTATCGATTAATGTAGGTTGCGAAAGAATATTGTGATCAGTTAGGCGTGGAAGCCTGTATTAAGCTCTTTGAACAGTTCAAGTCGTATGAAGGATTATATTTTTTCTTGGGATCATATCTGAGCTCCAGGTTATCTATTTTATCCCCAACTTTTATTTTCTGTTGGATGGCCTGTATTTGGGTAAATGTATCTGCTAGTTTTTGTTCTAATTATTGACTCTGGCAGTGAGGATCCTGATATTCACTTCAAGTACATTGAAGCTGCAGCAAAGACTGGACAGATTAAAGAAGTTGAGCGGGTAACAAGAGAGTCAAATTTCTATGATCCTGAAAAGACAAAGAACTTTTTGATGGAAGCAAAGCTTCCCGATGCACGACCATTGATCAATGTCTGTGACCGGTTTGGTTTTGTTCCCGATCTGACGCATTACTTGTATTCTAACAATATGCTTCGGTATATTGAAGGTTACGTGCAAAAGGTGTGTTTTTTTTTTCAAAGTTGTCTTCTCCTATTGTTGAATCTAATTTTTTGTTTTTATTTCTATTTATGGAAGTTAACCTATCTCTATTTTTAATAGGTCAATCCAAGCAATGCTCCATTGGTTGTTGGGCAGCTTCTTGATGACGAGTGTCCCGAAGATTTCATTAAAGGGCTCATCCTGTCTGTTCGTTCTCTTCTTCCAGTCGAACCTTTGGTTGAGGAATGTGAAAAGAGGTATTACTGGCTCTACCTGTAAGGTATATTCATGGGATCTATTCTTTTGTTATCTAATGTATGATATGTTATGCAGGAATCGGCTTCGCCTACTTACTCAGTTTTTGGAGCATCTTGTCAGTGAAGGAAGCCAAGACGTGCATGTGCACAATGCTTTGGGTAAAATAATCATTGATAGCAATAATAATCCGGAGCACTTCCTCACCACCAATCCATATTATGATTCTCGTGTTGTGGGTAAATACTGTGAGAAGCGTGATCCTACCCTTGCTGTTGTCGCATACCGCAGAGGGCAGTGCGATGATGAACTTGTTAATGTCACGAATAAGAATTCTTTGTTCAAGCTGCAAGCCAGGTTTGCAATTCATGTTGTTATATGGCCCTTTTTGTTAGTTCCTTTTTTTATATATATATATAACCAAATATAATAAATTTACTTTTGTTGCAAACAGGTATGTTGTTGAAAGAATGGATGGTGATCTTTGGGCCAAGGTGCTTGATCCTGAAAATGAATTCAGAAGATTGCTCATTGATCAAGTTGTATCCACTGCTTTGCCCGAGAGCAAAAGCCCAGAGCAAGTTTCTGCTGCTGTTAAAGCTTTTATGACAGCTGATCTACCCCATGAACTAATTGAGTTACTTGAGAAGATAGTTCTTCAAAACTCAGCTTTCAGTGGGAACTTCAACCTTCAAAACTTATTAATCCTAACTGCAATCAAGGCAGATCCTTCTAGAGTTATGGATTATGTGAACAGACTCGATAACTTTGATGGTCCTGCAGTTGGAGAAGTGGCTGTTGAAGCCCAACTGTTTGAAGAGGCTTTTGCTATCTTTAAGAAGTTTAATTTGAATGTTCAGGCTGTTAATGTATTGTTGGACAATATCCGAGACATTAACCGAGCAGTAGAATTTGCATTCCGAGTTGAAGAAGATGCTGTCTGGAGTCAAGTTGCTAGAGCCCAACTCAGGGAAGGACTAGTTAGTGATGCCATTGAGTCATTCATCCGTGCTGATGATGCAACTCAGTTCCTGGAAGTCATAAAAGCTGCAGAGGATGCAGATGTTTATCATGATCTGGTGAAGTATCTTCTCATGGTTAGGGAGAAGGCTAAGGAGCCCAAAGTGGACAGTGAGCTCATTTATGCATATGCTAAGATAGATAGGCTGGGTGAGATAGAGGAGTTCATTCTCATGCCTAATGTTGCTAATCTGCCGAATGTTGGTGATCGCTTGTATGATGAGGCTCTATACGAGGCTGC
The DNA here is from genome assembly GCF_009805555.1 of Andrographis paniculata. Classification (NCBI taxonomy): domain Eukaryota; kingdom Viridiplantae; phylum Streptophyta; class Magnoliopsida; order Lamiales; family Acanthaceae; genus Andrographis; species Andrographis paniculata. The sequence goes on along the minus strand of NW_026137502.1, from coordinate 4,538,258 downwards.
TAAGATTATATTTGCTTTCATCTCCAACTGGGGCAAATTGGCAAGCACGCTTGTGAAGCTGAATCAATTCCAAGGTGCTGTTGATGCTGCTCGAAAAGCTAATAGTGCGAAGACATGGAAAGAAGTTTGCTTTGCCTGTGTTGACGCAGAGGAGTTCCGCTTGGCTCAGATTTGCGGTCTGAACATCATTGTGCAGGTGTGTTATATATACTAGTAGATTTATATTAGATGCTTCTAAAAAAACTTCCGCTGTTCAAGTTTTTACTCTGTTGCTTCCATTTGTGATTCTTATAGGTCGATGACCTAGAAGAGGTTAGTGAGTACTATCAGAACAGAGGATGCTTTAATGAACTCATATCGCTTATGGAGAGTGGTTTAGGGTTAGAACGTGCACATATGGGCATCTTCACAGAGCTTGGAGTCCTTTATGCTCGATACCGCCATGAGAAGCTTATGGAACATGTCAAATTGTTCTCTACTCGTCTCAATATTCCCAAGCTGATCCGAGCCTGTGATGAACAGCAGCACTGGAAAGAACTGACTTACTTGTACATCCAGTATGATGAGTTTGATAATGCTGCAACAACTGTGATGAATCATTCCCCAGAAGCTTGGGATCACATGCAATTCAAAGATATTATTGTCAAAGTTGCCAATGTAGAGTTGTATTATAAAGCTGTGCACTTCTATTTACAAGAGCACCCTGATCTCATCAATGATGTTTTGAATGTCCTTGCTCTGCGCTTGGATCATACCCGGGTTGTAGACATAATGCGAAAGGTAAGTACTTATTCCTGGTATAGTAATGCATTTCTATCACAGAAGTGATTTGATTTAACTTCTTAGATATAAAAATGATTCTCACTACATTTCATTGTGTTTTAGGCCGGTCACCTACGACTTGTCAAGCCATATATGGTTGCTGTTCAGAGTAATAATGTGTCTGCTGTGAATGAAGCTCTCAATGAGATCTATGTGGAAGAGGAAGATTATGATAGATTACGTGAATCAATTGACTTGCATGACAGCTTTGATCAAATTGGCCTTGCTCAAAAGGTGATTTCCTAATTTCGTTATGCATCCTCCGAATTCTTGTTTTCGGATGAGGTCTTACATATAAGCATGATTATATGCCTGAACAGATTGAGAAGCACGAGCTTCTTGAGATGCGGCGTGTTGCGGCTTACATATACAAGAAAGCAGGCAGGTGGAAGCAATCTATTGCCTTGTCAAAGAAGGACAACCTTTATAAAGATGCAATGGAGACAGCTTCGCAATCTGGTGATCGCGAACTTGCTGAGGAGTTACTTGTGTATTTCATAGAACAGGTATGTATTAGCTACATCTGGTTTGGTTTGTGGTTGTCCTGTAAAATGTGCATGCTCCACCTGACAAATAGTCGGTCTAAATCATCTGATGGTACTTGTCTTGTTTGCAATTTCTTGATTTCAAAGGACGTTCATGTGATACAGTTCTGTTGTTCATGCTACTTATTCGATGATCTTTTTCTTGCTTCTTGTTGACATGGATACTATAGAACTTTGAGTTTAAGATTATTTCCTAAAGATATCAAGTGGTTGAAAGCAAGATATCTAATACTAATATCATGGTTTTGCAGGGCAAGAAGGAGTGCTTTGCATCGTGCCTCTTTGTTTGTTACGATTTGATTCGACCAGATGTTGCACTTGAACTTGCCTGGATGAACAAAATGATCGACTTTGCTTTTCCATATCTGTTACAGGTAATTGCATGCATCCATCCCCATTCCATACATTCTTGTTCCTGTTATATAAAGGGTTAATTATCTTTGCATTCCCCATTTTTCCTCCAAAAATATCACATTTAATACCCATGTTTTATATAAAATATCACATCGAACCACTATTTCACTATAGAAACATCAAAACCCCAAACACACACACACACTAAAACACCAAGTGAACAAACCCAAAGAGTTCCCCAAGTTCCTTAGAACTACTTATTCATTTACTACTTGGTAGTTAGCTTTGTGTGTGAGGGCGATAATTTTGAGCAAATCTTTTAACATGCAACCCTTGCGTTTCTTAATACTTTTGATCAGTTCATCCGTGAATACACGGGCAAAGTTGATGAGCTAATTAAGGACAAGATTGAGAATATGAAGGAAGCAAAGGCTAAAGAAAATGAGGAGAAAGATGTTGTCATGCAACAGGTATGCCTCTTACCAATCTATAAGAGAATTCATCTCCGAAGTCCAATCACCACCCTGCTCTTTGAATTTCATCAAGCATTTAACATATGAGATAAAAATACTTTGCCAATGTATTGCAGAACATGTATGCCCAATTACTGCCTCTTGCTTTGCCGGCACCCCCAATGCCGGGTGTCGGGGGTCCTCCAGGAATGGGCGGGGCCTTTGCTGGTCCTCCGCCGCCAATGGGAGGAATGGGCATGCCTCAGATGCAGCAATTTGGCATGCCCCCCATGGGGTCGTATTGATAAGGAGGAGAGGTGGATATTGACTAGGAAGTGGTACGTGTACTTTGGACTTTATGGTTTGACTCAATATGTTATCTATCTATCTATCCATCATCTTTGTTTTTAGACTTTACTATCTTCTGGGAATTGGGGGCTAGAACGGCCGAGGCATTATTGGTTGAAAGGGTTAGGGTTATATGACAAAACGAGAAAAATGATGAATAATGTGATGGGATGGATGGTTGGTTGGTGTTGTTTTTTTCTTCTATCATATACTCATAGGGTGTGTGGGTGGATATATAGTTTCTTTTCTTCCTTTGTAATACTGTATTCTTTGGTAGGCTGAGGCATTTTTTGCAGCTTTAGGAGACAAGGCTGAAGCTTAAGGAAGGATGTTATGATAAGTTGTGTAATTTTTGTATAAGCAAGTTGCCCTGCCCTGCCCCCCCGTACCTGTAGGGAGGGAGGAGAGGATAACCGCCCATTTTTATTACTGTTTGTTTTCCAAGTATTATATATTGTTTTTGTGGTGGTTTGTTCTTTTTTTTTTTTGGGTAAAAAAGAGATGGTATGTATTGTCTATATTTGTGTATGTGACTTTTTTGTTCATGTTTCTGAATCCATTTGGGGTTGATTCATTCGACTATGGAGTGTGATTTTGTGGATGTACTATAATAATAACACATCGTTTTGGCATGGAATTCGAACGAACCAAATTTTGGTATTTGGAATTAAAATTGCCCGTTTAATGGTGTGAAGGATTGTATGTTGTCTTTTGGATTTTATTTAAATTTTTATGAGAAAAAGGAGTTTTAAATGAAAGAAACATATTTTGAGTTTTAAATAAAATGTTAGAATTATAAAAATGATAGTATTTCAGTATAGGTTGTATGATGGTGGGAAAATGACTACAAAAGCAAAAAGGATCATAGTGGCAATAAAGGATAGGATAGGGTAGGACGTGAAAAGCAAAGGGAAATTGGATGAGGGTTTTCATCAATTTCATCTGCCCCACCCCACCCTACCCTACCAAAAGGTGATTTCGAGGTAATTAATCAATAGAAGAAAGCCTAGAAGAAAATAACAGCGAGAATATTGTGTAATATTAATATATATATATATATATATCATGCTAAGTAATGCAGTTGGCATAGCAAATACTAGTACAAACCAATACATACCAACCATTCAAATTTCACTCCAGGCCCTGGGGGGTTACCTTATCTATTCACTACCCCACCCCCAAATTATATCATCTCTCTCGGTGGTCTCTGTCTCTGTGTGGAAGAAGAAGAAGAAAAAGGAGGAGGAGGAGGAGGAGGAGGAGTTGAATGGGTTGGGGTTGAAAGAAAGAAAGAAAGAAGGGAACCAAAAAGAAGATTGAATGGGTGTTTCGTTGAATTCCGTCGTCGGCCTCAGAACTCCTTTCGTACGTATCGTATCTTGTCTATATTTATTCGTGTTTATTATTATTGTTATTGTTGTGTTTAGTGCATTTCCTTCCCTTCCCTTCCAGTCCAGTCCATATGTGTGTTGCGTTGTATATGTTAATACTGTATTCTTATGGATATGGATGGATAGATAGATAGATAGATTTATCACCAACCATTCTGACTCACTCGCTTACTCACTGACTTCTTCTTCTTCTTCTTCCTTTTTAATTGAATTGAATTATTAATATGTAAGCAGCAGCAGCAGCAGGTGTTAAGGGGTTTGGGCGAGCTTAATCATCATCATCATCATCCTTCAAGGCAAAGGCAATGGCAATGGCAATGCTCTTCCTTCCGCCATGGAGTTGGAGTTGGACTTAGAATCAGAGTAAATAAACCTCGTCAATATTATTACTGTTCCAGAACCACCATCATCGTTTCAGAAGACACGGCGGCGGCCTCTACCCCTACCCCAACCCCAACGGATTCCCAAAGTGCTTCTCCTCCTCCTCCTCCACCATCCAATCCCAATCCCAAAAAATCTCCTACTCCTTCTCCTTCATTGACGGCCAGAGAGCGCCTCAGGGCAGCCCGGGTCCTCAGCCGCTACAATGATGATCCATCTTCACCCTCAGCAGCAGCATCCAAGTCCAAGCCCAAGCCCACGCCACCAGAGCTCGGCAGCCGCCTGCTGGATGCTCTGCAAGAGACTACGGCCAACAAGGAGGGAAAGAAAAGGCAGAGGCGGTCGGGGCTTGGGCTTCCGGAAGCTCCGACAAACCTGTTCGACGACAGCAAGAGGGGGATGCCCAAGGCAGGATGGACCTTCGACTTCTTCCCCGGGGGAATGGACGTCTTCTTCGTCCTCCTCTCCTTCCTCCTCATCACCACCATCATGCTCGCCACCACCTACCTCGTCTGGAGAGTCGGCGCCATCCATTTCAATGAATACTAGCTAGACAAGAGTAAGAAGTAAGACACACCCACCTTAGCAGCCTGATTGATTGTGGAATATGAATATGATGATAGACGAGCTTTAATTTAATTTGGTGGTGCAGGGTGGTTTACCGCTTTCTTTCCAATTTGTTTATGCCAAAGATGAGTCAGTCAGTCAGCTTCAGAGGGGAACCCAAAATTGTTCAGTCTTTCACACCACCTCAACTCAACTATCCCTATGTCAATTTCTAGCTACAACAATATAGAAACATTTCTTAATTCTTTTTTTTTTTTTTTTCTTAATTCTTGATTACATGATTATTAGCCATTTTTCTTGAAGGACAGATTAATTAAATTTATACCGTAATACTAGTGCTATACTTTCAAAAGGCTGCTAATAATCAATCAATATATTTTGTTAGTTTAGGGTGTATTTTGAAGAGCCTTCGGATATAGTATGTAACAATATTAAAATCTTTATAAATTTAATTAAAAACAGTAAGTACATTTATAAAATAACAATTGAGATGTATATGAATTATGGTTGAAAACATTCATTCACACGGCAATTAAATGATTTGATATATTGTGTAGCAATTCCATGTTTACATTGTTGTGTGTAGGTGTAGGTGTAGGTGTAGGTGTGTGCGCCCCTCTTCTCTTCAAAAATCTCAAGTCCCGTTAAGATCAAAAGTTTTTAGCTAGAATTTTGAAAAGTTGAGCAATCTTGATGTCAGGTCATCATCTTGAGTTGAGTTGCAAACCATTTCTGGATGCAGTGGGAGTGGAAGCAATGGCGGCACTCCACTCTGCCAGCACCTTCACCTCCTCTTCATCTCTAAACTGCCCCAAGCATATGCAGCTGCACCCTGGGGTGTTTCCATAGAGGATGACCGGCACATTAATTATTATGTCGCTGCAGCTGGCACCTTCATCTTTTTGCGGAGGTGGAGGGCAGAGTCACCGTGTGCAGGCGAAGATGATAGTGATGACAAGTGCACCGGAGAATAGCACGACCACCATTAAGAAGAGCCCATGCCCAAGCCGGAGGACCTCCAACTTCTCATCCTCATACTCACATGGCAAAGGCGGAGATGCCACTGAAGACAACATGCTATGCTATACTATACTATATTATTGTAACGTGTCCGGAAGCTGATACGCCCGGCGCCTAGGTCATGTCCGCGCTGAGGTCCAGACCAGTTGTCCCCTGTGTGCAACACGCTCGGGATATACCATACAGTATGGGAGAATCGTGCAGAACACGTACCTACACCAAAATATGAGTTATTAGTCGGCCGTATAAGAATGTCAGGCCGCCCGGACACTATAGTGTCATTCCATGCAAATTTACTTATTTATAGAGGCTACAGCCTACATGCAGTCAAATATTTATTTATTTATTTTTAAATTGGAATATTATACTATTAAATATTATATATGAATATTGATAGATTTATGCATTTAATCAATCAACAATTTTATATTGATGCTTTATACAGTTAAGCATATCTTTACTTAATTATATAATTAGTTATATATGTGATTCAACAAATAATGTCGTAACCACACATGGTGGTGTGGGGAGTAAATTCGGTCAGGTCATGAATCGACCTCAATGCCTCCTGGTGTGATACATAGTTCGTTTAGTGTGACTTATCTTGTTGGGTCTAGTTTGTAAGGAATTAGGTTTGTCAGAAATTTATATGATGCGAACTTTTGGTAACGATTGCGGATTCTCGTGTTAAAAAAAAAAAAATTAATATACTAATGTGTATGTCTATGTATGTGTTACCAAACCCCACTAATATAATTTCTTAAATAGGAACTAAAATAGTGAAATATGGGAGACGTCAGTCATTCCCGGCCACTCATTCCATGTTAATTAGATTCATAATTGGTTTGGTGAAAATACCCTCAACAATTTGCAAACATTAATCTAATTTAATTTAATTTTATAAAGAACATACAACATGAGCCACGCAATTAACAGCAGCTTTCCCGTTCCCAAAAGGTCACTTCCCCCTACCTCCTCCCTAAACCCAATATTTACAAAATTAAAAAATAAAAATAAAAATATTAGTATATTTGGCTATGCTTGTTTTTATTATTATGTGGAGAAATATATATATATATATATATTTATGAAAATACATCATTATTATCTTTATATAAATAAAATATAAAATCATATAGATGTTCTTTTGATTTTGTAATTTGTATTTTTGAGTGAAATAATTATTGTACGTAATATAGCATTTTAGAAATTAGGAAAAACTTTCATTATTAATCTCATTGACATGATATAATAACGTTTTTGGTGGATACATAATTTATATAATTAAATACTATATTTGATCATATATATATATACACACATGTATATTATAACTGGATCGATCACTATTTAGCTTCCTCAACGCATATATATATGGCCAATTTTAAAAATACTATTAATGATATAAATAATAAAAATAATTATTATTATAAACTTTTATTATAATTTATACCCAAACATTTAAACAAATGGCAAATGGAATATTATTTTAACTTATAACTTCATAAATTCCATGGATAGCCCATAACCAAAATCGGCCCATAATGAGAAGTATTAAATCAACAAATAGCCTAATATAATATGTGGGCCTACATAGGCTACGGCCCGATTACTCACCTCCTCTGGCACTGCCTCTGCGGGTTCCTCAAAAAGTACAGGTAATCGTCGACGGCCGTGGCCGGCACCGCCAGGCTGACCTTCACCGCCCTCCTCCGCCCCGTCGCCGGCGCCGGCGACAACATGCAGTAGCGGTCGTAGCAGAGTGGGCCCACATGAAGCGGCCTCCCCATCCCAAAATCCAGAGTGTCCAGCCCCAACGTGGTCCACTGAGTCAGTACCAACGCGCCCACCAAGTCCACAATACCCGCTCCGCCGCCGGAACTCACGCATTCCACCACCTCTCTCACGTACGCATCCCCGACCCGCTCCTTCGCCCGCCGCACCAGCTCCGCCGCGTGCTCCAGCCCTTTCTCTGCCAGGTCCGCCGCACGCGCCTCCGCGCAGCCCAAGACGATGGCGTTCCCGTAGTAACCGCTGGGAAGATTCGGGCTGACTCGCTGCCGGACGTTGATGGTGAAGAGGAGTTTCACGATCTGATTCGCCGGCAGACGCAGCGATCGCGACCAGCTCCGCCATACATGGCCGGCGACCGCCTCGAACGACGTCGTTTGGGCTGGGGGCGATCGGCTCAGCTTCTTCAGATCTTTGATTCCATTTTCGTCGTACGTAATGCACGTCGGAATCATTCTCTCTTCTGCGTAGCGAGCCGCGAACTCCGACACATCGGGAACCGGCCGGAACTCGGGATGGCTCCCCGGTTTGAAATTGACTCGGCCGGACCGGATCGGACTCGGGGGGTCCAAGAGGTGCCGGTTCCAGGTCGGTTGCGGGTTCAACTCGCTGATTCCTGACTCGCCGGCTGCCAGCTCAGCAAACACTTTGAGGAACTCGCCGCTGCCGACGCCGTCGCAGAGGCAGTGGTTGAAGCCGGCGGCCAGCGCGGCGCCTCCGTCCGACAGCCACGTCATCTGGACGACGAGGGGCGGGGCTCCCTGTAGGACGTCCTCCACGTGTACCGACAACAGTTTCCTCCACTGCGCGCCGCCGCGGCGTGGCGCTCCGGCGAATTCCGCCACCGTCGATCCCGAAACCGCTTCAATGAAAACAGCGCCCTGCGCACGACAGACCACCTCCAGTCCCCCACCCTCCGGCCGCTTCCTGACCCGGCCGGCGAGCGGGTAGTACGGTACGAGGGCCCGTCCCAATCCCGCCTTGCAATTCTGGGCGAGTGCCGCCCTGTCGACGGAGGCGCGTGGCTCGTAGACGAGCAAATATTCGAACGTGAATCTGAGGAAAAGCTGAGAATCCAAGGCGGAGAGGCGGAGAGTGTGATTCGGCGTAGGTTCCGACGGCGGAATCAGAACAGCTTCCTTGACACAAACACTACCACTGCTCGACATCTCTCGATGATCGATTGATCAGATTAAGATTAGATCAGCTGCAAATTTATCATTTAGGGTTAGGGTTAGGGTTAGGGTGTGATCAATATGGAGAATTCATAAGAAGACACTCTATGTAATGTGTATGCATTTATAGACATGATCGATCGATCGATCGATGCCACCCATCATAATTATTAGTATTTGAAAATATTGGATTATATGTTGGATTTGTTTAATTGATTTTTTTTTTTTTTAATAGAAATTAAATACTATAATTTGCGACTTGTAAATAGATTTTTGTTTTTTGAAAAGATGATTGAATTAGATAATCATAACAGTACGGAATCGGAATTGATATATAGATGCCTATATATATATATATATTAAATAAATGAAAGGGATGAGACGAGATAAACTAAATATTTTGTTTAGAGAGAGAGAGAGAGAGAGAGAGAGAGAGAGAGAGAGAGAGTGTGTAGTGCAAACAAGATTTGTCTCAGATTCTCCACCCAACACAACACTTTTTACCATAACATAACCAGCCTACCTTCTTTATTTCGTATTTTTTTTAGAGTATGTTTTTTGTTACCATGCAGCTGTCTTTAGAAGGTGATTTTTTTATTGTTTATTTTTAAATAATAATTTGTATATTATAAAAAATCATAAACTAAAAATTGAATGAGAGAATTTTTTAAAAAAAATCACAAAAAGAATCCCAAAATTTGTTTGCTATTATTTTCTATTTTGAAATATCTCAAAATGTTTTTTATTTACTTTATATATATATTTTTTCTCTTTTATCTCTATCAATAATTAATAAAATTATCACAAAATTATGATAAAAATATTATCAAAATTATTACCTAAAAAGTCGTGTTGGAACAAAAACAAGCAAAAAGATATAGGAATAATAGAGGTAGAATTGTTTTATTTTTTTATATATGATACATATGAAATAAGTGTATACAAGTAGTAAGTGCAATTATAATATACTTATATTTGATTTGAAATGTTTAAATTAAAAATACCCAAAATCATCTAAAAATATAAATAAAGGCACGTGGGGGAGTGTTGTAGATTATAGTGAACATTGAATAGTTGGTCAAATGCCTCTCCTTTTATTTATTTATTTATTTTCAGCTTATAACTTTAGGCACATGCATAAATAATAAGAAAAAGAAAAAGAAAAAATAAAGTTCTTTGTTTATTTATTTATTAGTGAAATATTTATTGACGGCATATTACATGTAAAACTTGAATTTTAAATTATAATATTTAAAATATTACAACTTTTTATGTAATAAGCTAATAATTGTTCACTTTGTGGTTTTAAATTTATAAATATATATTTATATTACGTCTGAAAAATTATATCAATATTATAAAAATTAATATTTATATTGAAATGTTGATTATTTGCAAATTGATTAAATATACTTCCATCATCCGAGTCATATATATCCATTTATTTTTTATAGGTGAATTTTAGTATATTAGGATTTTATAGATAATAGTACAATAGAAAAATAATAAAAAAAATCATTCTTAAGTCAAATTACTTTTTAATAATATTGTTTAAAATTTTGTGTAAAATATAGGGGTATTATTTATTAAAGAAAAAAAAAACTTTTATTGAAAAATAAAACAAATACTTAGTTGAGCAAACAAAAATGATAAAATGATTACATATAACTCAAACATATATGTATATATATTGTATTATTCTTAATACTAGTATTTATAGAAAATCAACCAAAAAACCACACTTGCCTTAAATGAATAAATACAAAGTCTCTTGTTTTAGACTTGTTCAAACTATTCATCAAAATGTTAAACTAAAATCGAATATTTTAAGATGCGATTTTGCTTTTAGTGTACTCGATAATGAGGCAGATTTCTAATCTGGAATTTAGTGGCATATATAATATAAAAATGTTCATTTTATCGCACAAATGACGAGTTTTTTCATTTGCATGAAACATGATTTGAAACTCTTAAAATTATAATGGAAAGGAAAGGAAGGAAAAATAAATTGAAATTGATCTTTTATTTTATGTTAAAGCATTTTCAAACATAAAATAGCAAAAACCATTTAAAAATATATATACACTACAATTTGTTCTTTTTTATTTATTTTAATATTTGTATATGTATTTTTTAAGTTTATATTTAATTTTTTACTATGCAATTATTATAATTTTCTATATATATAAAAAAAATATATTATTATTTCTCTCATAAAACATTACAATATTAAAATTACTACTAAAAAAAAATCCAAAAGAACACACCTAAGGTTCTATCTTTACTTTCATATATTTTTTTTTAATTATGTAATTTTATATAATTTCTTTATAAAATATATTATTTTTTCATATACAATATTATATCAAATAACCTAGTCTTTACATGGAAACTAAATTACAAATACTTCAAAAAAAAATCAAATGTTGAATCAAAATTTTACTATTTACTTATTTATAATAATAGATTAAAGCCTTTGTTTATGTTGGTTTTTATTTGTATTTTGTACTTAAATAATTATTGAATATAATATTTTTTTAAAAAATATATTGTATTTTTTTTAAAAAAATTAATTTAAGTTGATCCTAAATGATGTGAAAATAGTTGAAAGAGGCAAGGTTAAACAAAAATATGCTTATATCAAACTTTAATTTGTGGGTCCAGATTAAATAATGATATTAATAAAAACAAATTAATTATGAATTATAGGATTATATTATTAAATTAAGGTGGGCATTATCATGAAATCTCGTTTTAATAAAGGTGGATATGATTTATTTTTTTAGTCAATCAAGATTTGATTATGATTTCATCATAAGATATACTATAATTTAATTTAATCTAATTTCATAATTCATATTGATACAATACAAAAGAATATACCATAACACATATTAATTAGGAAGAGTTAAGATAAGAAAGTGAGATGATTATATTATTTATATTACCCTAAGACAAAATTAATGATAAAAAAGGGAATTAATTCCAAATGATTATGTGCTTAATATTTTATTTTTTATTTTCTTTTTTTGATGCATCTATTTATTTAATTATATATCACCAAATATTTCAGTCATGATTTTGTTCTAACAGGTTCAACCTTAATTGTGGATTTGTTTATCTATTTATTTTATTTTATTCTTATAATTATAATCTAGATATTTATTAATTTCTTTATAAAAGTATATATTCAAATTTTAATTTATAATCATATTTTTGTAAAATGAAATTGTACTTTTTCTTTATGGTCTGGGAATCCGCTGATCTTCAAGTAAACTCGGAGTAAATCCCGAACAAAATTGTATTTTTAATGTATAGTATATGGTTAAAAAATGTTCAAATATAGTTATATTAGATGTTTGAATCATATTTTGAATTTGACGGGGTTTATTCTGTACTACATAATGTAACAACACATCGACAAATAATAATAATAAAAAAGCATACGATATAATAATAGATAATATATAATTTATGTTAATGTAATATGAATATAATACATAACAATTATCCACACAAACACTATAATTGATCTCATCATTAAATATATTAATATAACACATTTTATGAATATGAACGGCAATACATAATTTCAATTAACACAATATCTCATGGAAAAATACAATTCATCTTGCAAGAATATGCGTAACAATAACAAATAGTATGCACTAGTAAAATATGAAAGGAGACACAATAATTTTTAATGTAAAAATTCTTTTAAGACAAAAAAAAAAAGATAAAAAAAAAAACATAGATCATTCATGCTAAGAAGAAAATTCACTATAATTATCATTTAATAATTGATATAAAGTGCTCCAATTATCAATAAATCAACCAACCAACGAATACTACAAACTTTAACAAGAATCAAGATTAAAAAAATAAAAATCAACCCTCCAAAATTCTTCCACGTCCGTAATTTTTTGGTCGAGCTATAAAGGTCAGTTCAAAAATCACTGTTGTATTGGAAGAAGAACGACTCACAAACACTCCCTGAAAAATATTAGATGCATCTAGTGCTTAACAAAATGGGAATCACTATTTTTTTAAGGTTGTTCGGTCTTAAATGGAAATATTTGTTTTTTTTTCTTTTTTTTTTTTTCTTGTGAATAATTTTTGTTTGATATTTCTTCAATTGTGATAACCCTAAATCTAATATTGATTTAATTGAGATTTTTTTTTAAGTTTGACTTTATTCTCCACATAGAAAAAAAGTTTAACCTAATATTTCTCTCATATAGTAACTATTGTATAGTGTCCATCGTCAAACTAATAATCTAACAACAAATATCAAACTTTTTCATTGACAAAGCTTTTGTTATCATATCAACATCGTTGTCATCTATATAAAAATTTTACATTTGCATTAGCTTAGCATTCAAAACATCACGTATCCAATGATATCTCACATTAAAGAGAATAAAATTTAGATTTCTTACCAAGATAAATGATGATTTGAATATTGCAAAATATCGCATACTTGTCATAAACAAAACAAAGTTACTTTAAAATTTATTTACTCAAAGCAATTCATTGATTGCTTCTATGATGATATAATAAATTTTGCAGTCGTAGATAATTGAACACACTTGTACAATTTAGATTATCAAATTACAATTCTTCATTCAAATTTAATTAAGTGCCTTTAAATAGACTTTTTAGAATAAATATCTCTAGGCATATATGAGCCTACACAATTCTACAATTTAAATTATCAAATTACAATTCTCTGTTCAAATTTAATTAAGTACCTTTAATAGACTTTTTAGATTCAATATTTTAGACATAAATGAACCTACACACTTCTACAATTTAGATTATCAAGCTACAATTTTTCTGCAAATTTAATTATGTGTATTTAAATAGATTTTTTAGATTCAACATCTCTATACATTTGACTACCCAATAAGAGTAGATTATGCTTTCCAAAAACAAAGTTACAAGCCTCCAATACAAATACTTGATTTTTTTTTACAAAATTCTAATATTTTCTTTTTGAATTGGATAAAAATTTATTTACAATCCAAATTACATGTGATAAATTAGATTGTGTACACATTATTTCATATATTGAACTTCTAATGTGACACATAAGAAATCTGCATCATATCGGACCTCTCAACTTCATTTAAAATACTATGTTCAAGGTGAATACATACAATCTTAAAATTTTTCATTCAGAATCTTTGCACCAGGTTTTTAATGGAGTGTCTTGCGATAATCAAATTAACTTTTTCATTATATCGCGTATAATTTGGATATTAAACATTTGTTTTGCATTGCCCAAGTCTTTAATCACAAATGTCTCATCCAACTATTTTAATGTTATTAATATTCTTCCCAAACAATAAGGATATCATCAATATATAATAATAGAATAATATCATTAAAAAAAAACTTATGCACAAAGATACAATTACCGTATAAACTCTTTTTCAACTTACACAGATGGTCTTTCTTACTCTTAATGTAAAATTTATCAGGTTATTTATATAGATCTTTTTCTTTAAATTACCGTGAAGAAAATTAGTTTTTCTGTCTATCCGTTCAACTTCCAGATCAAGTATAGTAGCAAGACACAATAAAATTCTAATTGATGACATTTTAATAATTTGTGAGAAAATTTCATTGAAGTCAACCCACTTCATTTGGTTGTATCTTTTACTAACAATTTAACTTTATATTTTGAAAATAAAAAATTACTTTCAAATCCTATAAATTCATCTATTTTTTTTTTAAGATTTTTTTACCCTTTTGGTAGCTTCACTAAATTAAAAATATGATTATCATGTAAATACTTTATTTCATCATCAATTGCATCCAATCACTTTTGTTTTTATTCACTTTCTATGGCCTTTGGATAACTCTCACGTGTGAATAAGGTGTTTTCTATTTTAGAACTACAAAGTAAGCGCAATTTAAAATGTTTGTAACATTGAGAAAGACATCACCCTAAAATTAATAGATGTAAAAACATGAAAAAACGACGTTTAGGTGACTTACAATAGATGCTTGTGCTATGTATGCACTCTTTTAGTTTGTTGGATGTGTGAAAACATAAATATTCACATACATGGCTATGCATTTTGAATTTAAGAATTTAGAGTTCTTGTCAAATCGAATAATTTTTATATGACTATTGACATTATTTTGGACATATAGGATAAATATTTCAATTATTTGATGAACATGTTTTTTGTTGGGCAAAAAATAAGTTCATATAAATTTAGAAAAATAATCAACAATAGTAAAAAAATGGTGAAAAACAATTAGTGTAGGAGTTTGACAAGGATATGTATTTATATAAATAAACTCAAAAATAAAAATAATACAAGATTCACTTTTGAATGAGTGTTTGGATTGTTTGGTCTTGTGGCAAGTGCCACATAATTTGATATCAAAAAATTTAATTTATCTTCTAAAGTGTCAAAGAGCTCAATCATTAATAACAATAAAGAGAAAGATATCAAGAAAGAATATAAATATTTTGAATGTATTATCAAATAGTCAAAGTAATCTTAGATATCGTATAATGTACAAGACATATATTTTTTTTGTAAAGATAAGAATGCACTTAGACAATTGTAGAAGTCATGGTGATGGTTTCTTTATACTCAACTATTAAATAAGAGTTATCACGCAGATATATTTTAATTTTGTGTTTAGATGTTTCAAGGTGGTGAACATTAAGGGTGGTTGGGTAGTTCGGGTTTGAGTCAATCCAATTGGGTTCAAATTAATCAGGTCGGTGTTTTTTCTACAAAAAATGTGAAAAATACTGACCTCATTGGCATCTGGATCACATTTAAAAACCAAAAAAAAAAACAAAAAACAAAACATATTTTATCAAATCTGACTCGATTTGATTGAGTTCGATCGGGTTAATCACGACTGTATTTTTCATCATACTGTTAAACTCGGCCGTATTCAAATCCAATCGTATGTCATGTTAGTCTTCGTTATGTATACGTCAATATTTTTCGTTAGTTTTTTAAACTGTGGGACCAAAATTGATTATAATTCAATTATACTAATTTTGATTTTTCCGTATAGAAATACAATTATTATTTTTTTTAAAAAAATACTATATATAATATAAAATTTATTGTCATTAAAATATCAAAATAGTTATAATATATATTAAATATAGATTCATGGCCAACACAAAACCCATGATTTAATCCCTAAAATTGGGAAAGTCTCCCGACAACCATATATATTTATATAGATGAAATATATTCGCGTAATATTCATAGATTTCATAATCATATTAATTAATAATTAGACGTGGAAACCTACCTAGCTATAGATTAATTGAGTTACAAATTGCAATTAATTTTCTGCCATAGGTCCACCAAAGTTGCGAATAAATGCAATTTACTACACTATGCAAACCCTAATATATCGGATAAACTTAATTTTTTGAATATTTAATACTAGTTAACGTCTATTTATTTGAATAAAATATGCTTTTTAAATAAAACTAAATATATGATCAGACATGTGGAGAAAGTATATCTTACAGTATTATTTTATCAATTTTTTAAAAATAAGTTAAATAAATAAACCCTAAAAATTAGTGATGGAAGGGTACACATAATTAAGGGAGAAAAAGGTGAGGAGAGAGAGAATCTTGACATTGTTTCTATCTCACCTTTTCATTTCTTTATTCATTTTCTTTAAAAGAAAATTTAACGTCTTTTTACAAAGGAAGCTAAGGATATCTATGACAGCTGGAATATATATATATATAATTTGAATTTTGCATATCAAAGATAGTGAAATTTGGGGACTGTTTTCGTGATTTTTTAATATGTCCTTAAAATAATTAATGTTGGATGCAATAATTTAAGTGAAAAATAATATCAAACGTAACATATCTGAAGAAAATTTGTTAATTTAAAAGTCAACAAAGTACAATAAAGTATGCAAGTAGATAAACATTTGGATGTTTTATTACATCAAAGTCAACTCGGGAGCTTGAACCAATAATTTTATGGTCATGAATTCAATCCATATCATCAGGTCATTTTTAGGGGACAATTGTATTGTTGATTGACTTGGATAAAATATAAATAAATAAAACATATAAATAAATAATTTTGTATCCGAGTCCCACCTTCCTCCTTTGTTATTTTAAAATTTAAAATAAAAACCCCACTTCAATTGAACATTTAAATATGGAATGATGAATAACAGTCAACACGACGTGGTGTAAATCTACAAAGAAAAAAAATATGATAAATCCTCTTTAACAAATAAATTGAATTGCATTAAAAAAATATGTAAGGATATTCAATATCAAATCCATATACTTTTTGGATAATAACACTATGTTTGCTTTCAAAAAATAAAAAACACTATTTTCATTATGTTAAAGTATGAAAATTATGTCACAAATATAAAAAATAGTATTTTGTGTTGAATCGATAGCTTTTTGTAAGTGAATAAAATATATATTATATTAGTATATTGTATTAATATATCTATATGATATATTTTTTGATAATATTTATGGGGAAGCATACAATTAAAAATAGAAAGTGAACAAACCAAAAATCAACACCGTCGGCTCTTTAACACAACATATACCGTGTTAAATTAGAATAAGTATTTTTGTCGTCTTTGACTATTGATAGTGTTGATATTAACTATTATAAATTATATTGTCTTTGATTATAGTATGTTTAAATTAATTATATATTATGTTGAATAAAGCACAGATTGTGTTCTTAATTTGTGTTATATTTGTATTATTTTAACATAAAACAAATAATACAAGTTATGATCAAATACAAAATAATTTATAATTAATTTCAGCAAAAACTATAGGAAAAAATAACATGATTATGTGATTTGATTTAACATATGTTATTTATATTTATTTTTATTTTTTTGTCACATGTTGTCATTATTAAGCTGAATTTTTTTTTTTTTTTTTTTCTCAATTAGCACAATCACCGCAGGAAAAAAAACAATAAAGATAAAAAAAAAAAAATACACCCTATATAATTAATTAATAAACGAATTCTTTATAAAATGAATTTTGTCGGCAGCATGCATGCATGACACATCATTGTTATACCAAAAAAAAGCTACATTGAATATAGTTATATACTCCATTATTTTATTTTTAGTTTTTATAAAAATAAAATAATTATTTTGTGTAACATTTAATAAACATAATATAAAAATAAAAATATAGGAGTATATAATTAAGAAACGTTTTATTTATTTATTTATTATGAAGGGATTAGTTTAGTGGTTGGGATCGATCATATCGTTCACGTGACAAATAGAATGAAATGATGTAACACTTGCACCTTTATCCTTTCAACTTATTATGATTGTTACACGGCTGGAATCCTGGCCTCAATTACAAATACTGATCTAATCTGTAAATATTATTTATTTCATTTTTACTATTTCTGCATAACTTTTTCTTCCTTGTATTGTATCTCAGAGCTCTGTTGAAATTGCTGCTGCAATGTATGTATAAATAAAGATCGATCCATTGTTCTATTACAAACTTCACACCCGGCTGTAGCTGTAAATAAAATTACATTCATTGTATTGTGTGGGGGTACTGAAGGAGGATAGACAGACAGCCCGGCTGGCTATTCGAGACCGACCACTTATTTATCCGTGAACAATAATTCACAGATTGACGGAGGGACAGGCAAGGGGTGTTAGTGTTTATGGCTGTCTACCAACACTAGTTCAATGTGCGCCCCCCCGTGTATTTTGTAGTTCCAAAACCATGTTCCGCAGTCCATTAATTCGTCGTCTATAGGTGTCAACTCCATATCTAAACCTGGGGTGCAAATGTAGAATAAGAATATGTAACATTAAAAAGGATGCATAACACCAAGGCTAAATTGTGTGAACAAGTAAAGCAAAGATAAAATAATGAGATGAACAAGTATGCAAAAATGGTGAGGTAATGAGGCAATTGATTGTAACCTGAAATTCCTGGTGTAATACGCAATCTGTGACCATCTGGGACTTCAAAAACTTGATCTCCCTGCATAACAAAAGGCAAGAATGCATATTACGGAACTTCTTCTGGGACTCAAAGGACAGTAATCATCAAGAGTCTACGACACCGTGAGAAAGACAGCAGAAATAACAAATGGAAATTGTTTAACGATCCTAAGAGAATTGTATTTCTCATCTTTCCAAGGTAATAATCATAGGTTAGCTAGCAGTCTGGTGGCCATTAAACACACTTTTCATAATTGCCAAATTTTATAATTCATGTAAATTGCAACAGCCTCACTGTTTTCCTTCTCCACCAGTCAAATGTTAAAATATGTTATTTAGATTTGATCTATTTCCAACAACAATAAACTTCTACTTGTTAAAATGCGTAAGGATATGATTGCAGCATTGGATCAACCGATTTACCTGTATCACCACATCTGTTGCTTCAAATTCAGCATTACCATGCAGTATCACCTTTACGGCCTCTAACCGCTTGACATTATGCTGCCAATACCGGTTATCTCCTGACTTCCAATCTATTCCATTATTCAGCACCTTAACATTCTCTAGTTTGCACCTTGCACACCTATATATATAATTGAAATTTGTTAAGAGTACATGATTCGTGTAAATTAATCCTCAGCGATGAAAATTACGTCACAATACCTCCTTCCATATTGAAGTATAGATTCACCAATTGCAATAGTTTCAGTTGATCCCACAGCATTTTCAGCCAAAACGTTCAAACTTCCATCAAGCTGCAATATCTAGCATTGATCAGTAAAAAATACGTGAAAGAAACCGTGCTTTATACTCTACAAGCACATTACCTGAACATTTCTCCAAAGAAACTCAGCAACTTCAATCTGCAACTCAGAACCCTTGGCAATGGAGCCACCTAGAAACTAACAGAAAGATGGAAAGTCTTAGACAATACAAGGGGAGGGCATGTATGCATATCAAGGACAAAATCAAGAGCAAAATCTAGTTGGTTCAGTACCCAATACATAGGGGCTACTCCTAAGTCATGGCTTCCCTTAAATGGTTAATGATTCTAAAGTGGTTAAGCTTAATGTTACCTTTTGTCTGGTGACTTCCCAAATAGGGCCAAGAGCAGGATGAAGGAGGATGAGATATGGAGGTCCAGAATTAACATACTCTTCATTGGCTTCCACCTGCAAAGACCAATTAATATACTAAAGAATTAGAAGAAAAAATTCCCCCGTGCCAACAATTCTTAATAATAGAGAATTGAATATAATTAAGACAAACACAAAAAGGATATCTCAAATCTACCTTTGGCATTGTTATTCCACAATGAGACAAAAGATCGTAAGCATTACGTGTGATGTCCAACAAAGAACCATCTGGAGTCTGCAAGAAAAACATAATATAAAGATTTGGACTATGTTGTCACAAATCATTGTGTAGTTATATTGCCAAGAGAAATGCATATTGCATGCATTGTCAGTGCAATGAATTTTTTTATCTTTATGCATAAAAAGAAGAAAATGCCAGACATGCACTTTTCTCTCCTAGATGTTAACAAGTATTAACACAACTATGCAAGATCAGGATTGTCATAAAAAGGAAAGTTGAAATCATGTCTCTTTACACGCACCCACACATATAAAGCAAGAATAAAATCATTTGCACTTTACAACCTGTTGCAGCAACTTATCACCATGTTTCCTTCTCTTCTTAGCGGAAGAAGTAACCTTTTTTCTTTCATTATAAACAATAAAGGTGTCAATCTCATCTGCAAATATTGTTATGGAATAATCTCAATGTTAAGAGTAATGTTCCAACAAGAAACTCGGATGCATTTACAAAGCACAGGGAATATTTTCAAACCTTTTACACTTTTATAACATCGAGAAGAATATGTGTTTCCAAAATTATCTGCAATGTTTTGCATGGTACATTCCAAGCGACCTCCAGATACACTGTCGCAAAGAAATAAAACAGAAATCAAGAAGAAATTGGATAACAATGACAGAACTTCCACAGTAAATGCAAAATCATTGTAAACACATGATATAAGTAGTTACTAGCTTAACTGCTTAAAAAGTACTGAATAATCTAGAATTCAGCCATTTATCATTTCACATAATTATCTTACACAAAAGTAAAATTATAAATCAACAAATAGGTAACACCCAATTTTACATAATTTCACATAATAAATGTAAAGATTGCCGACAAGCCTTCAACAAATTTAACAGCATCTTCTCACTTTGAGACCCAAATTTAAGAGTGAAGTGGCCAAGTCCCAATATTCAGACTGGCTTAAACTGACATAAAGTGATACATTCTTCTTTAGTTTATTAACATTTCCAGATAAATATCTCTCTAGTTTTTGTACCAAAATCACACTGAAAATAATAGAGCGTTTGAGTATTGCCTACAGAACTTGCAACACAACAATATACACAGATTATCAATTCAAATGTTAAAGTATATTAAGCATAAGTCCATCATTTCCCCAATCTACTTCATTTGGTAATAGTTTCAACTTCCCATGTTTCCACTAATAATTTCCATAGTTAAGAGGTTACGTAACTAAACTCATAAATACAGAAATTAAACCAAACGGTTGTATAATATATAAGCATGAGTTCATCATAATGTTTCCAGAGATTCATAAAAGCCATTCAATGCTTCATTAATATGGAATGCAATTGCAACTAATTAAAATGCAGCAAACTCTAATTTAGAATGGCCACTGTACGTCATCATCTCATACCAGTGCTTCATTCCAAATTGATCAACATATGAGATAGCCTTTTTCACATTAAGCACCATCCCTGGTAAACTGTTCTCATTTTCACTAGATCCAACAAGCTCTGCAGAAGGCAAATCCACGTAAAGGATATTCGTATTTGCTGGAAACTCTTCCTGCGGACTTAAAGAAGCAAAAAATTGTAAGTTAGAATGGCATAGCCATATCATGATTAATTGATCAGAAATTCACTTAGTTTCTTACAGCAGGATGTGTGAGATTTAGACATGCCACAGAGAATTTCTAAGAAACAAAATGATAGAAAAGGAGCTGACAAACAGAATTGCAAGGACTTTATATATATATATATATATTTCTTCATGGGAAGAAGGGTTAAGCAATGAATACAATTCACTAACTAGACTATAGGTGTAAATTAGACCCACCTAACACAATACATTACAGGATACAGTACAGTACAGACATGCCACAGAGAATTTCTAAGAAACAAAATGATAGAAAAGGAGCTGACAAACAGAATTGCAAGGACTTTATATATATATATATATTTCTTCATGGGAAGAAGGGTTAAGCAATGAATACAATTCACTAACTAGACTATAGGTGTAAATTAGACCCACCTAACACAATACATTACAGGATACAGTACAGACTGATGGATGAGTAAAGGACTGGTCATATCATGGCAAGATAGCACACAGATATGTAGTAACAACCTCACTTTTTGATTCTGAATGGCTTCTTATTTGTACTGATAAATTCACACCCAATTAAATATTTCACATGCCATAGCAACTATAACACTGACAATGCAGTTGATGAAAAAAAAAACACTATCAAGAAGATATTAACCAAACAATCACTAAATTACCATAGCAAAAATTTCATATTCTAGTGAAAGTGATATGTCTTAGGAGCTAACTCTAGATGCAAATTTTCAGTGAGAATAAAAAGTTAAAATATGTAAATGTAGGGTTTTATTCCTTTTGCAACTTTTTCCTGTTTCTTTATTATGCAATCCCTGTGCACTCCAAGAAAAACATAATATTTCCTCCCACAAACATCACATCAAATTACTGTGCAAATACAAAACAGAAACAGAAGGAGGCCAACAACCAGGATTCAATGTAGGCAGAAAAGAGAATAACACAATCATAGAAAATGTAAACGGGAAAAAAAAGTACCTGTTGGAAGATGAGGGCACAACACTAATTCCAAACTTTTCAAACTCAGTATATTCAATGCAAGACAAACCATATGTCCATTTTCCATCTAATGTCATCTTCTCGAGTAGAACATTGATGCCTTCTGTCGCACCAGAATTGCGTTTACATGATGCGAATCCTAATTTCTGAAAAGACAACAAACAGAAGACTTGTAATATTGGTTAACAAACCCCAACTTCTGGCCACAACATTTATGCGTCTCTATATAGACATGTTACATCACTAACAAGTTCCTTGGAACTCAGGGACTAGCACAACCATAGAAAAACACCAGTCAACTAATAATGGAAGACTATAATATTCATATCGTAAGAAAAACACAAAAGAGTAAGGTGTATCAAACAAAAAATAAATATATGTTAAACCAAATCATCAGCATTTTAATTAACGCTAGTTGCTTCTGTCTAAAACATGAAAGGAAATCCATAAGATGGTTAGCTGGAGAGAGATGAATGGTAAACTACTGCATAATTTCAGTTGAATTCTGGATAATTATTTTCAAGTACTGGTAATGGTTCAAAAAATTTCAGATAACTTCTCCAGAGAAGTCCATATGTCCAGAAATTTAATTACATCGAGCACCATCATGATTTATAGAGATGTATATATTCACTGTACGAATCAATGATAGTGAGAAATAAGTTTCTTGCCTTTCCATCATGTAAACCAATTCCAGCCAATGACAGTAAAGTCAAATCTGTGGCAGCTACAACATTACTGCAAAGTTGCGGTGTTAGTATATTCCTTTGTTTCGATAGTTACAAGCAAAAACTTGTAAGAATAAAGCTAACCTGATTTGTCTAACAGTTGCTCCTTTTCTTGCATGACGCCGAAACCATTTAAAAACACCTTTATCATGGGCCAATTTCCATATTACACCATGACCTCCAGGCTTACAAACAGGTTCAAATGGCCTTGCTACAATCCACTGACCATTTTCTGCAGTAACAGCTGGAACAAGAGGCTAGCAATTGACAAATAAGTATGAAATACTGTATACTGTAAACTGTCTAAAAAAAAAAAATGGCTATTGGTAAAGAATTAATGCTAGAAACATGCTAGCACTAAATTAACACCTGTTCAAAAAGATAAAAGTTTGATTCTCCTCTTCCAAACCATCCAAGCCTTTTGCAGAGAGATGTAATATGCAAATGGTTGTTTTTTGCTGAGCTTGTCATTATTGCAACAGGAGTGATGCATTGCTTCCCATACAGCTTGAAGTACAAGAACTCCCTAGCCTTTGCAATGTATGAAACTACCACCATTTAGATCATAAATATATTTAATCCCTTGTGTTTTAAGGATTTTTTTCAATTACCATAAATAGGTATTAATGTGATGATTTAAATGTAAAATTGATTTTTGATATAATATAAAAATAAAAATTAAGTATTCGATTTGATGTTTTTTACAGACAAAATTTTGATGAATAGTAAAAGTTTTAAAGAATCCTCCAACCAAACACAGCCCAAATGTACTTAGTTTGATACAGAAAGATTACATACCTGAAGATCCCTTATGAGACATTCCAACAAGGTTCGTCCACAGTACGGAAGCATTGCAGCAGGAAGGCATTCACCTGTTTCTGGGTCAACAAGGCCAAGCCTGTCTGCTGACCCTCCTAGAGGATAAATTTCTCCCAAGTTAGGCAAACCCTGAAAATTGGTTAATCTTTGTAATATCAAATACAAATCCAAACGTACGAAAATAGGAAGGAACATAGTCTCACACTGACCTCAATCCCCCAAAGAGCCGCTTGATGTGCATATTCAGTGTCTTTAGAAAGGTCAAGAACAGAGGGAGGATGAATTTCAACAAACTTGCTTTTTAATAGCCTATTTGTTTGCGAGGACCAATTAATGTTCTGCCCCTCTTGATTTGATTGTGCAATCAGCTCTAATACCATCATCTGATATCTGCAATGGAAACATGGTTAATTTGCTTATCTTAGAAAATTATTTCATATGAGATAAAATTACTGCACCAACTAAAGGTTCAGCATTACAGTTACAATTTGGCATCCTTCAGTCTACAAGAATCCACTTGTGCAAAATTCTCCTTTGCGATAGAGCTTGAGCATCATTAAAATGCAATGGTCATGTGAGGAATAATGCTGAATTTAAAGAAGAAAATAAAACCATCTGCAATGTTTGGTTTTGCATTGCTAATTCTACAACCAAGTACTTCCTCTAACAGAATGCTGAAGCTGAACTGCAGAGAAAGTTCCAAGAACCAATTGTAGCTCGTAAACATTGACGGTGTATTCAACTATCCATGTTTAAGAAACCCCAAGGCAAAGAGTTGTAAAGGGACAACAAAAGTGCACGCCTATAAATGTTATAGATTCATCTAATCAAATGATGTTTAAAACCTGAGTTAAGTGAGTAAGTGCGAGAAGCTGATATTTCCATGCAAAATTTGACTGCATCATGATTACTCATAACATCCTTAAGTAGTGTATAATTCTATAGTTCAATGCACAGATACAACTGCATAGAGCTAATATATTTAATTATCCATCTCTACACACCGGACAGAAGTAATTATCATATAATTTGGCTAATCAAAAGGGTTCCCATAGAGTAAATGGTTACGATCCATGAAAGTAAATATGCAATTAGGTTACATCACACGATGCAAAGTTTGCTTTTGAAGTACAAGAACACAAATAACCTTGACTTCTCAAGAACCGAAATCATCTTCGCGGCGAGAACACAGCATCAATTGTATCAAAGTTATTCTAATTTACCATAACTATAATCTTTTTTAATAGTATACGTTCCCGAAAGCTAGGACCAAAAGCATTTAATAGACAAGCAGTTCTTGAAAAATCAGCATTCACTCCAAACCAAATAAATAGGGACATCGTTGAATAGCAATGTAGCAGAACCACGTTCAATAACACTAACCCGATGATTCCGCCAATGCAATCATAGAATCGCTCAACCTCTCCAAGCATCTTCGCTAGCGACCTCAATGCATCTCTGTCTCTGTCCTTCAAGCCCTGACTAGTACTACTTTCGCCATTTTCAATCATCTCCGCCAACGCATAAAATGCAGCTCGAATGGAACTCCTCCCGAGTTCAGAATCTCCATTCTCCAATTCTTCCCCAAATTCACCCAACACATGAGCTTGACCCGCCGCCACCACGCATTTCAGCAAATACATATCGTGATCGCTCAAACCCACCCCTACAAAATCATTCCCCCGGGACTTGAAAAACGACTTAACCCTAAAATCCGAGTCCACCGCCCTCAACTTCTCCGCCAACGTGCCGCAACCAGCTAGGGTTTCCTTAAGCCCTCTAAGCCTCGCGATTTCTTTCTCAAAATCAAAATCCGGCGGAGGAGCCGCGTATTCCACCAGCGCGGTGGAAACGCGCGTTACACGAGACCATAAATTCCGCGACTGCGAAAACAAATGCAGCTGCAACGGCGACGAAAACACCGAAGAAGATGAAGAAGACAAAGATTTCAAATAATTAAACTGGTGGGACGAATTCCTAAACAACATGAGCGATGGAACCGGCTTCGAATTCCCAGACACAGCCGCCATATTCTGATGCAAAACCGGCCAACCAACGCTCCCCGCCATCGCCGAGTCGGAAGTGACCCTGCAGCACGGAGCCTGCATCCCCGCTTTCGTAGCTGCAGAAAGAAACTACCGACCGAATATGCAGGAAGCATATACTCTACTATACTGGACTTTAGGGGAACAGCGCATTTTAAACTACAGTGCTTCCGGTACAGTACCATACATGACTTGTACGTTCCGGACATCTCGGGGTAATTCGCTCCACCAGCCGTCCGAGAGTACAACACCAGCGAAGCAGGAATTGCAAGAACTGTAAAGAACGTACTGGCGACGATTAACGGTCGAATCATAAAGATAGTCTCGAAACCTCATCTCTTACGCTAGATTTTGATTGGTCAATTGTATTTTCTTTATTTCGGCGTTGTGGTATTCTCCGAACTGGCCGCGCCGGTCCGGTCTGGGCCGGCCCGGTCCACTTCCTTCGTTGACTTAGTAAATCGCGTTTATTACATACATACATACATACATACATATGACCGACCAACACAAATCTTGCCCTTCACTAAAAATAAAAAATAAAAAATAAAAAATAGATTAATGTTAGTATAGAAGTAATCGAGATGATATAGTTAAGATACACAAAATTAAGCACTAGTATAAGAATATGTGTGTAATTAATTAATAATGAATCAGTGGAGTTATAACTAATGGGGTGGTCGCCAAAAGCCTTTCTTCCCAACAAGAAATTGATTTTGGTGAATGTTGGTAGACCAGTGAAGAGATTCCAAGATAGAATTGAGCTTGGTTAGAAGTTCCATGTTGTCCTGAACCACCAGATACCCTTCCGGTCTCAACACACGGTCGATCTCCACCGCCACGTCCACTGCGTCGCATCTGATGATCAACGTAAAACCAACCAGTTCAGTGACAAGCAGTAAACTTTCAGCTGATTGAGTGAGTTCAACGATGATTTACTCGATTGGAACCCTATATATATATATATATATGTTACATTTCAGATGGGTAAGATGATCATTTATTTTCAGCACAACAAAAAAAAAAAGATTCGCCACCTACAAATATCTACCTTTTAGTCAAGTTTTCGAAGAGAAAGCTTGCGTGAAGAAGGTCGTACGTCCGAGGGTACGTGTTGAAAGATTCGCACCAATCATGGTAGATTCCAATTAGCCCTCGGTCGTAAATAATTGGCAAAGTATCGGGTTCGTGGATAGGGATGACATTCATCACCCACACTATCATTTTCATTTTCACTTTCACGAGTGCGGCTGCAAATCTAGACTCCAATGCTTACGTTGTCAATAAGACTATTTTCAACATCAATCAAATAAGCATACTATGTGTCAAAATTTATAGATAAAAACAAACTTACCCTCCATAGCCAGCGTTCATGTCCATGACATTCCTTAACCTTGTCCAATTAAGACCGAGTGCTCCAAGGTACACTTCCGAGACGAGTGCAAACCAATGTCGACTATCTTGTTTGAATGTTTCTTCACTATCCGGCTCATTAGGGAAATGCATAGGCTTATCGGTTAGTCGCTTTGGCCAGACTGACACTCGTTGGCTCGAATCATCTTCAAATGGCACAATGCAATTGTCGAGAGGAGCGTACCTATTTATAAAGGAGAAGTACAAATAGTTAGGACAAGAACAATTACATCGATAGTGAAAAACAAGACAATACCATGAAGTGTTGAGTTTACTACGACGATTGCAAATAGTAGGTTTGTTCACATTTCGATCCTTGTAGCAAGAAGACGAGTTGGGCTTTTGGTATATGGCGAGGCCAATGTGGGACAATGGAAAGTAAGTTTTTGCCACGGTTGTCCAACAAAGTGATTGCGTTAGATCTACCATAGCTGCACAATGTCAAAAATATAAATTAAACACTATACATGATTTTGAGAAGCCGCAGTCAATACTATTTAAGCAATGAGGAGATATTTGTAGCTAACATTGCCAAGTATTGACATGTCTTTCATCCTTTTGGTACACTGGTGTGGCCGACCATATAAAGTATCCTCCGGGCCGAAGAAGTCTATTCAGTTCTAGCAAAGGCTTTCCACCTGTAGTTTTCGTGTTTTTTTTTTCAGTCGAATGAAATTTAATGAAAAATTATATGCACGGTTGTAGATCTTGTACTGATCCGGCCAAATCAATATAGTATTGATTTGACCAAATCAGTATATGCTACAGAGGTGACTAGCATGCATATAATGGCGTTATAAGATAGCATATGCTAAATTATAATATAATATATATTGTATTATAAATATGATGAAATATATATATAATATACGATGATCACCCAATATCATGGTGTTAACTTGACCGGATCAGCAGCTGATTCATACCTATATACACATATGTAACATGATTTAAGTAAATTGTACCATCGGCATCCCAATGAACGCGGCACCTTGCGCAGTGAATCAAGTCAAAAGAATTGTCCGGGAACGGAAGCCTTTGGGTACCGATGACGGCAAGTATTGCGGGAATCCCACGCTCAAGGGCGAATTGGATTTGAGCTTCGTGTTCGTCCTTTGGAGCCATGGACATCGTGATGACATTCTCATCGAGCAATTCACCGCCAAAGCTAGCAACACCACAACCAACATCTAGAACCACCCGGATCCTCTTACCCCATTCGATCCGAGGTAATGTCTAGAATGACAAGACATGGAAAGATCGATGATTATTTGGTGGTCTAGAAAAAACACAAAAATGAAGAAGGTGAAATCACGAACAAATAGTTAATTTGTTTTACTATCCTAAATCTAATTACCTTCTCGATGGATTCAATGTAATGCTTGACTCCATCGCGAAACTGCGTGCCGCCCCCGGGAAAGTAAAAGTATTCGCCTCTTCTTGCAACCCAACGTTGGTCCTTCTTGTATTCGATGAGCTTAGGATGAGGAACATTGTTGTACCATATCTTAACAAACAAAAAGAAATAGAGAAACACTAAATCAAACAACATATGTAATAATGATCATAGGCAAAAACATGTTTAAGACAAGACAATCAATCCTAGAGGCAAGTAAGAATCAACATTAAACTCGTGAACATAAAGCTTACCACCAAAGAACGAAGGATCTCACCATGTCCTTGCTCTGCGGCCACGTCACCGGAATTTTGTAGCCGTTGGGCAGCGGAACGAGGCAACGGAGGCTCGGCAGGGGGCAATGCCGTTCCCGGTGCTCCATGCGCTTTCGGGACTTCAATCTTTTTATGGCTGACCAATTATCAAGGCAGGGGATGTAGTCCACCGCCACCGGGCCTGTGCACAGCTTCCATTTCACATCCGCCGCCGTCTGATTGGCGGTCGGATTGCTGCTTGTGTTGGCGATTGCAGAGTTATTATTGGCGTGGATTGATGTGTTGGAAAGTAGTGATGGAATTTGTGATTCGTTAGCGCGGAGGTCGTCGGAGACGGCGGTGTTTATCGGCGGAATTGCGGAAGGGGAAGGGGAGTGGGTGCTGGTTTCGGTGGAGGCGTTGGCGGAAGGCACGGCGGCGATGCTTTGATCGGAAATGTGGGATTGGTGGTGATCGGCGGCGCGGGGGAGATTGGCGGCGATCGGAAAAGGAATTGGGGAATCGGAGACGAGGAGGAATGCGAGGAGGAGGAAGAGGAGAAGGAAAGAGGCCAAGAGGAGGGGGATTTTCTGATGGTTTGGGAGCATCATCGGCGGCGGCGGCGGCGGTGATCCAACGGTGGTGGTTGTGGGATGAATTGGGCGTGTACGTACTTGACCTTTGCCTAAAAAATAACGCAAAATGATAATAGAAAGAAAATTGAGAACCGGTTTTATGGAAGAACTGCAAAACAATCGTTCTATCTTTTAGTTTGTTTATTTGTTTTATTTAATTTAAGATCTTATAATATTTATTTTTTTTAAAAAAAAATAGTGAACTATCTCATGATTATTATTGTATTCGTTCAACTTAAAATGTCTATAAAAATAATTATTATATAATAAAAATAATTAAATATTTAATTAAAATTAATAAAATTATAAATTATAAAATATAAAATTAAAATATATAATCATATTTAATAATTAATAATAAATGATATAAAACTAACAAAAATAAAAATAAAAAATAAACATAAAAAAAATATTTTATTTTCAAGAAACATAAATATGAAGTAATCAAATTCAAAATTAAATTTACTTGAGAGAATAAAAAGATTAAAATGTTTATTTAGTAGTTATTTAAAATTAATTTAAAATATTTGTTTAAATAATATTTTAAACGATATTTTGTATTTTAAATTTAAAGTATTTTATATTACAAAAAATACAATGATATTATTATTAACGAATATTAAATAATAATAGTAATTAACGATGTATGCATATATAAATATTTATATATTTATCCAAATAATCAAAATTATCCAAACCCTCCATTTAATGTCTTATTTTGTTTTATTAGAGGAGAAACTGAGCAAATAAAGTAAAAAATCTACTCTTAAATTATAAAGAAAACAAAATAAAGAATAAAAACAGGGAAGGTTCAAAACCTCTTTGCAGGCATGGTGGAGCTGTTGTTGTAGGTACTGGTTTGGCTTCTCGATCAGGTTGAAAATCAGTTCGGTGCTTTGATCAGCCGCGTGGTAACCAGGAAACAGGCAGCCTTATTGGGGTGTTCTGATGTTATGTGAAGCTTTCCTCACTCCGATATATGCGGTGATTTATTTTCTTCTTATCCGTACTGAGATCTGATTATTGAGTCTCGTTCTGCTGTTCTATTCGAATTTCTGTGCCATTTTTGTATGGTATGTGCAGTGTCGGTTGAAGTTCGGTGGAAATGGAATTTAAGGTGCAATTGACTTGATTAAGTGTGCGAATTTGGGTGTAATCCTTAAGAAGGTGAGGATGGAGGGGAAACATCTCGGTAGACATAGCGTCTGCGAACTATTTGGGTTTAAGAAACCATGGGAACAAGAGTTAGAATTCCAGCTAGGGGTTTAAGATTAAATTTGTATTTGTATAATCATGGTCAGTTTGATTGCTCAAAATCCATGTTCAAAATAACCTCTTAGGCAATTTCTTTTTCTGGCGTTAGTATTTTCACTTAGGTAAATTTATCAATTGTTTTCTGTTAGCGTTTTGTGTGCTGTATTATGTTGAAGTTCAGTTCTATAGGGAAAATCTCTGTTAATTTGGTTTGTAGGACTTAAAATATTGTGATGGAATGGTAATTTGAACATCTTATAAAATGTAGAGCATCTATCTGCAAATTCAGGGTGAATGAGAGGTTGATGAATTATCTTCTTGATTCGGCGATGCTTTGAATGAAGCTGTTGTTTCTAGTGTTCAACCGAAGTTATCAATTTTAAATTTCATTTGTTGTAACCTCCCTTATTCTTCTTCAGGATATTGTGAGGATGCTGAAGCTTGTTGGTTCTTTTTGTTCTCAAGAGTTTTATATTTTGCCTAGAAATTTTGTAGAAAGAAAATAGGAACCACTATTATATTGACCGGTGGTAAAGTAGTTTAATTATGTCTCATATTTGGAAATCTCTGAATTTATGTATTGTGATGATAACATGTGTTCTTCCTCCTGTTATTATTGTTTTTTGTTGTCGATATTCGTTTTCTCTGTCACTATTTTGTTAAATCATTAATTTGCAATTTCACTTATATGAAGAATGTGCCTTTAAATGTCACGTCGTGTGTGAATTCTTCAGGACTGATTTCACTGATACTAGTTTTAGTTTTGCCTGCAATTGAGTGTAGAGCTAACATGGCCTATTGCTTTGGTTATAACTTGTGATGAAAGGGGTAGCAGCATTGAAGCCAGGATCATTTCAAGTGCCACTTTCGATTTCGGATAACATGGTCGTCAATAAACTTGCAGAACTTGTATCTTCTGTGGCAACTTGTTTGTCACCTGCGAAGGCATCTGTTATTTCATATAAATCACCCGGATTACCTCCCATTCATCAGTCTAAGAGCGACACCTTTTCCGTCACAGAGAATAATAATAATTTCAGACTTGCGGCATCCCTTCAAAATTTTTCAGCTTTCCAGCAAATTGATCGTGAAGGCGATCCTAACCCTGATTTAGAAAGAAGTTTAGGTCATAAATTACCACCAATTTTGTTGAAGCAAGAGAATGTTGTCTCGAGTTTTTCCAAGGAGAAGGGATCGCCCATTTATTCGGGGAGGAGTAAGTGGGTACGAGTGAGCTGTCTTCTCCTTGGCTTATCGTTGTTTGCTTGCCTATGTTTTACCCTAGTAATTTTTTGCTTGAATTGGTTCAGAGGACCATCCAAGTATTTTGTTGTACTCGACTGTGGTAGCACAGGGACTCGTGTATATGTATATCAGGCCTCTGTTAACCACAAGAAGGACAACAATCTTCCTATTCTATTAAAATCATTGCCTGAAGGTTTCCAGTGGAAATCTGGAAGGCAAAGTGGGCGAGCTTACAATCGAATGGAAACTGAACCAGGATTTGATAACTTGGTCCGTAATACCTCTGGGTTGAAGAAAGCTATAAAACCACTTATTAAGTGGGCCGCGACCCAAGTTCCTAAAGGATCGCATAAGTCTACTGCTCTCTTTCTATATGCCACAGCTGGAGTGCGTCGGCTACCAAGTTCAGACTCTCGTTGGCTTCTTGATAGTGCATGGTCAATTTTAAAAGAGTCGCCCTTTCTATGCAAAAAGGAGTGGGTAAAAACTATCACAGGTATGGAAGAAGCTTATTATGGATGGATAGCTTTAAACTATCATACTGAGGTTTTAGGGTCCATTCCTAAAAAGGAAACATATGGTTCACTCGACTTAGGTGGTTCGTCCCTACAAGTTACTTTTGAAGGCAAACTACATGGCCGGGATGAAACAAGCTTGAAGCTGAGCATTGGACCGGTTAATCATCATCTCAGTGCTTATTCTTTAGCTGGGTATGGTCTCAATGATGCCTTCGATAGATCTGTTGCTCATCTTCTGAAAATGCTTCCTAAGGTTGCTAATGCAGATTTGGTCCATGGAAAAGTTGAAATCGAGCATCCTTGTTTGCAGTCTGGTTACAAAGAACAATATTTATGCTCCGAGTGTGCTTCCATTCGGCTAAAAGATGGAAAACGTCCTATAATTAGGAAAAGAGTAGGTAAGGGGCGTAAATCTGGTGTGCCAATTCGGCTTATTGGAAGCCCGAAATGGGAAGAATGCAGTGCGCTGGCCAAAGTTGCAGTTAATTTGTCTGAATGGTCTGATCATAGCACCGGAATTGACTGTGAGCTCCAGCCATGTGCACTTGCAGATAATCTACCTCGACCGGTTGGCCAGTTTTATGCTATGTCTGGTTTCTATGTGGTATACCGATTTTTTAACCTGACTTCCGATGCTGCTCTGGATGATCTACTGGACCACGGCCGAGAATTTTGTGGAAAACCTTGGGATGTTGCAAAGAAAAGTGTTGCTCCTCAGCCATTCATCGAACAATACTGCTTCAGGGCCCCATATGTTGTTCGCCTCTTGAGAGAAGGATTGCACATTAACGATCACCATGTAAATATTGGTTCTGGAAGCATCAGTTGGACCCTTGGGGTCGCTTTATTTGAAGCCGGAAAGGTGTTTCCATATGGAGGAAAAAATCACAGCTATCAGATTTTGAGGGTTAAGACGCATTCGTTCATTCTTTTTGCGGTGTTGTTTACTTCATTATTTGTTCTTTACATTGCATTTTCTTGGGTCAACACTTCATGGTTGCCAAAGTTCTTCAGAAGGCCTTATCTGCCCATTTTGAGACATAACAGTGCGACATCAACATCCATGCTCAATATTCCAGCCCCTTTCCGGTTTCAGGGATGGAGTCCCGTCAGTGCAGGTAATTAGTTCTTCCTTTCTTGATCTTTTGTCCTTATTTAGCAATGATCCCGGGCGATGCAGTCGTGATATTTCATTCCCTTTGTCGATGTATATGCATGATTTCCTTAGTAAGTCTTTAATTATTTTGATTTAGGTGATGGAAGGATTAAGATGCCACTTAGTCCTACAGTTTCGAGTACTCAGCAAAGACCATTTGGCCCGGGATTCGGTTTTGGAAATGGGGCATTTCAGTTTGCTGAATCGCGATTTTTCTCATCGTCTAGTAGTGCATCGCATAGCTATTCGTCAGGCAGCTTAGGACATATGCAATTGGACCATTCCTTCTGGACACCCCACAGAAGTCAGCAGCGGCTTCAAAGTAGGCGGTCCCAATCGCGGGAGGACCTGAATTCTTCAATTGGTGACGCCATGTGCCCGCGCATGCACACTTAGCTAAGGTACGCGTTGCCCTTTTTTTTATTTACCTTGGTCGGAAGATTCATTAGGAATGTGCATACATACAAACATAGGAAGTTAACTGACTTGTGTTAAGGTGTTGAATTGTCGAAAGGTTACCACGGTCCTTTTGTCGTTCCTCGGAAACGATAGGATTCGCTTCATAGAAGTAAGGAAGAAAGCTGAATAGGGGAAATTTTTACGGAGAAAATCAATCTAGTATCTATTAGTACTATGCGGTGGTGTTGTTCATAACTTTGTATATAGTCTCAATGCTGATTGTTCTTCTTCTTCGAATTCTGACAGTGGATGTATATGTATATGTATAAGACTTACATACTGACAGTCTAGGCAGTTTAGAGTGAGAGTTAGAATAAGAGTAGTTCCGATGCTAGTGTTACAGTATTTATTACATACGATCCCAAAATAATTCATAGCTGCTTTTTCGATTTTACGTGGTATACTTTTAATACATCGGTGTGCACTATTTTGATTCAAAGAAGCTGTAAATATTTTAGGACATTTCAAAATGAAATTTACAGTAAATAAATTGGGATGGATGGAGTGTTATTATAGAGGTGTGTTTTATTTCTACATGTGCTTTTTCAAAAATATTAGGATTTAAGAAATATGATATACAATAATAATAATAATAATAAATGAAAATACACAGACAGTCGATCAAATATATATATAGTATATCGTTTTTATAATATTTTTACAAATTCTTTCGTTTTTCATAATGAAAACATGACACAATGTTTAGAGCATGATATACCTACCACAAGGATGTACCTTAGGACATTTACAACACAAGCAGATAGCAATTGGATTAACATAAAACAAACTTGAGAAACTCTAAAGACTGAAGAGAGTGCAATGAACAAGCAATTCTACAAGAGCCAAGGCCAGAGACTACTAATCATTAAAAACTCGAACTCATCCTTGGAGTTCGGCACCCTATAAACCAAACAATTTCGGCACCGGTGGAGTGAGAGATGAGTCTTGAGTGTGGGTATTTTATTTATTTATTTTGTTTAATGTTGTAGCTTTAGTTATTGTGTTTTAGATGATTTAATTTAGCAAAATTTAGTTAAGTAGGTATGGTTTAATGATATTAAAGTATAATTAGGTTTAATATTTTATTTTTAATTTTATATGTAAAATAATACGATGATATTCGTGTACTAAATGTGACTAAATAAATATTAAATAGTATAAATTTATGTTTGAAATTATAAACAAGCAAATCCCAACTGAATGCACGTTTCTGCCGGCGAGATTTGCTTTGATTCGAATGAATTGAGTTTATTTAACAGTGGTTTGATACCAATATTATTTTTATTGGTAACTCAAAAAATAATCTAGATAAAACATAAACCATAGAAGAATAATATGTTTGTTTGATTGTAGTTTTAAAAAATAAAAAATAAAATTGTTGATTTTAATTTTTGGTTTAGTTGTATTTTAATTTAATATTTTATAAAAAAATAATAATAATATATTTTCATTAACAATAAATTAATCATATCAATTTCAATTTAAAATAGTAAAAAAAAAAATGTTTTTATTTACAATTAATGTCATACAAAACAAACAAGTAGAAAAATATAAACAAGCATCACCAAATTAGGGGTAAATTGCACAATACAATCAAATTTGAATGATTAGAAATGTGTTTACAATAACTTTGGGTCATCATCAGCTTAAGTATCTTATGCTTAATCCCATCCAAGGTTAAATTAGAAAAAGCTTTAATTGAAAGTCACTCACAAAATATACACAGATACATACAAATCTCACACGTTTGAGATCAAACCAAATCCTGATGGGGAGGATGAATAGAATAACCAAAGCGATTCTGTGCATCGTCAATATTGATTAATTGATTCTCAAGTAAGAACTGAATGCAGCAGCAACCATATTAATTAGATGTTAGAGATAGATTTTTAATTTACTCGGAATTTTTCGGCGATCTGAGCCAACGATTGCAGATTGCATCTCACGATGGTATCCACGAACGCACACGTTTCCTCCGGCGTGTTCCCCGCCGGCGTGTCCACCACGTACGATTCCACCACCACCGTACCGCCGCTCCTCCCCTCCGCCGCGTGGAGCGTCGTCACCGACCGGTAGTTGTGCAGCCGATGATCGCCGCCGACCACGCTGAAACTCATCACGTGCTCCGCATCGTCCAAAATCTCCAACCTCTCAGTGCTCTTCCCTGCCGGCAGTCCAGACACCACGCGCACCTCGCGCAGAGTTCCGACGTCGCCGTCCCCAACGATAACGTCGCAGCTCTTCACAAAATGCTTGTACGCCTGCGGCTTGTCGAACCGCCGCACCACCGACCACACCGCGTCCACCGAGGCGTCGATCGTGCGCACCACCGCCGAGCAGCACTGATTCTCCGCCACCGCGTGCGTATGGCGGCGCACCACATTCTCAGGCACCGATCGATCCTCATCCGACACAGGACAATACCAGATCGGCTTGGATTGCTGCTTCTGGCGCACTCCGCCACCGCCACCGGTTATGACATCGATCCGGCGAATCTGAACCGAAGAAGGCATGGTTTTCCGGCGCAAATTTCTCCAAAATCCGATGGCAATAACAGTAACTACTCTACCAACGCAGCCACGCCGGTACATATATAAATAAATTGGAGAATTGAAATTTTCTGGAGCTAGTTGCATTATAATTTATCATTTTGGAAAGTAGAAACAATCAATCAATGAATGAGATGAGATTGCGAGGGGAGGGGGATGCGCAAGTTGCAGTTACAGTTGCAGCTGCAGCTTTTCTTCGAAGTCGGCCACCATTCAAAAGTGCCCCCCGTGGAACCCTATAATTACGTGATCTGCCTCCCTAAAACTGTCTCCCTTTCTTCTGTAATGACGATTATGCCCTTCAACCTACTATATACGCAATTACCTATTTCTTCCCTAAAGTAGCATACGACGCCGTTTGACTTGGAGTTTAAGCCACTGCTTACCCTTAAGCCTCTTTCTCTATTTTTAATCCAATTAAATATTTGAATTAATTTATATTCATTTTTGTAAAATATAAAAATTATATCTAATTCAAATCGTTATATTAAATGTGTATTTATACCCCATTAAATAAATATTTGTCTAATTTAATTTTCAATATCCAACATCCAAACAAACACGCCTTCAGATTATATTTGTCTTTTTGTTTTTGAAATTTTTATTATTAAGTATTGAAAATAGTAAGGATGTTATTAATATATTGTTTATTTTTGTAAATATATTATAAAAAAAAAAAAAAAAAACATTATATTTGTATTGACAACATAAATATGAAAAAAGAAAAAATGAAAGCAAAGTCGGGCTTACATTCTTCACTCTTTTCAAAAAATAAAAATAAAAACACCTCAAAATTTTAATATTCTCTAGTGGATAATTAACCCACCTTAGTATATAAAATCATCAACCATCTTAGTTATTAAATTAATTGTTGAATATTAAAGTGCAATTGAATTGCATCTAAATCTGTGGGCTAACCCTAACCCTAACCCTAACCCCAACCCCTGTTTTACATCTTAACAATTATTTAATTCAATTTGCTTTTGGTACACAATTGAATCAATTCATGCAATATAGTATATATATATAATTCGTCCTTTTGTCAACTTTTAACAAATCAGTAATAGTACTACTATTTTTGTTTAATTTCTCCCTTTGGAAAATCGATTTTTGGCCTTGAATTTTTTATTGGAAAAGAATAGTGGGTTTTTGGATAACCTATGATATGTAATCTGTTTAAGAAAAAATTAACAAAAGAAAACGGCATAAACGAGTGGCAATCAATTAAAA
Organism: Andrographis paniculata; assembly: GCF_009805555.1. Lineage (NCBI taxonomy): Eukaryota > Viridiplantae > Streptophyta > Magnoliopsida > Lamiales > Acanthaceae > Andrographis > Andrographis paniculata. The sequence continues at coordinate 4,499,779 of NW_026137502.1, read as the reverse complement.
ATTAAATTACATCATTTCTTCTTTAATTATTTTTTAAAATAACATGTATTCATAGATTTTTGAGACTATATATTCACATATTTGTTTGTCATTCATTTCGAAATAATTCATATTCTCATTATCTTTTTCTGACTTATTTTGAGATAATTTAAAATTTTAAAGTGTTTTTGCGACTTTTTTCGACGACAATGCTCTCAATATACTTTTTGGTGATGGATTTTGAGATAATATATATTGAACTTTTTTTTCATAATTGGTTTCGAGATAATTCAAACTCTCAAAGTAATTTTTATAACTTTTTTCATGACAATTTCTACACTTCTATTCTCGCTGCGTTTCGAGACAAATATGCGATAATATATTGTCATGAAATAACTTTCAAGATTATAGTCGAGATAAATTGTCGTCGCAGTGATGTTTCAAACTAGGGTTAAGATACTAATTATTATCAAAAAAGATTTGTTACAATCTTTGAGACAATTTTTCAAAATAAATTAGCATTTTTGTGATAGTGCAAAAATAAACCCACCCCCCCCCCCCCCCAAAAAAAAAAACTAAGGAAAAAAAATTTGCGATAACTTTGTGGATGAAACTCTCCTCGGACGATTCATTGGACTTCATTGAACTTGCATTTAAATGCTTCAACATTATTTTGATAATATTTATCTATGTTTTCATGTCTCTATTATGTTTCAATAACCTTTAAACGATCTTTTTTAAAACATGATAATAAATCTTGTTATATGATCAATAAATTTTGTTAAATGACCAACTAATCTATCACCAATAAAATCGGTTGATCTTTCTCTAAATCTCTGAGCTGGTCATATTATTGGATCAATTTGCATTGTTTTTTTTTTTTATCTATTTTTATCGAAATAATTTTATGTGACAACATTTATATATGCTATTGTTTTTATTTATATTTCTCTATTTCTAATTCTACAAATTAATTTCTCTCTTATTGTTAGGAGTTTTCTTTTCATCTCTTTTTTTCATGCAATATCATTATGTATTTTAAATTATTTACAATTAATAAAATTAGACTTTGAAATGAATAAACATCAACTTCTCAGTCTAATAGTCTAATAGCTGTAATATTCCTTCAACCTTAATAAAAAAAAATTCATGATATTTACTATTGAGATTTTACTCTGTTCTAAGTTAAGTTTTAACGTAATACTTCCTCCGTCTCATTGAAATAATATGATTTTCTATTTTCGTTTGTCCCAAAATAAGGTTATCATTTAGTAATTGTACTACCTACCTAATATAATAAATATCTTTCCAATTTAAATTATATTTTTGTCTTTTTCACTACAATTCTCTATAATACTATTATTCAAAAATTTACGTGTAAAAAATAAGCGGCAATCTTTCTCCGGGGGAGTATATATTTTATTAAAAATAAATTTAAAAATTATATTTGAATATTTTACAAACAATAAAGTAATTGCTCTTAGGGTGCTAACATCATCCTGGTAATTTAATATAAATTGTCAATAGTGAAGTTACATGATTATTTAACAATATGTCCTAATAAAATCAATATACTTTTCAACATATTGCATTATAATTATTCAAAAGTTTGGATGTGTATTCAATCGGGATTTCAATAGATTTTTTTGGATTTTAAAAAGTCTATAGATTTTTGTAAATTTAGAAAATCCACGGAGTCTAAGCTGAGTTTGATGGATTTTAGTAATTGATTTACATGAATTTGTATATAGATTGAATTCTTTATAGATTTATTTGAATTTTGTGGGATTATAAAAAAATCTTTTTATGAATATATAATTATATAAATTTATATCAAACACAAATTTTATAAATATAATATATTTATAATTAAAAAATTTACTTATATATTATTAAAACACAAGTTTTATAAATGTAATTAAAATTATTATATATTATTATATTTTTATAAAAGAAAATTTAATACTATTAATATTTTATAACGTAGAAGCATTGTAACATATGTAATAATATTATATTATTTATTAATATTTTAAATTTTATAATTTTAGTATTATATTATCATTCAATATATCAAATTAGTTTTATATTTTTTTATTAGTTATTATTATTATTTATATAATTTTTTATGTAAAAAATAAATACGTATATAAATAAAATAAAAAACATAATTTACGATTTTTTGAAAAAATATTAAAGTAGAAAATTAAATAAATATAAATTAACGGTTCAACGAAAAATATATATTGAAATATTTATTCAACTGTCATCAGAATGACAATATAATATATTCGAAAATTGAAAAACGAGACTGACACCGGAATGACAATATATTATATTCGATAATTGAAAAAAAAAAACACCGGAATAATAATATATTTTATTTGATAATTGAAAAGAAAAGACGACCGTAATACATATTTATTATGATAATAATATTTTTTAAAATTATATTTATAATATAAAACTATATATTAAAAAAAAATTGATAATAATTCGCTAATATATTTTAGTTTTTAATTATTATTTTTATTAAAAAATATAATAATATTAATAAATATTATCATATTATTTATCACTTATACAACAATAAAAACAACAACAACAACAATAACAACAACAACAACAACAACAACAACAACAACAACAACAACAACAACAACAATAATAATAATAATCCATCAAAATCTCTACTTATGATTAGAGATTTTATACTATACAAAATTTTCACAATTTTTCAGTAAAATTCATTAAAATCCACGGACTTTGAAAGTGGATGTATTGTTGAATACCTTGAAATTTTAAAAGATTTTTAAAAGTATGTATTGAATACCTCCAGATTTTAAAAGATTTTTAAAATTTTAGATTGAATACCTCCGAATTTTAAAAGACTTTTAAAAATATTGATTGAATACACCTAAATTTTAAAAGTCCAACAAAATCCTACATAATCCAGATTGAATACACTCCCCTTATGTAATGTAGGTTAATATTACTCCCCATTGTATAAAAATAGACTTATTTGATTTGGATATAAATTTTAATTGGTACGTACTTTATGTCTTTTACAGTAAGGTTGTGTTTGTTTGGAGGATTTGTTAGGATTTTAACTATTCATTCCTTTTTTTTTTTTCTAAAAATATCAAATCAAATATCTATTCTTTATTTTTTATATTATATTAAAAATTATTTTTACATTCGAACCATCACATCAATATCTATTTATATCACATCATACAACTATTTCAATTCAAATTTCTTACTATTCAAATCCCCAAACAAACACACCCGTAAAAAAAAGATTCAAAAAGAAAAATGTATTGATTTTTTTATTAAAACAAAAAATAGACAATTTTTTATAATAGACAAATAAAAAAAAAATGAACTTTTTTTTTTATAACCGTGGGAATACATTATATTTTGATTGTAAATTTAATTTTTGATATAATATAAAAAATAAAAATTAAATTTAAATTAAATATTAATCGAATAATAGAAAATACCTAAGAATCTCTACATAATGTAACGTTCCATTATTGAATCTTACACTGAATTTAAAGTGAAAACTGAGATACTCATCACATGGACTAGAACCCTACCTCCATTCATAAGTGGAAAATTAGGTTAGGCTGTGATTGTTTTGCCTGTCGAGCTTTGTTTGCTTTGATGGGGGTTTATCTAGTGCGTACTTTCTAATAGCGTTTGTGGATTCTCACGTCATAAAAAAAATAATAAATTAAGTTAGGTTGTGATTGTTTTGGCCAGAGTTTTATTATTTATGATTTTTTATTCTTTAAAAAACTAAAATAAATTTATATTTGTATATTATATTAAAAATATTATATCAATACATATTTATATCATAATATCAAACAACTATTCTAATTCGAAATTCAAACTTAACTCCAAAATATCCACAAACAAACACACCCTAAGAGTTTGCATCGTGTGTTTGTTTTTTGTTTAGGTTTTAAAGGGAAAAAAAAATTATGTAAAACATAAAGAATTGTGTAGATAATATATAAATAATGAGTATGTATAATATATTACTCTCTTCGTCCCATGTATCATGGGCGTATTACTGTAGATACGGAAACTTAGATAAAGTATAATTAATAAGTAATTAATAAGTGTATTAGTAAAAATAATTATTGTATAATAAATATAATTGTGGATTAAGATTACGATATAACTAAATAGTTTGATTAAAATTTAAAAAATTATAAAATTTAAAATGAGATTAAAGTGTATAATTATATATTGCCAAAAGAAGAATTAACAAATTATGTGAGACGGACAAAAATAGAAAATAAGGACAAATTATGTGAGAAGATAAAGTAATTTTTAGGGGGAATTGTGTTAGAAAAATCTTACAAAAGAAATAAACCCGTTTTTGTAGTTATGTTTTACTCTAAATATATTATATTTAAAGATTATAATATTTCCATTTAAAAATATAGACATGTTTTTTTGAATTATTATTTAAAGTAATTATTTAAAACCTCTTTTTATCTTAAAAAATAAAACCAAAACGACCAAAAATATCCAAGGAAAAAAAACAAAAAGACACAATTAAAACTAATAATCTAGTTCACATACAATGTATGTAGTACAATTGAACATTGGTACATGCATGAACTTGATTCAAAAATAAAAATAAAATAAATGGTGGATTAAAGAAATCGTAGATCATGTAATTTTATTCCAATTTCAACCTGCCCACTAATTTCTTATACTTAGGTTGTTTTGGCCATTTCCGTACACACACACATATACATATACATATATATAAATATATATATTTATTTACCTATACTCCCACAAATTGCTTTTAATCTATTCTCCTTAATTTAATTTAACTAAAATATGTCGAAGTTTTGGTTGTCACTTTCGAAGATTTATATGAACATCTCATTTCAAATATTGTAGATGACTATAGTGATTGTAGGACTCATTTATTATTTTATTGGATTGAATAATTCCACTATTCTTATTTAAAATATTTGGGTAGTATGTCACTTAATTTGCAAGTGTTTATATAAATTAGTTGATATAATTGTAATATGAATTTCTTTTATAGAATAATTGTGTATATGTATGGTGGCAGTTACAGTGAAATATGTTGTAATTTATCTCAATATTAATATAATGTAAATGTTAATTTAACGCACCATATATATATATATATATATTTTGACATCATCTCAAAATATATATATATATATATGTGTGTTTATATTGTTAATGATATAAATGATTGCAATTACTTAAAAATTTATTATTCTATAAAATATTTTTGTGTACCGCACATACGATATAATGAATATAGTAAATGTCAATCTTGTATTGTTATCTGCAATAAGGAACCCTTCTCAAAGTCTTAGTCAAAAAAGTGAAAGGAATTTAATAGAAAAGTGTTCATATCCAAAATCCAAAAAGTTACCTTAAAAATCCCGAATTCAGATTTGGATTCATTTAATTTTTAAAATCGGCATTATTTATAAATTATTTATCAGAATCTTTTCAATTCATATCCTATTTTTATTTCCCAAATATATCCATCCATACCAAAATTAATTTTCAGTTAAAAAAGATTTATGGAGTATTAGAATTATTGGGTCTAAAATAGCCCATTATTTAATATGGGCTATTAGGTAAGTAACTACAAACGGAATGATAGCACTATACTAATTAGCCCATCGAGTACATATATGATCATCTTTTACAAATTGAATGCATAGAAAACTAAAAATAAAATAAAATTGAATATATTAATAAGTATATAAATAAGATATTATAAAATTAAAACAAATCAAGTCATAGTGTTTTCATTTATGATCAATTAGTTTAGTTTAAAAAATGGATTTAAATCTCATGTACTAAGAGATAATATTATATGCGTCGAATACCCCAAACATCACGATGAAAATAGATACACAACCTAGGAGAATGAATTTCAGCAATTAAAACTCACACTATTTGATATAGTTGCATCTATCCAAACAGACTTTCCCAAGAAAAAACTACTACTATTGTGTTTGTGTCTGTGTCTGTGTAGAGAGCTGCAAGAAAGAACCTGTCAGTCAGTAGCCATCAGTCTTTGCACGTTTTCATTCATCCATTAACTTGAACTGAGTCCGAGTCCAGTTCCAGTTCAAGCAGCATATCATCCAACGAGAACTTGTAGCAGTCTTCCAGTCGTCCCGGTTTCAGGAAATCGAATCCGCCATCGAATCCATTACCAGCTTCATCCATTCCGTCAGCCAGCAGCTTCGATTCTGTGTTCGGATATGGCAAATTCGGAGGTTGTATGTCACTGCATTCTTTATCCAATTCCTCGTGCTTCACATGTTGCAGCAATCGCCAGGCGGGAGCTCTTTCATTGACAACATTAACAGGTTCCTTGGCTGTGCCGTGCTGTTCTTGCTTCAGGGGATTGTGATCTTCTTGCTCCTCATTGTTACTCTTTACGCTGGATGCAGATGTAGTTGGCAATGAAGATGACGAATCTTTAGCATCGGATGGAACGGAGTTCGGGAAGTTAAGGCGTGCCCGAGGGCCATACATGGCTCTAGCAGCTTCGTCATAAGCCCGAGCAGCTTCATTTGAAGTGGCGAATGTGCCCAACCAGAGGCGGCTTCCCCTGTCCGGCTCCCTGATCTCCGCCACCCATTTACCCCAAGTTCGCTGCCTCACGCCCCTGAAGTTGCAGCACGCATTCTCAGGACCGCCCTTGCCCTTCATACAACCTTTCTTGGATCCTTTGGCAGGTGTTTTCCGCACCAGCTTTTCTCCATTGTCGAGAGAAGTGAGTCTTACATTGTATTCCTGCCACTTTGCAAGCGTTTCCTTCACATATTTGGTTCCGAGCACGCGACTTCTGGATTTCCTCTTTCGAGTACAATCCACAGGTTGAGAAACTGCATTAGAATCTTCATCAAACTGAGCCATCTTTGAGAACCGTCTGCAATAAGAACAATAATGGCTTCCGATCAAAAAAAGAATAATGGATTCCGATCATAAAAGTTCAATCCGATCAAGAAAACAATGGCTCGAGCATTTACTTAATCTAGGTAAGGTTTTTTAGAAATATCCAAGCAGTAGTTATAGTGCACTTGCAGCAACAATAAGACGAGTGACTGTAGCGAATGTCTTTCAGATTAAAGTGAAAATTTATCCCTTGGAGCTCAACATTTTGCATCCCAAAGCTTAAACAAGAATCACTGATGTAGAGCTCTCTTCGCGATATGTATATATGTTCTTCACTCATTTTAGCAAATTATGAAGCGAAAATGGAGGCAACTCAGTTCACACACGAGGAAACCATGCTCTCCAAGGAGATTCTTTCCGGCGTTGCGAAAGAAAAGCAAAAAAGGACTAACCAAGCGTTATCCGAAACATATAAACCAATCCAAATCTCAGAAAATCAAAAACCTAAATAAACACACCATTCAACTGCCGAAAACCATCATCTGCTCAATCAAACTCCAAATACGAAAAATTAAAAAAATAATAATAATAAAAAAATGGCGAAAAAAAAGAAAAGTAGAACAACCGCCAGATATAACTCTCAGTTACGAATTTCAAACCAGCATACCTCGCACGAATCCTTTCCGAAATGCCTCCTTCCTTCACCAAACCCCAGCAATTCCCTTCATCCCTCACTCCAGCACCGCACGCGTTCCGCCTTTTCCAATTCTCCAACACACCAGAGCAATGCTTCGGGGACCGTGATTTTTCCTCCGGCAGTAGGTTTCAATTACGTGTATCGGCGATCGAAAATTCTGGTTTCGATGGAGGTGTTGGGATATTTATAGCCTTCTAGATATTTTCTCGTAGCGCCCACCCCCCAAGGATCGTGCTGCCTTCGGATTTCATACTGACTGATGACGTGGGCTACAAGACTACCACAAGATTTGCCACGTGGCATAAAGCCACGCGTACCGCACATCTGTGATTCGGCTTTTGGGTTTCTCTCTCACAAAGCGTCTGCTGTTTTTGCTTCGGGGCGAAGCTTGATTTCGATTATTTCCTTTTGACCCCTGTCTTTTAGCCAAATTAATGAAATGCCCTAGCTTCGAAACCATCAATGTGTGCGCCGCTCTTTCTTAGCCACCAATCCAGACTTATATTCATATACTTATAAGTTTATTCATTAAAAAACAAAAAAAAGAATTAGATTAAATGTTGGGTTATGTATAATAATATAATATACATTTTCTTAAAATTAAATTTAAAATTTATTTTATGTCGATCATGAAGTACTAGTGTACATACAATGTATTTGTGAATGCAATATCGTTTATTCAAAGCTATACACTTGTGTTGTATTCCTTCCTCTAAATATAGACATGCAAAATATCAATCAAACATTCGATTCTAACACCTAAATCTCAACAATCCATCTCTCATTACTTTGTCTCTGTGTCTCATTTCTATTAAAAAATTTGACCCAACTTAATTTGACGAATCTCTTTTAATAAATATTAATAATTGGTCCACTTTTTAACCTGATTCTCGGACCCGATCCAATCTCAAACTCAAACTCTTTAATCCAAATTCAAACCCCAAGCCCAAAATTTTTTACCCTAACCCATTTTGTTAGTGAAAAGTTACAACCAAATTAGTTAATTGGTTTTTGATGGTTTTTAGATTAAGTGTGTGAGTCCATTAAGGAGGAATAGAGATACGGAGAGGTGAAAGGAGCAATGGAGCAAAGGAGATGAGAGTAGAGAGGTGAGTTCCAGTTTGTTTGGGGTATTGGATTTTAGATTTAGATTTAGATTTTTAAGTTGTGTTTGTTTGAAGGTTTGAATTTTGTAATAATTATGTTGAAAAAAATTATTATTTTATTGAAAAATGATAAATTGATGCGATAGTTTGAAATGAATTATATTTAATATTGTTAAAGAAATTATAAATAAATAATAAAAAGTGATGTTTGATTCGATATTTATTAATTAAATTTAAATTTAATTTCTAGAAAAAAAAAATTCTTTTATATTTTTGGATGATGTGAGTTCTCGCAAATTTGTATTATTTATTCAATTTTTTTTTTCAAAATTATCAAATTAAATATTTTTTTCTATATTATGCTAAAAATTAATTTTACATTCAAAGCATCGTATCAACTCTGATTTATATAGCATTATAATACTCTCTCCATCCCAATACAATAGTCTTGTTTATCATGTTTGTCCGTCCCAAAACAATAGTCTCATTTCCATAGATAACCATATCACCATAAAATTATCCTATTTTTTCATTATTATTATACAATTAACACTACAAAGGACAAAAAAGTCATTTATCTTTACTTTTTACCAACTACGTGCCCAACACAACAATACTATATTTTTTGGACGAAGGAAGTACTATTTTTCAATTCTTTTTTTTTTTTATATTTCAACGCCAAACACACAACACTATTTTTTTATTCTGCAATGGGATGCGCTGACAATTTCTGGGATGCAGTGACAATTTCTGAAAAGGCAAACTGCTATAGAAGGGAAGTGGACTGCAGAAAGGAAGTAGACTCTAGGGTAGGGATTAATAGGATTTTGAGGGGAATTAAGTGTACAGTGTCTATACAGTAAAATTAGACCAAAATTGCCTAAACGAACATACCTTAAGTGTAGAAGTTTTTTTGTTGACAAGTTCGGTGGGTGTCGAAATTTAAAGTGAAGAGTCCACGTCTACCTTAAAGTGTGATTACTTCGGTCATTTCATGCCTTGGATTGAGCCAAAAATTGAAATCCTTAGCCTCCGGTGAAGAATTGATGGAAGAAATGAAAGAAAACACCACGAGATGTTTTCGTCGGAGTTGCCTAACGTATGGAGGGATTGTGCGAAAATTGGGGGGAGGGGCTCCAACCCACCCCCAAATTCCCCAAAAAAATGGAGTTTGTGTATTTTTGTTATTTTTTTTAGGTATATTGTGTAATTTTATCTTTTAGAAAATGATACGTAATTTTATTTTTTTGAAAAATTATGTATAATTTTATTTTTTGGAAAGTGATATAATTTTATTTTTTTAAAAATAATGTATAATTTTATTTTTTTAAAAGTGATATATAATTTTACCTTTCAAAAAGTGATATATAATTATATAATTTTTAAAAATAATGTGTAATTATATATATTTGGGTTATATTGTAAAAATAAATTAAAATTGAGGTGTAATTTATAAATATAAAATGCTATATAAAATAATACAAAAGAATAATATATATGGAATATACCAGTGAAAAATTAAAGTTTATAGTTAAACTGTAGATCAACTGCGTAGCTACTGCAAAAAATAAAGAAAGTGATTGAAGATATTGATTTGTGATATAAATTCACAATAATTACATCTATATATAATAAAATAAAACTAAATTAGGAATTCAATACTCTGCAAATTAAGCCAATAAGACAAATCACACTGGATGAACAGTGTGGCAAATGGATTTGGAGACTTGAATATGTGACTTTACAATCACAAGTACACTTCACACTACCAAATCATCTATTTCAGGATCCCATTAATTTATTTGTGTAGTAGTTAAAAGACAGTCGAATAAAAAATTCTTTCCCTTCGTTGCCTACCACTGCTTTTTGTCATCATCATCATGGTTGTCCAGAGCTGTCCGTTGCACCATTGGACATTCCAAAATTTGTTGTTTACCGACTGTAGCTGCTCGTATTATTGTTTATTTGATTTATTTTTGTTAGATGCAAATTTTCAACAATATAAAGTAAAATTTGAAAGTAGAGATTATTTTCGAATTTGATAAAATAAATGTCTGAGATTAGAAATCCCTAGGCAATATAGAATACATAACTAAAATAAGAAAAATAAAAACTACAAACTGAAAAAGTAAAGTGGTAATCCCAAAAACAATTCTCTTGAATTTGATGTCTATTGAAGATAATTTTTTATAACAGACCCGAATCCTTAAATATTCCTTAAATAAACGTTTTGAACCGTCGTCGCCTGGTCGATTACAGCAACCGCTATCAACTGTCCATCAATTTATCCTCCATTGACACGTATCTTTAACCGTCTCGCCAACCGCATAACCCTACAATTGACCAACCGATCAATCCAGAGACTAACTGGTCGCTAGACCAAACGACTCACCGGCCGCTCCATCAAGCGACCACCATATGGTCTCTTCAATCGGCGAGACAATGAATCGTCCAGACGATTCAATGGTCGCCCCAATCAAACGACTAAACTACTGTTCACTTAATTGGGCGACCAATTAACAGATCTTTCTTCGCCCGACTTTCTACTTCGACCGACCTCCGTATCACCCGTCTCATCCTTATTCCCCTGACTTCCTCTTTTGACCGACCTCCGTATCGATCATCTCTTCGTCGACTTCATCTTGCCCGACCTATATGCCGTCCGATCTGGATGCATATCATTTCCTTCATCCGTCCTCTCATTGCCCGACGTCATTTCGCCCGACCTTATGCCGTCCGACCTGGATGCATATCATTTCCTCCGCGTCTGATCTTATCATGTCCGACCTCCTTGTCTGCTGAATTATTCTTCTTTGCCCAACCTTATCATGTCCGACCTCCACGTCTGCTGATACTTCTTCTTAGCTTGACTTTTGGGCAGTTTAATCTTGTTATTATTATTATTATTATTATTATTTATTTTATTTTTTTTATTTGTACGTAACAATTTTTTTTAACATGATATTAAAAATCCTAATTAGAAATATACGTATATTATATTGATCTAAAATTTCATTTCCCACAAAGGCATGGAATTAAAAGAAGGGATACGCATCCAATCATGCCCTTTCCTTCCAACAAAATTTACATCACAACCACTCACTAAAAAACAAAAAATAGTAGAATCAGCAGACCACACACACGTGACACGTATTATAAAAGCTTTAAGAATAAAAGAATATAATAAAAATAAAATTAATAAAACCTTAAAATCAATCGCCGCCACCGGCGGCCGGCGACGACGTCACGGCCGCTCCGCCGTCATCCCCGGAGCTGGTCCCGCCGGCGCTCTCCGGTCGGATCTCCTCGAGCTGCTGCAGTATCTGGTGCGCCTCGGGCCGGGCCGACGGGCTCGGGTCGACGCAATGCAGCGCGAGCTTCAGAGTGTTGAGCAGCTCGTCGCCGATGACGGCGGCGTCCCTCATCAGCTCCAAATCGAAAACCTCATTCGTCCACTCCTCCTTCACGATCGACGCCACCCACTGCGGCAGATCCTGGCCGTCCCCGCCGGCGGCGCCGCCGCCCGGCGACTTCCCCGTCAAAATCTCCAGAACAATGACGCCCAGACTGTACACGTCGCTCTTCGTCGTCGCCTTCTTCAGCTTCGACAGCTCTGGCGCCCGATACCCCAGCGCCGCCGCCGTGGCCATCACGTTCGCGTTCGCCGCCGCCGTCATCAGCCGCGACAGCCCGTAGTCGCCGATCCGGGCGTTCCCTTGCTCGTCGAGCAGCACGTTGCTCGACGTCAAGTTCCCATGGACGATCCCGACGTTCGTGTGCAGATACATCACCCCCCTCGTCATCCCTTTGCAGATCTTCATCCTCGTCGGCCAGTCAACTGGCGCGTCCGGCGCACGCGCTGTATAGAAAGTCAACACCCCACAACAGTCAACATCAACCAACCTTAACCAATCCGAACTAGGAAAAAACAAGACTCAAAGCATTTTAACGAACCGTGTAAGAAGGTAGCGAGAGATCCCTTGGGCATGTAGTCGAAAACCAGCAACTTCTCGCCCTTAGGCCCTAAATAATAGGCCCTTAGCGCGAGTAGATTAGGGTGCCTTATCTTCCCCAGCTCGTTGACCTCATGTTCGAATTCCCTCTGTCCTTTGGTGATCTTCTCCCTCAATCTCTTAACAGCGACTTGGATCCCATCTTCCATGGTGGCTTTGTACACTGTACCGTAAGTGCTCTTACCCATAATTTCAGCAGTGGCACACAGTAGATCGTCTGCGCTAAACGCCATTGGCCCATCAAAGTGTACAAGTTTCCCGCCACTTTCTCCTCCGCCGCCTTCACCGCCTTCAGTCGCCGCCGCACTTTGTGGGGTCCCCTTTTCCGACCGGGAGGCGGCGGAGGCGGAGGCGGCGCCGCCGCCGGACTTGGTAGAATCTCTGGAAATTCTTCTCTTCCTCAACAGGCAGCAGAGCAGAATGCAGCAAGTCACTAAAAGGATGACGAGAAGGACCCCTGCTGCAATGAGGATAATGTCTTTGGTGCTCAGCTTCCGACGACGTCGTTTTGGGGCTGGACCTGCTGGGGGAGCTTCGGAGGGGGATAAAGGGCAGGGAGTCGAAGGACTGTAGCCGCAGAGGAGGAGATTCCCGGTGAAAGCAGTGGAGTTGAATTTTTCCGACAGGGTTTTGGGGACTTGCCCGGAGAGATTGTTGTACGAAACGTTGAAGGATTCGAGATTCGGCAGGCCGGCGACGGCGGCCGGAATTTCTCCGGCGAGGTTGTTCTGGGCAAGATCGAGCGTCTTGAGTGAAGAGATGCTCCCTATCGAAGGAGGAATCCGCCCCGTGAAGTCGTTGCTTCTCAAGTCGAGAACCGACAGCTGTCCGAGGTTCGACAGGCTGTCAGGAAGGCTACCATTCAACGAATTATGTCCGATCGTCAAAACTTGAATCAAAGACACATTTTTCTTACCACCCCCCCAAGAATCAGGGACAGGGCCGGAAAGATTGTTGTGTTCCAAAGCAAGGAAGATGAGCGAAGGAGACAGGGCGAAGCGAACCGGGATCGAACCGGTCAACGAGTTGTGACTCAGATTGAGCCGGAAAAGCTTGGTGGAGTTGACAAGGCTCCCTGGAATGGCTCCCGACAGGGAATTGTTGGAAAGATCGAGCGTCTGAAGGAGAGGGCAGAGGCCCAAGGAGGCAGGGATGGAACCCGACAGGCGGTTGTTGAACAGCTGGAGACCTCGGAGATTGGGCAGGAACCCTAACGATGTCGGAATGGCGCCGGAGATGAAATTGTCGTGAAGGCTGAGCTTCCTGAGGGCCTGGAATTGGCCAATTTTTTCTGTGATTTTTCCGGCGAGTCCTCGCCAGGGAAGCTGGATGACGATGACTTGGCCCTGGGCGCATTTAATGCCGGCCCAGCCGCCGGAGCAGGCGCCGGCGCCGGAATCATTCCAGGATTTCAAGAACCCTTGTGGGTCGATCAGGTCGTGCTTGAAAGCCTGGAGGGCTTCGAAGTCTGCCTGAGTTACGATCACCCCATCCCATGTCTGGCTCCAGACAGGCTGCAGAACGAACACCACCGCCTGTAAGAAAATCAAGAATTGAAGATGACGACAACGATGGTGCTGAATCTTCCATTTCTCCTTTTTCCTCCCTGGAAACTGATGGTTTGGGCTTCGAACATAGCCGCCGTTGCTATTGACCTCCATAGCTGCTGTAAGAGAGAGGTAGAGAGAATTAGCTAAAAACAGGAGGAAATGAGAGTGGACAAGAAAGCTTTTGTAACGGAGGGGAGGAGGAGCCAGGGGGGTTAGTGGGGTTCCTGTGATAGGCACGTGTGGAGTGAGAAAGTAGAGAATTATTTTAGAGAGAGAGAGAGGAAGGAATCTGAAATTGGGGAAGACATGAGCAAGGGGTTGTGCCACATAGATTCGGCCAAAGGCCCTTCTTACACATTTCCTCTCTGCCCAAGAAATGTAACGGCTAGTTTTTTGTCACTCACTCACGTATCGCTTGCCTGCACTGGACTGCACTGCACACATGCCTAGGGTTTTACGAAATTTGGCTCCAATCTTTTAATTTATTAATACTACTATTTATTTATTTGTTACATTATTTATTGCTGCTGTTGTTTCGCTCTTTTTGTGTATGATTCTTAAAGAATTTGGCTTCTTCCAACGGCTATCTTTTTCATCTGGGCCCCGCAGAAGACTCCGTACAGTTCCCATTTTTGAATTCTCAAGTGGAGTGACAAGAATACCCCTGGCTTGTCTGGGTCGGAGGCTGCTCTTGGAGGGTGTTTTTGGTCCATTTGAAGAAAGAACGGTTGCTGTCCATTTGCCTAGGTTTGACGTATATTGGATTCGACGTATACTAATCACAGGTTATGTATTCAATTTTATAAAATATATATTAACAATTTATTGTATTTAAGGAATACTATTTTTTATAATATTATTAAAACTTATATTATTTATTTCAAACTACGAGTCCAAGGTTTTTGTAGTTTTGAAATTTTAAAAATATATTGGCATAATTTTTAAAGCATGTTTGGGGCTTTAATTAGGTCGTGTTCTTGTGGTTTTGTTCGCTTAAATTTTGTGTACATAATTTGTACTACGAGTCCAAGGTTTTTATTGTATATTAATAGGATTGAATTTTAGGTGTGTTTTTAAGGTGTTTTTTAAATAAAAATAGTAATCATATGTAATGTGTTATTAGTGTATAAATGGGATTGAAATTTAAGGCTTGTTCACTTTAAAAAGACATTACATAAAACAATACCCATTGTTGTCAATATTAAATAATAAATATAAATATTTTTTATAGTTTTTTAATATTAGCAAAAGATTACCAAATACATTTTAATCACTAAAAGAAAACAACTTGTTGTGGTAAAGTTGTCTTTGTGATTGAATTTGTTTAAAATTTATGTAAAAAATTTTATAAAATTATTATATTTGATATTTATATTGCATTCAAAATATTTTAAATAGAACATATTTTTTATTTAAAATATTTAAATGGTTATTCACTTTGATTTTATTTTTTTTCAAAATTAAAGGATTGAATAGTAAAAATACAAGAAGAAGAATTAAAGAAAATACTTCATTCATCATTTATTAAAAAATCTTTCATAGAAAAAAGTTGTAAATTTAAAATTTTATTTTGATAATAAATACTCCATCCGTCTCACATACCATGTCCACGTTGTCGTTTCTGTCCGTCCCACATTCCATGTCACTTTCCTTTTTTAAAAATGATTATACACTTTAATCTCATTTTAAACTTTTTAATTTATTTTTTAAAATTTTAATTAAATTAATTAGTTATTTTAATCTTAATTTATAATTATTTATATTATAAGATAATTATTTTCGCTAATACATTCTTAATTATCTACTAATTATACTCCTTCTAAAATATCGTATATACAGTGTAGCAGACACCGTACGTGGGATGGAGGGAATATATTTTAAACATAACTTTTTTAATATAAATAAATACATATTATCATATTTTTAAATAAAAAATTATTATAAATTGTCTAATTTGTTTTTTTTTTTTAATTCGAGTTTTTTTAACTAATTATTTTAGTACTACATTTTCTAAAATAAGATAAAATAAAATAATATATGTACATTAAAATTGTAGTAATTAGTAAAAACAGATATGTTTAAAAACCTAAACAAACAATTCCTAACATTTTATAAAAGCACTCAAAGCAAAATAATATTAAAATATGGATATATACACGTGCGTGTACGATTTCACATAAAAAGTACATAATAATTATAGAAAATCTCATTTTATCTTTAAGAAATTACATTCACTTTTTTCTTTTTTTTTTTTCCATTCTTAGTCATCATTTCATTCAATTTTATTTTATCCAATTACTAAAACCTTCGTTCAACTCATAATTATATCACTATGCACACCACAATTTATATTACATATTTATTTTTATCGTTTAAAAAATTTATACAATTCATTGTTTTTTACATTACTAATTAATTAAAAACTAAAGTAATTTTAAATTTTTTTATTTCAATTATTTTAAAATATTTCTCTAGGTAGCCATGACAATATAAAAGTTGCCGACCCCCAATCCCAATTATTCGATTCACAAAGACATTCTCTTCTTTCATTTTCGGCATTTTATTTTATTTTTTTGTATTATTCATTTTTGTTTTTATTTTAGTTCGTCAGAGCTTCGATAATTAGAAGTGTCATTTTTCATTTTTTATTTTTACAGACAAAAGTTGTTTTCTCTCTAGAATTAACACGTCAGCTACCAGAAGTATCACCGAAGCGTAATTTAATTTGCAAGAAGAAAATAGTCTTTATAATTCTTATTCAACAACTATGTATCATTTATAGTCCATGAATTAGATCACAACAAATATTTTTGATTTAGTTTTTTCAAAATTGTATTTTCAATAACGTCGGCAACCAACCTGTTCTTGCAGAAGTAGAATAATTGTTTTGCAATTGTTAACACTGTAAATATATAAAAATTAAATTAATTATCCGATATAAGATAATATTGAAAATATATTTGCCGAGTCAAGTAGATTGATCATTTTGTATATATATTTTATTATGACGTGGAATCTGCAGTCGCTGATGATACATTGTTTTCAAAGATATAATGGTACATCACAAAAATAGGTGGCATCTCAAAACTCGAAGTTCAATTAAGGCGGCAAGGCACGTGGCTAAGTTGCATTTATGCACGCGTATCATAGTTTTGATTTGCTATATAAATCAATCATAGCTAAAACATCAATTAATGATATACTTAAGGGGAACAAAATTTTATTAACTAATTAATTTAACTACTTAACTAATTAATTTATAGCCTAAATTAGTTGAGAGTAATATACCATCATTAACTTCGTAACTCTATAACTTACTAACCAAATGCATCGAGACTAAAATAATATTCCCTCTGTCCCATATTAATATTTTATTTTAGTTTATCTCACATACTTGGTAATATTTTTAAAATTAAAAATAATTAATTATATTTTATTTTAAACACCACTCAAATAAAAAAAACAAATAAATACTCCATATGTCTCAATTTAAAATATATTTTTTTTAACCATTTTTATTTTATATTTTAGAAAAAGTAATTATACAATAATATTAAAATACTCTTTTAATAATACTAAAATACTCTTTTAACTGTTACTTAAATTGAGAACATATCATTAGGCATATAATTACGTTACCAAATAAAAAAAAGAAATGTCAAAATCTCTTACACAGCTAACCATTAAAATACTAATATGTTTTAATCTACTACAAAATCCCAAAAGTCCATTTGATAGGGGACATGGAGTATATATATTTCATTCTCATTACATCACTTAATTAATTAATTTTTATATTTTATTTTATCTATTTAAACTTTCGTATCAATTAATTAATTAATTTTTTTTACATTTTTATTTTATCCATCCAAACTTTCGTATCGAAATTAAAATACTCCCTCCGTCCCATTGCAATATTGTCATTTTTCATTTTTGTTCGTCCCAAAACAAGGTTAGTATTTCATAATTTAGTAATTGTTCTACCTACCTAATACAATAAATATCCTTCCAACTTCCACTATATTACACAGATGTCATTACTTTTACATTACACAATACTAATAGGAACATTTTCGTTTTTTCCACTACAACTTATTATAATACTAATATTAAAAAATTTATGTATAAAAAGCAAATGACAACCTTGTACCGGGACTTATAAGATTTGAACTTATATTGGATAGGGGGAATATTAAAAATAGTATAAAGATTTTCTTTTATAAAATATAATGCCCTGCAATATTTGTAAATCAGTTAATAAATAAACACCTAAAGAGTAGGTGCGGCGCAGGATAAGAGACGGGGCGCATGTTAGCAAAGAGACGGGGTGCATGTTAGCAAAGAGACGAAGCAGTTGGTGAAGAAATTGATGAGATGTGGCGGATATCTCGAAGCACTCTTAATAGAAGTTCTGTATAAAGCGGAGACTCCCATTTCGTCATTCCTCGAGAATTTCCTCGCCGTGATCTCTTCTCGCCGCCGGATCTCTGCATTTTCATCGCGCCATGGAGTCAGCCGCTGTTCTTCGCTCATTCCACTGTGAGTCCCTCTCTATATGCGTGCGCGTAAAATTTTTTGTTTGTGATGTAGGTAGTAATTGCGTGAAAAAGTGAATGTTTGTAGCTAGTGCATCGAATCGGATTTTTCGCTTGATTGATTCATTTGAGGAAGCCGTTAATCGATTAGATATTTCTGTTGTTGTCCTCCAATGTCTCTGTAGTTGATTTAGCTACCATTTGTTTGGTTATGAACGCTTATCAGCGTTATGGTTGCTTTTCGACTCGGTGTAGTTGCAATTGTTGTGGAAGTCGCAGTTTCCGTTGCCGTTGCGGTGGCGGGGCAGCCATGGCAATTAACTATTATTTTGTATGTGTGTGTTGTACGAGTTGAATCTGTAACTGTTTTATCTGAACTGAAACATAACGGTTATATGTTCTCCAAGTCTAGCACTCTCCATTTGTGGATAGTAACTGAAATCTGGTGATAAATGTTTGTTTCTGAGTGAGGTAAGTGTAGATTGTATTATTGAATATCTATTGCAGAACTCTGGATCAACTATAAATAACTATATGTCTTTCTCTTATATGAATTGATTAGAATGTAACTGTTAGGTAGGAGTATAATTTATGTACTCACCTCTATTTGAGACTAAATTGTTGTTTCCTCTGTGTTGCAGATTCTTTCAGCACAGGATTACAATTAAGAACTGATGTTAGAAAATCTGGCATGGTTACCATGAACAATTCAGTCTTCCCTGACCTGCGTGTCTGTGGTGGAAAGGTAATTTCATCCACTAAGAGACGTGATACCTTAGTTGTGTCTTGTCAGAAGATGCCTGATGCTACTGCAACTGGTGCATCTAATGGTGAGTTTTTTTCCTCTATGTAAAACGAATAAGTTTCGTAAGATGTTAATTATTTTATCTAAGCTCCATGTTAAATACCTTTGTCACGGCTGCTGCAATTTACCATTTAACTGTACATGTTTTATCCAACTCAGGTGACCCAAATGGAGCCGTACTATCAGATAGTCAACAAGATGAGTTGCTAGAGGAGAAACCAGGGTTCAGTGCAACATTTCCCAATGGTTTTGAGGTGATCGAGATATTCTCATTTGGCACTTAATAAGTTGTTTAAATCATTGCCTGAAGAACTATGGTTTAGAATGATGTAGTGTAGTGCTTTATGCCCATCACTTATGTTTAGCATTTGGAATTTTGGCACCTGAGTCTTAATTTGAGAAATTTATGAAACTAATCCTATAAGTTATTCTAGAGCTTCGTTAAGGATATGCGCTTTTGTACTGTTGCTCCATAAAGTAATTACAGTGAACTTCTTGGTGAGAGAAAATATAGGAGCTGTCCTGTTCTAAATGTTATTTATAGGTGCTCCTGATTGCATTATCAACCAGTATCTCATTTTGAGTCTTAAGTTCAAATCCGTAGGGTGAGTGTGTGAGTGTGAAAACTGTTATGTTCATGTCATTATAGTTCAGGCATCATTCTGATTTTGCTTCATCAAAACACAAGCATGTTGTATTTTAATTTTAATCAACACTTTTGTTTTATCAGAGCCTGCTCACAGAAGTCTGCGATGAAACAAAGATTGCTGAGCTCAAAGTTAAGGTAATGCCAAAAGTGTCTGTTTGGGTACTGTAGTTTTCATTAGAAAACAATATTGAAAATGTCCAATTCCTTATTTTTGTGATTGTGAGTTACAGAACTTTAAAACTTCTGTTTTACTTCAACAATGTGAAATAAAAAGGGTTTATTGAGACGGCAGTAGTGACAAGGAAAAACCCTGGAGTCATTTTATATTAGAGTGAAAAAAAAGTAAAAAGAAATTGTTAAAACTTTCACTATGTTTGGTAATAAGCAAAGAGGCAGTTTAAAATGTCAGGGAAGTTATTCCTGGCAAGGCCATCATATTTTTATGGCTAATGTGATTTACCAAATTGGTTACATGATGAAAGTATCTATATATGCACTAATTTCAATACTCTTTGATATGCCTCCCATTTGAGCTTTCGATGGTTAGTTCCTTGCTGTTTTCGGTAGCATTATGGTATTTGTCACAGGTTTTTGTTAGTATTAAGGCTTTGATGAAGGCGTAGGGGGTTTGACCCATGACTTCACAGTCAGGAGTCCACCCCCACACCAAGAGGCCATTCCTTACGGGACTCCCTTGCAATATCTATTGTTTAACAATAATGTGGTTTGTGTTGATGCTATAGTCAGTAGCATGTACTTTAACCATTACAGAGTCGATGAATTATTGCATTTTAGGAATACTAGTGCTTACAGTAATTTTTATTTATGGAATAGTTTGGAGAATTTGAAATTTTCATGAAGCGGAGTATTGATTCCCCAGCTCCCCCTGCACCTGCTAGTCCCCAAACAATTACATCACCTGTTCCAAATACGCCAACGAAAGATGCAGCAGCTGCTGCTCCGCCACCACCACCACCTAAAGCATCTGGGGAAAAGGTGAAGCCATTTACAAATGTCTTTATTGAAAAGGAAACCAAATTGGCAGCATTGGAGGCCTCTGGAGCTACTGGCTATGCTATAGTATCATCACCCACGGTATGTGTTGCATGGTCTTCTGTTTAATTGTATGTATGTGTCTTAGTAACCGTTCGTAAGTGATTTGTATCCTTTACTTCTTAAAGGTTGGTTCATTCCGAAGAGCCAGAACACTGAAAGGAAAGAAGCAACCCCCAGCTTGTAAAGAGGTGCGCAAAATTCAATAATCCTCCACTCTATCAAACATGTTTTCTCTTTTGATGCTACTTTCTTTCCTTCTTCTTCTTTAGTTTTTGGTAGCTTGTCCCAAGGGGTGTTCGAATTCGAATGATATTAGGACATTTTTTAAGTATTGTCTACCCTTCCATGAAATCTACCTGTCCTTCACATATTCCTTGGCCTCCTTATGTTCTACACCTGAAATGTTTATGTTCTAACACTCCAACTTAGCTGAAGGATGTGTGCCCATTTGATTTAGTAGTAAGTCACGTATATTGAATTGTGGAATGTTCTTACTTCCAGCAAATATCTGTCTGCAATGTATTTGCTCTGTTCTAGAAGCTCCATCAGAACCATCATGTGATATTTGCTCTAATATAGTTCAAAAATGGTTTGTGACACGATAAATTTTTTTGGGATTCAACATTGAAAACGTGGTTCTGAGTGTCTTGCAATGTTCTTTTATTAATGTGAAAATATTAGAGCTGGCCGTGCTGCATGGGCAAGGTTTCATACCATTGAGATATTTCTCAGCACATTTTGAGTCAAAAGTACGCAGAGCAGTGATTTCAAATTTGTATAACTGATTGATTATACACATCCTCCGCTCTCATTTCAGGGTGATTCGATCAAGGAAGGCCAAATTATTGGCTTTTTGGATCAGTTTGGCACTGAGCTCCCTGTCAAGGTAAGCCTTGTTTACAAAACTTCTCATCATGATCCATTTTGCAACGGCAAATCATGATCATCTTTCTTTTATCCATTTGTCATCCGGGATAATCTGGAGCAGTCTGATGTTGCTGGAGAAGTCTTGAAGCTCCTTTACAAAGATGGAGGTACAATGACATGCCCTCTCTCTTACCAAACTGAAATTTGATCAATTGATTTACACTCATTTCTGGAATCAAAGACATTAAGTACGCACATTTAACATTGTTGTCTTTGCACTTTTAAATTATGCAATAAAATTTACACGTGGTATTTTATTCATTTATGTTTAAACATGTGTGATACAATTTATCCTAATAATAATAGTTAGTTTGGTCGATTCTTACATCCATCATCATGGTTTAATTTTCAGAAGCTGTGGGTTACGGTGATCCCCTCGTCGCAGTCTTGCCCTCATTCCATGGAATCAACAAGTAAAGACTTTTGAAAGATTGAGGTAAGTTTGATAAGATGTTGTGGGGATGCATTGCTGCTTCGTCCCTCTCACTGAAATTTTCTTTACTTTTAATTTTCTGTTACATTGCTTTAGGGCCCCCTTTTGTTTGTTGTAGGCTGATTGTTTTTCCAGTCTTAATTGGTTTCCTTTCAAAACAATCATTGGATCGGATCGGATCGTTTACATTTGATCTGCAAATACAAGACGTTACCTACACATTTTTGAGTAGAAATCCTCTTTTGATATATTGTGTAATGATATGCTCTTCCTCGACGACTTTTTTGCATGTTTTAATTCTGGCGTTGCAACTACCATTATATGTTATAACACAATATTTATAATATTTATATCTATATTAATATAAGATCGTCTTTATTATAAATATTAGAGCTGAGCTGGCCATTCGGGCCCGTCTGATTTTTTCATGTCGGACTTGCCCGACCTGGTCTGGATAGTGCTGGGTTGGCACGGCCCCGATTTCAGATCGGGCTTGGAAAGGTAAACACAATTTGGTTCGAAATTGGGCTGTGCGTTTTGGCCAGTATTTTTTTTTTTTTTTTTTTTAATTATGTTTTTTAGTTTTAAATTAATTTAGAAAAAAAAGTGATAATATTATATTTTTTTTAAAAAAATAAAATACAATCATGATTTAAATCTCAACCTATTATGTTTTCAAATATTAACACAACTATCATTTATAGACCTCATATAATTTTTTTATACTCATTCTATTTTAATTTAAAATTTATATTACTAATCATAAAAAATTCTAATTTTATCTATACAAAAAGTCTACAAATAATATTAAATATATATGTTTTTAATCTCTATGTCTACAAGTTTTGAGCATAATTTTGTAAAATAAGAGCAACTTGTAGTATCCTAAAAGATGATCTGGTGTCAAATTTGGATCTCTGTAAAATGGATGGAAACGGAAGGGATAAGAATACAAGATTGCAAATTAGTACAATGTGATAGTGTGATTTGTTTTGTTTGCAAGATATTAGATTTGAGTAAGTATTACGCACTTTCGAGTAACAATGAGAAAAAAAAAATAGTGAGATTATGAGTTTAAACCTCTATCCACGTCTCAAGTCACATCTCATACATGATTGATGTAACGTGATTCTCGTTGGATCCCTTTCTAAGAGCAATGATAATGACACTCGCAAAAAGTGGCCTTGAAATAATGACGTGTCTAAACCCGGTTGCTGTAGTTGGCAGATGGAAGTAATATAATACTCTATCCATCTCAAACACCTTGCAATATTTTATTTTTGTACATCCCAATCCCAAGTATCTTGCAATATTTTTAAAATAGAAAATAATTAATTATATTTAATCTCTACTCCACGTTTTATCCCATCACATCATAAAATATATATTTCTTTCTTCATCACATCACCTAATTTGTAAATTATCTTACTTAATACTACCCACCGTACCAAAAGTAAATGTTGCATCTTGTGCGAAGAGAGTAAACCCCCCCCCCCCCCCCCCCCCCCACCTTCTTCCAAATCTTGGTCTTGCCTGGCTCAATGGTAAAGATAGCACTGGATGACAAGGCAGACACGGTGGACAGAGAAGAAGAGGGAGAGAGAAAGAAGCAATGGTGAGAAGAAGAGAATCATTTTCAGTGTGATTGTACTTCGGCTGTATGAGGCAATTGCAATATTTGATGGAAAATTTGGCCTCGGAATTTATTCCGTTGTGCAAATGTCTTTTTATGGAAGAGGAAAAATTAATATTTTTCTTTATATTTAAAATATTTAAATTTTTTTAAAATTTAATTTATATTAACTATAAATAAAAAATATATTTTATTTATTATTATATAATTTTTAAAATATTAAATATATATTTTTTAGTTTTTTAATTATATATATTATATTTATTTTAAATTATCAATATAAATAATTATATAAAAATAATAAAATAATATATTATTATTAATTAATGAAATATTATTCTTTTAATTGTCGTCAGCACCAATTAGGCTTTGCTTAAAAAGAGTTTTTTTTATTTTAAAAAATTAAAAATTAAAAAAAAAAAATAATATATTTACTTAAAAAAAATATATAAATAGTGTCAAAATATATATATATATATATATAAAAACAACCTAAATTCTCTCTCCATTCTTCTCCAACCCGTTATTTATTTCCTTCCTTTTCCTTCTTTCCTTCCTCTTCCCCATTCTTTCCTTTCCACCTTCTCTTCACCCTCCCCACTCCTGTTCCGCCGCTGTGACCGTGACCGCTGCTGCCGGTAACGAGTAAGATATATATATATATTTTCAAAAAAATAAAAAAATGTTAAAACAATTGGACCGAGGGTTTACAGTTCGGAGAATATAGTAACGAAACCTAACCTTGTAAGTTCGATGGCGGTTACGGTTTGAAATCGGAACTGCCGTTTTTGAAAATGCTCGTGTTATTGCTTGAATGAGGTCTCTGCAAAGTAAAATAGGTTATTCTGTATCATCATCAATCGTCAAGTGAATCATTACTGGTTTGGCACCCCCAGGCAGACGTAGGTCTGCTCTATTAACAGCTTATTGTGTCACATTTGTTCATTCAGAGCCAAACTCTTCTAGAGGAAAGGATGTCGAAGCAAGGAGGATCCCTCTCGAGGCCACCCCTGCTGCTGGAAGAACAAGACTACCTGTACTGGAAAGTGAAGATGAAATTCTTCATCATGTCGATGAGCGACGAGATGTGGGACTCCGTCGAGTATGGTTGGACTCCACCACTGAAACCATTCCTGAAGCAGCACCGCCAGGCAGCAGCGGAGGAAGTGATCGAATTCCCACTCGCTTTGTGACAAAACCGAGGAGTCAGTACACTGCTGAAGAAAAGGCCATGTATAACGCGAATGCGAAGGCTCTTAATGTGATATTCAATGGAGTCGATGGTTCCTTGTTCGGAATTATTTGCACCTGCACCACGGCTAAAGCTGCTTGGGACGCTCTCCATGCCACTTTTGAAGGATCTGAATATGTGCGGAAAGCAAGGTTCGAATTGGTCGAGAGCCAATTTAATAGGTTGAAGATGCACGAGGGCGAGAATATACTCGACTACAGCATCAGGTTCAAGGGTGTGGTGAATCATGCTCACATGTTGGGATTGGTATATGACAAGAGAAAGCTTGTATACAAGATGCTCGGAACAGTCACTCGCGAGTTTTATCCCAAAGTAATTGTCCTACAAGATCTTGAAAAAATTGAGACAATGTCACTGGATGAGATAATCGGGATTCTGAAAGTCTATGAACTCATTCATTTGCAATCCAAACAAGGGAAAGTGTCTGGGATAAAGTCCAATAAACCACAAATATCTGACAATGTGATCTGTTACGGCTGCAATGGATTTGGGCATATCCGATCTCAGTGCCCGACAGCAAAGAGGAAAGACAGCAAGGCCATTGGAGCGACCTAGAGTGATGACGACGATGACCTGGAGTGACACGAAGCAGCTGCCAAAAAAGCAGTCACGTAGGACTTTTTATGCGCTTATTTCTCATCCAAGTTTCATTTTGCATACTCGGTTATCTAACCTTTTGTGAATGATGATACATTTGAGATTTAAGCTTTTGTTACTGTTAAAAGGCTTGTGATTATGCTTGAATATAAAACTACTCATTTTGTCCCTAATACTGAAGGTTATTGTGCATCATCGTACTTTTCTAGCTCTCTGTGTTTTATTCTGTTCCTTGTGCATTATGGAAAGTAACCCATTGAGGCTTTTGGTATCTTCTCCGATAATCAGTTCAAGGTCAGAAAGCTTATGATTTATAATGTTTGTTGTCTCTATACATGCTCATTGTACACATGATTATTTAGTATCTTCCTTATGATGTATTTAATAATGTAGCTATGCTTATCAGGTTGAGGTATTAAGGATTTTACCTGAGGATAAAAGTATCACAGTTTACAGATGTGGTCCTTTGGTTGATCTATGTTGTGGATCTCACATACTAAATACCCCTTTTGTGTAAGCATTTAGCTTTTTGAAGGTGAGAGCTACCCACTATTAGACAATATATTCATTTTAAAGTAAAAAAACTCGCTTATTGCTATGTTGTTAATTAGGCCTCATCTGTGTATTGGCGAGGAAATAAAGACCGCGAAAGCTTGTTGTGTAAGCTCTTGTTTCTCTTTTTACAGTAATTTCATGATGATCGAAGCATTAGCATTTCTCCATTACTCTAAGGCATATCTATCTGATGGGAGTTTTGATTATCTTCGTTTTACTATTTTATACTAGTTTTGTAGAATCATTCATGCTTTTTAACACCTTACAACCAACGAAGATGTGAATACTCTTTAAGTAAGTTCTCATTCATAATGTGATATCTGCAAATATAATTTGAGATTGCTACCATGTTTTTGCATATTTTGTTTTTAACATTTCTATCTGCGAACAAACATGTCTTCTTCTTCATCAATTAGGATTTACCAGCGGATCATTATCTATTGCATCACTAACCACCACAGGTTTCCTCATTCTTTTCTTAAGCTTAGGGCCCTGAATCTTTTGCTGTTGGACCACCAGGACAGAGGCGGTGCCGTCGAAATCCGATGCTGCTAAAAGGTCCCCTACAACACCGAGTTCGGGACACTCACTCCAGGCGCCAAGGCTGGTCAGTATCTCAGATTCTTGATGGTTCTTCCCTACTATAAGCAAGTTGAATTGCTTTCCGAGGTCTCTAAGTGCTGCTGCTAGGCCAACCCCGTCTTTAACGACTTTCTCTTGGTAGATAAAATTCTGGTTTTCCATGTTAGCTTGGCGTACTTCCTCGATCATGAGGTTGTCTTGTCTTCTTTCTCTGCTGGTGTCGCACCCCAAGAATAAGAACCGGGTGACTGTTAGATTAACATTGAGGTGTCTTCCCATACGCGCGCCATAGCTTAATGACTCTGCATCATCTGATCCGCCTATGTATAGAACACCAATCCTGTAATTCGATTGGTTGTTGTTCATAATGGAGAGCGTGCCCGATATGAGGATTCCTTTGTCTATGAGGATTCCAACCGAACAAGGTGCCTTGTTCATGACTTGAAGGTTCAGATTCTGAATGCTCCTGTTTTCGGATCTCACAGATCCATCTATTTCCCAGCTCCTGTGAAATGGGAGGATGATTATGGTAGCACTTTGGTCTAGTGCCAGTCGGCAGATATCATCGTTTGCTGTGTTAGTCTGTGAGATCGCACTGAATGCCTGCAGGGTGACGCAGTTTTCGTGGCACTTCTCGTATTGGTGCAGGGCTTTGATTATGTTGTCTGACCTTGAGTTCGTCGGCTGCAGCATTTGCGCCGGTCGGTGTGCAACTAGCATCGGCGTAGTTTGGCCTTCTGTGTCGTGCAGTGTCACAGCTATGACAAGAATGGGGCTCTTTTCGGTTGCATTGGAAGCCTCAAGTATGTTTATCATTGTCGGTACATTTTCTTGGTTCTTGATGCAGACTAATATTCGAAGTTCGGAATTCTTCTTCATGTGCTGAATTGTCCTCCTCTTCAATGGAGCAGAATTCTTCGTAGGATCGTATAGAATTTTGATCAATGGAGTTATGATAGCTGTGACTACAACAACCGAACCGACGCTCAGCGCAAACTCCTGGTCTCTTAGAACCTGTCTTCAGGTGAGTTTCAAATTCAAGTTAGAGTCAGATTCATTACTAGTTAACATATGATATGTGCTAAAATTTAATTATGATATGTGTTATATGAACTATTATCATGTGCTGTCGATACCTATATTAGAAACAAGATGGCATGGAACTTACCCGATTGTTCCGCAGTATATTGAACATTACGAGCTCACTGATGCCTTTCGCATTCATCACGAGTCCAATAATAACCGAGTCGTGAACTTTTATGCCGAGGAATCGGGATATAATTACAACTGATGCCACCTTGAATGTGCAGGAGCAGAAGATGATGACAGCGATAATCCATAAAGACTTAGGATGAATCGTGAAAAAATTGGTCTTGAGCCCGCTGGTCGTGAGAAACGTCGGGTACAGAAACCTGCCGACAGGATAGTCGAGTTTGGCGACGATTGGATCGCCTAAAGGCTGTCCGTCGGGCACCAGCAAGCCGAACACTAATGGCCCTATAAAATGCTGGCCGATCACCTCTGATGTTAATCCCACCAGGAGAGTCCCGATAACGCAGAAATGGACATAACTTCCGGGCAGGGTTCTATTTGGAGGCACTGTCCTGGCGATCTTGCGGATGATCGGACCGACCCCGAACACCATGGTAAGTACAAGCAAGATTGCTGATAAAATCATCTTCATCGCGGTTTCGGGTTGGTGTTGGGATTGTATTATTCCGAATGTGACGGCGATTAAGGTGAGACCGATAAAATCGCATAGCATCGTCGCTGCGATGGCGATGCGCCCTAAATTGGTGCTCGACATGTTGAGCTCTGTGAGGAGACAAGCAGTGTTCGCGAAGGCGGTGAGAGACTGAGACAGAGCTATAAAAGGGAGCGCGAATTTAAGTGTTTCGTCCATACTGACATATTTGATCAACACGGCAACGAGTGTCATGGTGCTTGCCAACGTCCCGAACATTGCCGACAACCCAATCGCCGCCGCCTGCCTCCCCGGCCGGATCATCATCGTGCAATCCTGCCGCACCCCGAGAGCAAACAGGAAAAACATAATCCCGAGCGACGCGCATATTTCGAGATTCATTATGCTCCGGGCGGGAAATATGATTTTCGAAAACAGGTCTTGTGTCCCCAACAGCGAAGGCCCGAACAGCACTCCGCCCTGTCGGTATGTATGAATTCATTCGTTATTACATCAACATTAAGTATATATATATATATACACACACGTACGTACATGACGTGACGTGACATGAGATTAATGCTAACTTACGAGGATATGTGCGACAATCGAGGATTGTCCTAGAGGCCGGAGGCAAAACTCGATCGCCTGAGATGTTATGGAGATCAAGGAAATCTGGAGGAGGAAAATCGGGAGAGAATAGCTCAACGGATCCCGGCCGGTGAGGAAGTTTCCGAAGGAGGCAGTCTTCTCTTCGTATTGACACACAATGTGCTTGTTTCCGGCAGACACTGCATCGACGGATATACTGCCCATGGTAAGATCTTTACAACTTTCTGTTTTGTTTTTTTTCAACTATGTTGTGTCATTCTTTTGTGTTGTCCTAAGAAAAAATTTCCAGTTTTTAGGATATGGTTTTTGATATCGAAGAGGGAAAAACTAGGGAGTGATTTTTGGCTAAAAGATAGAAAATTTCATTACCTCTAATTTGTCTGACAGGTTGTTAATGGTAGATGGATTAGATTACTTTGCTAAAACCATATTTATAGTGTGTTTATATTGATATATTTTTTTGGTATTTATTATATGTACTATGTACAAGTGTTTAAAGAGAAATTATGAGCGAGCTAGCTCGTTTCTTGCTTGATATTTTCTATCCCTATTCTAGTAATAAATATTCCTTCACTCGTCAAGTTTATGTTTATTTTTTCATAAGTATATTATATTATAAACAGAAGTATATTTTCTATATATTTAAATATTCTTCATATTTTATTGTATGATAATAATTTTGTTATTAAAATTCATTGCCACGGATGGTTATTATTGATTAGATTAAAAAAATCAAAATTTGGTAGATTTTTCTAGTGTTTGAAATGGTCCCATCATCCCATAAAATTAATATTTGTTCAAATGGGGTGCTTATGGATTCGGTGTCAAACTTCTTCAATTTTAATTGCCTTTTAGTTTGTAAAATCGAAATCCAAATTTTTTCAAATGCGAACTTGTTTCGTTAGGGTTAAAACCGAACAAATTAAACTCTAATTGCTTTGTTTGGTTTGACTTATTAATATTAATATTAAAAATACATATACTTAAAATTATAGTAGATAATTTTTATTGTTTGTTTTTTTTAAAGTTTGGTTATTTCAATTGATAGAAAATTATAATTAAAAATCATAAATGAATTTTTTAATTTAATAAATTTGATTTTGAACTAAATGGAATTGTCCAAATCAAAAATAAATTCTATTTTTTTTGATTTGGACTGATGAAGGCTCACATTTATTTATAGATGTACCTCGTGTGGTGTGTGCTTGTTCCCTATTAGATTGATTTTGTTTGTTCTGCATCCGAATTTGATAATTTTATATGAATTTTAATTTAAATAATATTTTAATAAGAAATTATACTTGAGAAAATATATTGTTATTAGGATTCATACATATTAAATAATACTCCCTCCCTACACATGCCATGTCACGTAATTTGAAAAATGACTATACGCTTTAATTTTTTTAATTTTAATTTTTTAAAATTTTAATTAAATTAATTAGTTATCTTAATCTTAATTTATAATTATTTATAAATATAAATAATTATTTTTATTAATACATTTTTAATTATCAACTAATTACACTTCTCGTAAAATACCGTGTCTACAGTGTAGCAGATACGGTATGTGGAACGGAGATAGTATCTCTTTTATCAATCTAAATTATGTTAGTATTTTTTGTCATTTTTTTTAATTATTTCTATTATTTTTTTATTAATTCCATAATATATTTCTTATAATGTTTTTATTTTATTTTTTAACTATCCTATTTTAATATTATACTACTATTAGGTTTTTAGTTTTCGTATTGAGCAAAATTTACATGCATTATTTTGAAGGACGGAAAGAAAATAATTGTGTATGTTACGTAGGAATTCGCAATCGTTAAAACTTAATAGTCTACAAATTAACCTGGTAGATAAGTTACACCAACAAATCATGTGTTGGATAAAACTTAAAGGTATGGAATGGTTGAACACATGATCTTATGATCATAAAATCATCACACACCACTAGAACATCGTTTCATATCGCGAAGATGGTAGATGGATAGAGTAGACAAGATAAGAGTAGACATTGAATGAGGAGTGGAATGATTAATTTCATTTCATTGTAGTATAACCACACATTTGGGGACGATTACGGTGCTGATTAAATTTGTATCGGTAGTTGTACACTCCAAAACTCAACCATAATGCCCAATCCATATTGGAAGCCCGATCTAGGGATAAACACGGCCCACAAGAAGGCCCAAATCAGTAAAATACTTGGTCAAAGAAGAGACGGATAAAGCATAATTTGAAAGTGAGAAGAATTCGGGGAGGTTGGAGAAAAATAAGGGAGTAAACCTTATCCGAACAAGATTTCAAGAATAAAAGGGAAAGAAGACGCCGTGAAAAGAATATCATCCTCTTCAACATTAATTTTTCCTTTGCAATTTAATTTCCGCGGTATTTTTTCAGAATTTTTACAGCTTTCTTCGATTAATTTCAATTTAATTTTCAGCTTCGTTCTTGTTCAATTTACCTTCTTTTTTCGTTAATTACTCGGATATCGCGAGATAGCCCGGATCCTTTCTTGAGGAGGCCGGGGAACCCTTCGAACAAATCAATTCCAACAGGTTTTTTCAATTAAACCGTCGGTGGCGATTTTTTTACGACAACAGTAGTCAAATAATGTAGTATGTCAAACACTATTAAATATAAATTTTCATTATATATAATAGAACTAACACCACATAAACATTTTATAGGTATATTTTCATATGGTGTTTAAATAGTTATTTACTCATTTCGTTTCACTTTCTGTGTCCATTTTTTTTTTTTTTTTGTCATTTTTTTTTTTATGAATATAAATTATACATTTTAATTTTATTTAAAAAAATTTAATGTATATATATTTTAATTTTAATTTAAAATTATTTTTATTATATGTGTCCTAAATTTATGTGTCTCAGGTATAATAAAATCCTCAATCAAACAACCCCACTCATTTGCTCTGACACATTCATTTAACCACTTGTTCATCCACCAAACGAGGATGCATTTATGTCATTACAACGGTGTTTGTGTGTTTGTTTGAGAGGTTTTGGTATTGAGTTTGAATTTTGGATAATAAAATTTTCAAGTAAAATAATTATTTGATGTGATATAAATAAATATTAATGTAATATTACAAATTTGTATAGTATAATATTCCCTTAGTCACATAAAAATGATACTATTTTTTTTTTGTTCCAAAACAATGATATGATTTTTAATTTAGTAATTATATTTTTTACTAATATAATTAATATTCTTATAATTTTTAATATATTATTACAAATATTATTATTTTTATATCACCCAATTTAATAAGGATATTTTTGTTATTTTCACTATAAATTAATATAATACTAATATTAAAAAATATACGTAAAAAAAACAAATATTACCTATTTTACAAAAGAGAAAGAGAGAGAGAAATAAATAAAAAATAGAGTAGGTGTTTGGAATTCAACAAATAATAAAAAGCAATAATAAAATGTTAATTTGTTTACTTTCACAAAATTGATAATAGAATAAATATAGCGGCGGCCTGGACTAAAAAAAAAATAAAAATGATAATTATATATAAATAGAAGTAAAAGTAATTTTTAAACGTAACATAAGCATAATATCTCTAAACATAGCCAAAATGTTTTAAATAAATAATGGTGTAGTGGATAAACATAGACGTACGTACACGTCGGCAGATTTCCCAACTAAACAAAAGGATGGCCATCCTCCCATCTTTTTATCCATTTTTTCGTTGAAGAAAATTGATGTAAAATATAATTATTAAATAATTAAAAAATATATTATAAAAATAATTATAGTTAATATTAAAATTAAATTAACTAATTATTTTAATTATAATTTTAAAAATTTATTAATCATAAAATCTAAGTTTTTCTTTTTCTTTTTCTATAAATAACAAAAAATACATACCAAATTAAAATTCATGTTAAAAACAAAATAAATCTATTTTCATAAGAGGGAGAAAGTATATGATGACATTAAGAGGAAATATAGGATAAATACACGCAATACTTTGTTATTTCAATATATGGAAAATTATGTAAAACGTATAAAATATTATTTTAAATTAAATATATATTTTTTTATTTTTATAAAAAAGTATTTTTATCTAATAGTATGTTATTATTTTTGAAAAATAGTCATAATATCCTAATAATTGTTTGGAATATCTTAAAAAACCCTTCATTTTCAACATATTTTTTCAAATCGTCTGAAAAGTTGAATCTGAAATATTGAACATTCCAATTTTGGGATAAAACAAGAAGCATTTATACGGTACCATTGCTGATTGACGGAATAATCCTAAAAAATATGCACGGTAGTATGTATCACCAAACATAATACTAGTAGAGTAATATTCTGCAGAAGAAACATACAACGACAACAATCATCATGATATTGGTACAGGAATTGCCTCCCAATCGTCATCTTCCTATTGGTCGGTCACACACAGCACACCTCGCTCACACTCTTACCAAATCTCGCATCCAACACACAGTACGAAAAACTAAAAATATCACAAATTAAATAAAGCACACCACACCAAACCCTAAGAAGGAGCAATGAAGTCAGTCTCAATGACTCACGCCGCACTCTCTTATTTATTTTACTACTATTATTAGTATTATTAAATTTTAAATAGCAAGCACGAGTCCGGGGACTGATTTACCGACCAGATCCGGAAGACTGCTCTGCCAAACCTCGCCGGCGCGGGCAGCGGCGACGGTGGTGACGCAGCCAGACTGGTCTGTAGTGTTGCCAATACGAGTCACGGTGAGGGACGTGTTGGAGTATTCCTTCACCTGAGTGATTATCCCATCCGTCACGGTCCAGGCGTGCACCCAAGCGACGGATCGCGATTCGTCGAATCCTTCCGCAAGCACGGTCGAGCCGAACGCCGAGATGCTGTGCGGCACGAAGCGGAAGCTCGACTCCTGAAGCTCGCCGGTGAGCAGGCGCATCAAAAACTGGTGCGACGGCGGGCCGTGGAACCACCACTCGAGGTCGGCGGCGAGGATCTTCTGGATCGTCTCGGCGTCGCGCGCGTTTAAGGCGTCATATAAGGCTGTTACCACCGCTTTAGTGGTCGTCTCCGCCGGAGCTTCCGGAAACTGAGGTATCGCCAGTTCCTGAGACTGCGAGTTGGGGGTCTGGGAAGAGGGGGTGAGAGAGATGAGAGTTGCTTTGCAGAGAAACTGAAAAGGGGAATGAGGAAATGAAGAAAATGGGAAATGGATTATATAGGAAGGACGTGGGAGGGCATTTTGGTAAATTAGAGTCATGCGGGAATTGTGATTAGTGTGACGTGGCAGAAACATGATTTCATTTCAAGCCAACTAATTTTGACCAACAGCTATGACTGTGCTGTATGGTTTTACACGCGCTCCAAAATATAACTAGTATACTTCCAATTTTTCGTCCAAGATCATTTGATACAATTTTTATTTTTATGTTTTAAACTTTATCTATTTTAATGGACATATGTATATATTTAATAAATTATATTATTTTAAAACATATTAAAAAATATAAAATAGTTTAATTAATTTTATAATATAACCTTATATATTATGCAAGGACATTCCAAACCTATTTATTTTTATTTTATTTTATAAATAAATATTTTTATTTATTTTTAAATTTTTAAATTTTATATAAATAATTATATTAATTATAAATAAGTACTCCCTGAAGAACAATACTATTTTTTATTTTTGTCAAAAAAAAATATATATTTTTTCTAATTTAGTAATTGTATTATATCTAACACAATTAATATCTATACCATTTTTAAATATATTATGCAAATGTAAGATAGTATTTATTTATTTTTATATATGACTATTTTCATTAGTATTTTTATTGTCTATGTATAAATAATATAAAAATAATGAATATATAAAATATATTAATTTTTTTAAAAAAATATATTTTTTAAAATAGGTGAAAAAACACACCCAGAGTTTTTCCAGAATAATAATAATAATAATAATAATAATAATAATAATAATAATAATAATAATGTTCTATGTGTTTGTTTGGTAGTTGAATTGTGGTTGAAATTTGATTAAAATAAATATTGGTATAGTACATATTTAATTAAAATATTATTTGTAAAAAATGAAATTAGATATAATATAAATAAATAAATATATATATATAAATATATGATTAATATAAATCAATGAATTTTTTTAGAAAGCGATATAAATATATTTGTTTACTTAATAAAGATATAAAAATAAAACAATATTGTAGATATGTTCATTTTGAAAACTTTAAAAAACTATATAAAAACTAGAAAGCATGATACGAATCAGAGTTAAGATGATAATTGATAAACAACCACAACCTTGGTCCTTGAACATATACATATACGTCCAAAAAACACGTCCATTCATCGTTCCCTTTTAAAAATGTATGTATGTATGAATACGTATATACACACACACACGTACATGCCGCTTATTGAGAAAGAAGCTTAAAAGACCAGTGACTTGTCTTCAAGTGCATAAACGTCCAAAAATGGTCCAAACACCATTCATCAAAACCAAGGCATGCATCCCTCTCTCTCACTCTGGATTATCAACATACTTATCTTCATTTGATCCTTCTTATTATTATTATTATTATTACTATTATTATCTCTCTCTCTCCCCAATAAATAGTCACAAAATAGTATATAATTATGGTCCCGCAGCTAGTCTACCTAGGGCTATATGTAAAAGGTTATATATCTCACTCTCACTCATTTATACATTATAAACTCTACAGATGCCATTTTCCAAAACTGAGTGTCACACAAATGTACATTACAGCAACAATAATTGAGATACAATATACTCATTTTCATACATAATCCACTTACAGTTTATCCAAAAAAAATTTACCTCATTAACTTGCTCCTCCACTTTCCCACAATACCTCTGTTTTAATGTCACAATCAATTTATAAAATATATATATATTATGAAAAGAAAGACCCTTTAACAGCAATAAGCCCTCCCCATCTGAGAAGCAGACAATTAAGGGTATTCAGGGATGGATCCCTACAGTTTTGTCGTGATTAGCTGGAAATTAATAAGCTCCACTTAAATGCACAAAAATGCAATATGTGCGTGCATGCATATCAAGGAAAACGACTCAAATACAGAAAGACAGCCACATGAATAAGACAGGGAGGTTTAATCTGGTGGGGGCGATATTATTAATTCATTTTTGGACCCATCTTCATATGTTAACTGGCGGTCCTCGAAAGCTCCTATGATCCACAACTAACCACAACATATCTATTTAACTATACCATCTATCTATCTATATGCCACTCTACTTTCGAATTTCTATTGAATCTGGTAAGAAATATTGCATAAGGTAAGTCAGTTAATGATCAAATCAGCACTGGGAAACTTGAAATTTAAAGCATGTAATCATAATTAATGCACACACAAAAACCAAACTAGAAGAGATGAGCGCACGCTCGAGACACAAACCAACCATTGTAATAACCGGTCAAGAAGAGTAGGCTTAGGTAAGATCATCCTCCTCCAGCTCTTTGGCTTTCAAGTGGTCCTTTACTCTCAATAGAAGTGTTGTCTTCCAAGCATCCTGTGAAAATGAGGTTGGGAGTTGAGTAGTTAGGGAAATGCAAATGGAGGGCGAAGGTCTAAAGTAGGTGAGCCCGAATTCATTTACCAGCTGGGTCATGCTATCGAATTCCTTCAGTGCACTTGTGAACTTTGTAATGTCTTCTTCATCCACAGCAGAAGCTAAATCCTGTAATCACAGATACGTGTGTATATATGCCGCTATGACTTGCAATATTTGATCAATCATAGCAATATGGAAGAATTGTAACCAAAGGACAAAATAGGGGGGGGAGGAGTTGTGTGTAGTAGTGCAACTTACGGCTAGCAATTTGCATTCACGTGTCCCAGAAAATGTAGGATCCAGATCCTACAAACGGGAGTTGGGGTTGGGGGGGCATTGCGTTCAGTTCATACAACTTAAAAAAGCACGGACTTGTCAATGTGTAGAAATGTAAATAATACCTGGTATTTCTCTAATGCATTTGTTATAGCAACAACGTCACCTTTGCACAGCTGACAAATTCCGGCATTAAGAAGGTGCCCTTTGACTCCATACTTCAACAAGTTGTTAGTAAGAGAATACCTAGCTATCTCTTCAAATATCTCAACGGCCTTCTGATACCTGAGGAAAAAATAAGGGCCCATGACGTATTTCACGACATGATACAGGATCATGGAAGTTAGAAAATAAGAACAGTTATAAAAATCAAAGTGCGATTAATTATGAAGACAAGAGTAAAGAAGAAAAGTTTAGATAAGAAGCAATGTGCAAATGGGATCGGCCAGCTAAAGTGGCAGCCAGAAATGTCAATTGATAATGTGCATTTAAGTTTGATGTATGCTGGAAGCAAAATAAGTTAGAGTTCGTGTAAGGATAATGATAAAACCTCATACATACAATCCATGGTTAAATTCTCCCTCCGTCCATTAAAATTAGCCCATTTGGGCTCGGCACGGGAATTATAAAAAATGAATATTTTATTGAAAAAATGATAGGTAATTGAGGTTATTTTTGAAAGTTTAATTAAAAAATAAAGTAAATGAAAAGAGAGAATGTAATAAAGTTAGTGGTATGTATTATAAATAAGTGTTGAATGGAGGGTAATGATTAAATGTTGATTTGTCTACTTTGCCAAAATTAATAATTGGATAAATTTAATGAACGGACTAAAAAGAAAAGTGAATAAATTTCGCGAACGGAGGGAGTATATCGCAAGGTTTATAAGCAACAATTAGAAATGAGATAGAGATGAAATAAGCAATGCTCTAAATTATACTACCTCCGTCCAACATACCGTATCTGCTATACTGTAGACATGGTATTTTAGGAGGGGTGTAATTAGTAGATAATTAAAAATGTATTAGTGAAAATAATTATCCTATAATATAAATAATTATAAAATAAGATTAAGATAACTAATTAGTTTAATTAAAATTTAAAAAAAATAAAATTAAAAAGTTTAAAATGAGATTAAAGTGTATAATCATTTTCCAAAAAAGGAAAGTGACATGGTACGTGGGACGGACATAAACGACAACGTGGACATGGTATGTGGGACGGAGGGAGTAATATAGGAAAAAATATAACTAGGCAACTTGTTTGGGGGATTTGTCTCCAAATACACTATTCATCCAATTTTTTCCCCCAAAAACATCAAATCAAACACCTAATTTTCATTTTTCATATTATACTAAAAATCAATTTTATATTCAAAACATCACATCAATACCTATTTATGTCATATTATACAACTATTCAAATTCAAATTTTTTACTATTCAAATCCCAACTCAAAATTCAAACCCCCAAACAAACACACCCTTAAAGAACAAAAAGAAAGATAAACAACAGCTTGCAATTCTAGTAAGAAGCATGGAATAAAAGACAATCAGCACGATATCACTCTGAAGAGAGAGAGAGAGAGCAGGCAAACTTAACTGTTCTAACTGTGCAGCAAATTGAGCAACTTTCTGTTTACATTGATTTGCAGATGTTGTTACTTCTTCACTTTGAAAGAGATCGGCAGCTTTTTCATAGTAAACGGTAGCCTTCTCCAAATTCTGCTCTTGTTCATACAACTCAGCTATTTCCTGCCAAGTACAAATATTTGTTTATTGCCTTTCAACTTACAGATTACACATATGCGCGCTATCAACAACCTAAGATGCTAGTTTCATTATTTTTTCACAAGTATGATCAAGGTTAGAAAATTTTATTAAGGGTGTGTTTGTTTGAGGGATTTGTTTGGATTTCCACTATTAATCCTATTTTTTCCCCCAAAAAATATCAAATCAAACACCTATTTTTCATTTTTTATATTATACTAAAAATCAATTTTACATTCAAAACATCACATCAATACCTATTTATATCACATCATACAACTATTCAAATTCAAATCTCATCTAAAAATCCAAACCCTCAAAAGTGTTCCCAACTCCCAAGTGAATGAGGGGTGGAATTTGATTAACAAGGACAAAAATGTCGGCAATGACATTAAAAGTGACAAAATTACTTACTTTGTAATATCTGGCAGCCATATTAAACCTTCCAATATCCAGAAATAAATTTACAGATTGCTCTAGGCATGATGCGGACTCTGCAAAATACAATGCAAATTAATAACAGTTTCTGAAATGACCTTGTGTGATGAAGCAAAGCAACAAGATGAACATAAACTACAAGCATTAGCAATTCTACTCCAACGTGGGTTTATATAGGTCATAAATTTTAAACCGTGAACACTCCTTGCACCGAAGGACAACAAAATCGTGCTCCCGTTTTACCCAGATCCAAGAATAGTTCTCCATATGGAAAGTTCCATCAACACGTACTATATAACCAAGCAATTTACACCCATTATGTGTTAAAAAAAAAAAAAAAAAAAAAAAAAAAAAGTCATACTGAACACAAGGATACCTTTGATGTTGCACTTTTTGTAGCAGTGAGCAGCATCAGCATATGCACCAGCAGCTTCATGTTTGCTGTCCAACTGCACATTGAAATTTAGATA
Organism: Andrographis paniculata; assembly: GCF_009805555.1. NCBI lineage: Eukaryota > Viridiplantae > Streptophyta > Magnoliopsida > Lamiales > Acanthaceae > Andrographis > Andrographis paniculata. Next base: position 4,459,583 of record NW_026137502.1, on the reverse strand, counting down.
AGCAAAACTAGGTAACAACGACAGGTGAATGGAGAAAGGATAAATTTGCTGCATATCTAGCTGCAAGCCTACGGAAAGCTTACTTTCAAGTGACAGTTAGCCAACTTCACATACACTGCTCCAGCCTGATCCCCTGATTAAATCAATGTTTATATTACATATGATCAACAATTGTTCATACATCAACGGTTGCGATCACCAAGAGGATAAATTTCATGTGTGCAATATATATATATATATATATTATAGTTTTTATATTACATTAATAAAAGTTCTTCATACAAAAGAAGGCACGAGCTTCAAATTCAACCTCAGTAGCTACTCTCGCCCATGGGGTTTCATACTTTATCAAACAATTGGAGTCGGCATTAGCTTTCGATTTGGGGGTATTTTCAAATACCATCCAGAATGAATGCACACTAATTAAACATGGAGGATCTTAAAAATGAGACAATCTTTTAAAATTCTATTTTAGATAGGAACTCGGTAGGAACTATATGATCCCAGAGGAACTTAATCACAGGCACATCAATTTTAACTGTTCTTTCTACAATTATTCTCTTGCATACCAACTTTATGTAACATTGGAGCTCATCTGCACAATAGTAATCATGTCTTCTCCATCTGTTCTTCTTCCCCCAACTAAAATACAGATCTAAAACCAGAATTCTTGGAAAATGCAATTCACTCTAATAAACCTATGATAAATAAAGCCGTTCTCATCCTTCACTAATAACCATTCAATCAAAAACCGTAGAAACTACGATTGCAATGAACAAAACAGAAACCGCAATCAACAACCAAACCGATATGAATTGAAAGGATTGATCAAGCAAAGCATTGATCGCATATTTGAAGGACTTACATGATTTAGCGAGCTTATATGAATTGGCAGCTTTATCGAATAAATCGGCTGCTTCTTCGTATTTGGAACCGAAGATGCCCCAGCCGCTGAGCGTCTTCTCGGCTTTGCTCTCGAAATCCTGCCCTCTGGCTAAGTGATCGCCCATTGTTCGACCCTCGTTTCGAATTCTTCACGTAAAACGGTGGTGTGTAATGTGTTGCTGAGGATTGAAGGAAGGGAAAGGAAAAAGGGAAATAGATTTACCAGAAATGTCGTGGCGATATCAGAAAAGTACATTCCGCTTTGCCATTGTCATCGTCAACACTGAACAACCTTCTTTGAATTGCAAACTGCTGGATGACACATACATATTTGGGCCCAAAGCCAATCCCAAACTTAATGCTCTTGGAAAATTTTAGCTAATTTGGGTCATCATTAATTTAAAATCTGTTGAATTTGTTTGTTCAAGTAAACTTTTACTCATATTATTTTTAATATAGTATATAACATCATTTTCGTTTCCTGATAATCTATCTATTTGCGGTCATTACTTTTAACATTCAAAATATCATTTTGTATAATTTTTTAATAAATATCATTAATTAATATTATAAAATACCAATAAAAATAGTTTTTATTATTATTTTATATAATAATTAATTTCAAATATTAATATAAAAAACTAAATAGATATATTAGTGGTGGATGGAGAAAATACTATTTTCGTTCGTCCGGTAAAATTAATATTTTAAATTAGGCATGAGAATTTAATAAAAATAAATATTTTTATTAAAAAGTAATAAAAGTAAAAGGATAATTTAAATTATTTTAAAAAAACATTTAAAAAATAAATAAAATAAAATAAAAACAGTGATATAAATTATAAATAAATATTAGATTGAAGATAATATATTTGTTGACTTGCAAAAATCAATAATAAAGTAAATTTAATAAACAAATTAAAAAGAAAATATGAATAAGTTTAAATAAATGATTAAATATATATAATATACTCCCAGCGTCCCAAAAGAGTTGTTTTGTTTTTTCATTTTCGTCTTTTTCAAAACAATTATTTTGTTTCTTATTTAGTAAATATGATCTTTCACTTTATAACAAAATTATTCATATTTTTCCAAACTACCATTAATTATTTATATCCACTTTTAATTAAATACTATTATTCCTTAATTCCTGTGCCAACTCCCAACAAGACATTTCTTCTGGGATGGAGGGAGTATTTTTAAAAAAATTAATATTTGAATATTAATTATTATTTCACAGTAATAATAAAAAAAAATGTTTATACTAATATCATGTATAATGATATTTGTTAAAAAAAAATTATACAGATATAATAATATTTTTAAACATACGACGATCCTTTGCCGAAACTCTTTGGGAACATTGTTGCCGAGATTGATTGCTTCGCTCGAATCAACTATGTTATGATAAACGACTCGTCTCGCCGTGACCTTCTCTTGAATTCTCAAGACTTCTGTAGCTCCATCCCCGCAGGGGCAGAGAACCCGTCGCTGTCTCGCACGAATATTTTAGACATAATATCCTTTTGTGTAAAATATATTGAATATATTTTAATATTTAAATAAAAATAAAATGAGGATTCAAACCAAAATTATATTTTATAAATTGTTGTGGTCGGCTGTTGGTACGAATTCTTCTTTTGTTTTTACACACGCATACACACTCACACCCCAGTTCAACCCTCAAACGAGGGATATCTCACTGGCTATTGCTAGAGTTTAGGCTGTTCAGTTTGTCTCTTCCACTTCCACTGCAGTTGAAATTCATCCAAAATCTTAAAGTTACAATTACAATCCGAGTATGTTTCTGTTGCATAATTTGGGAGTTTTTCACTATACAATAATTGTAGGAAAGCAATTTACATGCAAGACTGGATTTCGAAAGACAACTTCTGCATATTTACGGCTAAGACAATCGTAAATTAATTTTACAATTTTTTCTTTTTAAAATAAAAAATACTGTATATATGAAAGCATAACATTTCATAACTATAGAAAATAAATTATTTTATTATTTTAATAACTATTATTTAATAAAATATATACCATATTAATATTATTTAAAATAGAATTTTATATGTCCCGTAAGGATGGTCTGATGGTATAGAGATTGGACTTGTAATCATAATCCTCGACGCCGGGTGTGACTTTCTCTAACCGTCGGGCCTGATTTGGAGGATATTAAGTTTGGTCGCGGTTTACTCGGTACGCACTTCGGGTAGCAGCGAATTTTATATACTATAAATAAATATAAAATTATAAATACTTTTCAAAATTAATACAATTTAATATTTAAATGACATTATTATTAATTTTATAAAGTTAATTTAATGTAAACTTATATAGTTATTGTTGAGCACAAAAAATAATAATAATAATAATAATAATAATAATAATAAATAATGGCAGTAGGATTCTTCATGGGTCTGGATATAAGCCAAACGGCCCAGAAGTCGGGCAAAAAGAAGTTGGACAAGGAAGGATGATCGGCCGATACGGAGGTCGGACAGGACAAGGTCAGGCACGGAGATCGGACGTGATAAGGTCGGGCAAAGAAGTAGTATCAGCAGACGCAGAGGTCTGTCAAGACGAAGGTCGGGCAGAGAAGAAGTATCGGCAGACGCGTAGGTCTGTCAAGACGAAGGTCAGGCAGAGAAGAAGTATCGGCAGAGGCGGAGGTCTGTCAAGACAAAGGTCGGGCAAAGAAGTGTCAAGAAGATAGTCTGTTGAGCCAGTTGTCCATCTAAGGATATAAGACAAACAGAACCGGTCGGTTGGTTCGCTGTCGGATGGTTCGTAGTCGGTTGTCTCGCGGTCGGACCAAATGAGGTCGGACGGAGGACAGCTGATACGGCGGTCGGTCGAAAGAGGAAGTCGGGCGAAGAAGGACGGCTGATATGGCGGTCGGTCGAAAGAGGAAGTAGGGCGAAGAAAGACGGCTGATACTGAGGTTGGTCGAAAGAGGAAGTCGGGCGAAGAAGGACGGCTGATACGGCGGTTGGTCGAAAAAGGAAGTCGGGCGAAGAAGGACAGCTGATACGGCGGTCGGTCGAAAGAGGAAGTCGGGCGAAGAAGGATGGTTATTACGCAGGTCGGACCAAGTGAGGTCGGGCGAGAAAGAATGAGACGGACGATACGAGGTCGGACAAGAGACCAGATGGTGGTCGCTTGATGGGGCGGCCGATGAATCGTTTGGTCTAGCGACCAGTCTAAGAAGCTAGAGGTTATTGTTGGGCGGTTGACTAGTCGGTCGGGACCAGCCGCCCATTTAAGGCGGTGAGGTTTTCAGAAACGGTCAGCCGAGACAGTTGAGTGTTGTAACTGACACGAGCGGTTGGTGAGTCGGTTAACATACGTGTCGACATAAGAGGACTTTCTGGGCGGTTGACAGCGGTTGCTGTAACCGGCCAGACGGCGGTTTAAACCGTTTCTTTAAAGAGTTTTAAATAGGTATGTTCCTGACCTAAGAAACCATCTTCAATCGACATCAAATTCAAGAGAATTGCTTTTGGGGATCACCACTTTATTTTCCAATCTTTATTTTATGTTTTCCTATTTTATTTATGTATCCTACAGTGTTTAGAGATTTCTAATCTCAGGCACTAATTATATCAAATTCAGAGATATTTTCCTATTTTCGGATTTTACTTTTTGTTGTTGAAAAAATCGCATCAACAATTGGCGACCACAGTGGAAGCAAGACAAGATTGCTGATCCTACATCAACAGAGAATTTCATACGACTGAGGTCCGGCCGAATCATCAGAAAAATCAGTATGGCAGGCTCACAACCTCAATCATCATCAGCACCGGTGGGAGAAAATATTTCACCACCTGTCATGCCAAATCCAGGGGAGACTCCCCAACCACCTACCGATTGGGTGTCTTATGTTCAACAATTGAACAATCAGTATAATCTGGCTATGCAAAACATGTTGCGTGAGCAACAAAACCTTATACAAAATATGCTATATCAGGCATTATCAAAGGTTACTCTGCAACCCACCCAAACACCGCTAGAATTATCACCATCCAGATTTCAAGCAAAATTTACAGGGCCTTCATATGTAGACAGCACTCTGCCAAGTGCCACTACTAGGGTTGACAGGGAAAAAACTCCTATAACATACCCAAATAATGTTCTATTGGATGTCAGAGTTGAACCAGCCTTCTCTAGAGAAGAAAGGTTGGAGGAACAGGTTCATAATCCCATCCCAGCTGAGCCAACCGTCCCCAGAGAAGAGAGGTTGGGGGGACAGACCCATAATCCAATTTCGGTGTTCGATCCTATTCCACCTAGAGTGGATCCGGAAGACATTGCTCAAGTTTTGCGGGTGCATTTTGGAATAAATCCGCAAACGATAAATAGGCCGGCATATCAAAGACCTTTTTCAGAAAGGATCGTTAACGACTTTCCTCTCCCAAGGAATTATCGACCGCCGGACTTTCATACTTTCTCAGGAGAAGACGGATCATCCACTATAGAGCATGTGGGTCGGTTCACAACACAGTTAGGAGAAGTCGGTAATAACTCTTTTTATAAACTGCAATTATTTGGTTTGTCTCTTACCAGGATAGCTTTTTCATGGTTTGTAAATCTGCCACCTGGGCAAATACAAACTTGTGAAGGTTTAGAGATGACGTTCCATGCTAGATTCTTCAACCCTTTACCATCCGTTTCTCTTTCCGATTTGTTGGAAATGAAACAATGTCCAGAAGAGTCAGCCTCACAGTTCATCGAAATAGTACGATTGATGAAAGGACGATGTCCTACGGTAATCAACGAAAAAGAGATGACCAATTTAGTGGTTTGCAATATGCATGTTCGGTTGAGAGAGACACTAACTGCTCACGATGTGGAAGATCTGACAAGTCTCACATTAAAGGCAGGGAGGTTATAATCATTTTTTAGAGAAAATGATCACGACTTACGTCAAATGGGAGGTACTAAAGTGCAAGATCAACCAATGTGCAGGCCACCACCAGTCCGCGATAAATGGAGGTCGGGTCTAACGTAGCGTTGGACGATGGAGGTCGGATCCGAGGCTGACGTAGCCTCGGATGTTGGCTCGCGAACTCCTAAACATCACGAGAAGTGACGTTTATGAGTCTTGCGGAGGAGGCATATTGTTGAGCACAAAAAATAATAATAATAAATAATGGCAGTAGAATTCTTGATGGGTCTGGATATAAGCCAAACGGCCCAGAAGTCGGGCAAAAAGAAGTCGGACAAGGAAGGATGATCGGCCGATACGGAGGTCGGACAAGACAAGGTCGGGCACGGAGATCGGACGTGATAAGGTCGGGCAAAGAAGTAGTATTGGCAGATGCGGAGGTCTGTCAAGACGAAGGTCGGGCAGAGAAGAAGTATCGGCAGACGCGGAGGTCTGTCAAGACGAAGGTCGGGCAGAGAAGAAGTATCGGCAAACGCGGAGGTCTGTCAAGACAAAGGTCGGGCAAAGAAGTGTCGAGAAGATAGTCTGTTGAACCAGTTGTTCATCTAAGAAGATAAGACAAGCAGAACCGGTCGGTTGGTTCGCTGTCGGATGGTTCGTAGTCGGTTGTCTCGCGGTCGGACCAAATGAGGTCGGACGGAGGACGGCTGATACGGCGGTCGGTCGAAAGAGGAAGTCGGGCGAAGAAGGACGGTTGATATGGCGGTCGGTCGAAAGAGGAAGTAGGGCGAAGAAGGACGGCTGATACTGAGGTCGGTCGAAAGAGGAAATCGGGCGAAGAAGGACGGCTGATATGGCGGTCGGTCGAAAGAAGAAGTAGGGCGAAAAAGGACGGTTATTACGCAGGTCGGACCAAGTGAGGTCGGGCGAGGAAGAATGAGACGGGCGATACGAGGTCGGACAAGAGACCAGATGGTGGTCGCTTGATGGGACGGCTGATGAATCGTTTGGTCTAGTGACCAGTCTAATAAGCTAGAGGTTATTGCTGGGCGGTTGAGTAGTCGGTCGGGACCAGCCGCCCATTTAAGACGGTGAGGTTTTCAGAAGCGGTTGGCCGAGACAGTTGAGTGCTGTAACTGGCACGAGCGGTTAGTGAGTCGGTTAACACACGTGTCGACATAAGAGGACTTTCTGGGCGGTTGACAGCGGTTGCTGTAACCGGTCAAACGATGGTTCAAACCGTTTCTTAAAGGGTTTTAAACAGGTCTCTTCCTGACCTAAGAAACCATCTTCAATCGACATGAAATTCAATAGAATTGTTTTTTGGGATCACCGCTTTATTTTCCAATCTCAGAGATATTTTCCTATTTTCGGATTTTAGTTAAAAAAATACATCAAATTAAATGAATACATATCAAAAATTAATTCATAGAATTCAAATCAAATCTATGTAAAATTCAAATCCAATCTAAATTACGCCTAAATTCCCAGACCTTTTTGAAAGAAACACACCATCTTTATGCGCCATAGCAATATATATAGCTTCCCAAAAATACACTGGACGGGGATTCAGATTCGTTTCCCTTTTGATAGGCCTCGATCGTCTACCTGATTTTCCCGCCATAGCCTCTCACAAAGATTCTTCCTCTGGAATTCTCTACCATCTTCCTGCCCAGCCAGAACCCCAACACAGGAGAGATACATACATGCGTGTTTGCATTCACATCACGCACTAACCATGGCAACAGAATCGAAAACGGAGAGAAAGAAGAGGAAACCCTTGGCGGATATCACAAATGACTGCAATCTCATACCCATCTCCGCTCTGCGCGAGCTTGTGGCTGCTTCCTCCAATCCCAATTTGCGTCCGAAACCCCCAACCTCGATTTTGAAGTCCGTTTCCACTTCCACCACCAGCCAGAAGAAATTCTCCCAACTGTCGAATAAATCCGACGCGAGTGTCGGATCGTTAAAACGTAATTCTGCGCACAATTCCAGAACAGTTCAATTTCAAAACCCCCCGCGTGCGGCCCCCTCCTCTATCAATTTGGGTAACTTTCTGTTTTTCAGTATTCGTGTGTTTGTTTGTGCGATTTTAGTTCGTGTATGGAATTAATTTGTTGCTAATGTGGTGAGTTCATTGGAAAGTGGAACCTAGAGTTTTGTAGTTCCTTAAGCTCGTTGAGTTGTTTGTGTGCATGTCTGCAATGTGTACTCAGATATCATTTGAATTGTTGCTTGGCCAATGGGAGCTGTTGTATAAATCATAGTTTAATCTGCTAAGTTGAATTTTGATTGTTTTCCAGATTGGTGTATTATTTAGTTTTTACGATGCTTCCTTCAGTTGCAGTGTTTGTTTATAGTGTTCTGCTGAATTTTTGTTTTGTACTTTAGAAACCCTAAACTAAATTTCTGGTCTCTATGCTGGCATATTGTTTCGAAAGTTGGGCATATGGGTTTGTGCAAATGGTTGATTCATATTTTGGTTCCTAATTCAGGGGGTCGGAGAAATAAGGGTGCAGCATATAATAAAAAACAAATCACTGAAAAAGATTCGGAAGGAGAGGTTGATGTTCTGGTTATTAGTCCAACTCCTGTTGAGAAGAGAAAAGACAAAGGGAAGGCCATTGATGTACAATTCAATTCATCAGTGCACAGGAGTGAGGTGGATGTTCGGACTTCTAGTCGAACTCCTGTTGAGAAAAGAAAGGATAAAGAGAATGCCATTGATGGACCATTAAGTTTGTCTCCCTGTGAGAGTGAGGCTGATGTCCTGATATCAAGTTCAATTCCTGTTGAGAAGAGAAAGGACAGAGGGAAGGGTGTTGATGTCCCATCCAGTTTGTCACACCATGAGAGCAAGGTTGATGCCCTGTTGTCTGTTGATAGGGCAGCCAAGAGGAAGGCTATTTCTCAACCATTCGGTTCATTCGCACCTGAAAGTGAGACTGATATTCAGATTGTTGGTCCAACTCCTTGGGAGAAAATGAAAGACAAAGGGAAGGCCATTGATGTGTCATTCAGTTTGTCACCATATGAAAGCGAGGCTGCTGTTCAGACTTCTAGTCCATCTCTCTTCAAAAAGAGAAAAGGAACGGAGGACATTGCTACGCCATATAGTTCACCAATATGGGAGAGTGAGGCTGATCTCCTGGTTTCCAGTCCAAGCCCTGTTGAGAGGAGGAAGGATAAAGGGAAGGCCATTTATGTAGAATCCAGTCCAACCCCTACTGAGAGAAGGAGAGACAAAGGCAAGGCCATTGATGTAACATTCAGTTCATCACCATATGGTAGTGAGGCTGATGTTCAGACTCCTAGTCTCGCCCCTGTTGAGAAGAGGGAGGATAAGGGGAAGGCCATTTATGTACCATTGATTCCAACTCCTACCGAGAAAAGGAAAGACAAAGGCAAGGCTATAATTGATGTAACATTCAGTTCGTCGCCATATGACAGCGAGGCGGATGTTCAGACTTCTAGTCTCACTCCCCCTGAGATGAGAAAGGACAAAGATGTTACTGCACCATTCAGTTCATCGACATGTGAGAGTGAGGCTGATGTATTAGTTTCTATTCCGAGTCCTGTTGAGAAGAGGAAGGACAAAATGGAGGACTCATGTAACCGAAGTCTTAGAACTTCTCGTCGTTTATATAGAAAAGCAGAGAAAGGGAAGGCAGTTCTCAATTCATCTATTTCTTCAATGGGAGCACTAGAAGTGACAGAAAAGGCCACAACTAATCATTCTAGCTGCTCAAATGAGGGTGAAAATGGTAAATACGAGGGGAATGCTAGGCCTTCAGTCTCATTCAACACAAACATGCAAGAAAGAGGGAAGGAGTCTATCCTTCTCTCTGGTGAGAAGGCCAAAGAGAATAGGAACAATCTGGACATATTCAGCTCCTTGCTTAAGGAAACTAGGCACAAAGGTGAGGTGATTCACCAACCTTCTGATACAGTTGGGATAGCAAAACGCAATGAATCATCTGGTAGTCTGACGGTTGGTCGCCGACTTCTAAGGAGAAGAAGTGGAAAGGGGAAGAATGATGTTGTGGCTTCTAGTTGTCCGCCCATAACAAGGACCAAAAATCTTAGGTAACTCTCTCTTCCTTTCACACACGTTCACTGGACACGCTGCTTGCACTCTCTCATGCATCGATGCCTGCATACTTGCAGAATGTTGTGAAGGGTTAAATGATTTGTACCAACTAAAGTTTTGTTTTTATGAACAAGTAGTTTTGGAAGAATCAAAATCCATTAGGTTTCTTATAAGAAATTGTTGTATGTGTCCACATCCTGCATTGTGTATCTTCCTCTCATGTTGAGGTGAAATGTTCAAGCTACTATTCCATTCGGTCCATAATGAAATGTTTTTGTATCGGTAACCAATTGTGTTTGAATTCTCTATCCTTTTAGGACTATCCATTTAGGGTGTGTTTGTTTAAAGGATTTTGGTGGATTTCCACTATTCATCCAATTTTTTCCCCCCAAAAACATCAAATCAAACACCTATTTTTCATTTTTTATATTATACTAAAAATCAATTTTACATTCAAAACATCACATCAAACCCTATTTATATCACATCATACAACTATTCAAATTCAAAATTTTTACTATTCAAATCCCAACTCAAAATCCAAACCCCCAAACAAACACACCCTTAAAAGAGCTATAGCATGTGTTTAATTTTTTCAATGAATGGCTTACTGTGTTGCTTATATCTTTTTTCATGACCCTTTCAGGAATGACATTGATGAAGTTAAATCTTCAAATTCGTACACCGATCCACGCCCGAAATCCAGAAAGGTTTGTGCAATTTTCTGTCTGGAAAATCAAGGAAAATGTGACTATGGCTCTTACCTTAATTTTCTTGTTGATATTATAGCTTCACATTTCTCTAAATTTGTCATGCAAGCATATTACATGTTTATGTCTATTCAGGTACCTGGGGGGAAGTTATAGATACCTTTCCATACTTTGTATCTGGAGTACTAGAGTAGCTTTGAAAAGCTGATGCATGACAAATGGCTGTTATACTATTAATGATTGTTTTTTTGTTGTTGTTAAAGCTAATATACGTCTATACGGCATGAGAATGTTCTCTTTGAGTCAGTCTGGCTTTTTCCCTTGCCTGAAACTAAACTGAACTGTCAGGGAATACACTATACACAATAGTCCTCTCTATGCAACATGTTTTTTGATGACTTTGTTCTCATTAATTTGCCGAGTTTTGAAATTCAGTGCCTACTTTTTTTGTTTATGCAGAGAAGGCTCCGTAAGACTGAACCTATCAGTGAACTGCCCCAAGATTTCATTGAGCAGCAGAAAGCATATTTTAAAGAGGTTGATGAGTTTGAACTCCCAGAAGAGGAAGTATCCAACGACGAGCTAGATTAGTAGATGAAAAGGCCCTATCAGGTATGACTTTGGCTGCAACATGGATAGGGTTCTTGTACAGTCAAAACATGATGCATCAAGTGATAAGATGACGGGTTTTTGCTTCAGTTGGTGTTTTTACTACCTTTATTCTAGATATCCGTTTAGATGAGAATAAACTGAATACATACAACTTATATCGAATGTATAGAGTTTTTGTGGAGATGGGAAAGCATCTTAGGCCAAATTATCGCGTATATATTAGTTTGAAGCTGTATGTATATTCTTACCTGCTGTTACTTGCTGCCTTTATAACAATGGTTATTCTTGTTTTCTTGGGCAACTCTATCATGCTACTAAATGAAAGTATCATTTGTGTCCAATTGATTCTTTCTTTCTTTCATTGTGCTACAGGCCTCTCACTCTAAAACTTCTTGATTGACTTTACCAACATAGTCTTACTCATAGGTATAATCATTCCCTAATGGTTGAGCCATGAATGCCACAATTGTAACCATGATGTTTTTACTGGTGACTAATTATGAAGACTGCTGTGAAACACATATAGTTATTATTAATTGTTATTCATTTAGGGCATACTTCTTTTTAACATGTCTTGAGCAAGTGGACAACACTTAATCATATATGATCATGTCAAATTTGTGATTGATCTGACCCTGCAACAACACCCATCATCACTGAATTCCTTGTCATTGTAGAGCTTTATAAGGAGATTTATCCAAACATGGATTACTGTACATATATGCATTTGATCTTATGTAAATGTGTCTCCAATGAGGTAAGGAAAACATGGCATAAGCTTTATGATCTTCTACTGCTTTACTATTGCATATGTTAGCTAACAGCCATGGATGCACTAACACTTAACACACTTGTAGCATCTCTGTGTTTTGTTTTTTGTTTTTTTTTTTCCCTCTGTAGAAGGTTCCTGCAATCACGCAAAAGGTTTCGGAAAGCGGTTGTGTGATTAATGATGGATTAGCAAAGTGGTGCATGTTATCTTGCTCCCTTTTCTCCCCCTGTAGTCTTCTGGCTGACTTTTAGTCAAATCGTTCTTGGTGGGTTTGTGAGGGCCACTGTGCTTTTTCGAGCATGATCTCCAAGCAACCTGCTCGAAAGGGAAAGTGGATGGATGGATTGGTCCCAAAAATCTCAGTGTAGATTGGCGGATGCTTTTATTGCCTCTGCAACTGTTCCAGAGATTCCATGGCGTACCATTTAGGGCTTTGAATATGGTACGTTCTCTATTTTTTCACTTTGTAGCTTTATCTATCTTCCACGCTTCTTTTAGCTTTTTTCACTCAGCCATGGCAGTTGTATGTTACTGTGATCTTTCCTCTGAGGAATGGAATAGATTATCCTATTCAATAATCGTCTGGTCCCATGGCTTTTTCCCAAATCACATCATCATTACCATCACACTCTCTATCCTGTTTGTGGATTGTGACCTGGAATTTTCAACCGGAGGCTTATTTCACTTTTTGTATAAATGCACGAGGAAGTTGCCCCCATTGACGAACATTCTAAGTTCTGAATTCCAGGTTTCGACTCCAATTTGCTCCAGTGCACTGAAGTCTAGGCCTTCTTTTGGTGTGGTCGAACTTCTATGGCCGAAACGGCTGGATCGCCGGAGAAGAAGAATGTCGTTAACCCTAGAGTGGAGATCGACACTTCACCGCCGTTCGAGTCTGTGAAGGAGGCAGTCGACCGGTTTGGCGGTGGCGGCGGCCCATGGATTCCACTTCACCTGCTACGCTTGGCTTCTTCTAGCCATGTAAGACTTAACAAATTTCTTCATTGTTTCCAGTTTCTGAAATTTCCTTTGTGGATGAACGAATGTCATCATGATATGATCATGATTTTTTTTGTTTCTTCTAATGTTCGACGTCTTGTAATTGTCAGGCACTGCAGCATGACGATGGAGTTTTCGACATGGAGAAAATAGAGGAACAGACAGTGCAGCTAGAGAGGGACCTGCTGATGAAGGAGCAAGAAACACTCAACATCTTGAAAGAACTCGAAATGGCGAAGAAATTCGTCGGATGCTTGAAATCCACATTGACGCCGGAGACATTCTCGCTCGCTGCTAACCATATACCTCTTCCCCACGAAAATCTGATGCTGTCGCCGGGCTTGATGTTCGTGGAATTGAATCAGGCAAAGGTGAATCTCAGTAGAACATCCGTCGATCTTGCGCTGATTCAAGCGTCCGTGCAGTCGTTAAATCAGAAAATGAGAGCAGAGAAGCTCTTGCTCGAAAGGCGATGCAACCTGCAGCTACCCGATTGTGAAGAGATGATGCTCTCTCGACAACCCGATCATCCTCCACCGAGGAACATACCCGTTGTGGACCAGAAATTCAGTTCAGCAGACAAGCCCGGCGTTGGTATGAATTTTGAAGCCGAGCAGTACAAGAAGATGACAGAGGCGTCGAGGTATGAGGTAATAAAGGCGATGACAGAGATCGAACGGACCAAGAACAGTATCAAATTGGCAGAAATGAGGATAAATGCCGCTAAGAAGATGGAGGAAGCTGCGAAAGCAGTCGAGGCTATCGCCCTTGCCGATGGGAAGATTCTCGCAAATGATCATGAGAATTTGTCCGACGGTTTCTTGCGCAAGCCCGATGGAATAACTCTCTCGTTTGACGAGTACCGAGCTCTTACTCGGAAGGCACAGCAGGCGGAAGACCTCTGCAAGACGAAATTCATAGATACGAACGCCGTTCAGCGAACCAACGAATCCCGACAACTGGATGTGCCTATTCTGGAGAAATTCGAGGAGGTTGCGGTAGAAAACACGCGATCCCGAAAGGCGGATGGGCCGGAGAATAACTCGAACAAATTCAGGTTCAGGAACTCTCATCCTGCTCATCGGAGTCCACAAGTTCTGAACGAAAACAGATCTACGAAAGAACACTCGACACCCGGTTTTACATCAGCGACTTCGATCGGAGACATTCTGAGCAGGAAGTTGATCGTACAAGACGACGTTATTGCAGGGCGGCAAATCAAGGGCCATGCCGAGAGGCAACACATCTCTCTGAGCGAAATGCTGCGGGAACAAAGCCGGCTGATCGTTCACTCCCCTAATCCGGCGAGCGATGATCGTGTGAAAGTCGAGAAGCAATACATTGTCCAGAGGAAGAAGTTCGGGTTTATCCACGTCCCGATTCGCTGCAAGCATAGCAAGAAGAAGGCGGACGGTATGAATCTGAGGTGATATTTGATTGGATTCTGTATTGTACATTGGCCAGTATTCGATTTGCTCTGTTTTTTGGCTGCTTGATTCATAACGTTTGCTTGCTTGTTTATGGATTTGTTGCATCATACGGTGTTGATTGTTTTAGTATGAAATTCAGATTGTCCGTACGGTTGCTGCTTAAAAGCGTATTACTGCTAAAAGTGCGCTTTTTTAAACTTCTCTGTTAGCGCGGGAATGCTTTTCAATTAGAAAGAATTTTAAGGTTCCCGCGAGTTCAGTTTAGCCAAAGAAATCGCTCCCTGCTAAGATGCGCCAAGTAAGGCCGCGTTTTGCTCAAAGATGAAAGAAGAAACCAACATTTGGTTTCAATTGAATTTCATCTGATTGCCTGTGTCGCGAATATTCGGATTGTTTCTTTACAATTACTATGATATAATAAGATTAACGGCGGCTAAATACACCTCAAACATGCCATGGTGCATAAATAAAACATTTAATGCCAGGCTACCCTACGCGCGGCGCAAGTTAGCATGGTATATACTACCCAAGCGGCTCGCTGTCATAAATAGGGATTCTGCAATTTATTCGCAGTATAAGCGTAATCTAAATAAGTCCGTTGCTTTCAAGTTCGATGGTTTACCAGTCGAGAGCCAGGAAAAGGATCCACGCAGTCCGCCGTGGTCCAGACGGCAGTGCTTTCCAGAAATGGTTCATCCTTTCTTGTGATTTTTGATTTTATTATATATATATATATATATATTGTTAATGTTGTTGGTATTGTTGTTCGGTGTGAATGATTCGAACTGTTTGTGCAGTGAAAGCTGCGGGACTATGGTGGCGATTGTTTTGGCCGATATGCATGATTGCGGAGACGTGAAAAATACTCGAAAGAAGCAGAGAATAGAATGCGGAAGTGGAGAAGTTGAGCGTGAGAGGATAGAGAATCAGCCTAGATCATCGTTTCACTTTTTTATGTGCGAATCCTTTATTCTTGTCGCTGAATATATTGCTGATTTATCTACTTCTCTAGCGAGTAATTGCAAGTTTCTGGGAAGATTCTTCGCTAACTTGAGCCATTCATTCAATGAGCGATTCAATTTAGCGTTGCTTCAAGTGCTAGGGTTTGAATGACTAATAAAATGATGTTGTAGTCTAAACCATTGGATCTCAGAGTTATCAACTGAAATTAACAGTATTAGTTTGCTTAATTTTATTTATATTTGATGGATTTTAGGGAAGAGTTCAAAAAGACATGTGTAGATGGAAGTGAGATGCAGATAATAAAGAAGGGATGGGAAGCATGGATGAACATGCCAAAAGAAGTAAAATCAAATGAACTTCCATTTATGCATAGATTTTTCCCTCCTTTATCTGCATACAGGATTATCAGTATGTTGTTGGATTTCCTGGTATTTTAGGAGAGGTTGCCCTTTGTTCGCCAGGCTGATGAATTGCATTGGGAATACATGAAGCTGTTAAAGGAAGAGGAAGATGCAATGCAACCGGTAACTAAATAATTATCCAACCTTACTCTGTGCTTGTTGATGAAGTTTAGATGTTTTTCAGGAGTGCCGAAGTAGTTTGTTTACCATTTGAGCTAATCCCCGTGTTACCTTGAGGTGTCAAATAACGAATATTATGGATGCTTTATGATGGGGGGTAAAAGATCAAGATTAGGTCTAGAATGTCAATGTGGATGTTGTAAATCAAATCTTCGTCTCATTTGTCCATTTTGGGTTCGAAAGAAAGCAACAAGATGATGATATGTTACAACCCTGATTAGAGTTCCTAGTGGTTCTCAATGTGAATCCATTTTTTCCTAATTGGCTTATGAAGTCGACAATTTTGTAACTTTAAAAACATTGCCTTATGTAGACTAGTAAGATAGCCATTTTGATTTTCTACACTATAGGTGGATGAAGAAGCGGATTCATCTGAAGTAGGGAAGTATGATAAGGTCTGATCATCTGTTCTTATGTCGAGCTGCTAATTACCTACTTGCACCTACATTCGCGTTCCTCAACCTCACTTATTCATTTGGCATTAATTTTCATCAGAACTACGAGGACTTTGATATATGCTGGTATGACTCTGAAAGCTCTGGTGGATCGGCACTTTTCCTGTCTGAAACATACAAGGAATCGGATGACCTTTAACTTATTGCACGTATACCTCTGATCCCTTCATTAAAAGTTTCCATTTGTTATTTAAACACAACACGATCTGAAGATGAACCTTATATAACTGTGAACTACCGCAGGCAGGCACTTTGAAAAATTCGGGGAAAGTTGAAGCTGGACGGCGTTCTTATGAACAACAAACAGGTAATTCTCTCCATGGACTTTTGTAAGTAATCAATATTTAGATGGGATCTTAGTTTATAGTTTGTGAGTTTATTGATTTAGGAGGTTCCTCCATTAGAGAATTATTAAGCTGTGTGTGTGTGTGGGAGGAGTGATTCCTGTTTTTGATCATATCATGCCTTTGCTGAAAACTTGAAAACTTTCTTGGTGTTTTTGGAGCCTGCCTTTCAACTTGGGATTAGAGCATGTTTATTGTAAGGGGTAAGGTGAATAAAAAAATTTATTGATTAAAGATCTCTCCATGGACAACTACATCCCTCAATGTTCCGTCTGCCTGCCTGATTATACACAACCAAAGTTTAGCCTTGAGTAATCAACACCACCAACAAAACACAGAGGTTTGATGACATTCCATTCGTAATCAGCAGCAATGTTAATTTTCATCCAGAATCAGCCGAGCCATACACCTTCATAATCCAAATATCCGCTGGATTACAGCTGTGAATATCGACCATACCCATAGAAAACACAAACTTGTCCACATCCATACCATTTGGAGGAGGAATTTCGTCCAGCCAAATCAAAAGCAGCAATAACAGAGCGATAACCTGCTTCCCTACTGCTGGCTAACCAATGGATGGCGCCATTAACAAAAGCTCCGGAACGGCAAACATCAACCCTTTTCCAAAGATTTCTTTTAACAGAATACACATGTATCGGCACAATCAGGCTCATATTCATTGTCCGTGTTGTAGTAAACCATCTTATAATCATCACTACAACTATCATATCCAAACCCGTGCATTCTAAAGCTCTCGTTCCATTTCAAAGCCAGGGGAGAATCTGCCATGTAAAATTAGATAATTTAACTACATCAGTGAGAATACATGCACTTGTTTATAGTTACCAAAAGAACATACATAACCAAGTATAAAGTTCCATATCAGCATTGCATAAAGTTTATCAAGATTAACACACTCCATCTTATGGTTTATTATAAAAGCAAAATAAATTTAACAAAACAACACGAATGCAATGGCAATTCATAGGAAAGACAATCATGCAAGCAAATATAATGAATCATGGTATAATTTCAATGCTTCATTTTACTATTAATATTATATAGATATCGTATTCTCGTATTCATTTTCTTCTTCAAGTTGCAACTATTCTGAAAATCAACAACATGGAATTCAAAACAATGGAGGAAATAAAAAGGCAAGGCAGGCAAACAAGCAGTGTGCCAAAACACAGTAACACAATATCGATCACCCAATGCAGAATTCAAATACAATTCCATAATGCAGACCGATCAAAACAACGAACAACCATCCACTACCAAATCCAAAATGAAAACATAACAGTATTTGTGTGCATTATTATGATGAGATTACAACGACACTGTTACCAAGTAGAAGATCATTTTGCACCTCCATAAGCTCTGCAAGCTAAGATCCATTCCAGTGTATCATCGTATAAGCTACCAAATCTACTATCAACTGTTTTTCAAATTAAATTCAGACATTGTTTCCTAAATTGTCAACTATGGAATGTCTATGCTACAAAATTGAACCAGGCCATCATCCATGCTCCTTCATTGTTCTGAATATAAAAAAGAAGAAGACAATACAACCGATTCATTGATCAAATTCATATCTAATCAACCGGTTAATTGAATAGTCCAACGCTACACAAGGTCAAAGACACATTGTGCCTTAATTGGAGCAATGATCAAAATATACAAACAGAAAATACAACATTTTCATGTGATGCATACAATTTCCTCAAAATGATCAAATTAAGAAGCATTGAATGAACACAAAGGACCTTACCTAAGATGATGATCCTTTATATAGGCCCTCTCTTCAACCTCCATCACGTTAGCTTTCTCTCATGCATGAAATTAATCACTTTAACCAATTAACAAATACTTCCAACAGTAAAATCCATACATTAATCTATCTCAAATTCAAGTACTTAATTACCCCCAAACCATTCAATTAATACTAAAAATCAGGTCACCTTAACCCTAATTATTCAATCCGCCAAAAATCTGGGTAATAATTGGAGAAATAAATTGCAAAAAATTGGAAGAACAACGCAATCGTACCCCATGTGAAGAGCTAGCCGTCGGTGGCTACAGCTGCAGTGTGTCCGATTCGTGTGCTTTGATTCCCCCAAAATCTCGTCAATCTCCACATCCGCACTCCCTCCAATTGGCGAGACTCGATGACGACAGACCTTTTGCAATTTGTCTTCAAATCCATACCTTTGTTGAGACCCTTCGATGAAATACCTTCCTCGACACTGGGGAAACTATCCGTGGACAACCTCGGCGTCGGAGTTTTCTGTCTCGGATGATGAAGTGAAGAGGAATAAGAAAATGGAGAAGAGGGGAAGAGAGAGAAGAAATTGAGAGAACAACCCGTCGAAGTGGCTTCGCCGAGCACAAGCGACTGAGAATCGAGATTTTTCCGTAGAAATTACAGCCGTTGGGGACGAATTTTTTCGAGCACGCGATGCGACGCGGTCGACAGTCACAGTAAAGGCTAAGGGTGTGTTTGATTGGGGTTTGGATTTTGAGGTGGGATTTGAACCGTAAAAATTTTGAATTTGAATAGTTGTATAATATGATATAAATAAATGTTGATGTTATGTTTTGAATGTAAAATTAATTTTTAGTATAATATAAAAAATAAAAAATAAGTGTTTGATTTTATATTTTTTTGGAAAAAAAAATAAATGAATAATATAAATCTACTCCAATTCCTCGAACAAACACACTCTAAATGTGAGCCACAATGTATGCTCTAAGGAGGGAGGAGAACCGTACTCTACAGTCGGTTTGGGATTGGGATTGGGATTGGCATTAAAAAATATATATATTTATATAATTGTAATCACATTATTGATTTTGTTTTTTTTTTTTTTTTTTTTTATAAAAGTAATAATATGATATTAAATTAAAGTATTTATATAAAAAAAAAAATATCTCTAAGGGGATTGAGTTTAGTATTTTTATTATTTGATTTAATTTAATAAAGGGATTGAATTTAAAAATCTTATTTTTGTATATCTTATTTGTGCCATTTGCAAAGATCAAAATCAATTATTCTAATAAAAAATTATGAAGATGCTCTTTTGGGTGTCGTTGATTTTAATTAGAATTTTAATATAAATAGTATTTTGTAGAATAGAATTATATATTTGTATTGAAATCGTACATTTGAAATACAAATAAAAATAAATATATAATTGAATGTTTTTAAAGAAAATAAATTTAATGAATAGTAAGTTGTATAAACGAACACACACATCCTTTGTGTATTCATTTCTTGCCTTGATAATATTTTTATTTCGAGCATATTATTACAACTTTTACCTGTTCATTTTTATTTTCGAATCCTTTATTTTTATTATTTTATCATATATTTTAGTACACAAACTCATTACACATGAGACAAAGTAGAGATTTCTCAAAGTGGAGTGAAAAGCCATACAATATCAACAAGACATGATATGTACTTGGGTAAATCTCTTTGGAGTGAAGTTTGTATGCATGACAAATCACCAACAAGACATGCACTTGTATTGAATTAAAGCTCCCAGAAAACAATCCAAATTTCAAATGTGATCAAACAGTTGGTAGTGATACATGGCACAAATTTGAAATTTGGATTGTTTTCTGGGAGCTTTAATTCAATACAAGTGCATGTCTTGTTGGTGATTTGTCATGCATACAAACTCCACTTCAAAGAGATTTACCCAAGTACATATCATGTCTTGTTGATATTGTATGGCTTTTCACTCCACTTTGAGAAATCTCTACTTTGTCTCATGTGTAATGAGTTTGTGTACTAAAATATATGATAAAATAATAAAAATAAAGGATTCGAAAATGAAAATGAACAGGTAAAAATTGTAATAATATGCTCGAAATAAAAATATTATCAAGGCAAGAAATGAATACACAAAGGATGTGTGTGTTCGTTTATACAACTTACTATTCATTAAATTTATTTTCTTTAAAAACATTCAATTATATATTTATTTTTATTTTTATATTATATTAAAAATTAATTTTACATTAAAAATATCAAATCAATATATATTTATATTAAATTATATAACTATTCAAATTTAAATAAAATTCAATAAACATTAAAAAAAAAAAAAGAAAACCACAATAAAAAGAAACAAATAATTAGAATTTGAATTAGATCCACATCCGATTTTAATTGACTGCACTTATATCCGGGCCGACCCATTCTAGAAACAGCTAAACCCATACAACAAAAATCCTATCGGCCCAATATAATTAGAACTCATTAAGGCCCATTATCTTAAACCCTAATCGTCCTTGTATATATATATGTATATATGTATGTATGATGGCTGCGCTCCGTTCATCGCCTTCTGCAAAGCTCCCCCAGCAGCCGCAGAGACAGAAAAATGCCGGCAGGACACGGGCAGAGGGCTCGCACCAGGGATCTGTTTGCTCGTCCCTTCAGGAAGAAGGGTCCGACGCATCTCTCCACCTATCTCCGTGTCTACAAGATCGGCGAGTATGTTGACATCAAAGTTAACGGCTCGATCCACAAGGGTATGCCCTTTAAGTTCTACCATGGCCGCACTGGTCGCGTGTGGAACGTCACCAAGCGTGCTATTGGCGTTGAGATGAACAAGCAGGTATTCCGTCGTCTTTTCTGCGTAGTAATATTCCTTCGTTTTTTGCAATTTTATTTTGTTATGATTATGATTGTATGAGCCTTAGTTAGATCTAATATGCCTTCGTTTTTTCCTGTCGGTTTTTTTTTTTTTTTTTTTTTGGAGAATATGATTGATTTGTTTTCACGGTGTATGTTTTGGCGGTTGTGCTGAATACAATTAAAAGGCAGTGTGTATAACCATTTTAATGTGTGTGTTTTTGCCCAAATGATCTGTGTCTTGTTTTAGATTTGAAGAAGAACGTTCTTCTGTTCCACCTTTGATAATTTGTTTTGCTTTGATACTCATGTGTATAGTTCCTTGGGAATTGCTCATGAACACTTCAGTTTTAAAACTGTTTTTTGTTAGTTTATTGAAAAGATTGTTTATTTATTTTTTTTATATCAAAGTCATTACTCATTGAGCTGTAATTTTCCGCATTTGCCTTACCAAAGTACTAAAATTTGAAGAATATCAAGAGTATCTAAGGCTGTGTTTGCTTGTGGTTTGGATGATTTTGGGTATATCTTGTTCACTCATTGTTTTCGGTTTTGTATTTATACTTTTGCTTTTGATATTTGTAGGATAAATAGGTCAAATTTTATGTTTTTGATAAAAAAAGAAGCGTTGGAAGTGATGCTTTCAGAGGAACAATGAAAGTGGATTGTAAAAATTTTGTAATAAGACAAGCTTTCAATACAATATTTTGAATGAAAAATAGCTGGAGATGTTTATTGAGTACAAATTTGCTAACAAAATGGAATAATACAAACACATGACTAATTTGCAGCCTGAATTTCCTATCAATTTGTATTGAAGATTTAAATCTGGGTACTAAAATTACTACTTATTCTGCACATTTATACTTAATTGTGTATCTAGACATTGGTGATTTATTTTCTGTAAAGCAAATTGATCTGTACTTTGTGATTGCTTCGCATCACAAGATACACTTAAGAGTTTTTGTTTTAGAGAGATGAAATGTTATATGATTACGAATGCAGGTGGGCAACAGGATCATAAAGAAAAGAATACATGTGCGCATTGAACATGTTCAGCCATCAAAGTGTCACGAAGAGTTCCTCCAGAGAGTGAAGAAGAACGATCAACTTAAGGCAGAGGCCAAAGCGCAAGGGAAAATCATCAGCACCAAGAGGAAGCCAGAGGGACCTAAGCCCGGTTTTATGGTTGAAGGAGCAACAATCGAGACTGTCACTCCTATCCCATATGATGTGGTCAACGATCTCAAAGGTGGTTACTAAGGTAGATGACAATAGATCTTGCCTACTTTGCTTTGCTTATGTTATAACCTTTTGAATTTCAATGTTGTCGTTTCGGGTATGGTCAAGACATCGGTTATGGGTGCTATTATATTTATAATGGTCTGTCTATTTTTGCAGCAAGAATTGTGAGTGAATCTAATTCCATTTCTTTTTGTTTTGTTTTTCCTAGTTTGAGTTTTTGTTTTTTTTTTAGGCAATTTGATTTGGCATGACTGGAATAGATAGAAACCCAAGATTTCATATTTGAGCTGAGCTGAGCTGAGCAGAGCAATAGTAGTAACATCGCAGCTCCGAATCCTGATGATTATCTTATTCAAAATATGTGAATTGTAGGACAAATAAGCACACATCTTTCCAAACATATGAAGGAAAGAAAAGAATCATACAGGAGGAATATGAATAATTGCTCATGCAAAATAAGCTATATATAAGGAATAACTCTATCACAGTGAGAACAGCAGCAGATTCTTTTATCTTCTTGTACTCTGATTTTTTCGTAACAAATAAGATTTGGAAAACAATTGAGTTTGGCTCAATCAGGTACGAATCCCATGTGATAACAGCAACAAGGAAACTTCAACTTCGATAAGAATAGAATCCGTAGCATTTCCAACACAAACAGACAGTAATAGAATCCATGGGAAATGCAAGCAGTAAAGGGTAAATAAACAGGGCTGTGTTCATCTAAGCCGACTGCAACTTATTTCTTCTCATCACCAGTACAAGATGAGATTCAATACCAATCAAAAAAACTTATATGATTCATCCAATCAAGGGCACTCCTTCTCATATACGTCACTCGCGTATTTCCAGTTCATGACTTTCCATACATTCTTGAGGTAGTCTGGTCTCACATTTTTGTACTGCATGGTAAGAATTAAATAGCCAAATGAATAACTGGGAAATGCATAATGCCAGTGAGCATAGCAAGACATTAACAAATGAAACAAAGCGAGCATGGGTTCAGGAATCTTCACCTGCAAATAGTAAGCGTGCTCCCAGACATCAATACCAAGTAATGGAACCAAAGTAGGTACTTTAGAAACCAAGGGATCCTGTACCATGTAATGGATGAGTACATAATTCATCATTATCTTTCATATACTTTTAACAAAGAAAAGCCATCTTAATTCTAACTTAATCTTGCTCCAAAACCCTCAGACAAGTGTTCCGATTTGTTATTTTAAAATAAAGGGCTTGTGCAAGGATGCCGATCATTTTTTGGTGAATATGAATTCAATCTTATGGATTCTTACATCTCAAACTTCAGTATTTAATTGGTAATCATGAGCTGACGGCTGATGAAGTATAAAAAAATGTTACAGAATAAAGAACAAAGATAAGTGGAACTTTGAATCATAACAATCTTTCCCCTTCCACCAAGAATGATATAAGCAATGATGCAACCAAAGAGAGTAAAATTTTTCATTGACATTATGTCACATTTCTTACTTGATTAGGAGTTGTTTCAACCACGAGGCGCTTCGATTCTTTGTCCACACCAAGCCACTGCAAGATTATCAAATTATATGGCAAGCCAATAACAGACGATTAGTCTCTAAGAAGCCATGTTTGCAGACATTCACCATATACAGAAGCTGACAAGATAAAAAATACAGAAGCCTCACCACCCATCCAGAACCTTGTAGGGCAGCACCTTCAGCACTCATCTTCTGTACAAGAACATCCAAGGAGCCAAAATGATTATCAATAGCCGAACCCAAAGACCCCTTGGGCGGCTCGCCACCACCTTCCTGCAGAGAGGTTTCATAATTACAAAGATATTTGGCATAATTCCACAAATTGCAGGACTGCTAAGATTCGAAATCCCAAAAACAAAGATAAACTTACTCGCACGGATGCAAGATTCTTCCAGAAAATTGAGTGGTTAACATGGCCTGCAGGCAAGCAATACCACACTGAAATTACAAAAGATACAGTCTCTACTATCCACAAGAATGCCCCCATAAGAAAACACAGTACAAGAATTCCAGCAAGAAGAAAAACTGCTGCATACAAATGTCATAAAATCTACATATAAAAAATTCACCAGGTGAATGCCTAAGGCTAAATCCTAGCTCATGAAAGAGGCAGTATCATTCTCTCTGCAAATCAAAACCATTGGCGTAAAAATCCATCCAATGAACAAGGATAATACAATCCAAGGCCATAGAATTTGTAGGCCATTTTCGTTTTTCTGATGTATCCTTATCGTTTTCAGAATCTAGCATATTTCATCATTCCATACATGTATTCATCATTCCAATTCCCTTGCAATGAAAGGACCGAAACGACATTTTCAAACCCGATCCAAAAATCTAAAATTAACACCACCAAAACAGAAGTAAATGAAATCTGACCTCCCCCATTGAATTTGATGGCGCTTTGCAGCTTGACAACGGTAGAGGCGTCTCCTTTGGAAATGGCGCCATCGAGCTGCTCGAGCGCTTTATTGTAGTTGGTTATGTAAGTCTGGTGATGCTTCTGGTGGTGGAGCTGCATGATCTCGGCGCTAATTGCTGGCTCAAGAGCGCCATAATCGTAGGGGAGATCGGGGAGCGAGAAGGTCTGCAGGCCGCGGATCCCAATTGGGAGTGCCCTTAGGGTTTTAGAAGCAACTAGGGTTCGCAGCGCCATAGCTGAGTGTATTGGAGCTTCTGAATTGAGGCGGAAGAGAAATGCTGTTACCAGCAGTTGGATTGGATGTCTTTTTATTTCTATTTCTGGGCAGGAATTTTAACATAATAATAATAATAACAATAATAATCATCATCAAACATCACAATAAACCATCCCGAATACATTGGATCTTTGAATAAAATCTTTTGACTTAATTTTTTTTAAAAAAATGTTTTATATATTATTATATTTATTAATTGGATAAATTAATTGATTCACAATTTTATATATATAAAAAAAAATTAAAATTTTGAAATTGATTAATAGTAGAACCTACAAAAAATGGACACAAGACAAGTACATGATAGGAACCCAAACCTCTATATTTTACCAAAAAAAAAAAAAAAAAAAAAAAAAAAAAAAAATTCAAATCAAAATACTAAATATACAAATCCTAAATAATTAGTTATTTGATTATTACTTAATTTGTAAAATTTTTAAACAGATAAATAGATTGATTTTGTGTTAATCTGATCCATTTTGAACGGATCAAGTTCCCTAATATTTTGAATTATTATAATTAGGTTATGAATTATAGAATTATAGAAATAACATGTATATATAGTAATGAATACTAAAGTAATTAGTAAGTAAATATTATTTTCATAGTAATTAATTAATATTATGTTTATGTAATATAATATTATTAACTAAATATTTTAAAATCATATTTGAATCTTACTACATTACTTTATAAATATTATATTAGATGTTAGATGTATTTTAAAATCTTGAGTTAGGTGCATTTGCTTTCGATTAAAATGTTTTTCAATAGTATTAAATCAGTTTTTAATAAATTATAGTATTATTTTTTTATAAATATATTTAAAAAATACTAAACATAAACTTTAATAACACTTTTTTTAATAAAGACAATTGTTTTTTTCTAATTTCATCCTAAGCGTCACAATTAATAACATTTTTAATATAATATAAAACAATTTTAAAAAATAAAATTTGATTTAATAACAAAAAATATGTAAAAACCTATTTCATTTAAATAATATTATTTATTTTGATTTAAATAAATCAATAAAAATCATATACAAAAAGAAATAGAAAAAAAAAGAAAGAAAGAAGTGAAAGTACATGTAAATAAAGAAATGCAAAGCTATGTCTTGTCAAAGCACAGAAAAATCATCAATCAAAGCACATTGAAAAATCTTCAAACAGAGTTGCAAGACAAAAGGCTATTCATCTTACAATTCCTATTTCATAGAAAACCTTATTTTAAACGAAGATTTTGACAAACTTAGAGCTTTGTTGGCAAAACTTGGGCTGTTGAATTAGTCTGTGTCTGTTTTAACTTTATAGTAACTTGCTTATGCTAAACAAGTCCAAATTTCTATCCAAGTTTTTCAACTCGAAAGAACAAACTCAAGCTAAGTATTCACATAAAAGAGCTAAACTCAAACATAAAAGTGCCAATATCTATATAAGATTGAAATGAAGGAAAACTATTAAGATCGAAATGAACATACCTGATAGACATACAACACAGGTGATGGCACTTCAATCCCCGACCATCGAGCATTGGGAAATCAAAAAGACAAGCGTGCTAGCGCACATCAAGCATGAATGATAAGAAATCAATATTTTTACCCAAGTACCAAAGAACAAGATGAAGATTCCCATGATACTTGTAATGAAGTATTCTGTGAAACAGAGCACCTCTCACACCAGAAAGAAATTGTCAGCCAAATCGATCACACAGCACAAACAGCCAAAGTGATCATCA
The DNA here is from genome assembly GCF_009805555.1 of Andrographis paniculata. Lineage (NCBI taxonomy): Eukaryota > Viridiplantae > Streptophyta > Magnoliopsida > Lamiales > Acanthaceae > Andrographis > Andrographis paniculata. The sequence goes on along the minus strand of NW_026137502.1, from coordinate 4,432,496 downwards.
CAGCAGAGCAAAAAAAAAAATGTCTATTACAGGAAATCAGTTAAGAAGAGAGATGGCCAACACCACAGGAAGCCAAAGGGCAAACCTTATGTAATCCAAATAGGATCGTTGTTTTCTCCTCTGGTTTTTTGAAACCTTGGAAATGTAGATGGTGTAGCCTCATTCTGAAGTCGTACAGAAACAACAAAAATGATGAAGTTTCGAAACAGCAGCATCAACAAAGCATCTGGAGAATATCAACATAACTTTCTTGGATCTAACACAAAAGTGCATAGATCGGAACACAGGCATTTCACAAGCAACTATTGTTGTTTTCTCTAGATAAACTGCAAGGGAGGTTCCTAACAAAACTTCGGCCTCCTGTTAAAGTGATCTAAAGTCTTTTCCTGTGTAGTGATCACAAACAGATTATTAATTATGATCACTACTGACTATTATATAGTTAACTTTCCTATAGCATATATTTTTTCCTCTACTTTCGCCTACACTTAGATCCATTATCGTTCCACATGTGCATAATACATCCAAACAAACTTGGAAGCCTGTCTATGACCAAAAACCAATTTGAAAATACTAGGATGAAACCTTAACAAAATCTCCCACAGAAGCTTTTAAATGATTAAATAGCATATGTAAGAATCCAGAATTTATATCTCTACAAGCTAATTTGTCAATATCTATTCTCCTGTACAAAATTTGCATTCTACACTTGTTGAAATGGAGAACGATTCCGAGGACCACAACCATTGCCCAAAAATTCCATGGCAGAAAAATTCAAGATCAAAGAAGAAGGGAAGGAGGATAAGAGAACGAGTGGAGGAAGCAGCATCTTCTACAGAATTTATTGGTCGAAACAGGTAGGCATAATGTAAATAAAGATTGATCTCTTTTCCTTGCTTCAAATCTATTTCAGCTTAAGTATAAAAAGACTTGCTCCATGCTCATGAATGCTCTAAATATATGTTGCTATGACACATATTTTGATTTTCTCATGGAAACACGGGTCTGTTTCCACTTAAAGTCATCAACAACCAAAGTTATCCCACATACTTGAAATAAGGTGAGAGAAAGATTGCAAATATGTAACTGTGTGTGCAACTGTGTACATTTATACACATACACGAGAGCAAGTGGTTTACTCAAAAAATTATGAAATTGACTGCTCCTTTTCCAATGTCATCAAAAGTCTCAAGCAACTATACCATGTGCTCAACAATCTTTTAGTGAACCTTATTAATTCATGTAACCAGCTGCGCGAAAATCAGAATATAAAGGTATTGTCAAAGTTTTGGCTACTATGGAGTAATGAACCATTCTTCATATGACAACAGACAATAGCAAAGCAGCAAACACAGGATTTCACTTTTAAGAAGATCTCCTAGATGTAAAAGAAGAAAAAGAAAAAGGACAGGAACATCCTATCCTTTTTACACATTTAGCTTAATCATAGTTGTGGTTTTCCTTTACAATAATCACATTACTAGTTACTAGAAGTTGGAGAATTTGTTCCACGTCTTGGTTATAATTACACTTTCAATCAAAATAGCATAAGAAAATAGCTTGGTAGAAAAAAATTTCCTTTCCAAACATAGAAAGGGTGTTAGTTAATGAATTAGGACCACATCTCATTAAGATTTTCTAAAAGTAAATAAGAAAGATAAAAAGCCCAAGACAGAAAATCAACAGGTAAATTTTCTTTATTATATTACAGAACTCATTCACACAATTAGGATAAAAAATACATGAACTTCGAAGAGCTTTTCCGAAAAAAGAGCGATAATAGAGAGTAGCGCATGCCACAATTAGGATAAGAAAATATCTATATAAACTTGGAAGAGCTTTTCAGAAAAAAGAGAGATAATACAGAGTAACGCATGCAATTTATCTTAAAAACAAAAGTCTACACCTGCATTTTACAATGTGAATGGACAGAACAGCCCTTTCCTATCGACACTCAAAATGCCTAAACCGTGCTTTAGTAAATTGTGCCAAATTTTTGACTAGGAGAAAAGTTTTTCTATGAAAAGAAATAAATTTAGCATCATATTATACATATGAATGACTACATTAGGAGCGCTAACCATATTTAATGAGTTTGAAAATATATAGTAACGACAGGATTTACAGCATAACAAGACACCAACCACAATCAATATCTCAGTAAAAGCTGAACTACCTACCCGTGTGTAAGCACATAGAATTCATCGTATCCTATCACAATTCAGAAAATCTATTTCAAAAATGTAGAAATTTAACACGTTCCATACATGCAAGGCGTTTGATGACATACGTGTACATCGAAACCGTCAACTTGGCACCTAGTATTAGGCACATTGTAAATAGACGCTACCAGTTATCAGAAGCGAATATCACGAGGAAGAGGAAGAACAAGCGCTCAAGATTGAAGGTTTTCTCATCAAACTCTCTTCATCGCCACCATGTTCAACTTCTTGGTAAATCGCAAGCTAAATTCATCTACGATTTTTCCCATTAATTTTCGGTCAGCAATTGCAGCATCTATCTTTATTTGTCTAATCAGATATAGAAATTTGATGCAGGTTTCGGAAAAGCTAGCAACCTTGGCCAAAATTGTGTGGCCTATAATTTTCACAAGCCTGCTCATGTATTCAAAGTCTTTCATCTCTACACTCTTCTTGGGGTATCTTGGAGATGCTGCATTGTCTGGAGGCTCGTTGTCTCTTGGCTTTGCCAACATAACAGGGTACTCTGTTCTCAAGGGCTTGGCTATGGGAATGGAACCAATATGTCATCAAGCATATGGGGCAAAAAGGTGGCCTCTAATGATCAGTGCCTACAGGAAAACTCTCACTCTTCTCTTATTTGCATCCATTTTAATCTCCATGTTGTGGTTAAACATGGAGCCTATACTTGTATGGATGGGTCAAGATCAGACCATTATTTCAGTGGCCAAGATCTATATAAAGTTCTCAATTCCTGATTTGATAGCTCTTGCAAGTTACCACCCCCTTAAGACATTCTTGAGGACTCAGAATATCAACAGGCCTCTGACCATATCAATGACAGTGGCCATGCTTCTTCACTATCCAATCAACTACTTTCTAGTTGTATATCTAAGTTTAGGTGTGAAGGGGGTTGCACTAGCCTCAGCCTGGAACTCGGTCAATATAAATCTTGGCGTGCTGATATACCTTCTTCTATCAAAATCTGTGATCAAACCTTGGAGTGGAGGCACAGATGGCGGATTCTCTGATGGATGGAAGTCACTGCTTGCCCTTGTATGTCCAAGTGTTTTGTCTGTTTGCCTAGAGTGGTGGTGTTACGAAATATTGATACTGCTTTCCAGTCTAGTAAAAAACCCACAAGCCAATGTTGCAGCGATGGGCATCTTAATTCAGACAACAAGCTTCCTTTATGCATTCCCATTTTCCTTGAGCTCAGGTTTGTCAATACAGGTAGGCCATGAGTTAGGAGCTGATCAGCCAGAAAAGGCAAAACAGACAGCTATTGTTGGTTTCATGGTTGCGGCTCTATGGGGAATTCTGGCTTTCCTTTTCACCATTGCCATCAAGGATGTATGGGGTAAACTTTTTACAAGTGATGCAATGATTCTTGGTCTAACATCAACTGTCCTTCCTATATTAGGTTTTTGTGAATTGGGTAATAGCCCTCAGACTGCTGCATGTGGGATTTTAGTGGGCAGTGCTCGACCCAAGATGGGTTGCTGGATAAACTTTGTGTCTTTCTATCTCATTGGCTTACCAACTGCAGCTTTGCTAACCTTCCAGTTCAAAATGGGTTTTGTTGGACTATGGTATGGACTTGCAGCAGCACAAGCTTCATGCATATGCATGATGATTTGCACCCTCATCCGTACAGACTGGATGCAGCAAGCTAGCAGAGCAAAGGAGCTAACTCGGGAGAGGGAAGACGGCACTAATGACTTAGAAGGCCCTCTGTTACAGTAAGCATATTAGCTGGCAAATCATATCTATAAGCCTGAATAAAAAGAGTTAGGAGGAGAGCCTGTCGTAGAAGTCTATATTGTGTGTTAGTCAACAAATATGTGTGTGTGATGCAATAAATTGGGCATGGGCCCAAGTTCCTTGTTTATCTAGCAATGTGTCTATTCAGTCTCAGACAATCTCTATAGGCCATGATAATTATAATATTTTGCTTACCTGTTAACTGATCAAGCATCTACTAATATTTGATGTGATGTTTTGAGAACACATTTTATATGTAATATATTAAATTAAAATAGGTATATGATGTGAATTTTTTCGGTGGGGGGTGGGAAAGGAATTAAATTACTGTAAATGCATAGTGAAAACATGGGATGCAAACACAATCAAAAAACCTCATTCAAAAGCTTGTTTGTGATTAAAATATCTAATATGGAATATGCCCGAGCAAAAGCTTTTCCTTATCTTCATCAAAGTACGAGGTGTTGTCAGCTAAAAAGAATGACACTGAAGATTGTTCGTATGTTATATATGAAGTTTGTGAGCATTTCTTTAAGTCGCGCAAACACTTATAGAACAGAGGCTTTCATACTGACCTTAAGCTGGCCCTTGGATGCCACAAAAGAAGTTTGAAAATTACTCATTGTAAAACTCTACCACAATAATCCTTCATGCACTTAAAATGCTTGTTGGTTCCCTAACTATGGCCTTTGGGACATAAAAACCATTTCACTCTGCCAGTCTCCACATGTAAAAGGGGATCAAGTTAGCTTCCTCTGTCTGGATAGATGGCATATCAAAGAACATAGGATAGCATACAAACTACATTTTTTATAACTTGATTTATTTTAGGAATAAAATTCTAAAGTTGGACAAAAGGCAGTAATAAGTACCTGATGTGTTGAAGGGGCTTCTGATTTAGCCTGATTCTCATGACTGCAATAATATATATATATATATATATATAAAATCATCCCAACTAATGCAACCATTATTCTAAATATGTTCCTCCAACCAAATGAATCAAGAATTAAACATATCCAAATTCTACCACAAGGTACATTGAGTTGCCAATAACTCGATAAGTGACAGTAGACATCTTTCATATCACAAGGAATGTGCTATAATTAACAGAAATTGAGATCGGGCAAGCTAAAGTAACAAAGCCCAGCAACATCAATTATCAAGTCAGGTTCAGAGACAGAGCATAACAAAACATAGGAACAAATATAATACCTTTGTATTGCTTACCACTACCCGTGGTTTGTATTCAAAGGCAAATACATTTTGATTGGTCAAACATCTATCCAGAATGGCCCTGAGATAAGCAAGTTCTTTGATGAAGACAAGATTGAAGATGTTCCTTATATTTCTTCTGCATGGTATTGTTGGCCATCTGAATGAAAATGGTTAATAAGATTTCTAACAGAAAAAAAATATATATATATATATATTAGAAAAAAAAAAAGAAAAAGAAAAAGTGATAGTGCTGTATTGGGAGTTGAGGGTGTCAAAAGAAAGCAAATTATCTTAGCACAAAAATGAGAACCAAAACCATATAAAGTTGCGAGTAGATCATTATGACAAATATAATTGAACAAACAAGTCAATCTGCCACCAAGCGTTGATACTGCAATAAAAATATTCATTGATCAAATTCAAAAGAAAGCTAGTGAGCTTAAGCCTGAATACAATATGAGTGTGATAACAAGTGCAAGGAGAGAGAGATAAGTGCACAAGGTATTGAGCCGCAGATCAGTAACAGCTGCACTGTCAGCACCTATAAGCAATACCACCAAGGATATCTTAATGTTGTTACCGCAAGAACAACTAAATAAATACAAGAGATGTAAATATCAGTAAAATTAAAGCAATTCTGTATATTAAAGCTATCTGAATCGACTTATTCAAATATTAGCATGCATAGAGTATTAAGTTAGAGCCGTGGGAATCGAGATTCAGTTCACTGCCATCAACAAAGTTATCAAAGCATCAACAATCGTTCTTGTTGCATCAGGCCACAGTCTACGACTTGCGGTGGTTTTGGCATTGAAGAACATTTAACCAATATCATTTGCAATTAGGAATTATATAAATTATCATAAAAAATCCCCACAACGAAAATAGAAATTTGTCCTGGGCTTGGTAGTAAAACACAATAGACAAAAAATCTTAAATTAGGAGTATAATAGACCAAATGTATATCAAGGAAGCATAGCGTACCCTTCTTTGTAATAGATAGCATACATGGATATTTTGTTTAACAAAGGGGTTTATGATTGCTAACTTTGTCATCCGGCAAGACAGTTAAGAAATCAAATAAACACATCAACGTAGGAAGTGAAAACAACACTAATGAAGTACAATTTGTTGGGAACACACACAAGAGAAGAGAGAGAAACAAATAACAAGACACGAGAATTTCCCGTGGTTCGGTCTCACACAACAGACCTACATCCACGATCCTAAAACGGGATAATCCACTAAAATATTTATTACAATTTTGCACGGATAAAATTGCAAAACCCTCCTCACAACAACTCACCAATCTCAATTTCACTCTCTCTAGTTACTAAAGAAAAAAGTTTGTTGTCATATATCTTAAAATAGGACCCAAAGGGGACAATTTATAGGAGTTAATGCCCCTACCTTTTTATCTCCTACCTTTTTATCTACTTCTGATGTGAGACATGGGAAGTTACACAGCACCATTACCTGATAGAAACAAACTGAATTGAAACCTAAGCCGACGTTTAATATCCAATCGATATCCTCTTTAAGATCCCAAACCCAATAACAGTTTGGAGTTCAATTGGTTTGTGCTCAAAAGATTTCATACATAACATCAACAAAGAGAACATAAAGTAATCAACAAGTGCCAGCTTCTCAAAGTAGTAGTGCATCAACATATAGATCAATTTTCCACGAAAATTTGTAGTAGAAAAATCATTAACTCTATAACCAATGATGAAAACAAATTTCTTCACTCCATTTATTTAAACAAAGTGTAATCAGTGATACAAACACTACATATATCCCACAAAATGCCTCAATAAATTGAAACCAAACTCAAGTGACGTCTCTGTTCATTCAAAAATTCACCGGAACTAAAGTCATCATTCATTCCCATCAATAACAAGTGGCTCATCAAAAGTTAAATGCAAACTGATCCTACTTTTCCAAACCGTAATTCATAGGCCTCACTCATCTTCACTGCCATCTGCAACCTTATTCGCTCCCGCAAATTTCGAAATGGCGAGCAATTTGCAACGGAAAACTCACGGCTTACTCGAACCTGATACGACCATGGTAACGCGCGCGCAATCTGCAGGACAGTGTGTGAAATTCGCTGCTTTCAGTTAGGGCAATGAGCTGCGCCGTGGCCATCGACTTGTCCAACTCCCGTGGCGCCGTGCAAGCGTGCGTACCGCCATGATTGCTAAGTGTAGAACGTCTTCAGTCGATCCTACGGGCTGTAGAGAGAGTGGTTTTTCGAGATCCAGTAACTTCCAGCTCCAGATTGATCAACACCGTTAGATTTTAGATGAACGGTTCCGATCTGTCTGGTACGTCGGGCTGGGATTGGTCCGTGGCATTTGGGCTCTACCTTCTTGGTTCCCGGGGCTGCGTTTTGTTTGGGAGAGTCAATTCAAAATTGTGATTCGAATAGTTTTAATCGGAATAATTATACGATATTATATAAATAAATATTGATATAATATTTTGAATATAAAATTAATTTTTAATATAATATAAAAAATAAAAAATAAATATTTAATTTAATATTTTTAAATAAAACTTTTTTAATGAATAATAAAAATTCTAACCAATCCTCCAAACAAACACATCTCTCACGTCATGTATTCGAATAGTAAAGAACGGGCTGGTTTCTTTTGATTAGTTTAATGAAATATTTTAGTAGAAAAAAATATATATGATTTTATTTTTTATTATGATCGTGAGAATTCACATACAGGGATTGTTTGGTTGGTGTATTTGGTGAGATTCTACTAGATTTAGATTTTAAAATCCTAAGGAATACATGTTTAGTTATAAAATTGATAATGAAATTTTAAGTACATAAAATTTTAAAATCCTGCAAATGCAGGATTTTTCAGCAACAGTGTACCCACTATTACTTTAAAATCTCAGGTAATTGTATTTTTCATTTTACTATTATATCATTCCATAAAAAAATTATATTTATTTTCCTTTTTAATATTAAATGTATATAAATATATATAGACTTTTACATTATATTTTATTAGTTTTATAAAATATAATATTATATTTAAGCATACTACTACAAATCATATATTTATTTATAAAAATGTTATATATATTTAATTCTTTTACTAATGATAATTTAAATAAATTAATAATTTAAAATATTAATTAATAATTTAAATTTATTTTAATGATGTATTAATTTTTTTTTAGTTTTTTTTTTAAAAAAAATAAATATGAGAAAGAATGTCGATAGTATAAGATATACTCCCTCCGTCCCACGTACTATGTCCACGTTGTTGTTCTGTCCCACATACCATATTACTTTCATTTTTTTTAAAATGATTACACACTTTAATCTCATTTTAAACTTTTTAATTTTATTTTTTTAAAAATTTTAATTAAACTAATTAGTTATCTTAATCTTAATTTATAATTATTTATATTATAAGATAATTATTTTTACCAATACATTCTTAATTATCCTCCTAAAATACCGTGTCTACGGTTGTAGCAGACACGGTATGTGGGACGGAGGTAGTAATTAAATTGTCGTATTTTTTAGAGTATAAATTATATATTACAGTATATATTACACCATACTAATATGGATATTTTTGTCTTTTTTACTACAATATAATATAATACTAATATTTAAAAATTTACGTGTAAAAGTCAAACGTCACCCTTGTTGCAGGACGGATGGAGTATATATTTTTTTTGTTTATGTTACTTCGGTGTTTAAATAATTTTTTTTATTTTATATTTTGGAACATTATACTTTAATACAAAATCCTTTAAATATAAATTTACAGAAAAAAAAAAAATAATAACTTTGTTTCAATATCTTTTAAAGATAGAATCTTAATAAATATTATATAAAATATATAATATATATTTATATTAATATAATATATATTTTATTTACATTCTAACATAAAAATGTAAATTCATAAAAAGAAATAAAGGGAACAAATACGAAATTACCCACTAAAATTAAGATGTGTTTATGGAGGGTTTGAACATTTTCGGATTGAATTTTATATTAAAATATAGACAAATTCGAAAACATGCGTCACAGGCTTTTCCAGAACGACGTCGTGTCGTCTTCCTAATTTTCGTTTGCAGTCAAGGCGAACTCGCCTCAAACGACAACTTTCAGCTCCTGAGACACCAACGGAGGAATAATAATTGAACCACCCCCTCGATCGATTCCATTCAAGTTGTGTTCGCGGTTCGATTCAGGTCAGCAGAGAAAAGGTTCAAATTTTTAAGAGCTCTGCGAATTCAGTTTGGTTGGTTATGTAAATTTCCAGTTTTTACATTTTGGTAGTTTTGTATGATCAGAAAGATTAACTCCTGAAGATAATGCAGAAATGGAGAATTCAAATTCTGAAGATATATGCAGCGTCGAGCCGATTGGTGATGAAAGAATCGGCGATCCGGCGTCGACGAGTTCATCTTATAGATTGTTCGGGCGTCAGGCTACTGTTCATCAGATGATGGGTGGGGGCAGAGGTATACACTAAGAAAGTTATTCTGTTTTCTAATTTGATTTACATGAAAATTGCAGCCATTTGAAAAATGCTACATGGTTCTGCACTTCTTTTTTCCATATGAATTTTGTTACCTTAGCTTGAGCTAATTCGGTTTCTGTGATCTAGGAAGGGTTTTCGGAAGTTCCTGTTTATTGTAACTAGTCAAATGTGTGGCAGCTATTGTTTAACTTAGATTGTTTTGTTAATATCCTGGAATCTGATTAATATTATGGTAGTTATGTTAAGCATGTATCTTGTTATTTGAGGAACAAACATTCCAGAGGCTTAGTTATATAGACTTCAATGCCCTCTCACACACAAGACTGATTTTTTTTTTTAAGAATAGTGTGTAGACTTAATTGTTCATTCCATTTTCCTAACCAAGTACACTGTTAGGTACAGGAGACATTTGAGAACTGAGATCATACCCTAAATTAAGTTTGATAGTTACTTTGGTTTTTATAGATCTATGAACAGATGTTGGGGATGCTACGTGGAAAGATGATTCTTTTGGATCATGGTGTTCAAGTGTGAGTTTAAGTACTAGCTATAAGTGATCATATTAGGCTGAATTGATGAGCATGATTTTTATAGGTTTTGCAACTTTTGCCTGCTTACGAAAATTCTTATAAATCTTTATATTAAAAGTGATGAATCGTGTGTGACAGATCATGCTATCATTTTTGATGCATTAAGTTAAGAACTAAAAAACTATCTTCTTAGTGTTCAATAGAGTAATATTGAAAAGAGGAAGCTATGTTTCATAGCTAGTCATCTTAACTTTTTGGAATTTCCTTGATAAATAAATTTTCTTGCAATAATGATTTTTTATGCCATTCATAAAATGGACATATGCAGTGTTTGAAGGAGGAGAACAATGGCTACTAACAAACATTTCACTGAAGTGATAACTAAAAACCAACATACTAATTAACCTATGGATTATTCATATAGTTCATAAATGGGTTGGTTTTTGGTTCTGCTAAGCACTGTTCCATAGCTGTGTTCATTTTACTTTTGTTTATGCTTCTTAAATTATTGAACTGGTCTCACCTATGTTTCCTATCTCCCTTTTGTAGCTGCTGATGTCATACTTTGGAGGCGTCGTCATATGTCATGCGGCATAATTATTGTTGCCACATTTTCCTGGTTGTTAATTGAGCGTTCAGGGATATCATTCTTATCGCTTTGGTCAGATATCTTGCTAATTTTAATTGTTCTGCAGTTTCTTCGGGCAAACTATGCTGTCTTAAGAAAAAAGTATGATGGCTGTACCTTAAATTAGCTATATGCTCTTGTATTTTTTCATTTTGGATTCTCATCTATGATCCTTTTTTTGGCTTTCACAGACAACTTAAGACCCTACCCGAACTTGTTCTATCCGAAGAAATGGTAAACAATGCTGCTGCATCATTTCGTGTCAAAATCAATTACATGCTGCTTATGGCTCATGATATTACTCTTGGAAAAGATTTCAAACTCTTTTTCAAGGTTAGTGTTTTATTAATATTCAGCATTTTAATCAGTGTTTACTCCATCAATATGCCTCTGTGCTCCTGCACATTCCCCTTAAGTTCATCTTTGCCACCATAAGAAATGTAACAAAAACATCGAAAAAGAATTACCTAAGATAAAGACTTCTAGTTTATTATCAATTCACAACAGTGTTCTACTTTGCTAAAAGTGCCAAAGTATATTTCTTTGATATGCCAGGAAAGAAAGGTTTAACATTGGTCAAGAGAATAGTGCTGATGTAGATTAATCTTTCTTCGTTTTCAGCACAAGTTAGAGTTCTTACCATAAAACACACACATATATAAATAAATGAGTTCAGGGAATTGTCCTTTTTGGGGTGACATTGGAGGATGGGAGATGCAAAGAGTGCCAAGTTTTATCTAGCAGTTTTAAGTTCCATTTGGGCTGACATGAAGTTTATTTTGACCATTATATTTTTCTTCTTGGTGGTGTGGATGTAATATTTGGGGTTGCATGGTTAGACACGTTGGAGGAAACATGGTATTGGTAGACCATATAATAAAATCTGAGGTTACCAAACAATAGGTAGCATATTCGGGAGACCCAACCCTGCGCCCCCATTGTGGTTTCGTGCCCTTTTAGAAACAGCAATACTGCTCTGAATGACAAAAGTCATGGCTGCATTCTGTGTTGGAGGACATTTTAGCCGTGTTGCCACCCCATTAATCATCACATAGAGTTGTACCCTCTGGGTGGTCCTGTCTCTGCCGATCCCTTTCATTACCAACATTTTCAAAAGGGTGGTATAGAGAAAATGCTCAATGGCACACTAAATGCAAGTATAGTCGGCAGAACTTGATTATATTCTGCAGCTCAAAGTTACTGGCGAAGAAATGTGGTTATTGGAGAGATAATTCGTTGCAAGCTCTAGAGCTTGAGAGAGAGAGTCCCTATGGTCGGTCAATGTACATTCAGTTTTAGGATCGTCTTTCCGACAGCTTTTAGTAAACATCCATTACATTGTTGTTATTGTTTCTATTTTCAGTAGGCTGAAGCTTCCTTAACAAGCGACACTCCATTTATGGAAAACATTTTGCATTGCCTTTCTTCTGCTATCCGTTTATACGTTTTCCTTCTTTATTAAGTTCTCTGAAATTTTATGTAACTCCTGTTATCATTCATGACGGATTTTTGCTGCACATCTAAGTCAATATACTTTTTCTTCAAACTTGTTTATTATGTAATGTGTAGGAATGAAAGTATAAGTTTCTTATGGAGACAGGCTTTAGTTTAAACTGCATCTAACGTTAACGAACAAGTAAATGCACATGCATCATTTTATATTGTTGCATTATTGTTTAATTATTCCATAGAAAGGAATTAGCTTTGCAGCTGTAAAATTTGCAGGTTGTGATATCTTTGTGGATTTTGTCTGTGATTGGTGGCCTTATATCTTTCTTCACTCTTGCATATACAGGTACGGTGATTACTCTTTGGCCTTTATCTGTGCTAACCACTACTATTCTATTCATTAAATCCTTCGAGTTTGTTCCCTTGGATTTAAATGCATAGAAATCAATATTTACATTATCTTCCCGACACGAAGAGTGGACTTACTTGAACATACTGAATTAGTAATATGTAGATGTAGGAGCATCTCTTAGAATGCTTGTGTTATTAGCATATGATAAATATTTAGTTATTATTTTTCAAAATAAATTATTGTAAAATTAGTTTAAGAATCACCAACAAATCTTGATTGTTAGTACTGCTATCAAACTATTATGGATATATCAAACAAATTATGTATGTATGTGTAAACATGTGTGTATTTTCCAAATTATATATATATATATTCTAATTGTGTCAATTGATTATGATCTTCATTAGTTTACATTTTCTGGATCTAAAATCAATTGACTGCAGGCATCATCATTTCAATAACAATCCCAGTTCTCTACGACAAATTCAAAGACCAAGTGGATAGCTGTGCTGGGATGATTCATCGCAAGTTTTCCAAGCACTACAAGATTGTGGATGAAACTTTGCAAAGCAGACTACCTAGGACATTATCAAGAGACAAAGATTCTTAATCGGAATTAGCTTTCAAGCACTACAACATCCTTCTTCCGACTGTGTAGAAATCACAAATGCCAATGCCAGGTTCCTTTCCCTTTCTCTGCAATTTGACTGACCAATTGTCTCTTGATTCTATTATATAGTCATAGGCAGCTGAAGAAGAGTGTCGAAACAACTTAATCATTTCCAATTTGTTTTAGGACAAATAAAGCACATGGATGTTGATGATGCAAAATTTAAAGCCTCTTCTTAACCCTGTTTGTATATGCTAATACTGTTAATCGATTCTAGATATTCGTGAGCTCGATAAGGTTTGATTTGTTGAGGCTTAAGCTTAGGCAAGTAATTATATTAAACAAGTCGAAGTTCGATAAATACCCAAACATTTAGTGAGCCATGCAATTCTAAATGAGAAGTGCAAAGTTTTTCATTTTTATTGTGTTAGGTTTGTTGATTGACCTACAAAACTCAGTATAGATATAGAGGTTTTTGAAGTTTAAAGAAAAAATTGAAAGTAGGACAAAATTATTATTCGATATAATGAATAGTGTTTAAACTTCTAAAAGCAAGAATTTTTGTTGTAACATATACTTTGTGTTGCATTTCATGGATTATACTTTATTTGATGGGTGATGAGTAGCATTTAGTTAAGTTATATATAGATATCTAAAGATGCATTTATTCCAATTTAACATTAAGTTAATTTTATAAAATTTAATTAATCAATTTCCCTGGAGTATGTTTTTCAGTTGTTATTAGTAAGCAAGCAATGGTGATGATATGAATTAGAGAAATAATTTAGTATGAAAAGAAGAATGTTGAATAAAGGGCCTACCCATGTTAGGGCCACATGCAATGCAACTCCCACTCCCTCTTAATAATATGCTTATCTTTTCAAATCTATTGAATAATAATAATAATAATAATAATATAGCCTAATGTTTTGTCTATCGAATGGTCCATTCTTTGATGCCCAAATCCAACAAATGTTGTGTTAATATAGCTTGGGACAAAAGTAGCTCTCATGTCTTCAATTTGTTATTTATTATGCAATTATCTTAATTTTTTTTAAATAATATATATATATATATATATAAATCGCGTGTATATCATTCCTCAAAGTAATAAGAATTTGGATCACCAAAAGAACATACAAATCATAATCAGACATATTGCTGTTAAGATTTGGACAACTACCTACATGTCTCTAATTTGTATTTCCAATTTTTATTTTTTGCATTATATATTAATTTTTTTACTGTTAAAAAAAAAACAAACAAACAAACTCAACGATGTAGGAGAGTTAAAGTTCAGAAATAAAAGTTTCTTTTTTTACCTGCAGACTAAAAATAATAAAAGTTAAGACAAGATAGATGCGCAATACATTACAATTACAGTTACAGTTAAAATTAAAATTACAATTACAATTACATAACATCATACTACAATGAATACACACAACAGAAGACCAAACCAGACCAAAAGTTAATCAGCAGCCATGAAAATAAAAATGAAGATTTGAAGTTTAACAAACAAGAAAATATGTCAAAGAGCTTCACAGAGGAACCAGTGAAGCACCAGTCAATACCATACCAAGAACACCGGCGGCACGAATGAAAGATAGTCACATAGAAATGGAATAATTAAATAATTCAATCAAGAACACGAACAAGGCCGGCGACAGTGACCTAAGGACCTTAGCAGCACGACGACAACGACAACAAAAACAGAAAAAAAATGAAAAAATGACGAACTGTAACGAATCCCCGGATGTTAATCAACACGACGACGCGCGCACGGTGTCAGTCTATAGACAGTTAAAAACAAATCGAATCGAAGGAATCGACAAAAAATTACAAAGAAAAGAAAAAACTAAAAAAAAAAAAGAACCTGAAATCAGAAGGTGCTGCTGCTTTCACTCGCCGAGATCGACGGGCCCTCAGATTTCACCGGATGCGAGTTCCGGCTTCCGATGTCAAGCCCTTGGAATCCATGCTGAAGCTGGTCGGAAGGAACCCGGACATGGCCACCACCGCCGCTACCAGCGGCGGCGGCAGGCGAGAGCATCTGGTGGCTTGAAATTGGGTGGAATTGCGGCATCTGCATGTTATCGTTTTGAGTCGGTTGGGGAGGGGCGAAGAAGGCGGCGGACTGGCTGTAGGGAATGTGCTGCATGGCCAAGTTGAACGTATCGGAGTTCGTCGACATTTCTCCGGTGGCGAGCCTCAGCCGCTCAACTTCTTGCTTTAGGGCTTCGTTCAGCGCTGCACATTTTTACGGTGAACTTGTAAGGCTCGATGGATTTTTCGATGGATATGAAATTTATGTAAATTGGATCGAGGGGTTCAGCTTACCGTCGCGAAGCTGGGCTTGCTGCTCCATGGCTTGTAACCGAAGCTTGAGCTCTGTGTTCTCGTTGCTCAGTCCCGTCGTATCTCTCTGCAACAAAAAACGGATTCCGTCAAAATTTCATCTGCTGAGTTTATATCAATTTTCGCACAATTTTTTACTATTTAGACTTTACCTTCACCGGAAAATATATGATTTTTTCTCTCAGAACATCACATTAAATATTATTTAAATAAAAATCACGTACTTTCAAACTCAATTAGACTGGAAATTAGGAAATCGAGGAAAACAAACAAGAATACAAAGATTTGTTGATACAATTCGATCATGATGATCTACGTCCTGGAGCAGCTAACCCATGTATTTTCACTAGTAATTTCAGGTGTGAATTACATAAAGAATACATCAAAAACATATATAGAAGTATAGGTCAAAACTCTAGTACGCTATAATCACATATAGTAGCCATGATTGAAATTTTCTCTGAGGCTATAAACGAGCATTCGTCAAAATCAAACTTTTTCCGAAGATACAAACAAGCATCCATCCAAAATCAATTATTATTTCTCCGTAAATGCAAACGAGCATCCACGGTAATCGAAGTTTTCATTTTTCAAAGATATATACAAGCATCGAAGGCAAACTTATAACAAGTCTAATTCCACATTTTTATATCCCTCGGCGTTGGCTAATTACATAATTTGAAATTGCCGGGGAACTTCACCGAGCGAATCATCATAAATTGATCTCAAGTCAGAATATTTCAAAACAACGGACTTAAAACAACTGATTGAAAATCCTAGTCGAGACAAGCAAAACTATGTCAATGAAAACGAGCAAATTTCCAAGGCCGAATACCTGAAAGAGTGTGAGTTGTGCGGAGAGAGTCGTCGCCTCAGTTTGAAGGGTCTGAACTTTTCTTTCTAACTCGGATATATACCGAGCCTTTCTCTCCTTTGATCGAGCAGCTGATTGTCGGTTCGCCAAAATTCTGCACGACAACATACGACAAAAATACCATAAATGCATCGCTCAAACACCCCAAAACAACGATATTCAGACATGGAAACACACTCCAACTACCGACAACATTAGTGTAATAATCTTCGCACAACCACAAAATCGAACAACAACGGATGCAGTAGCTTGAAACGACGATCATTCTATTCTAGTTGCCATAACTAACAATCGAATCCAGCCGTAAATTACAGTCCCGATCTGAAAATCAAAACCAAGATCCAGAAAACATACCACATTGTCCGAATTCCACAAAATTGTACAAATTCATGTCAAAATTCAATCCATTGTTCATCCCAAATTTTCATGCCGTCAACAAACAAACACACAAATAAGGTAAAAACCACAAGTCAACCCACTCTAAATTGCACAAAGATCCATCTCAAGATCCATCCAAACAAAAAAATTAAAATCAGCTAAAATTAGCAAATCGACAACGTTAAATCACAACCCCAAAAAAGCAAAAATGTAATGAATGGATAGAATTATAGTAGTAAATTAATTAATTAATAAAATAAAAATAATAGAGTAGTAAAAACCTTTTGGCGCGCTTGGGATCAATGGTCCAGAGCTCGGCTAACTTATCCGGCGCCATGGCTTTCTTAGCTTCAATGCTCCGCTCATTCATGGCGAGGCTGGAGCCGTCGACGGAATTGCTGTGCCTGTGCCTCGGCCGCGGCGTGGCCTCGACGTCGGCTGAGCCGTTGTCAAAAACGGCGGCGGCGGCGGCGGCGTCGGCGATTCCAGATCCGGCAGCGGCGCCGCTGAGCTTCTCGATGTCCATGTAAGTGGAGAACAGATCGTCCTCCGATCCCATCTCCTCGAAGCTCCCCGCCGGCGCATCGAACGGGTCTCCGACCAGATCTAGATCCTCCGGCAGCCGGAAGTTCACCTCCGAATGCGCCCGCCGGTGGTGAGCCGGCCGCATTGCCGAATTGAACGCCTGCTGCTGCTTCGCGTTCGGATCTTGCTGCTGCTGCATATTTATTTATTTTTAATTTTTAATTTTAATGGAGTTTTGGCTACGGCGGTTACTGTTATTGCAGAATGGGATTGGAATTTGGAAATGGGGGCTGGCTGCTAACTGTTTTTTCTTCCTTTTAGGCTTTCGGGGTTGACGAGGAATTGTGGATTTTTCTTACAGTGAGTGAGAAGGGAGCGGTGGTGAGGGTTGAAGATTTCGAGGTCCTGCGGTTATGGCGGATGCCTTTTTTTTTTGCTTTTTTACTTTTTGGGGGCGTAATTATGTCGGGAGGTGAGGGTTTTGTATTGACTCCCGGCTTTTGGTTGTTGATGGACGGTCTGGATTTGTTCTGGAGTCGAGATCCCGGGAGTTTTGTGAGGGGAATTTGGATGGATGGAAGTATAAAACTACTGACCCTTGATAAATCTTTGACTATTATTATAATGTTTTCCTGTTGGTTGTAACTTTTATTTATAATTTTTTTTTTTTTTAAAAAGGGTGGAAATGAAATTTTGTGAAAGTTTGAAGTAGTAACCTTATTGTCACATTCGACTCTACACTATCTGATTATTTATTTCGGGAGACAATATGTTGTATTATTTGAAAATATATATTGTTTTTTCATATTATAAAGTATATTTAATGAATATATTTCATGTGTTGAAATTAATTGTAATAAATATATTTCCTCCGTCTAAAAAAATATAGTCTTGTTGCATTGGACACTAAATTTTAAGTGATAAAATAATAAATAAAGTGGAACAAACCAAACTAATAATAGTGGACAAATAAGTTACTACTGGAGAAGTATTATTTTAGGAATCTTTTCGGAGTTAAATACATTGAATTTGATTTTGTATTTTAATGGAAATATGATTATATAGTATTATCAACTTAGGAATATAAAATTAGTCACATTATTATTATTATTATTATTATTATTATTATTATTATTATTTTATATAATATGAGAATTCGCAGTGTTACTCGACAAATATGTTTTTGGATGAATCTTTTGCCGAACCTATTACTCCTTTCGTCTCAAAAGTATAGTTTTATTATATTGAACACGAGATTTAAGGAATATTAATATTATATTGGTAGTTGGTAAAAAGTACGAATAAATAACTTTTTTGCTCTTGTGAGTATATTAGTATAAAAAATAGTGGCAATTGTGTAATAATAATAAAAAAATAAAAATAATTTTATGATGATATAGTTATTTATCAAAACGAGACTATTGTATTGGAACGTATGGAGTATTATTATTATTATTATCAATGAGACACGACACATACATTAAATGCTGCAAATGAACATAATTTGGTTATGTGATGTTTGTAGGGTAGGGCAGTGTTTGGATAGGCCTGGATGTTTCAATATTCCCTCTTATTGATCCAAACCTTCATTTTGGAGTTTTAGAATAAATAATAAAAAATTAAATATTTGAGTTAATATTTAGTGAATGAGAATATATATATATATATATTATATATATATATATATATTCAATGCTATATTTAAAAGAAAAAAATAAATTTAATCATCACAATAATTTCAAAATGAAATAATTGAGCATTGAGAGCATATTTATTCAAAGACCGCACTAATACAGGTAAAATATGATTCTATTTCAGTACACATCGAAGAGTATCTCCATGTTTCTTGCTCTGCTTCTATTTCAGTACCTCTCTGTGCCAATTTCTTGTTTCTACATATATATATTATATTCACACTCTCCTCCTTTGGAGCTTATCCACACTTGTTACATATTCATATGTATTTTTTGTAAATAAGATTTTTGGTTTTAAAAGTATCTTATGTGAATGTCCTTTCCTATCAAATATAACAACCAGTTGATAGGGACGTAAACATGATTTTATTACTTTATGCAATATGTTTAAATAAATGGAAAGCATAAATGTAAAAGAAAAAGAATCAGATACGATCTTCTGATCTCTCTCGTATGCATCTAAAAAGATTTAAAATTGATATTAGTATATATACATAGAAAATAAAAAGATAAGATTGAAAGCTGGATCTTGCATAATTTATTTGTAAATTGTTAAATATATTATATTTCAATATTAAAAAATCAATGATCAAATATGGTAGCAAGCGAATTCTTGTGCCATGAAAGAGCATATCTAAATTGACTATGAATTGTTATCCAAGTAAAAAACAAACGATGAAGTAGTAGAAATTTAATTAACGAACAGAGAAAATGACCCCATAAAGGAAAGAATACATTCAACAATCGAAATTAATCACATTCATTGTTCAGAATGAATTTGACACAAAATCTATGTAGGGTGTGTTTGTTTGGGGGTTTGGATTTTGAGTTGGGATTTGAATAGTAAAAATTTTGAATTTGAATAGTTGTATGATGTGATATAAATAGGGTTTGATGTGATGTTTTGAATGTAAAATTGATTTTTAGTGTAATATAAAAAATGAAAAATAGATGTTTGATTTGATGTTTTTGGGGGGAAAAAATTGGATGAATAATGGAAATCCACCAAAATCCTTCAAACAAACACACCCGTAGTATTTTCTAGTTCCAATTATTGATCGTGGACCTCAGCATGCATCATTTTAAATAAACTATCTAATACGTTATATTGCCCGAAAAGTTAGATAACCAACACCAACCATATCAAAACAATTGACTGTTCTGTACACTATATTACAAAACGACTAAAATCCAATTTCTAACATATTATTACACACGCATATACAAAGTCAAATTAAGAAAAGATATTCCCCAAGACGACAATTAACCAATTTCATAACTAAACCAGTCAATCAAATTCATTAGCCGACAACAAATTTCTGAATTAAGTA
The DNA here is from genome assembly GCF_009805555.1 of Andrographis paniculata. Classification (NCBI taxonomy): domain Eukaryota; kingdom Viridiplantae; phylum Streptophyta; class Magnoliopsida; order Lamiales; family Acanthaceae; genus Andrographis; species Andrographis paniculata. Next base: position 4,412,058 of record NW_026137502.1, on the reverse strand, counting down.
AAAGTGGACAACTTGATATTGAAGCTCTATTATTATTATTATTATTATAATACATACTTGTCGTTGGCTAATGAATTTGATTGACTGGTTTGGTTATGAAATTGGTTAATTGCGTCTTGAAGAATATCTTTTTTTTATTTGACTTTGTATATGCGTGTATAATAATATATCAGAAATTGAATTTTAGCCGTTTTGTAATATGGTGTACAGAACAGTCGATTGTTTTGATATGGTTGGTGTTGGCTATCTAACTTTTCGGACAATATAACGTATTAGATAGTTTATTTAAAATGATGCATGCTGAGGTCCACGATCAATAATTGGAACTAGAAAATACTACATAAACAATGAATGTGATTAATTTCGATTGTTGGATGTGTTCTTTCCTTCACGGGGTCATTTTCTTTTCTTGTTAATTGAATTTATACTACTTCATCGTTTGTTTTTACTTGGATAACAATTCATAGTTAATTTAGATGTACTCTTTCATGGCACAAGAATTAGCCTACTACCATATTTGATCACTGATATTTTAATATTGAAATATTGTATATTTAACAATTTATAAACAAATTATGCAATATCAAGCTTTTTAATATTATTTTGTTATTTTCTATGCATATATACTAATATCAATTTTAAATATTTTTAGATGCATACGAGAGAGAGTAGCCGGAAGATCGGACGATTGAACTCATAATATGGAGTATCTCGTCCTTTTTCTTTTACATTTACGCTTTTCATTTATTTAAGCATATTGCATATAGTAATAGAATAATGTTTACGTTCCGGGACATGCATGCATTAATTATGTGTAGATTTTATACTAACTTGTTTTTTAATTGTATTTATTTTGTAGGTAAAGTTTTTGGGAGACGAGAGGATCCGCAAAGATCTTTCGAACTCGATTTCAAACCAAGGTAAGTGATTTTAATATTATTTTTTTGTTTCCTATGCATATGTACTAATATCAATTTTAAATATTTTTAGATGCATACATGATGATCGGACGACATGCACCATAATATGGAGTATTTCGTCATTTTTCTTTTACATTTACGTTTTGCATTTATTTTAGCATCTTGCATATGGTAATAGAATCATGTTTACGTCCAGGGACTTGCATCTTAATTTTTTTTCTAAATTTTATATTTACTTGTTTTTTAAGTGTATGTATTTTGTAGATAAAACTTATGGGAGACGAGAGGATCCGCAAAGATCTTTCGAACTCAATTCCAAACCCAAGGTAAATGGTTTAAAACAACCTGAGCTAGCCCAAAAAAATATATTACTCCATCCTTCGCAAAAAAAAAATAAAAATTGCACTAATCTTTTGCGTTGCGGGAGTAATAACATCCTGAAATTGCCATATTTTTTTTTGCCAAATAAGATGTCAACTTTTTCAAATAATGGAAGCAAGATACCTGAGAATTTGAATCCACCGATATGCTGAAGCTTTTTCGAACAATACATTTGTATCAAACTGTAATGGTGCACCAGAGAAGTCCTTTCCTAATGCTTTCAGATATACCTCTTGGAAGTAAGAGATTAAGTAAAAAAACACAAATCATGTTTACACTGGTCTTTCATATAATTTTTATCACGAAATTGCCCAAAGCATTATTATTACGAAATATAGTTTATCAAATTCTCTAAACTAAGACTACTTAGTACCCGTTCGCAAACAATCTGTTCATACCATTTTTAATGTGCCAGCACAATTCAGGGGAACAAACAAATGCCCGTGAGGAAATTATTAAGCACGGCATAACAACTATATAGGTAGTGCCCATGTTTGATTAGAATATACATACACATGAATACTGGAATTTTAAAATTGTAATTATATTGCAAACTTATATAGGTAATGCTCATATTCAACTAAAATGTTATTACCTCAAGTACAATTGACAACTGTTCTGGTGGCTTTCTATCGCAATTTAATCAAATTGATTGAAGGAGAAATTTGCAAGATAGTACCCGAGAGAGAAATGACTGAACCAACGGTCGGGTTGCGCGGCGGTTCGAGCAAACCCGAATAAAATGGATATCCTCGACGGCAGAAAAAAAAAAAAAAGAAAAGGAAATTTCATCACTTCTTCTCTGACATTTTTTCCATCCATGCATTGCATACTTGCATATAAAAATAGATCATTTTCACGTCCCGAAACATGCATTCATTGATTTCGATCTAAACTTTCACACTTACTATCTATCTTCTTTTCGTATTCTATTTAGGTAAAGCCTACGTGAAGACTTGGGATCAACGAAGAAACACACAAGTTGGATTTCGAACAAAAGATGATAATCGATTTAAATTTAATTTTCTTGGTATCTCGTATATATACTGATATTATACAGGAGGGCATAATGAATATCCTCAATAGCAGAAATGATAGGGAGAATTTCCATACTTTTCTATCATATTTTTTTATCAATGCATTAAATACTCGCATCTACTAAAAACATCATATTACATCCCGGGACATTCATGCATTGATTTAAATCTTAAATTTCGTACTTAGTTTTTGTATTCTATGTAGGTCAAGCCTACGTGATGATTTGGGATCAATGGAGAAACAAACAATCGGGATTTCGAGCAAAAGAAAGTAAGTGATTTAGATTTAAATTTAATTTTATTGCTACATACCTATATATACTCATATTTCTTTAATATCTTCTTAGAAGCCTTCTTAGGAGCATAGTGTGATGATCGAAGAATCCATTTCAAATAAAATGGATATCCTCGACCGCAAAAAAACAGAAGAATTTCATCGCTTTTTCTCTTACATTTTTTGCATCCATGCATTGCATACTTGCATATAGAAAATAGCATCATTTTTACGTCCCGGGACATGCATATATTGATTTCGAACCTAAATTTCATACTATCTTGTTTTTGTAATTTGTATATGCGAGGCCTACATGAAGACTCGATGATCAATGGAGATACACACTACACGAATTTTCAACAAAAGAAGGTAATTGATTTAAATTTAATTTTCTTGTTACCTACTTGTATATTTTCTTATTTTGAATCCCACCACCCCTCACATTCCCATTCCCATCCCCATTCTCATTTGCACCTCTGCTGTATTTTTCCTTGCTGTCCTATTTGTTCCACTATTTCGCAAACCCCACAGCTTCCAACTCCATTTCCTAGTCTTGATCAGTCTCCTTTCTATCCCCATTACCGTTACTCACAGCATTACAGCCATTTATCCCTTACCCCAATCCTTAGCTCAAAAGTGACACAACAATCACAATAATAATTGAGAAAATTAAGGCTTAAATCTGAGTTAAACTATAGTTCATTCTACTATTTACTTCAATAACTGAGAAATTTCAAAATATTGGTGTCAATACAATAGATAGGTTGGTTTTTATTCTCATAATTCAAATGAAATAACCATGCTAAACATACACGTTAGTATCTAATGAAACAGAGACAGCAACACACGACATAATGATGCCATTACTAGATTGCATATCAAAATCTCCAATATCATAACACAAAAAACATAATCTAATGAAACAGAACTAGAAAGAAAAGTGCATGACTACTTCCTTGTGTAGCTTAGTCAATCCAAACACTTAAACCTCAATGATCCCCAATGTCATATAACACAAGAAACATAATCTAGGGCATGACTACTGCCTTGTGTAGCTTAGCCAGTCCAAACACTTAAACCTCAAGGAGATGACGAGTCAGAAACAAGTATCTAAACAGATCGTATGCTGAAATCTTATAGGGTTCTTAATTCAAACAGCATAGAGATAAGGAGTTGACGTCGTGCAAGAAAATGATACCTGATTGCATAGGTAACTAGAGATCTTAATAGAAATCACATGTTACTGTCTTCAAAATTTCACAATTAGCATGAAGCAAGATTTAAGCCATTATCCCCTACCCCACAAGCTACACCCACCATCCATTTTACTGTCTTCAAAATTTCCAGGGACACCTTAGATTTGAGTGCATTAAGTGTATTGATAAACACCAATACTGATACTGCTGCTCTCAAGTTACAAGTTGGTATGAAATGATCTATGATCTTAAAATGCAGTCCCACACAAGATGAAAATGTTTTCCGTACGTACCAATAATGTCAATTTTTCATAACAGCAACAAGAAACTCAAAGAAAAATTGAGCAACAAAATAAAAAATCAAGTATATACCTGAGCCTGAGATCAATTTACGCAGTAGAAGTGAACCTCCTTCATCAGTATTCAGAGGTATATAATTTCTTCAAACCTAACAATATTCCAACAACACAAAATAATTATAAAGTGTGCTAGCTGCTACAAGCTAAAGCAAGCTTAAGGATAGATTGCGAGAATGAATTAAATACAAATCCAATATCCCTATCAATATATATAATAGATGACGAATCAACTAAACAATTAACACTATCCTCAAAATTAAGAACAGAGTCGAAAACTCCGAAACGATAGATACGAAGGTCGAACGTACAGAAGCAACAAATATAAACGAGGAACTTAACTTCAATGCGCGCGGTCATCGAATGATCTCTCACACTTGGAGAGCTGCTTCAGGATCAACCAACCAGCGGAGGGATGCTTAGACACAAGCGGCTTCCGTCGTCCGGCTCTCTCAATCACACGGAATCCGACACCGAAGGTGAAATCGGTGCTTTCGGTCGCCGCCGCCAGATGATCTCTTCCTCTCTTCTCCTCGTTCGATTGATTTTCCATCTTCCCGGATTCAACTCTAAATACTTTAATAGCCTCGTACTCCAATTTCGTTTACACCAACACTAACCTCATAACACTCTTTTCAGTTCCTTTGCTTTGAAAAAATTCATAAAAAAATAAATAATTTTAATAATTATTTAAATCTTAATGAATTATGTTTGAAATATTATGGTGTGTTCTTTTCAAAAATAATATAATTTTTTTTAATGAATATATATTATATAATTTTTTATTATTTTTATATAATCTACATAATTATTTATATTTAATATAAAAAAATATTCTTTAAAATTATTTTGCAAAACAAACCTATTTCATTTCTTCAGTTTTATATAAAATATTTATTTTAGTATAAATATTAAAATTTAAAAAATATAATAAATAAATATGAAATTTACTAATAAAAATATTATAAATTAAAATTACTATAATTAAATAATTTAATTAAAAATTAAAATTATTATAAATTATAAAATTCAACATATAATTAAAATATATAATAATATTAACATATTATATAGGATAAACGGAAAAAAGAAAATTACAAATTATATATGACAAACCCAAATGAATGAATAGACTTATAGAATGCATAGTTAGATAATTCATTTTTAATTTGGGAAGAAAAATATTAAATTAGCAAAATATTGTAAAAAATATAAAAGTATAGAAATTTTATGCAATATGATTATATTTTATACAATATCATTGTATATTAAATTTAATAGGATAGACACAAATGAAAATTTGTACAAAAAAAAGTAATCAATTTTAATTTAATTTTTTTGTTATCCTCTAATATTCGAGTGTTAGATAATCCTTTAGTCATTCAAGAAAAATGTTAATTTGTTGTCATCCAAACACATTATACAAATATGAATTTTGTTACATATTGTAAATACTTTTAGATTTATATGTTATTTACAACAGTAATATTATATTAAATAAAAAATATTAGCATAATACTCCCTCACTCCCATAAATATAGTTTTAATTGGATTAGACACGAAATTTAAGAAATATTAATATTATATTGATAGTCGGTAAAAATTATGGATAAAAGACTTTTTTGTCCTTGAGTGTATTACTGTAAAAAATAGTGACAATTGTATAATAAAAATGAAAAAATAGGGGTAGTTTTATGGTGATATGGTTATTTATGGAAACAAGACTATTGTTTTAAGACGGACAAAAATAGTAAACAAGACTATTGTATTGAGACGGAGGGAGTATTATTTATTAATATATTTTTAATTAATTATTAATATTATTATGTTTAAATTTTCATGTCTATAATAATCACAACACAAAATTTGAAATTGAGTTTTATTTTGTAGCTTTCAAACATTAACCAATTTCTATACAATTCTAGTCGTGACAACAACCATATATATACAATATATTTGTTTAAGTCTAATAGATAAGGAAAAATAGCAAAAAAAGTAAATTGTAATTTGCAAAATTTGTAGAAAAAACTCTCTTCATAAACCTTGTTTTACCACTTTGTACTTTGAATAATGTTGAAAAAATATTTTTCTATTAGTACTTAACGGAAATTGTAGCAGATGATACATTTAAACGGTGAGTATTATTATAAAATTATAAAATTTGTAAAAAGTCGCAACTAATTTAATTAATACATTGAAGGGTATTCTATAACTTTTCTCGTGTTATCTATAATTTTGTATAGTACTTATAGTTTAAGCGTGGCTGCCGGAATTAATATTTTTTATAAGATTATTTGACCGTAAGTAGGTAAAATGAAATTTTTAGGACCATAGGTCTTTTTAGCAAATTTTGCAAAGTACACAATAATCTACTGCTATTTTTCCAACAGATGAATATATACTCCCTCCGTTCAAGAGTGAATTTTTTAATTATTTGACTTTTACATACGAATTAAGATGAATTAGTATTATATATATGTAATGTAATAAATTAGTGTAATATTTATTTTACCATTGACATTAAAATATAAATAATACTCACTTCCGTTCCACAAGAAGAATACTATTTTTCATTTTTATCCGTCCCGAAAACAAGAATATTTACGCAATTAAGTAATCGTACTACATATGTAACATAATTCAATACTTGTACTACATATCTAATATAATTAATACTCTTACAATTTTTAATATAATAGGACATTTTTATCTTTTTCACTGTAGATTAATATAATATTCATATTAAAAAACCTAAGTGAAAAAGCAAAAAAAGATTAAAAAGTAGAAATATTTATATATTTAATTAAAAGTTATTGTTACTTTAAAAATAAAAAAAGAAAAAATTGACTGATAAAATAAAAAATGTATTTTTGGACGAAAGAGACTATATTTAAGTGATCCATATATATTTATATTTCGCATCCATAATAAATTAAATCAATTAATAAAATTTATAAACATACATATTCTGCGTGAGGATAAGGTGGATTTGGTTCGAAATGTCATATATATATATATATATATTCTTCTCTCACTATAAAAAAAGGTTTGATTTTCACACACATATATACATAATTATATATATATATATATATCCATGTACAGCGAAGGTATCTGGTTCCCCCAACTCACTTTTATTTTCTCACTCATTTCCAGGGGTCCTCGGGGCAATTGACCCCCCAAATTTTTAAAAATTAATTGTTTTTTTAGTGTAATTTTTAGATTTCATATAATTAGGTGCGCTGGTTTGCTTCCCCCAAAAGTCCTATCCATTATCTGGTTTCTACTTTAATTTATTATTTTTATTATAATATTTAATAATTTTATCATAAATATACTGTATAATAATTAAATTTTGTTTATATAAAAGCCTTCCAATATTAACAATATAGTAAAGAATGTCTATAATGTGATATTTTATAAAAAATATTTGATTTGAATTTTTTTTTTAAAACTACTATTGTTTCATAGTATAAAACATTACAAAATACCTGTATAAATAAAAAAAATATTAAACTACTGGTTCTATTATCTAACAAAAAAAAAAAAGTTATAGTTCAAACTCGTAATTTATAATTCAAAATATATTGAGACAAAAAATAATAATAATATAATAATAATAATAAAACCAAGTTGACGACTTTGCATCGAAGTCCAAATACGGGTTTCATCACTGCTCATTTCTGCATACCATTTTCTCTATCTGTATTATCTTTCATTCCATTGCGATTGCTTAATTAGGTGACCATCTCACATCAATTGGATCATCTTTTATGGGAATAGGATGATTAATTTTTTGGTTTATTTGATTATGGTTGAGATTGATTTAAAATATAGAGTTATTTTGAATTTTTGTTTAAATAGTATTTTGATAGAATATTTTGTAAGAAAAAATAGTATATTTTTATTAAAAATTGTGCAAAGAATAATATTAATTTGGATTTAAAAAGATAAAAAAACAAAACTTTCAATCGATCATTTGTTGGACTGTAAATTTTAACACATTGTTTAATTTTCTTAAAGTAAATATTCGGGTAAATTTAGTTAAAAGTGAGTGGAAATAGGGCGAGCAACAACAAGGGCAAGGTAGTTTAATCGTTGCTTTGAATCTATCAAGTATACAAGCGATTAATAAAGTTTAGGATTAAAATATTCAACCAACACATATACTAAAGTAATATTATGAAATCAATAACACCATATCTACAGCTAATTCTCATACTCCCTCCGTCCCACATAATTTGTCCATATTTTTTATTTTCGTTCATCCTACATAATTTGTTCTTTCCTTTTTTGGAAAATTAATTATACACTTTAATCATATTTTAAATTTTAAAATTTAAGTTTTTTTTAATCTTAATTAAACTATTTAGTTATTTTAATCTTAATCTATAATTATTTTTACTGAATAATAATTATTTTTACTAATACATTTCTTAATTATTTACTAATTATACTTTACCTGTATAGTAATAAACCCATATTATATGGGACGGAGAGAGTATTTATTTTCATTTCGGGTAATGAAAAATATATTTGTCTTTCATGAGTTTAAAATCTGTTAGGATTTTGATTTGACTAGTTTAATATGACTTATTTTACATTAACGAAAAAAATAAATAAATAAACAAATAATTGAATAGTGCCCATTTCCAACAGCTTTAAAGCTTCCTAAGAGATTCTTCACTCAAAGCTAAAGAAAAACCCATCCCAAACTAAATTTCATATCGACTTTCAATTCCCACATTAATATATACATATATATATAGTTGCAATAAAATTCTGAGGGAAGAGAGGTTCAATCGTATATATTTATAATTCGATCCATTTCTCTGAAGAAATTTTAGCCGTTTCAGATTGTTCGGAGAGATTAATGTCGATGAATCTGCTGCAATTTTGATAAGAACCCTAATTGATGGGTTCTGCAGAAATTAGGGTTTTGTATTTGATTCCTAAATCTCTGAAGAAAAAAAATCCCCCGTTTTTTTTAGCTACTGCTGATTAAAGGGTTTAGGGTTTTTGTAATTCGACGAAAGCCATGATTCCTCTGCTTTCGATTTCGTTCGTTGTCCGATTCGACGTTTCCGATGAGGAAAATCGTCTTCTTCGCAGTTTGGCGTCAGAAATAAATCATTTTGCTATTTATTATTAATTATTGCATCGAATTCTGATTTATTAGACGGAATTCGCGATGACTTTCGACCGCCGCCCCCACCGGAAGCTGCTGGGGGCCGCGCCGTCGGCGGGGGACGGCGGTAGAAGCCGCGCCGCCGGCGAGAATTTCGACACGAACATGGTGGTGATTCTTGCGGCGCTTTTGTGCGCTCTGATTTGTGCCTTGGGGATTAATTCGATCGTCAGGTACGTCCTGAGATGTGTACGGGCGGCGGATTCCGGCGGCGGCGGCCGGGTGGACGGAGACGAGCCGGGTCCGCGGCGGAGAGGGGTGCAGAATAAGGGGCTGCTGCGGCGGATTCCGGTTCGGGTATACGGATCCGGGGAGCGGGTCGGGTCGACGGACTGTCCGATTTGTCTGGCAGAGTTCGTCGACGGCGAGAAGATCAGAGTGCTGCCGGAATGCCGCCATTGTTTCCATGCCAGGTGTGTCGACGTGTGGCTGACGGCGCACGCCTCCTGCCCCACTTGCCGGCGGGTGCTCGTGGCGGAGACGGCGGGGAATGCGCCGGCGATTGGGGATGCTCCGGCGACAGCCGCCGGAGCGTTTTCCGATGAGGTAGGATGACTCCATTGAGATTTTTCTTGTAATTTTTTTTTTTTTTTTTAATCTGTTAAGTGTGTGGATATGTTCTTACAATTATGGTATGTTTTTGCTCAATTTTCTTTTTTGTGTTGTTCCAATAAATTTTTAACACAATTTTCTATTAAAATTTTTAAATGTGTATATATTTAAAATTTTACATAGTATTACTTTTGTTGTTCAAATTTATTATTATTTTTTTTAAAGTAAAAAACATACCACTTATATATATATATATATATATACTTTTCTACTCTAAAAAGTAACAATTAACAATTATTATCAAATTTTATTAAAATATGTGCCCAATCATGTGCATATAAACTTTTAACGGAAGTAGGATAATAATATACTTTGTCCACTTAAAAAAGTCTAACTATTTAATAGAAAAAAAAATATATTTTTTATATTGTAAACATTTTCTCATACTAAATTAACATAAAAAATTATATATATATATATATCTCTTAAATTAAAAATACAAATTAAATACACTTTATTATTTTCAATTATTATTATTGAAAAATACAATAAATAAGATAAAAATGTATAACTCACAAGAAGCAAATGTGTGATATCTATAACATATTTACCTGTAGATATTTTTAAAACATCTGGCATTACTTATTAATAGAGTATTTTTTTTCAAAACATATAACATTTAATATGTTTTTTTTATTACAAAATATTGCATTAAATATCATACTCCCTCGATTATTTAAATGATTGGATACAAATTTTAATAAAAATAAATAGTAATTAATATTTTTTGTCTTTTATAATAAAATTACAAAAAATAATTACTTAAAAAAGAAACAAACATATTTTTTTATGACAATATAGAAAAAAATAGATAAAATTAAATGAAGAAAGAAGTAATTTTTTTACTATTTTAAACATTTTTTAAACTTCAAAATAATTCGCATAACAATTTTTATTATTTAATTTTATTCTTTAAAAAAAATTATATTCAAGAACTATATATCTAATATTGATTTTTATTTTTTTTTAAATGAGGTACAAAAACAGACCGAATCATTTTTTTATTGTTTTTTTATTTAATTATTACTATTAATATTTTCAAATCTTGCCTAATCTTAGAATTTTTGAGCTACCTTTATCACTGTTATATATATATATATGTATATATTCCAGTGATATATTCGTCATAAAGTCGAAGAAAAGAATGAAGATTCTTATTCCACTTTTATATGGAAATCGACTTTATTATATTCTTACCTGAAATTTTCTTTGCACGAATAAGTTTTGACACAAATTTCTTTAAAATTAATAATAAGTTTTTTAAAAAGAAAAAAAAACCATTGAAATGGGACAGAGTATATTATTAGTAGTAGTAGTGTCTATTTTCAAAAGATATTTTTATATGAAACGTTATTTTCATTTTTAAAATATTAAAATAAAAATAAAAATGCATGTGATCGCGCGCAATAATTTAGGAAGACAAGAAAGAAACTCCACAAAAGACACATGCAATATCACATATCTACTAGAAAAACACATAATAAATAAATAAAAATCGAATTGGAAATAAGATTTGTCTCTTCTACCTGTCCTAATTGGAACAACTCATTTCCGCAAATGGTCCTAATAAAACGTACTATGCGGTTTAGAAGACCGCGGATCAAGTTCTGATTTGATCAGATCTAACATATAGTATCATACCGATATCTTATATAACATAACATATGATGTATTATACAAAAACATATGATAATTATTTTTAGATGATATGCTGATCTGATTTAATTGGATCAACACTAATCCACATCCAATTTAAAATATATTTAAAATAAAAGTATTGATTTGAATTTATATTTAAATAATATTTTAATATAAAAAATTATCATATTTTTATTAAAAATCCTTACCTCTACATAGTAGTGTAATTATATGTAAATTTTCAATATACAGTACAATAATACAATCAAATTCCATGTAAATCACACATTCAAGAATCACATGTAACAAAACTTAATAAAGAAAATGACAAATCCGTTTTCCTTGAAAAACTATATAATATGTAATTAAATATATATTTTTAAGTGAGACATCATTTAACAGCAAAAAATAACTTCTTTCTTTTTCACTACCAAAAAAATCGTTGCTCTATCCATTATCCATTGCCGAGGCATCGAATCATCTCCAAAATGCTCACAACTTCCCCCAACTCCGGCCGGTTCGAAGGCGCCCGAGACGTGCAAATCAACCCGAGCTTCATCACGGGAACGGCCTCCTCGCTCGGGAACCTTCGCAGCCTCCCATCGACGCATTCCTCAATACATCCATCATCTAACGCACGTCGAACCATATCCGAGAGCACAACCACGTCGTCTTCCAAGTACTCGACGGGCCTCTTCCCCGTTACAATCTCCATCACCAAAATCCCGAACCCGTATACGTCGCATTTCTCGGTGATCGAAGAATTCTCACACCCAAACTCGGGAGCCATGTATCCGAGCGCGCTCTGAATTTTACTGCCGAGAACGTATCGATCCAGCATCGGCAGAAGCCGGGCGAGGCCATAGTCCGCAACCTTGGCCTCACCCGCGCCATCATCGATCAAGATATTGCTCGATTTCAAATTGTAATGGACTATGTTCATCCTGTGAAGATGAGACAGCCCTTTCGCAATCCCGACGATAATGTCGAACCGCTCGTTCCATGTTAACGTCCCCCGCTCGGTTTCTTCGTGCAGATATGTGTCGAGGTTTCTGCCGGCGACGAATTCGTATACGAGAAGCTGTACGGATGGAGTCCAGTAGTATCCGTGAAGCGCCACGACGTTTACGTGGCGAACCGTCCCCAACTTCTCGACTTCTCGTTCAAAATCTTTTTCGGATTTGACGAGGCTCGAGACGGTTAACTTTTTTACCGCGATGGATCGCCCGTCTTCGAGTGTAGTCCGGTAAACGGCTCCGAATCCTCCGCGTCCGAGCTTGCAGTCTTCGTTAAGAAGCGCGCACGTGCCCATCGGGAAATCGAGATTATCTGAAAACACAACGAGCTTGCCGGAATCTGTGTCGCTCGATGTCGAGAGGCTCAAGTCGTCACCGGCAGGATAAAAGTTCAGAGCCACAGTCGACTGAGATGTTGCTCCGCGAACGCGGAGATTAACCACAGTGACAGCAATTACACCAACAACGATGGCAGCGGCTGCGCCGATGGCGATAAGAGCTGAGACGCTGAGAATCTTCTTCCTCCCGTGCGTGAAACCGGGAGTCGTCGAGCCTGTTGTGGCAGCGTCGGTAGCGTTTGGATCAAGAACTATTGGCTTGGGGACAACTCCGGGGCAGCTTCTGTTGACGGCTGCGCCACAGAGGGACGGATTTGCAGACACAGACGAGGGATCGATGGTGTTGAAGAAAACGCTCAATGGCAGCTCGCCGTGTAGCTGATTGTGTGAAATGTTGAATACCCGAAGTTTGACGAGATTTTCGAGCTGCTTCGGAAGGGTTCCTCTCAGCTGATTAAACGAGAAGTCCGCCGTTTGAAGGTTCGTAAGTTTCGCGATAGATCCCGGGATAGAGCCGGTGAGCTCGTTGCGCGCGACAGACCTGCCAAATTCGATCAAAATCATTCAAATCCATCAAGATGAAGATCAATCCAACGATGCATATATCGAATACTATAGACGACGAGCAGGAAATAAACATACAACGATACCAGGGCAGCACAGTCGCCGATAGATGCAGGGATGTCGCCGCCGAGTGAATTATTTTCAAGCCTCAGCTCCACAAGAGACGCCATTGATCCAAGCTCTGAAGAAATGCTGCCATGGAGCAAATTCCCTGCCATATTCAAAACCTGCAAGCTATAGAAATTTCTTAAAGCAATCGGGATTGTGCCGGAGAGATTATTCTTCGAGACATCTAAAACCAGAAGGCGTCCTCGCGAATTCTCTGTCGATGAAGCGAAAGCATCTCCGGTACTGCCGCTTAACCTGTTGTCCGAAAGCAAAACTCTCTGCAAACCGAGGTCGAACATCCAAGAACGGAGATTACCTGTTAAAGCATTGTGACTAAAGTCAATAGTTATAAGATTTGTACAGTTGATCATAGTCTCCGGAGGGCTTCCGGTGAGGGAATTGGTTGAAAGATTCACGGCCTTCAACTGCTGCAGCTTCGACAAGGAAGTCGGAATCTCGCCGGAGAACATGTTAGCGGAGAGATCTAGAGTTTCTAAACTTCTCAATTCTCCAATCCAATCAGGGATATTTCCAGTAAATGCATTTCCATGGAGAATCAGATCACTACATAACGAGAGTTTCTGCAAACTGCTCGGAATCTCTCTAGAAAACGAATTTAGACTAAAATCGATTACCCTTAGCCCCAAGCAGTTCCCAATTCCATCGGGAATTTCGCCGGAGAGACGATTGTTCCTCAGAATTATTTCCCCCAAACTGCTCGCACCTTCAATGCCGGCAGGGATTTCACCCTCCAACAAATTGTACGATAAATCGAGCGAACCGAGTGCCGACAACGACCAAATCTGCGGCGGCAATCGTCCTGAGAACTGGTTGCCGGAGAGATTGAGGGAAGCCAGAGACGAACAGGAGCTCAAACTCTTAGGAATCGAGCCTGAGAAGGTGTTCTTCGAGAGGGAAAGGGAGCGCAAATTCCCGCACTGAGTAAGGAAATCATTTCCGATTGAACCAGAGAAAGCATTCTCGCTCAAATCCAGCACTCGGAGATCACTCAGCTGTGCGAAACCGACGGTTGCATCGCCGGAAAAGTTGTTCCGCGAGAGCGAGAGTGTCTGCAGGAATTTCAATTGAAGAATCCCTCGCCCTAGCTTACCCGACAGGCCGTAGCCGTCGAGGACGACGCCGGACACTCGATTGGAACTCGGATCGCAGCTAACTCCGGCCCAATTATTGCAAGGACTGTCGCTGTCTTCGTTCCAGGAAGCCAATTTTCCGTCGGGGTCCTGTACATCTGCCTTGAATAAAATCAATCCTAAAACGTCGTCGTTCAAGGAAGCGCTCACAGATTCCGCGGCAAACAGGAACAAACTGGTTAAGAAGCAAATGCAAAATGTAACCGCCGAAGACATTGCGGAGGTCAAAGCATTTCGGAAATTTAGTTATCGAGGAGAAAATCGGACCACTGGATAGTGGATAATCAATCCAAGAGATAAAATACTAGAAAGAAATTCTCCAAAAAACTGCAAACCATTAAAGCATCTGCATCAATCAATGAGTTGTTCAAAATCTACAGATGAAATTGAGAAAAGCTTTCAGAATGGAGAAGACGAAGCACAGGGAGAAATCCAAAGGTGAAGAGCGAAGGTGGATATGTATGGAGTCGATAATGGAGCAATGCTGACGACCAGAATGCGAGGTAAAATAAAATTACAGGAATCTACCGACGAGAAGGCGATAGTCGGCGGCGGCAGCGATTCCGGCGACGGCAGAGTCAGGTTAGGGACGGACTACAGCGTATATATCACTATACCGCAGTGCATTTATGAGGGTTGGCTGTGGTGCACCGCTTTTATTTGTTTTCCACGTGGCGGTTTTTTATAGGTTAGTTAGAAATCCAAAGCTGGATGTCGCTTTGCATTTGAAAATGCTCACTAGCTTGATACGATTGTCTCACACAATGATATTTATTAAAATATATTAATAAAAACAAATTATAAATTAATATTAAAATAATAACGAATTAGATTAATTAAAATTTTAGAAATTATAAATTAAAAAAATTAAAATAAAATTAGATGCGCCATCGGGACAGCCTTTAACATTCAACGCAAGTCAAATGTGCTACCAATACGGCGCAATTAACGGCGTCAGCGTGTGATTAAACTATGAGACAGGTGGAAAGGGACAAAGCGGCCGCCGTTAGGTAACGGATTCCCAGAAAATAAGAGCACGAAGTCAACCAAAATTTGACTTCTTTTAGTAACATTCGGAATCCGAATTGGGTGAACTTTCCAAACTTTCGTCAATACACGAATTTGATTTTTCTTTCTTTCTTTTATATATATTTAGGTATGTAAAAAATATGATATATGTATATATATAATACGAATTTATTTAGTATTTTAATTTAAAATTTTTATTCTAAATATAAAAAATAGATATTGTATGACATTAAATATTAAATATTTAAATTAAATTAAATATCATATATATATTAAAAAAAAATAAAATTTTAATATAAAAAATTTATTTATTCTTATAAAATTCACATTAAATATTCAAAATTCCAACTCTTTTAAAATTTTTCAAAAGTTTAAAACTTTTAAATTTGTTTAGTATTTTAGTTTAGATTTTTTTTAATATTAAATATGATAAATGTTTCGATAATATAAAAATAATATTTTATATTAAATATTGATTTTTTTTATTAAAAAAAATAAAATATTTATCATATATATTAAAATGATACAAGTTTTATAGGGCTAACAAACCCTAAACCTGAACCAAAATGGAATCTATAGTATTTTAAATAGAATTTTAAGCAAGAGTTCATGGTTAAATAGTGGGCCTTTATATTCAAAGCCAACTATATTTTTTGCTTTATAATAAATTAAAAATTAAACAGCTCAATTTTAATTTGGGCTTCAATATTTTTAAGGCCCAGTCTTTCAATGCCCACATTGGTCAAAAAAAAAAAAATGTTTTTCTTTTTGTGTATGTTAGTTTCAAATTCTGGTCTACAAATCTGATCCATGTTAAATAATAAAATATAATAATATATATAAGATAATAAAATAGTATAATACCATTGAAACTCCAGTTTGTGGATAAATAATTAATAATTGTATTTTCTAATTATTTGAGCTTTTAGTTGAGATATTAAATATACCGTTTGTTTTAAGACTATTTTTTGTTTTAATATTGATTTGATGTTATGTATTGTAAAAATAAATAATGTATTTTTATTGAATAATGAGTAGTAAAAATATAAATAATTATTGTCAAGAGAACAAAATTAAAATATTATACTCCTCCGTCTTATTAAAAGGTTGTTATTTTTCATTTTCGTTTGTCCCAAAATAAAGTTATCATTTCCTAATTTAGTAATTGTACTACTTACCTAACATAATAAATACGCTTCTAACTTAAAATATATTACACAAATTTCATTACTTTTATATTACACAATACTAATAGGGGTATTTTCGTTCTTTTCACTACAATCTATTATAATACTAATATTAAAAAATTTACGTGCAGAAAGCAAAATCCGCCCTTGTTCCGAGACGGAGGGAGTATAACATAATTTATATCAGACACCATTATCCTTATGTTTTAGATTCTAAAACGATATGAACTTATTCAAAATACAAACTAGACATACCATTATTTGATTGGCGAAAAAGTGAAACCATTTTGGGAAAGATGGTGATAATATGCACATGAAATGATCAGAAGCTGTCTTCCACTATATCTGCATATATACTACTTACATCGTTTCCAAATAAATACATAATAATAAGAGTAGTATTTTATTTTTATTAAAATATTTTAAAATTATAAATCTAAATCAAAATTTTAATATATACTATAATTTGGGATAATCTTGCCTTTTTCTTTTAATTGCTAGTTAGAGGGTGTTTGGGAAACAATATTTTGAAGAACTTTTAGTTTATTAAACAACGCTGTTTGACCAGTCAAAAAATTAATTTTTGAAAAGCTCATCTACCCCACGTTTGAAAGAGCTTTTTTATTTTAATTTTGATTATTTCTTATTTACGCTTAAAACTTAATTATTTATTTTATACATATAAATATATTTTGATAGCAGTATTTATTAATTATATTTAATTTATTAAATTATATTTTTATTTTTGTAAATTTTAAATAATTACTATTATTAATTATTATATATAAATTATTATATTTGTAAAATATATAAATTTTTAAAACTAAATCAAATAAAAAAAACAAAGCTTATTAATTTATTTATATATATTAAAATAATAAATATATATATATATGAAAGATTTATTATTTTATATTTTACATAATTTTAATAAAAAATTATTATTTTTTAGTAAAAATAATTTTTTCAGAACTAAATAATAAAAATAAAAATAAATATTTTATAATATTTTTATAATTTTCAATAATTAATAACAAAAATTTTCATAAATTTCAAACCAAAATGAATAAAATTAAATATTTTAAAAAATAACATATCAATGTCCTTAATAGTCATTTTATGTATAAACAACTGATGTCAAACAATTGTTTTACCAAACACTTTAATACAAACAGCTAATTGAATCAGCTAGTCAAACCAACTAATTGAATCAGCTAATTTGTCAAAAGCACCCTAAAAACTTGTTTATAATTCATTTATATTAAACTTTATACATTTATAATTTTATTATTTGTAATTTAACAAATGACCAATTTTCTATTATTATTTTTATTTACCCGAACATTTTAGTATTAACTATTCAATAAATTTTATATAATACACTTAATTTACTTTTTATTTATACCATTTTTATATGAAAATGTATTATGTTTTAGTTTTCATGCCCGACCATTGTAGCATAAATAGCCCGGATGGAGGGGTATTATAAAAACAAAAGAATTATTGAATAGTTAATAATAAAATATTGAAGTAAATAGAAAAAAATAGTCAATAATTGATTATTATTATTATTGGTTAAAATATATATAGTAAAATTTTATCCAAATAAAATTGTTTACTATACCTAAATTATGCATAAATTTATCGGATAAAAAACATTGCATAATTATTCCAAACGGAATGAGTAATATAATAAATATGTTGAAACAATTATTTGTAAAAACATATAAAAAGAATATAATATGTTCAATGACTTTTTAAATAATAATAATAATAATAAAAGATACTCAAAAATTCAAAAATAAATTATACCCTTTTTCTTATCATGTCTCTGTCTATGTCACTTTCCCTTTAAAATGGAACCACAATGCATCCCACACTTAAGTGTCCACCATTATTGGATTTATTTATTTATTTATTTATTATTTTTTTTACACGATTTTTAATATATATATATATTCTTTTTTCATAAAAATTAATATTCAATATAAAATATTATTTTTATAATATCGATACAATTTTTTATACCCATATTAAACAAAAATACAAAACCTAAATATTTTAAATGCAATGTGTTCATTCAAAAATACAAAATAAACAAAACCTAATACTCCTATAATTTATTTTTACACGTAAATTAAGTATTAATATTTTAAATGCAATGTCGAATTTTACTCCTGTAGATGTTTTTGAAATGATGTTGATGATATTGTTATAATAATATACATTACTCCCTCCATCTCAGTTAAATTTTTCTATTTAGCTTGCGCACGAATATTGTGTAATTAATAAATAATTAATAAGTATATTAGTAAAAATAATTACGATTTAATAAAAATAATTATAGATTAAGATTAAAATGACTAAATAATTTAATTAAAATTAAAAAATTATAAATTATGAATTTTAAGATGCAATTAAAAAAATGTATAATTATATTTCAAAAAAAATGACCAATTATATGGAACGAACGAAAATAAAAAAGATGAGACAAATTAATTAAGCGGGACGGGGGAGTAAAATATAATTTTTTTTTTTTAATATTTGAGAACTATAATTACTAAGGAGGAAAATAATAAATTAATTCGGACATATAAAATTGACAAAATAAATAAATTAATTACAAACTGAATTCAAAACCATATCCTGATTGATTTACATATTTTAGCTAATAATGGGAGAAAACAGATTTGCTTAAAATATGCAGTTTGAAAGTTACATCTGACCTAAGTGTTTTTTTTATTTTTTGGAATAATTAACAACAACTATTATTTTGAATTTATTTTTCCTTTGTCTTATTATGTATATTTTCAAACCTACAATCATTTATTCCATATTTAAAAGAATTTCCAATTATAAATTTGTATTGCAATAAATGGGCCCGTCATGCAAATTTATGCTCGCTTTTCTTTTTAGTTTGTCATCAAAAAAATATTCTCGTTTCTTTTTTAAGTAAAAAATTATTATACTTTTGTATTTTTTTTTACTATAAAAGGAAAAAATAATAATTATTACCCAATTTTATTAAAACTCGTGTCCGATCAAGTGAGCACACATTTGCATGACGGAAGGAATATTATTTTTAAGGTTTATTTGATAAATGTATATTTTGTCATTTTTTATTATTCGAATATAAAATATTTATTTTGTTTATTTTTTAAATATGTATGAATTCAACTGTACTTTCATATTTATATTTATTTATATTGATATCTCACAATAACTTTACACATTATAAAAGTAAAAATATTCTTTATATACCAAAACTATTTAAATTATAATTTAAACTCAAACACAAATAAATAAAGGCTCTGTTCATCATCAGTTTTATATATATATATATTTTTTCTTTCTAAATTTCTATTAGATTTTCTCCACTTAATGGATAAGCTTTTGTTATCGAGATAATTTCTTCTTATCTGAAATTTTGGTGATTGGATTTGCACTAACGGAAACCATAAATTTTAAACACAATAGATGAATCAATTTGCTTGTTTTTAGATAGTGAATAGAATTTTAACATTTATTTTTTAATTCCGATTCTCTGAAAATAATAATAAATAATATAAAGTACTCCCTCCGTCCCTTAACAATCTATCCATTTTTTCATTTTGGTCCGTCTCATAACAAAGTATCCGTTTCCTTTTTTAGTAATTGTACTATCTACCTAACATTACAAATACCCTTCTAATTTACAATATATTACACAAATCTCATTTACTTTATATCATACAATACTAATAGGGTTAATTTAGTCTTTTTACCTTTATTTCTACTTTATCCTAATATAATACTAATATTCATAAAATCTCGTGCATAAACAAAATGGATAGATAGATTGGGGACGGAGGGAGTATCTTTTACAAAATAAAAAGTCAAAAAACGATAAAATTTAAATATTCATTACAAAAATCAAATATTCTAACTTAAAATAATATATTTTATATTTTACATCAAAAATATGATTTAATTAAAAAGAAAAAAGAAAAAAGAAAAATTCAAACCAAAACTAAACAAAACCCAATATTATTTGTCATAGGATATATCTTTATTTATAAAAAGATGTTAAAGATGAAATTTAAAAGTTTGGATGCTTCAAACCAAGACGATGAGAAGATACCTTAAAAGTTGGGTTTTGGGGTTTTGAGTTATACATATATATATAATATTAAAAATATAAATATTAAAAAAAAATGTATCATAAAAAGATTCTAATAATAAATTGTTTATGCATAAGACAAACATTAAGATCAAATAAATATTCTTCCTTATCATCACTTAATTCAAGAAATATATATATATATATATATATACACACACAATTTATTCCATAAAATCTTTGATTTCATCACATGAACATTTCGAAGTCCTTTGTAGACACTTGTTTGGATATATTAATACGTACAAAATGAATCGAATAGATAATATTAAAATTGCTACATTAAAAATAATAATAATAAATGCAATTTTAGCTCGATGGGATATTACTATTTAATTTATATTATTTTTAATAAAAATATTTCATAAAAGACCCTCGCTCACAATAAATTTGAATAAAAAAACAAGAATCTAAATGTGAGTGGGAAGTATGGCTTTGAACTGAACGAAATCTAGACAAACAATTGAAGACAAAATATAAATTTTATGGAAATTTTTTTTTTAAAAAAAAAAAGAAAAAAATGATGAAAAATAAATTTAGCAAATGAAATGTAAACATTTCAAAATCAAAAGATTTCTGGGTACATTTGGAGTTAAGTGCACCTGAAGAACATTTCAATCACGAGGGTTAGTAATAATGAACTATTTTTAAATAATAAATTAAAATATTATTTAAATCAATTTGATATAAATTAAACTAAAATAAAAGAGACCACACTATTATGTAAAGGTTTGATTTGATTTTATACTACTAATTCTTTTTACTTGTCAAAATTATTAAATCAAATGTATATTTTTATTTAAATTAGTATGGTAAAAAAAATTATTTTTAAATATTCTTGTACTTTACATTGAATATATATATATATATATATTAATATATTTTTCACTATTGTCATATTTATTTGTTAAATTCAGTGTCAAGAATCTGTGGCAGCTTATCATTGCACAATCATACACCCAAAAATAAATAAATAAAAATCGATTCACAGTCACTTCAATTAAAGTAAGAAATCATTACACAGTAAAAATATGTATCCTTTAAAATTTTACTCACTCCGTCTCAAGTATCGTGTGTCTGTTACACTGTAAACACTGTATTTTACAAAGAGTGTAATTACTAGATAATTAAGAATGTATGAGTGAAAATAATTATTTTATAATATAAATAATTATAAATTAAGATTAAGATAACTAATTAGTTTAATTAAAATTAAAAAAAATTAAAAAGTTTAAAATGAGATTAAAGTGTATAATTATTTTTTTAAAAAAAGTGACATACAATATGAAACGGACATAAACGACAATGTGGACATGGTACGTAGGATGAATGGAGTATTAAATAATGTATAGGTCAATTTATTCTTTTGTAGTTTTGTTTAGGGTCTATTTGTTGGTATTTTTTTTGTCTAAATTAATTTCAATATTGTTTACAACTCTTACTAAAAAATATATTATATATTTTTTAAAACAAGATATCACATGTGTTTCTTTTGACAAAATTTCTCAAATTTTATTATTTGATTCTCTATTTTTTTTTAAAAAAAATAAAATATATTTTTTCTCACAAAATTTTCATCAAATATTATTTTAATATCATACTCAAATCAAATACTATTATTTTTATATTAATATGATATAATATTCTATTAATATTGTTGGGTTTATACTGAGTATAGCTAGATGATTTGATAAAAAAGAAAACGTATTAAAATTAAAATTAATTTATATAATTTATAATCATTAGTAAAACTGTTGTGTTTTAAAACCCAATAAAAACAATTAAAAAAAATCTGAAAAAAAAATAAATATATATATATATACACAAGTCATACACCCCTCAATCCTCATATACTGGAATACATAACCCTCTCCGCCAATAATTTCTCTCCCCCACTCTCTCTCTCTCTCTCTCTCTCTCTCTCTCTCTCTATATCTATATATATATATATATCGTCTTTGTGTCATCAGAATTAATTAATTTCCCCCAAACAAACCCAGCTGTAAGAGAGAAGCCTAGGTAGCTAGCTAGAATCCACATACACTAATACAACAATGGCATCATCGCCGGAATATTCCTCCCCGAAAGCAGCAGCCGCCGGCGACACCCCGACGGCGAACGGCGGCGGCGTAGGGAATCCTCCGGTTGAGCTGGTGCTGATACACGGGCTGGGGAGCGGCGCGTGGTCGTGGTACAAGGTGAAGTGTCTTTTGGAGAACAGCTGTGGTCATAAGGTGACGTGTCTTGACCTTACGAGCGCCGGAAAAGACCAAACTGACCCCGCCGACGTCCACACCTTCGCCCACTACAATAAACCCCTCATCGATTTCCTCTCCTCCCTCCCCACCAACCACAAGGTAATTACTACTACTAATTAGAGTCTCTGTCTCTATATATGTATGTATGTATTGTGGACAGACACGTGTCGGTGTGTGAGGTGCAGGTGATCCTGGTGGGTCACAGCGCGGGTGGACTTAGCCTGAGCGATGCAATAAACCAGTTTGGATGTAAGAAGATTAAGGCTGCTGTGTTCCTGGCAGCCACCATGTTAAAACGTGGCTTTCATGCTCCCCAGGACCTCAAAATAGTAAGTCCGCTGCCTCTGCCCTTTTTGGTTTTTTTTTTTTTTTTTTTTTTTTCTAACTATTTTTAAAAAATTAGTTTATCCGTCCGCCTAAAAAAGTATATATATTTCTATTTTGGACTTTCAATTATAAAGTAATCATTTTATTAAATACCCCATTTTTTTCCATAAATACTCTTACTTTCACACCATTACTTTTATACAAAAAAGTAAAGACAAAAATGTCATTACACTACTTTTACATATCTATTATAATTAAAATATTATTATTTCTTAAATTCCGCGTCAAAAGTAAATATATACTTCTTATTTGACGGAGGGAGCATTATATAAAAATGTAATATAAATTAAGAAAAAATGACAAAAGTATTTCTATTAGTGTCTCATAATACTATTATGATAACATTTGTGCAAAAAATTATATAAATATAATGATATTTCTAATGTTAAATATAATGATGCAAAAGGTAAATGAGATACTTAGAGTCGGATGAAAGAAGTATTTTACTCCATCCGTCTAACTTTTCATGTACACCTTTCAATTTTCGTCCGTCCCACTTATTTTGTCACTTTCTTTTTTTAAAAAAAAAAAAGAATTATACACTTTAATCTTATTTTAAAAAATATAATTTATAATTTTTTTAATTTTAATTATACTAATCGGTTATTTTAATTTATAATTATTTTTATTATACGATAATTATTTTCACTAATATATTTTTAATTATTTACTAATTATACTCTTCTAAATTCCTATATCTACAATAAATCAGACAAAATATTCAGAACGAATGGAGTAATTAATATTTTTTTTTTAAAAGAAAAAAGAACAATAAAAAATCTCTAAGAATTCGAAACTAAACAAGCCCTTGGGAATTGAAATGGGGAGAATGTGTGTGGTAGTGAGTGTGTGTCATCCCACACTATTATTGGCTGCTTTTAATTACTTATGCAGCATCTCTTCGTTTGACTTTTTTTTTTTTTAAAAAAAATGACCTGATAGTGATTTTTATTTGCAAATTGTCTGGGCTATATTTACTTTAAATTTTAATATTTACTTCTTTTTTTTTTTTTTTTCAAATGCAATGTTTATGACTTTTTATAAAAATATATACTATCTTCATTCCTATTCTAATTTATTTTTTTGAGTTTTTAATAAATTTAAAATATATTAATATTTTATTTGTTAGTAAAAATATTTAAGATAATTTTTTATATTTTTACTGTTGAAGTATATATACTTTTAAGTGAAGCTTATACAAATAGTAAAAGATACTCTCAATTAGTATTATGAAGTAGGAATAGTATTATTTTATAAAATATTATATTCAAATAATTATAAATCCAAATTTAATTCAATACAAAGGTGTGTTTGGATTGAATATTGAACTATTCCCAACTTTTTTTTCCTCTCTAAACTTATCAAATTACAATGTCTTTGGTTTTGATTTGAATTTGAATTGGTTTAAATAGTACATAGATGTGATATCTTATTATTATTATTATTATTATTATTATTATTATTTTAAAAAAAAAGTTTATAAAAACACCCAATTGAAATACATTGCATAATATGTTTTGTGATGTGATGGTTAAATAATATTTAAGTGTGTTTACAACCAAGAATATTTTCTTACTATATTATGCAAAACCAAAATTTCATTCGAAATTAATACTCCATCCCTTCTAATACAATAATTTCATTTTTGTCCGTCTTAAAATAATAGTCTCATTTTCATAAATAATCATATCACTATAAAACTATAATTACTTTTTCATTATTATTACACAATTGTTACTGCTTTTTACACTAAGATCATCTCCAATGTAAAAAAAAAAAGGGGGAGGGGCTCCAACCCAACCCCAAATTCCCCCCATTTTTGCAGATATGCACAGTGTTACTCCATTTTTGAATGTGTTTTTTATATTTTTTTTATTTTTTGGGTGTATTGTGTAATTTTAATTTTTTAATAGATGATATATAATTTTATATTTTAAAAATTTGTATGTAATTTTATTTTTTTTAAAAAATAATGTATAATTTTATTTTTTAAAAGTAATATAAGTTTAGTTTTTGGAAAGTAATATAATTTTATTTTTTTAAAAAATAATGTATAATTTTATTTTCTAAATTGATATATAATTTTACTGTTGAAAAATAATATAAATTATATGTGTATGGATTTAGGGCGTGTTTGGCAATTAACTGTTAGCTGATTCAATTAGCTGGTTTGACTAGCTGATTCGATTAGCTGTTTGTATTAAAATGTTTGGTAAAACAATCGTTTGATATTAGTTGTTTATACGCAAAATGACAATTGAGGACATTTCTATTTTATTCGTGTTTCTAATATATTCAATTATATTTTTTTGAGTTTAGAATGTTAAAAATATTTTGTTATTAGTTATTGAAAATTGTAAAAGTGTAATAAAAATATTTCTTTTTATTACAGTTATATTTAAAAAATAATATATTTTTATCAAAATATATAAATAATTTTTTTTTATTGAATATGATGTAAAGTATAAAAGAATAAATTTTTAGTGTATATATTTATTATGTTAGTTATCGATTAGTTCATTATATTTATAATTTTCATTAAATTTAATTTATTTTTAGTATAAAATTTATATAATGTAATTTTAATAAAAAAATAAATTATTAATATTTATATTTTTTATTTTATGTTGATTTTAATAAATTTATATATTTTACAATTAAAATAATTTTTATATAAAAATTAATTATTTTAAATTTATAAAAGTAAAATTATAATATAATAAAATATTCTAATATAATTAATAAATAATCAAAATATATTTATTTGTGTAAAATTTATAATAAATTTTTAAGGGCATATAAGGAATAAAAAAAAACTATTTCAAAATGTTGGGTAAGTTAGCTTTTTAGAAATTAACTTTTTGGGTCCAAAAAACTATTCCAAAAAGCTAATTTACCAAACACCTAAATTAGTTTTTTGACAAGTCAAACAATTAAAAGCTATTCAATAAGTTAAAAGCTATTCAAAAAGCTATTTGCCAAACACCCCCTTAATGTAAAAATAAATTAAAGTTGGGGTGTAATTTATAAATATGAAAAGCTATATAAACTAGTATAAAAGAGGAATATATAAGGAATATACGTTTTAGAGTAAAAATTGAAATTTATGGTTGGAGTAAAATTACTGTAGATCAACTGCATTTTTACTGTAGCAACTACAGAAATAGAGTGGAGGGTTGGAGATGGCCTAATACACTCACAAAGACAAAAAAGTCATACTTTTTATCCACTATCAATATAATATCAATATTCTTTAAATTTCATGTCAAACCCAAACCAGAGTATAGTTCTGGGACATAGGAAATATTTTATTAATTTAGAAATGTATCTATAAAATTGCTTGCCAGAAGAACACATCCTTTGTATTTAATGTGATATTATATATATATATATATATGTTTTAATATTTTTATTAGAAAGATGAAATTGATGTGTGCATAATTGCATTGCAGGGAATACCAGAGAGATTTGGAGGAGGAAAAGGAGACGACAAATCATCATCGGTGCCAGCTGTCAACTATGAAGATCAACAGCAACAAAGTCTCCTACTCTGCCCATTGGAGGTATGTATGTCATTTGAATTTCAGATCAATATTATTTATTTTTTACAATTTTAAATAAAAATATATATTTTTTAATTTGGTAAAATTTGTATATTTGGATCCCATAAGAAAATTAAAAAATAAATTTTATTTTATTAGAAAATAATAAGAAAAATAATTGACAGTATTTTTATATATTTAATAAAAAATTAAAGAAAAAAAAAAGACAATATAATCAATATAATGATATTTATTTAAAAAGCCCACGAAAAAAATGCATCTATGAGAACTATATAGTAAAGAACTTTATTTTAAGAAAAATATAAATGAAACTAGGCTTATATAGCATAATTTGAAAGATTTATTGTGATAATATATATATTTAGGACGTCGTATTGTCGGCATTATTGGAGAGGCCGGGGCCACTCCCGGCTTTAGCATCGAGTAAGTTTGAGGAGGGTGAGGACGCGGACAAAGTGCCGAGAATATATATCAAGACAAAGTACGACAATGTCTTAAAGCCGTGGCAACAAGAAGCGATGATCGAGAAATGGCCTCCCGAGGATATTTATGTGATGGATAGCGATCACAGCCCTCTATTATCGAATCCGATTAAGCTTTCGGGATTATTGCACAAGATTGCCCTTATTTATGGATGAATAATAATAATAATAATAATAATAATAATAATAATAATAATAATAATAATGACTACTTTTATTTAATTTGGGGTGATTATGTCTTATTGTAATAATTTAGTTAAAGCTTTCTTAACGATCCATTGATTCAATGTAGTTCAATTTATGTTATATTTTAATTTAATTAGTAAGTAAAAGTTTTAAAAAATTATGTTATAATTCTTGACCAATTGATTTTTGTGATTTTATGTGCTTTGATTAGATGGTGATATACAGTTTGTTTGCTTGGCATTTATTTTTATTTTTATTTTTTAGTATTTGATTTTATATTTTTAATAAAAATATATTATTATTATTATTATAATAATAATAATAATAATAATAATTATTATTATTATTATTATTATTATTATTATTATTATTATTATTTTACAAATATGCTATTTAAACTAAAATTTAAAATAAATAAAAATTCACCAACCAAATACAATCATAAATAATATAGGTAGGAAAAACTGAAAATTTGCAAAATACAATAATAAATAATATCATCCAAATGTACATAATTATAATTTTTATTAGGACAAAATATATTCTAAATCTTTGCAAAGTCATCATTTTCTATTTTTTGGTCGCATGTGGGACAATCTTTGTGTGAATATAATACACATAAATATAAGTAAATAAATTTGAACAAAAGTGTAAAATGTATTTTGTCAGACAGATAATAAAATATCACATATGGATATTTTTTTGCAATTTTATCAATGTGGATATATAAGTAAATAAATATCTAGATATCTTCTTCACTATGATATCATCAACTTCACTAAGGGTGTGTTTGTTTGGGGGTTTGGATTTTGAATTGAGATTTGAATAGTAAAAATTTTGAATTTGAATAGTTGTATGATGTTATATAAATAGGTGTTGATGTGATGTTTTGAATGTAAAATTGATTTTTAGTATTCCCTCCGTCCCACATAATTTGTCCCTATTTTCTATTTTCGTCCGTCCCACATAACTTGTTCTTTCTATTTTTTGAAATATAATTATGCACTTTAATCGCATTTTAAATTTTATAATTTTTTTAATTTTAATTAAACTATTTACTTATTTTAATCTTAATCTATAATTATTTTTACTAAATAATAATTATTTTTACTAATACATTTCTTAATTATTTACTAATTATACTTTACCTAAATTTCTGTATCTACACTAATAATCCCATATTTTCTGGGAGGGAGGGAGTATAATATAAAAAATGAAAAATAGGTGTTTAATTTGATTTTTTTTTTAGAAAAAAATTGGATGAATAATGTAAATCCAATCCAATCCCCCAAACAAACACAACCTGAATATAATTGTATTAGAAAATTTATTTCGACAATTTTATTGTTTTAAAAATATTTTATATGTCCATTTAAATTTTATTTATTGATTATCATAAATTCGTCTTCGTATACAATTTATTCTGTGAAATTGCCAAGGACTGGTGATCGCGTGCTCATATATATAGTCTTTTCATTTTTCATCCTTCTAGATACAATATATAAATTTATTCCAAAAAAATAATAAATAAAATATTAAAATGATACTGGTATAAGTATTACCTAAAAATCAGTGTTAAATGTAGCAAAAATATTAAGACCGACAAAGTAATAAATAATTTCAAATGAGACGCAAATTGAAAATTAATTTATGGGCCTAATATTCAATATTATTAGGCCCAAAAATAATTGATAAATCAGCCCATTACTGAGTGTAAATTAAAGTCGTTATGACTAGTTACACGACTTTAACTGAAACTGTACAGAATTGTAGAGAAGGGTACCGGAGGCGTTGCTCTAAAAGGGCCTTCGTCCAGTAGCGTAGGAAGGTTTGTCAGTTCCACCTCTTCAATGGCTCTCTGCGCTCCGAGCATTTCTGTGAGAATCTGCACCTCAACCGGTCTTCAACGCCGTCGTTTCGCGCCGTCGAGTCGGACGTTGAAGCCGAGGGCCACCGCCGCTGTCGAGACCAAATCACCTACGGCGGTCGGCGGCGGTGGCGACGGGAAGCTCCTGCTTGAAGTCAAAGACCTATCCGCGGTAATCGCCGAGTCAAAGAAAACGATTCTGAGAGGTGTTAATCTGAGTATTCATGAAGGCGAGGTAACCAATTTTCACTGTCCTATTCCGTTTAAAATTATTCATTTGATGTTTATGCCGTGGAGTATGAATTGGAGCACGTGGTGCGCGTTGGGTGAAATTTTTAATTTTAGCCAAATTAAGGTTAATTTTGATACGTATCACATATTTCATTCGATTTTGGTTGTTTGCACGCAATTTTTGGACGAGCAAGTGTATAGTTGGTTGACTGTTCTTTGTAGAATCTGAATTTAGGGATTTTTATGTCTTTGTTATAATCTGCTGGATTTGTAAGGTTCATGCTGTAATGGGGAAGAATGGTTCTGGGAAGAGTACATTTGCCAAGGTCAGTGACTGCTGCCTATTGCTTGCTTTGTGATTTTAGCATTATCTGATGTTTTTGCTCCAGTGTAAGAGAATGAAGTGAATTGATTTTTTATTTGATTTAATTTTCCTACTGAAAATAGTTTTGCAATCGAATTTTGATTCAATGGTGACTTAGTTTGATAATTGAATTGAAATCTTGAGTCCACAAAATCTTGAGTTTGTGTTTTGGCTTCTTAGATTTGAAAATTTTGGTTGTATATGATGTTTTGTATAGAGTTTAGGTGTTGAAAATGTGTATTTGGGTCAGAGATTTTTTTACTGTAAATGAAGTAGTGCTAACTGTTAATAAATACACACGTAAACAGGGCATAACTTTTTGGGGGGTTCTGATGTCGAGCTTTAGAATAAAAGCACCTGAGCTAACCCTACATGTTCCAAGATGTCTTTCTTAAGAGAACATCATAAGGGTAAGGAATAGTTGGGCTCACTAGCAGTCTGATTCAGAGGTGAAGGAGAAACGACTGCTAATTTTATTTTCTGGAGATCCATGATATGTTATGCACTTTGTTTAATTGAATATATCAATGGTCAGAACGGGAAAGTTTGTTTGGTCCGTAAAACTTTTACTTCTTATTTCTGTAATTAAATATATTTTTGGTGGTTTCTTGTCTTAGGTCCTCGTTGGTCATCCAGATTATGAAATTACTGGAGGCAGTATAACATATAAGGGTCAAGATTTGCTTGAGATGGATCCAGAGGAAAGAGCTATAGCTGGATTATTTATGAGCTTTCAGTCTCCAGTTGAAATTCCTGGAGTTAGCAATATTGACTTTCTGAACATGGCTTATAATGCACGAAGGAGAAAACTTGGGTTGCCAGAACTTGGACCAATCGAGGTAGTTTCTAGACTCCTTAATTTGTTTATCTGATAATAGTATTCAACCATCATATGCATATAAAAAATGGAAGCAGGGGTGTCTCGTGTTTTTTTACTCCATTTTGGATTTGTTTGGTTAATAATTTGATTATCATTACTTACTGCATTTTGATATATTTTTGAGTGTTTTGTGTGATGTCTTGAGCAGGAATAAGTTTTTGATGTATAATTGTAAATGACAAATAAGTAATGAATAGCGCAGCCAGTTATTACTGAATTTTATTTGTTGAAATTCGTTTGTTTGTGGTTGCCTTGTATGTTCACCTTGTTGTTCTCGTCACAGTTTTTCCGGAATAAAATTGTTATGCTGCATGAACACTGTTCTTTCTTATTATAACTTGACTGACGGTTTGGTGCAGTTTTATGGTTATGTTGCTCCAAAGCTTGAGCTTGTGGGTATGAAGATAGATTTTTTAAACAGAAATGTCAATGAAGGATTTAGTGGTGGAGAAAGAAAGCGCAACGAGATTTTACAGCTTGCGGTAATAACATCTGAACTTTATTGTTTTGGCATTGCATTCTCTTCTATAATTAAGTAGTAGCTATTAGTTGATATTTTGTGGTTAAACCTCCGTGAAATCATGATTTGTGCATCCGAAAGACGTCGAAGAGTTGAGGTTAAAGTTGAGTTTCACTGTTAAGTTTGGTGCTGCTGAAAAAAAGGTGTTGAAAAAAGGGGCTAATGTTTTATGACTTCATGGCCGAAGGAATCTTGCAATTTTCGAAATGAATATAGTCTTCTGGGATGATTGAAAGCTTCTCTTTTATATATTCGTTATTTTGACATAAATTTTTGCTCCTACTGTCGCATTTTCACGCATATGTTGGTTGTTTCTAAAAGTTCATCGTTTACCACAGGTTCTCGGTGCAGAATTGGCTATATTAGATGAAATCGACTCTGGCTTGGATGTTGATGCCCTTCGAGATGTGGCAAAATCTGTTAACGGCCTCTTGACGTCACAAAATTCAGTTCTCTTGATCACCCATTACTTACGTCTCCTGGAATTCATAAAGCCGACCTATATCCACATAATGGTAAGTGAATAGGATTGCAGCCGATGGAGTATAATTTGGAAAGCTTACACATTAGATATTTCTTCGCCTCTCTCTCTTGATTTTCTCAAATGCTCTAAAAAATAAACTTCTTGCCTTCTTTGCTATAAAGCAGTAATTATGATCTCCAAATGCAGGAAAATGGCCGGATTGTGAAGACTGGCGACATTTCGTTGGCTGAAATTCTCGAAAAAGAAGGTTACAAGGCTATTTCTAGCGCGTAATTTAGTTTCTTCGATCCCCTCCACTTGCCACACTAATCTGCCTGAATTCCCTGACTCGAAAGCACTCATATTTATTTCTCTTGGTTCCTTGAAATTTTGATGGGCACAAAAGGTGCCGAGTTGCTTTGTTCGACAACAGATCACAGTGTTGCGAAGGTATTATTGTCTGGTTCCAGACTTATGAATGGAATCAGCCATTATTTTCCGGTAATGAATAGTTCCTGGCTTTGTGTCATTGTGTGTTTATTGTTTGTGGGTTGTGGAGATGCTCTGTTGTTTCTGGATTCTACCATCAATGGTATGTTGATTTTACACAGGGATCTCTAGGTAGGTAGGTAGGTAGGTATGTATATTGACTTATTGAGAAGGACTTTGGGAATCTTCGTTTGGGAGAATGTTGGTGTAATAAAATCTTTCATTTCGGGTTTAGTAAGATAAACTTTTCATATGGATCAGTTATATTTGTGGTAAGTAGTGCCAGAATTAGGATTTAATACCAACATACTACATATCACAATTGATTTTCCACTACATACTAAAATATTATTAATTTTTATTTTATTTTTTACATTAACTTTTAAAGATAAAATAAACATTATATTATTTTATTATTTTAAGTATTTATAAAATATTATTTACCTTACCATAACGGAGAGAGTATTATTATTTTACAAAATACTCGGAGATAAAAATATTAAAGATTTTTTACACAATTTTATTAATCTAAAAAATACTACTCTTTCGGACATGTTAAATAAGTTTATTTGGTTTGGGTATAAATTTTAATGCGGTGTATATATAACGTAGAAAAAGTGGTTAAAAAAATAAACAAAAAAAAAAAAAAAAATTTACAAAAAAAAAAATAGACTTAAAACAATTGAAAAATACTTTGTCACAAATCCTAGCAAAGATGGCATTTGGCAACTAATAAACACCTCAACCTTATTGTCAAATAACACAACAACCATAAGGCAAAGAGGGAGAGCTAGCCAGTACCTTTTTCGAGTTTTTCTACCTCATCCCGGTGTCTTCTTTCGACTTCCTCAAGCTCCCGAGCAGCATCCTCCTCGTCCTCCCTTTCATCCTCAGCTTCAAACTCATCGGCTTTCGCCAATGCTTTCATCACTGGATTGCGCAGTGCAGACATTAGACCACCACCAATTCCAAACTCTTGTCTGTCCCCAATCAAAAATAGGCGTTGATCGGGTCCACTTGCCATTTGGATATCAACTGCCAGTAATTTCATATCATACTGCAAAATGTAGCCAGCAAAAAAAAGGTAATTTATGAGACATTTGATCAGTTCAATCGTATCGGGATTGTGCAATTTATGTTAATATTTGGTGATAACAAGAACAAGAACAAAAAGAAAAGAAGTGTAGAAGAAACCTGGCCATTTTTCTTCTTCACTTGAAAGCTAACCAAACCATTTCTTTCCGAGCCTCTTATAGGGAAAACAAGAAAGCATCTTTTGCTTCTAAACCTAGGGCGTAATTTCTTTAAGTTTACGCCCTCTCCGGAAATCACATACGCTCTCAAATCTGTTCCTGCTAGCGGCGCACCCATAACTTCAAGAATCCCTGCCGATGTGTTTAGTTTTCTCATAGCCATTAGGTAAACTTTGTCCGGATCGATATTGTGTTTTGCGCGCAAGAACAAGCCCTTCGAATTTAAAAAAAAACAACACTGCTATGAAGTATGAACATTACTTATTTCCAACCAACAAATCGACAAGATGATGACTTGATGATCCAATACATTTAGAAGTTAAAACAAACAAACAATCCATCGAATCATTTACATTCCAAGCAATATATAAGA
Source organism: Andrographis paniculata (assembly GCF_009805555.1). Taxonomy (NCBI): domain Eukaryota; kingdom Viridiplantae; phylum Streptophyta; class Magnoliopsida; order Lamiales; family Acanthaceae; genus Andrographis; species Andrographis paniculata. Next base: position 4,377,588 of record NW_026137502.1, on the reverse strand, counting down.
TTAAGCTATCAAATCAGAAACAAATCACTATATATGTTCATATCAATACATAAACAGAATGCACAAAAATTCTGTGTTATAAAATGATGAGAAACAATTCATGACCCAAATAATCACCACGAAAGAACATCATCAAACAGTAATAGATGAACTTAATCATATATTGACAAATATTCAACATCCAAAAAGATCAAACACAACGTTTAATTTGCAGAGTACTCACAGTAATCGCCACCATAGCCGACGAAAGTGCAAGGAAACCATACTCAGCCACGCCCTCAGAGAAGCCGAAAAAAGCATTGGCAACCCCAAACAGGAATCTCCATAGAAAAATGCACGCCATAACACCACTTACACTCACCACCACCAGATAATTCCTCTTCCAGAACGCCTCAATCTGCAGCCTAATTGCCTCTCTATACCGCGCAAGCGTATTCTTAACAGCCAAGCCAGGATTTACCGCGAAATTCTTAGCAAAAATTCTATAATCGTTTCCAATTTTGTGAGACCAAAAATACCTAACGCCGAGGACATTTCGACTGGATCGCGAGCCTGATTTTCCAAAAAGTCCTAACACATTCGATGATGGTGGAAATTTGGGATTTGGTGAAGCTCCTGGAGACCAATAAGATAAGTTAAGCTTCTGAATGCTCTTTGAATCGCTCGTAACAAGATGAGAAATGCCGCAGATCATCGGGAAACCGCTAGTCGATGATTTTGACGCAATGTGGTGAGAATTCCTGACGGCGAATCTGAAGGACCACAATTTCACGATGGCGTATCGATCAAGTATCATAATGATATCGAAATAGATTGACGGAAGCAGGAATTGATCGGCTCTTGGAGGAAAATGGATGAAACTCGTCCCTCGAACTGGGTGGCGACTGAATCTATACGGAGGGAGTGTAACTGCACGAGTGAGTGCACATTGTACTGATCATAACCGTAGAGGTATATATACATACATACATACATACATATATATATATGATTATGTTTTGTCAGTTTGTTTAGTGTCAATAATTTTAGCTATTTTTTAAAATAAAAATTTAAAAAGTACTACAAAGAATAATGTATCATGTATTTTTATTGTATCTATATATTTAACGACTTTCAATGCACAATAACCTTTATAATAACGTTATTATTATTATTATTATTATTATTAGGTGAAATCCGCCGCAGTTATCCGAAAGTGCGCACTGGGTAAACTTTCGGGCGAACCTAATACTCTGCAAACTAGACCCGACAAGCGAGACACATTAGACGAATCATATGTAGCAGATGACCTGAGGCGTCGGGACTTTGAACCCATGACCTCGCGATTACACGTCCAACCCTACAATTTTTTGTACCTATTAATGTCATCAGAATACAACCTAAAGCATCAATTCTATATGTACTGCAAGAGAGGTGAAAGTCACATTAAAAAGCTATACTTTAGAGGATTGTACGGACCAATAAATCCTGAGTTTGATTTCAGGTGAATGCGCGTGTGCTTGAATTGAGTGAAATTCTCATTAGATCAAGTGTGTATGTGTGTGTAAAAGAAAGATATAGAACACATCACAATGTCAAATAAAACATTTAGAGTATGAAGCATAATTACGTCAATAAGGTACCAACATAAATTCTCCATATATATAAGTTATAGTAGAATGTATAAATCTACCAAACGAGAACTTATACCCTCATCTATTAATATGTCAAAAATAGAGGCCTAAGCACCTAATGTCTAATGTTGAATTTTCTGGCAAATCCAAGTTGAACTTTTTTGGAGAATTATCGTCAATAATGTACTAGAATGTGAGCTTTAACGTTGAATTTTGGACGATGATGTGGAATCCAAAGTTAGTTTCGCCATTTTAGTGGCAGATCGGTGGAGTACTATAGATATTTTCTAGTATTGTATTATGTGTTACTGAATTGGAAGATAAACCGAAACACAGGCTAGATGATATAATCTTTAAGAAATCTACATAGGAAGCTACACAATATCCGAAAATATATATGTATTTATTTCTCACATATCCTTTGGATGGTTAAGACTATAAATAAAGTTTTAGTGGATGAAAGAGTACGATAATCATAATGACATGTTTGACATCGAAAAGATTAAAATTAGCGATAAAATGAATATTGTTGAGAAAGTTCATGTACTTAAAGTTATACTCCCTCCGTCTTAATACAATAGTTCTGTTTACTATTTTTATCCGTCTCAAAACAATAGTCTCATTTTCATAAATAACCATATCAGTATAAAACTATACACAAGGGCAAAAAAGTCTTTTACCCATATTTTTTACATACTATCAATATAATATCAATATTCCTTAAATCCGGTGCCAAATATGTTGTTCTCATAAGATATTTCTATTTTTCATGATGCTATAGAATTTTGAAAATTGAGTGAAGTATAATTTAACAACCTAAGGGTTTGAAGTTCAAGTAAAGACTGACTTACGGTCCAATTCTATCAAAAGTGATAAAGTAATGATGTTTATAGATCATAAGTTCATATATGAGTGGAAATATTGATTCAAAAGACTATCTTTTCAAGCACTAGATGAGATACGGGCTTGTGCCCTGCAATCCTCTCGAACTCTCAATTTTTATTTTAATTTATTTTTTCGTGTAAGCAAAATAATATTTAATTACTTTTCTATTTTTATAATTTATTATATTTTTCTTCCTAATTTCTCAAAAATTATTGACAATGTATTTTAAAATATGATAAATCTCGTACAATATTTAAATCATAAAGTATATACAAACTGTCTAAACTAAAGATTATAAGTAATTTTGTTAAAAATAAACTTACAAAATGATAGGAGCTGTGACCACTGACCACTCCATCTAAGCTAATTCCAAACCAGCGACTTTAATTAAATTGGAAAAAACGCGTTTTCTTCGTATCCCCGCTTACTCCATATACTACTAATACTTTCAGATATTTTTGTTATTATTATTTCCATCTTCAACCCTTCCGTCTCCATCTCTGCAAATGTTCCGTCTTCTTCTGCCATGCCCCCCCAAATCCATCGCTTCTCTTCTCTACTCACCTTGCCAGGAGAAGGAGGAGACGTGCACGTTTCTGTATGATTCGGTTGGTTTCTGAATGATCGCTCATTTGACTCAGTTTTTGTCCAATCCCTCTTCTCTCTCTGTAAAACCCCTGTTCAGATTGTGAATATTCACGTCTGTCCTGTATGTATTGTTTTTGTGCAATCTTCTTGTGCTGTAGATATTCGTTGTTTCGATTGTAGTCTGAAGGTTTTGGGATTGGTTATCTATGGAGAGATCAAGCTCTGATGCTGCAAATATGGAATCATCTTCGCCTTCGTCAACAAGCAATGGAGGTGGAGCTGGCTCGGGAAACGTCCATTTCTCTTCTCTGCGGTTCTTACAATCTCCTGTGTCGTCTCTACTGGAGTATTCTGGTATCCTAAGGGTTCGACCAGATTACACTTACTCGGAAGCGCAGCCGTTGGTACACGGTAACACGAGCGTTGCCGATAATGTACAAAGCCCTAGAAATTCGGAGCCAGACGAGGGCACCGATGGGGGTGAAGACCGTGAAGTGAGTGGTAATAGTGGCGATGGCGCTGGGATTGGCAATGTCAATAGTAACGGGGAGGTTTCGATTCGGATAATTGGGGAGCAGGACAGGATGAGGGTTGTTAATAATGGGGATAATGATGTCAGTGGGGTGGAGCTGGTGGTGGAGGAATCTATGGCGGGTGCTGATGATGTTAATGGAAATGCAAGCAGCAGTGGTAGTGACAGCAGTAATAGCCGAGAAACCTCTCTTTTACAGAGGTATGATTTACGGATGATCGCCAGGTGGATTGAGCAGATTCTTCCATTTTCTTTGCTTTTGTTGGTGGTGTTTATCAGACAGCACTTGCAAGGTAATTTTATGGAAGTTCATTTGAATTTCTGTAATTGTTCATATCTGAAAAAAAACTAAATGTTTATGGATTTTGAATTGGATTGATAAAGAATGCAATTGGATTAACATCATATTACACTTAACTCTAATCCATTGTTTGGATCTTGTAAGACTTTTAGAAAGTATTCGAAGAGTAATATGAAATGCATTTGATCCAAGTTCATTGACACAAATAGGGCTTAGTTATTTTGCTCCATGGTTTGTTACCTCTGCGTATGAATATTGTGAAGTGAAAGTTTCTGATTATGACTTGGAGTTTAATTCTTTGTTATTTATGAAGAACACTTGCAAATTATACATGCAATGGTGACTTTGATGATGCTAAAAAGTGAAGTCGTCAACTCTTGTTTTCTTGGTTTTTCAATTGGTAGCTGTTGATTGCTTTTACTTCTTAAAGCGAATGTTAGTTTGATATGTACAGGCATTACTTTATGAGGGATTTGCTGAATGGATGGCATTTTGGGAACAAAATTAGATAGAGTTCCGATTTGGTGCAGTTTCAAAACTTTGTGGTTGATGGAAATTTGACGGTTAAAACTATTTACTGTTTGAAATTGCTTAAACTGTGAGAGCGGAAATCTTGACCTCCTGCTAAATGCTCTAGGGTCGATCTGCAGTATAAGAATACTAACAGTCTAGTGGATCATCGGTGTAACCTCATTATTTTTTCCATCAAGTTTGGATGGAGAATAGATTCATTTTTATAGTTATGTTAAATCTTCGCATTTATATTTTTATCCTGATGCAGCCTCTGTTTATTTGCTTATAACAATTTTCCTATTAAATGTTAGCAAATGCTTTTGCTATAGTTTTCCTAATGTCCGTGCTAATGGTTTTGTGGTCAGTTTAACTTGTCGCCTTTTTCTAAGATTCTGATGTATGCGTGTTGGTTTCAGGGTTTGTTATTGCTATTTACATCACTGCTGTCTTATTCAAGTCCAACGACATTCTTCGGAAGCAGACAGCTCTAAAGGTGTGTACCCTATTCATGGTATAATATCACATTATTGGCACATGTGGTCATGTCCTCATTATAAGATAACCGAAGGAACTCACATATTTATGAACATTTGAAAATTACAGGGTGAAAGGAAGATTTCTGTCCTTGTTGGTTATGCAGCTGTCTTCATGCTTCATATACTTGGTATCTACTGGTGGAATCTCAACGATGAACTTTTGCGTCCATTAATCATGCTTCCACCGAAAGTGACACCACCTTTCTGGCACGCAATATTCATTATCCTGGTAAACGGTATGGCTGTCAACCCGCTTGTTACTTTCTTTTGTTGCTTTACTATGGCTTTTGTGAGTTTATGTACGACCAATTTTGATTCATCAATACATGCTATTCGGTTGACATTCTGAAGAACCAAGTGTTAGAAAGTAAATGCTTTAATGACTATTTTGCAATTAAGCTGCAATGTTGTGAATCGAGTTAGTCGTCTTATTTTCCCTATTTTGTTGGAGGATTTCTAAACGGCTAACGGGAGTTTATTCTGATATATACAAAAAAAAGGGGTGCAAGCATAGTTTTGACACCGATAATGTGACTTAATGAATGAGTGTCGTACTGTTGTTTGTTGTCCACCTCCTGTTTATTCTCGTTCATCTCCACATTCTAGTAAATATTGTTATCTGTGGTTATTTTCCATTTACTGTTGTTTGTTACTACCAGATACAATGATGCGTCAGGCGGCGATGGTCTTGAAGTTGGTTCTGTTGATGTGTTACAAGAATGGGAAAGGACACAACTTCCGAAGACAGGTAACGGACAATTAAGTATGTTTAACATAATCAATATTTGACCTAATAATTTATGGTTTAGTTGCTCGGGTGCCTGATTCTCATTTTTGTTCGATTGTCAATTAGGGTCAAATGTTGACTCTTGTCGAGTACACATTGCTTCTATACCGCTCGTTGTTACCAACAGCTGTATGGTACAAATTTTTCTTAAACAAAGAGTACGGAAGCCTCTTTTCATCGCTGACAACAGGCTTGTATTTAACTTTCAAGCTTACGTCTATAGTCGAGAAGGTATGCTATTGACAACTGTTATACGCCCTCTTGTCTAACCCCTTCAATCTGGAACTGCCGAATCTGATTCGTCACATCCGTCTTTCCCTGCCCTACAGGTCCAATCATTTTTCGCATCCTTGAAGGCATTATCAAAAAAGGAAGTGCATTACGGGACTTATGCAACATCAGAGCAGGTGCAAATCCCTTCCGTTTGCTCCAAATCCAAATAATTTTGCAGTTAATTAAGTCGCTGGTGTTGTGGCAATGGCTTAATATTTTCTCATTCATATGTTATCGAAAAAATTTTCTTCGTGGTAAATTTTAAATCTACATAAAATAAATGTTATGCTTACAGGTCCTTTCAATTTTTCTTTTAGGTTAATGCAGCTGGCGATCTATGTGCCATTTGTCAGGAAAAGATACACTCCCCGATTTTATTGTGCTGCAAACATATATTCTGTGAAGACTGTGTCTCCGAATGGTCAGTCAGTTTGGTTATACTCTATCGACTGCATTAATCTTCTTTTGTCTCCTTTATATTTTTGCATGATGATCAATGTCGACTCTTGAATTTATAGTTTCATTGCTAATTACTGAAACTTAGGAATCGTATTGCTGTCTCTTCTACTCGTAGGTTCGAGCGGGAGAGAACTTGCCCGTTGTGCCGGGCGCTGGTTAGACCACCTGACCTTCGATCTTTCGGGGACGGGTCGACCAGCCTCTTCTTCCAGCTGTTTTAATGTTGTGCCAAAGCTTACCATTTTCAGCTTGTGTTTGTGCGGGAAAAACACAGTTTGAGAACCTGCTGAGTTGAGAATTCAACAGCATACAAAGGTACATAGATAGAACAACACATTTCTCTCTCTCTCTCTCTCTATAGATATATATATATATTTACATATCTATAAATCAACCCTTGGGATTGGATTTTGGGACAGGTTTTTAGTAAGAGGAGTCTATAAAATATCAAGACTATCTGTATTTCATGACAATTTTAATGTTGTTTGTATACAGTATACTTATATTACTAATGGCTGTGGTTATGGTAATGAAATGGGATAATTTAGCATTATGCTGACAATAATATGAAATACAAATGAGCAATATGTGAATATAAATCAATATAATAAAATGTATGTCAATATAATATAAATTTGACAATATGTAATAGTAGTTTACACAATATATGGTATCACTGAGTGATTTACTTCAGGCAAAATATATATTTATACTTAGCATTTGCATACATGCGTTAGACAGTTTTTATTTTATATATTGATTACAGATAATATAACACCCAAGCCATTTTTTTTTTTTTTTTTTTTTTTCTGTTGATAATAAAATATTTTATTTATTCATTACTTCGTTATTTTTAGTTTAGCAAATAATAAAATTTTTCTTACTATTTTTTCTTATTCATCCCATATTCTTTAATAATTTTTAAAATTTTATTTTGTTTTGCTGTGTTTCTTATTATTTTAGTTATAGTCGGTATAAAAATTGTTTTGTAAATAATTCTTTTTTCGCCCAGGAGATATTGCACGTAGCACCGTCTGGCATGCCATAACATGTGTCTGTCAAATTGGCTCAAAAATTTATTTACGAAATTAAAATGATAATTGAGTTAATTATGGTGTTAGCTGTTTATATCTGGTGCAGGAAGACCAACTGTATTTTATCTACTTTTTATTTATTTTATTTTATTTTAATATTTTTATTTCTCAATCTCTATTATACAATTTTACGAACAAAAAGAATAATTTATTTTCTTTCTATAAATATTAAAAAAATTCATTTAGTTAACGTATATAAATTCGACAATGATAAGTCTTGCCTCTTTCGATGTTAATTTCAGATTTTTCTAATTTTGTCTATGATCGTTTCTTCCATTTATCATTTTCGAGATTTCACATCGAGTGATTTGAAAATCTGCTTATCTATTTATTTATGTTTTCAAACTGTTTTTTTTTTATTTTTTATTATATCATATTTAATTTTTATTAAAATATCATTAAAAAATTTCCTTTTGTCAATTTTAAATTTCGAAACAGTTTAAACACGTATAATTTTAACTCTTTCAGGAAAACTTTTCGGGCCAACACAATCAATAATTTTTATTCTAAAAAATAGTAAAATATTTCGTATTTATTTGAAAAATGTAAACAAATGCGTTGAGTATTCAAGGGTAAAGTTGTCATTTCGCCATCGATAAGCTGCGCGGTTACGGTTACGGGCTATCGGTGAGACGGTGACCAGTTCCATGGTCATTAATTATCTTCCGACGAGACACGTGTCGACTGATTATTCGATAGCCTTTCAATTTGCAGAAGCTCTGCGTTCATCGCACCTCTAATCATACTCGCTTCCCAAATTTATTATCTCTCAGCGGTGGCGGCGGGAGACGAGACGAGACGACTGCCAAGTTTCGAAGCCTCTGCATCTCTACAGGTTCAATTAAAATTCAAATCCGTTACAGAAGATTTATACTCAATTGCGATCCTGGAAAGTCCTTTGTTTCTTTCTGATCAATTTTTTTGTAAGAGGTTTTATTTCTTGATTAAAATGTATTTTTATGGTAACCAGTACCTTTGATCGTAATTTAAGTGCAGGTTTCATGGCCGATTCGGTGAAATTGCGGTTGGCGGTGGGAGATTTCTGGACATTCCATACTCGTTGAGATCCGTAAGCAACTGCTTGATCCATTTTCGATTTTGTAAGATACTGAATCAGCGTATTTCGTCTTTTCGTTTTTGTTAATTTAAGGATTGACTATTGAGCAGTTATTCTATTATGATTTGGAAGAAATAATTTGTGATCTGCTACACTCACGTAGGTTTTTGAATGCTTGTTGTTGTTTCCCGTATTTAAGTGGAATGCAATTTTCGTTTATGCTTGGGAGTTGAATTTTTCCTAATTAATTCCAAGTTTGGTATTCTGGTTCATGTAACTATTTTTTTGGTTCAGTGGTGAGGGCTCATCAGCTGCCCCAAATGACTTCTGCTGTTTCGACGTCAAAAGGATTACTTCCGCTGGCTGGATTTGGGGTATACGAGCCGATGGGCAGGAATTCGAGCCCTCTAGTTCAGCCGGAGCCTGAGTTCAGTGACAGTGATGAAGCTAAGTTGTATTCGGTGTCGTGGAATCAGGATTATAGTTGCTTTGCTGCTGGCACAAACAACGGTTTTCGCATTTATAATTGCAATCCTTTTAAAGAAACATTTAGGCGTAATTTGAAAAATGGAGGGTTCAAGATTGTCGAGATGTTGTTTAGGTGCAACATATTAGCACTTGTGGGTAGTAAATCCAACAGCCAGTACCCTCCGAACAAAGTTATTATATGGGACGATCATCAAAGCAGGTGTATTGGCGAGTTTTCGTTTAGATCTGAGGTTCGGGCTGTTAAACTGAGACGTGATCGTGTTGTTATTGTTCTAGAGCACAAGATATATGTTTACAACTTTATGGACCTGAGACTGTTACATCAAATAGAGACACTGACTAATCAGCGTGGACTTTGTTGTCTGTCTCACCATCTGAATACATCTGTCTTGGCCTGCCCTGGCCTACGACGAGGGCAGGTTCGAGTTGAGCACTTTGGCTTGAATGTGACGAAACTGATCAATGTGCATGATTCGAAGATTGCTTGCTTGACGTTGACTATGGATGGGCTTCTTCTTGCAACTGCCAGTGTGAGAGGCACCTTGATAAGGATTTTCAACACAATGGATGGGACTCGGTTACAAGAGGTAAAGTCATAAGTACCCCTTCCGAATGTCCTATCAAGATATAAATCATTCCTTTTTCTTGCAATTTTGGAACATTCTTATCGTGCATTTATATTATGTCACAAGTCTTCTAAAATCTGAATGGTCTAATTTCTCATTTGTGTATGGTAGGAAAAATTCATGAATTTGCTTACTTATTTGCCTCTCATGCTATGCTTGCGCTCAATAGGTTAATGCCTCACATTGTTACCTAGTTTGCTTCTGCAATTATGTTATTTTCTCCTTGCTTACGTGGAAGGGTGATATTATGTAGTTTTTGGCCTTTTATGTTGTTTTGTATGATCCTTTGCGATAAGGCCATTTTCTATTGGTGCTATGCTTGCGCACAATAGTTTAATATCATACGTCATCTCATTATTACTTAGTTTGCTTATGCAATTGTGTTCTTTTCTCCTTGTTTATGTGGAAGGGTGATATTACGCAGTTTTTGGCCTTTTGTGTTGTTTTGTATGATCCTTTGCGATAAGCCATTTTCTATTGGTGCTATGCTTGCGCACAATAGTTTAATATCATACGTCATCTCATTATAGCCTCGTTTGGTTCTGCAAATTACGTTAATTTTTCATTATTTTTCTTCCCATAGGTACGTCGAGGAGTAGACAGAGCAGATATATATAGTATCGCCCTTTCTCCAAATGTTCAGTGGCTGGCTGTGTCTAGCGACAAAGGTACTGTCCACATATTTAGTCTCAGGGTGAGAGTAGTTGGCGAGGACAGCTCCACGGATTCCACCGCTGCCAAAAGTCCGCAGCTCCTTCATCAGAACTCGTCGAATGCACTGGATCCTCTAATTTCTCCAAGCACTGGGGCCAATCCTGGCTCATCTTTTTCCTTCATGAAAGGTAAGACAATTACTTTGCAAGAAGCCTGTCGGTTTGTGTGTGATTCTTTGAAAGGAGTAATTTGAGTTTGACTTGGTTGAGAGTTCATAAATTGATAAACTCTTAGCTCTTAAGTATGAGGATTGATTACACATCAAATTTACCAATAGGGATGATAAAAATTATTTTAGGAAATGTAAAACTAGTTTAAGAACTTCGACTTAGTTGTGTTAAATAAATGCAGGGTAATTCTCTAGATTCAATATTTCTGACTTATCTACCCAGCATCATATTAGTACTTTATGCAAGAAACTTCCGATCTAAATAATGCTGCATAAGATCTCATATATTTGCAGAAACTGCGATTTTAGTAGATAATGGGAATGAATAAGCTCCTTGGATTATGAAGAAATGACGAGGGCAAATAGATTATAACTGTGAGAAGATTTTGATTAACACTTGCAGTGTTCTTGTAGATATTGAAAATTTTGCCAAACTAATGGATTGACAACTCTTCAAGATCAATATATGGTATCATTATCTCAGAGATTTTTGTTCTGTGAAACACCTAAGAAAATTCTAACTGGATTGTCTAGGCGCTGAGTTGATTCATATTTTGTGCCAATATAGTTAGACATTGATATTGAATCCCACATGGTTTTTTCTCAAAATTCTAGGTTGTGTTCTTTTAGTGTTTAAATATTTTTGTTAATTATTGGGAATATTTTTGTTAATTATTGGGAATATTTTTGTTGTTAATTATTGGGAACTGTGAAAATGTTATGTAACATATATATATATATTTCCTTAAATATTTTGAGAGAAAATAATTCTCCCATCGTCACATTTGGAATGAGTTTTAACATAAGTATACACTTTTTGTTTTTTTTTCCTTTTATAGAAAAATACAAAAAATCCTATGATTTTTTAATGAAAAAAGGAAATAGAAATATTTTTAAATGATATATAGAAAAGAAAAATGAGCACATTTTTATGTGACAAAGAGAGTGAATTTTATTGAAACAATGTAGCCTTTTTTGTAGTTTTTGTGAAAGTGAACAAAATTAAGGGAACCATAAATGATGAATTAAATTTCCATTTGGTCCTTACATTACTCAATTTGTCAAATCTACCTCTCAAAATAAAGCATGTTTGTGAATTGTTTGCCTTGTCATTTTGGTTGTCCTAAGGGTGTGTTTGTTTGAGGGTTTGGATTTTGAGTTGGGATTTGAATAGTAAAAATTTTGAATTTGAATAGTTGTATGATGTGATATAAATAGGTGTTGATGTGATATTTTGAATGTAAAATTTATTTTTAGTATAATATAAAAAATGAAAAATAGGTGTTTGATTTGATGTTTTTGAGAGGAAAAAATTGGATGAATAGTGTAAATCCAATTCAATCCCCCAAACAAACACACCTAGTATTTAGAAAATTTTGAGATTTTTGTTATTGTTATGGAGAATTGTAAAAGCATTATTAAAATATTTATTTTTATTGTTTTTTTAGAAAATAATGAATTTTTATTGTTAAGTGTTTTGTGAAAATAAACAAATCCTTGTTCTTTTTGAATTTTGAACACTTTCTATTACGGAAATTGTGCAGGGGTTTTGCCTAAATACTTCAGCTCAGAATGGTCTTTTGCTCAGTTCCACTTGCCCGACACTACCCAGTTCATCGCAGCATTCGGTTCTCAGAACACAATAGCCATTGTTGGCATGGACGGGAGGTAAGAACACAATCGCCACTTCTCTTTTTCCCTCGCATCCAATATCTTACTCAAGAGCGCGAATTATTCAAACTTCCGAGCATAGATATTTCACAGAATTCTTTCAATTCAACCAGTAATTCAGTGGCTCTATCTATCAGTTTCTACAGGTGCAGCTACGATCCTGTGAATGGAGGCCCTATGGTGCAGCAGGAATATATTCGGTTTCTGAAAACCGAAACAAGACCCCGGTAAGGATGCTGCAGCGGGTTTATGGTGGTTTCTATGGAGCCAAATGGGGTACACTTTCTCGGCCGCCGAAAGATCCTTAAAATGTATATATGGTTTCTATTGTCCCTTCATGTGATATTTGTCCCTCTCATTTAAATTGGAGCAAAACTGTGTAAATGGCGATTGATTTCTTGACCTTCTCTCCCCAATGTTAAATAAATCCCTTTGTTATATATATACATAATATATGTGTATATGAATAAAGATACACTACCGATTTTTATGTGCCCTTTTTGCTCTGTTCTAATTTTTGGTGGTGCCATTTGTCTTTTCTTGATTTTCTTTTATACTGTCCGGATAGTAAATTTTGAATTGAAATAGTTATTTAATGTGATATAAATAAATATTGACGATATTTTGCACACTGATTTTTTTTTCTTGCAAATGTTTTAGCAATATTGTATTTCATATAATTAGTAGTCTTGAGACATTGAAGCTTTATTCTTTTAAAAAAAATCTCTCAATTTTTTAGAATACAATTTCATCCTTTCTAAGTTTTTTCATATAATTAAGTCTTGAGAGCGCCTTAATTGTCTATATATAATAATAGTTCACACAATCATGTCACACTTAGGCCATCTCCAATCACACTCTACTTCTCCCGTCCCACTTTCATTTCTGCCGTCACCCAGCTCCAACCCAACGCATTTGCAACACCATTTTTGGTGTTGCACCGTAGCAAACGCCATTTATGGTGTATTTGTTTTTTTTTTTAATTTTTTTTATTTTTAAAATTATAAATTTGATTTTTAAATTTAATTTTTATTTTTTAAAATTTTAAAAAAAATTATTTAAAATCATAAAAATAAAAAGTTATTTAAAATAATAGGAAAAATTGAATATTTGAAGAATAATAGGGAAAAATAGAGTTATGGTTAGAGTAAAATTACCGTAGCATACTTGGAGATAAAATTGGATAAATAGAGTTGATGGGTTAGAACATATGATAATAATCCACTCAACACATTGTATTAATTCAAATTATATATTGTTGGTTTATATTTCATGTGTTGATTAGCCTTACTAAGCACCCTAACCATCCCATTGTCATAACCTTTTGTATTATAACTACAGATAAAAGAGCGTACATGCATACGGTGATGTATTTTGTCCCAAGGCCTTATTACAAACATACATAATAATCATCTTAGAGCTAACCTTTGGCCTTACCATGGTCGAAAATCACTTGAATCTATTCGCAACATTCGACTAAAGTTTAGGTCTTGCAGCTTTCTCATCATCAAAAGTAATCAAAACCTTTCCGATTGCCTTTCGATCTCGAAGAGCGCCGAATGCAAGATTCGCCTGCCAAATTTCGACATGAAACAAACCAACCATTGTGTATTATTATTAATTCAATCACCTCTCCCAAAACTCAAAATCTGAGCCCCAAAGCCACACAAAAATGAATGTAAGAAACAAGGCATTATTTTCATTTCAAAGGTAGGCATATGATCCTAAACTTATTTACAAAAATAACACAACTACTTAAACATTCAATTTATCAAAAATTTTCTCCCACCTTATTAACTCACTCGTATATTTCCCAAAATACTTATTTTATATCACAATCAACCAAAATAATACTATATAAATTAAAATCCGTGTCCAACTCAAATGAACATATAATTAATAGACGGATGGAGTATATATATATATTGTCGACTCTGACCTGAGAGAGGTTAAAAGTATGGGAGATCTTAATGGAAATCACTCCTGTAGCCAACCACAATAGCAGCTCTTTCAGGGAATCTTCTAGAATTTTCGGACGATGTATTTTGTAACTTCCCCAATATAGGCCGTGAATTGTCCAGTTCTGTAAGAACAAAACATATTGTTACCAAGATGCTAAATTGTGTTCATTCGAGCTCCACTCTGATAGTTAGATTCTCATAGGTACATATTAACCCGAAGCAGTAAATATTTAAATTTTTGTAGCCACACAACCAATTAATGAGATCAAAAGAATCAAGAAAAAATATTATACAATTTTGATCATTTAAGCGGATTCTAGATGAAAATTGTCATGTATATCTCATTTGTGGTCGCTTTAATTGTCCTATATCAAGACACTGACATTCATGTATACTTTTTAAAAAAATCGACACGTGGAAAGTCTGCCATATATACATGAGTGTGACGTGCAGATATAAGATCAGGATCATTAGAATGACGACAAGTGAGGCACAAGATTATCTCTATACAGAGTAATTACGTTTTTCTCAAAAAAACCAATCAAGAACATCAGATGACTATCATGTAATAAAGCCCAAACACCGTACCTTAACAAGAGCTATATTTGCGGGGATTAGAGGCACCTCGTTGCTTGCAAACCCTATAACCAAGATTTGGGCTCCCCAATTAAGTAACTTCAAGCATTCTTTTGTGAGCTTGCCTCCGACTGGATCATACAAAACATCAACACCTTTCAGTTTTCTCTCCTTTAGGAAGCCCTTAACGCTTTGAGTGACATTCTCCTTGCTAGAATCGACAACATGATCTACACCCATAGTCTTTAGAAACCGCACCTTCTCGTCTCCCCTACCACACATACCGCAAATACACAATCATTCCTCACAAATTAACAAAGCCGTAAAAAAACCAAAAACAATATGACCCTTCTTCATAAATCTAAGGATTTCAATTGAGAATATAGTCGGAAATTCTGCAGTGAGTACACATTGTTCAATTACCTAGCAACCGCAACAACAATAGCGCCATAGATCTTGCCAATTTGTACGGCGGAAACTCCGACTCCTCCAGCAGCGCCGAGAACCAGCAACACCTATATTTTGCATTAGAAGTACAGAACAGAATCGATTATCAATAGCCATCAAACAGATAAATTCAGGGTGAGGTGCAAACAAGATGTATAGTTCGGGTAGTATAATGGAGAGAAGGATACCCTGCTCTACCTGACCGGCGTGCAGCTGTGCTCTATGAGCGAGTGCAACGTGCGACGTGCCATATGCAACAGCAAGTGCACCAGCAGCAATCAGGTCACAGCCTTCAGGCACCA
Source organism: Andrographis paniculata (assembly GCF_009805555.1). Lineage (NCBI taxonomy): Eukaryota > Viridiplantae > Streptophyta > Magnoliopsida > Lamiales > Acanthaceae > Andrographis > Andrographis paniculata. Next base: position 4,361,995 of record NW_026137502.1, on the reverse strand, counting down.
GAAATCTGCAATTTTCAACTTAAAAACTCCGATTAGAAAAACCTTTGTATATTATCTCTAGCAAGTATTATATAGTGAAAATTGGTTGAACCTCAATAATCGAAGCATTAAAATCTCATCACTCTAATGGGTATTACCTTGAATAGCACATATTACTACACACATACATCATTTGTTAATTGTCGGGCAAACATGTATTGATCAGAAAATAAAGCTCCAAAGTACAGTCTTAGAGCCTGCCCGTCTGAGCTTAAAAGCAATCATAAGCTTTCTTGTTGAGTCTGGAGTCTGGACAAGTTGATTGTGTTGTTTTGACACACATCACAACTTATTCTTTTTCTTAACGATGCATTTGTAACTAATATGTTGACAAAGTAATCAGCACAGACAATTCCAACTCTTCGATCCTAAATGTGTTTGGTAAAAGAGAATTCAAGAAAGCTCTTTAAGACATGAAAATTAATCTCCTTCGATTGAAAGACAATTCCAAATCCAAGTCGAAGTATTCTTACCAGATAACTAATTTTAAAAAATGTATAGTTATTCTACCAATAAATTGTTATATTATTGAAATTTAAAATGTTCAAATAAACAATTACCATGATGAAATATTATTTAAATTAATATATATGATAATTTAAAAATATTTTAACAAAAAATGTAAAAAACAAGTCACTATAATTATCTTATATGAAATCAATAAAGTATGATATTTGAATTTTCTATTTAATGTTACAAATAAATATACAACTATATAAATTTTTAAAAAAATTGAAAGAAAAGAAATTAATGTTGAAATATATTTTAGCCATCATAATTCATCATAAAACATTAGCTATGCATAAGAATAAGCTGTCAATTCTGAAACTATAAGTAATAATAAGAAGATGATCCTAAGGTTAGAAGTGTTGTTCAAGCTGAGTGAGTATCTCATTTTCGAACATTAATAAAATTATCGCCTTATTGAGTTTTTCATCAACTCCGCACTCTATTTACTTTAAGATTTTATTGTTTTTTCCCAAAATTCTCTACTATCCAATCTTCGTTCCTGTAAAAAATTAATTGTTTCCTTTCACAAAAGTTACATCGGACCTACTGTTCAAACGAAAAAGAAAAACTAAAATCCAAATATAACTACACATTATACAATTTTCAAGTAGTTTTTTTAATCACGTTTGAGCTATACTTTGTTATGATTAACAAACTAAGTTTAAGCCAAGCACGAGGCTTATCAAGAAATTAAGAGAGCTGTTAATTCTGAAACTTATAGCTTCTAAGCCTGATAGATATTCATATAACTGATTGCTGCTGCAAGCAAATGCTATGAAATCACACAACAAAATGAATTGAAACTATTGAATTAATTTCCAAAAGTATGCATCGTCCTAACGAATTCTAGGTTTCCAATTTCGGATAAAAACGATGAATCCACTTACAATTCGGATTCATCGGAGACGATAAATTGAGCAAACGATCCTTGGCCGGCGACAGAGCAAACTCGATCCCCAATTTTGAATTTGGTGACGGATGTTCCGACGGCGTCGACGGTGCCGGAGTAATCCGACCCCGGAATAAATGGCAAAGGCGGCTTCTCCTGGTACTTGCCAAGGATCTGAAGATAGTTGGCGAAATTCAAGCTGGTTGCTCTCACTCGTACCCTCACCGCCGTGGGTGAGTGCAGTTGAGGGATCGGATGAGCAGTGGATATAGTGAGGGCGGACTCCTCCGCGGCGTCCGGCGGCACCGTGGGATCCCCAATTTTTCGGCAGAGTAGAGCTTCCATTTTTGGCTAAAATCCTGTATCCGTTTTTGTGCCAAACAATCTTCGGATAGATATTAAGAACCTGTAACTAAGTGTATATATATATATGCGAGCAAATTTATTGCGTAACACTCCCTCATCGTCCAATGCTCACAATGTCATTAAAAAATTATTTTCATTTATTTTTTTAATAAAATTTATATTATTACCTCCGCCAAACGGAGCACAATTTAATATTTTTTTCGTATATTTTTATTTAATATATTATAAATTATAAATATATTTATCATATTATGATAGATTGCACTATCAAAAATTCATTCTCCACACAATCATATTATCTTTTACGAGACTAAATTACGTTACTTATTAATATATCATATAGTGAAAATAATAATAATATGAATTTGTAGTCTATTGTCATATGTTTATCTCATGTGTTATATTTGTATTTTTTATTTTTTGTCTCGAAATATCTTGGATCAAAGAGGAAAGAAAAATCAAAGTACAACTGGACAGTGTAGTTCTAAGGCTCCGTAGTTAACACAAAAGCGAAAACCCAACAACATCGAACACTTTTCGAGCAAAAATCCAAAAGTGCCCAGCGAAAGGCTCGACGCCGAGCAAAGCCCAACAACATGAGCAAAGACCTAATAATATCATCAAGCAAAGCCCAAACCGTTGAGCAAAAAACCTAATGAATGGCAACCCATGATCTAGGGAGTCAAGCTTCAAAAGCTAATCCAATAAAAAAAAATAGTCTTGTTATAATAACCCATAAGAGCTAGAGGTCCAAACTAAAAAAAATAAAATCAAATGAGACTAAGTCACTAACTTATTGAAAGAAAAATAGTGGGAGATATTTGAATCTTATCGTTGAAGTTAATAGCCAAGTAGACAACTGATTTAACAAATTCTAAAGTATATTCAAGTGATATGTAGTTCCGTACGGGGATAGCATGGTAACGTGGAGTAAATTCATAACTTCAAACGGTGAAGTTATGGGCTTAAATTTTACTTTCAAATTTTATCTTCTACGTATAATTCACCGGGTATAACTTATCTTATCTGATTTAATTTATAAATTATTAAATTTGATTGAATTTTTTAAAATATATTCAAAAAGTAACAACGAATTTTCAAGTTATTAAAAAAAATAATAATAAAATAAGTGAGAGAAGTATTGCGTGGGATCATGTTTGAAACCCCACATTTTAGGATAATAACTAAAGCACAAACATTACATGTCACACAGCCATTCACCCAAAAGACTGCAAACTTTTTTTTTATATTTTTTTAATTCTTGTTATTCCTTATGGGGTGGGTAAAAAATCAAATCGAATTGAATTTTCAATTAACCAAACAAATTTGATTTGAATACAATACTATATATATATATATATCAAAAACCACACCTTTAATTTTGATTAATCATCCTCGTATATATCACATTTAACACTTTTATTTTGTATGTAAAATATTACATCCAACAATTATTTCATTTTAAAATATCAAATCTAAAATCACACTTTTAAATTTTATTTCTCATATTTGCGGATAAGCAAATGGACACCTTTCCCCGGCTCTACAATCATTCTATAGGCCGGGGAATGTTTATACTTGGGAGATAACGAGAAGCTAAACTTGGAAACAATAAGAGCAACGATAATCTTGAGTTGGGTCAAGGCAAAATGCTTTCCCAAGCAAAGCCTAGGCCCCAACCCAAATGGGATATACACTTGTGGAAATTTGCAAGCACTTAAAATCCCGTTCGCGAATCGCTCTGGGTTAAACTTATTCGCGTCCGAGCCCCAAATATCTGTGTCCCGGTGTAGAGTTGAGATTAGTGTCCATATGCACATGCCTCTCGGCACGGTTATGTGCCCGATCTTCGTGTCTTGGAGGGCCTCCCTTGACACGAACGCGGCCGGTGGGTATAACCTAAGAACCTCTTGAATCACCATGTTTACCTGAATAAATGAAAGATCAACTGGTTCTGATACCATGTTACGTATTGTTAAAAATATATATAGAGTAAACTGATTTTTTTGTCTTGTAATTAGACCTCTTTATCATTTTAGTCTCGTAACTGGAGTTTGTTGCAAACTAGTCTCGTAAGTGAAACTTTTTCGTAATTTTAATCCTCTAACGCCGGAGATTGTTACGTGGCACCCATGTGGCTCGTCGGAGGATACGTGTCTGTCAGGTGTCGCTGACTTGGCGGACACGTGGATTCTTTTTTAAAATATTTAAAATTTTAATTCTTTTTTGAGAATTTTAATTTTTACAAAAAAGACAAAATAAATAAATTAAGATTAAAAAAAATTAAAAATTCATGTGTCCGCCAAGTCAGTGACACTTGGCGGACACGTATCCTCCGGCGAGCCACGCGGGTGCCATGACGTAGGCATCTCCAGTGCCGGAGCGGAGGACTAAAAGTGCAAAAAATTTTCACTTACGATACTAGTTTGCGACAAACTTCAATTACAGAACAAAAAAAATCAGTTTACCTATATATATCTTGTAAGAGATGAGAGATGTACCGTTTTCAACTTGTGGACGGAGTCTGCGTCAAGTTTGCCACGAACATTGGCCATCTCGGCCCGTATCTTGTCTTGCCACTCAGGATGGAGGGCTAGGAGCACGAGGCACCACGAGGCCGCGATGGCGGTGGACTCGTGCCCCGCGAAGTAAATGTTCTTGCAATTGTCCACAATGAACTTCTTCGATGCGTTGTTGTTAATGTCGTTGTTGATTGCTCCCTCAAGTATCAACTGCAAAAGGTCTTTCCATTCCTCATGGCATTCGCCCTCGCGCGCTCTCACTGTATCCCATATTAGCGATTCTATCTCTTCCTCCAGACTCTCGATCTTCTTTTGTTGTCTCGTCGGTATCAACCTACACACAATGATACAATGCATTTAAACGTGGGAAACCATAATCGAGCATTTATTTCCAATTAGTATGTCAAATAGTGCACCTAAATGCCGGGGATTCGAATAGAAAGCTTTGCTTAGAAATCACTTTTTGAAGAGTTCTAAGCTTTGAAAAAATCTCTTTCCCCTTCATGTAAGAACTTCCAAAACAAGCTTTTGAAATCACATCCGCCGACACACTCCTCAAATCCTCCTCGGCTTTCACCTCCGCCACTCTCCCGACCTCGGACTCAATCGAAGCGCGCCATTTCTTGGTCAACAACTCCGTTGACTCCACCATCAATCCTACCATGCCCTAGCATTGTTCGAAATCTTACAAATTTTAGAGGTCTTTGTTTGCGTACTACATACATTCGAATCAAATGTAAGAAAGGATATCGGCTCGTTGTTACCTTAACTTTGTCCATGAAGAACTCAGGGGCGACAATTTTTCGTTGTTGAGCCCAAAAGTGACCGTTGGATCGTAAAATGCCGTTTCCGAGCAACGGCGCGAGCCTCTTGGTTACGTAAGAAGGCTTCCCTAAGTGAGAACTTGAACAATGGTTCATCTCCTTCACTAATTCCGGATGGTTCACGTACAAGTGTTGCTTATTTCCCGTAGAATACGTGTACACGGAACCTACGTACATTAATGCAAGATCACATACCTTATTAATACGTATGTTTGAAAAAAAAAAATCAGGACAGTTTGATTTGTTTTTAAACTGTAATCTCTATTATTCGTATACTTTATTAATATGTATGTTCCAAAAAAAAAAAAAAATCAGGTCTATTTAATTTGTTTTTAAACTGCAATATCTATTATCATTTTACATAGGCTCAGTAGAAATATGTTATTTACTCTTCCAAAATATTACTTAGAATTAAAATTTAAATAAAAAAATCAATTTTAAATTAAAATCAAACAAACTATATATTTGATATATTAATATAAACTCTATTCGAATTACAACTTCTACTCACAAATAGTGTCTCGAATAATCACTACAACTATTATTTTACAATATTTTTTAAATAAAATAAAATAAAAAAATTACTCTCTCCGTCCCACATAGTTTGTCCATATTTTCTATTTTCGTCGTTCCTACGTAACTTGTCATTTTTTTTTTCGAAATATAATTATACACTTTAATTACATTTTAAACTTTACATTTTATAATATTTTAATCTAAATTAAAATATTTAGTTATTTTAATCTATAATTATTTTTAGTATACAATAATTATTTTTACTAATACACTTTTTAATTATTTACTAATTATATTTTACCTAAATTTTTAAATTTCCGTGTCTACATTAACACTCCCAAATTACTTAGGATGGAGGGAGTAAAATTTATATTATTCACTCACCACAATTTTAAATAAAAATACATTTACTTCCAAATGCCTACTTTTTATACTTTTGTGATGAATAGTCATAATTTTGTGTTTTACACCGTACAATCTATTTGAAAATTATTTTTTCATAAAAATAGATATCATTTAGAATTAAATTATTTTTAATAAAAAAAATTATTAAAAGATAGTAACTTAAAACATATTAAAAACCTCAAAGCAAATCGCTGGTATAAAAAATGTATTTGGTTACGGGGGTTGAACGTTTTTAGTTGAAAATTGATTGGAAGTGATTTAATTAATTTATATTTTATTTAGAATGTAATATATAGTTAAAAAATTTAAATATATGTTTAATTATTGTAGTAATTATATTTTAATAAAGTATATAATATAATTGTTTTTGTAAAGATTAAATTTTTTATATAATATAAATATTTATTTATAATTAAAATAAATTAATTTTACAAAAAAAAAATGTATATAAAAATATATTTATTTATTAAAAAATATATAAAATTTGAATATATTTTAAATGAATCTGATGTAATATTTTAAAAATAAAAATATAATACTAACCGATATTAAAACTGTTCCCAAACAGATCCAAATTTCTCGCGTCTATTTTTTACTACTTCAGTGTAAGAGGTAGGATAGGACAATTATTTAGGCAATTGGCACCAATAATTGATGCTTGTAATAATAATTCCAATGTCCACGTGGCCGGCAATGATTGGTCCCAGCGCAATTGAAGACATGCATGCATATCTTTAGTCCAGGTGCATTGCACTGACAGACAGGCACCACTACACGCGTGACTATGCACGCCTGAGGGGTCCAGAAGGTCCCGGGACTTGCAAGCATATGGCCCTTGTCCTATCACGTGCCGCTCCCAACAACCCTTTCTTTTTTTACCCGATTTTTGGTTATAAATAAATGTTTTTATGTATTTGCAAAATATGGTAAAAGAATACTGTTTTTTAAAATTTTAAAAATTATTAGTATAATACTCCATCTTATAATAAAATAATTCCATTAATTATAACATTTTAAATATTATATAGAATTTTCAAAATTAATTAAATTTTTACTATTTTAATGTTATATTTTTTAAATTATTTTTTTCTAAAAAATTATATTAAATATTGTTTAAATTAAAATTTAAATCTTCAAAGGAGTATAATTCAAAACTATAAAATAATAATAATAAATAAATAAACTTCAACTGTGATTGTTACTGAATTTGTGTCTAATATTTTAAGTTAAAATATTATTTATGTAAAAACATAAAATTAAAAATAAAAAATAATGCTCCCCCTCTGTTCTTGGTCAAATAATCCATTTCATTAAATATATAATACTTCCTCTGTCATATAATTAAGTATTTATTTACTTTTTGCATGTTGATCTTTGAATATTAATTATTATATTAAAATATATTACAAATCAAGAAAAAATTGCAAAAATATTTTTATTAATGTCTTATAATAATAATATAATGATATTTGTATAAAAAATTATATAAATATAAAAATATTTTTAATCGTTAAATATAATAACACAGGGTAAACAGATAGGTTATTATGGGACGTAAATTCAACAATAAAATAATATTGTTTGGACCCATCACACACACACACACTAACACTAGGCCTCAACTCAACTCAAGTCAATTCAAGTTCCGTCGCTACAGTAGATTCCCACTAGGTGTAAATTCACCAATAAAATGCCCACGTGACATTATGTCAGAAAATCGTCCTGTTCCTTTTTCCTAACATCATTTTTAACTTCAAATTTCATTTTTTATTATAAATTAAAAAAATTATTAATAATAAATTATAATATTTTATAATTATTTTTATATAAATAGTATTGTTAATATTTTAAATATTTTTAAAATTGTATCTCAGTATTATTTTATAATAATTTTTTTTTTTATTTTTATAGGTATATAATTTTTAAATTTAAAACTTTTTTCGTCCTGTTTAAAGGATGGCATTTGCTTTTTGCACGTAAATTTTTGAATATTAGTATTATATTGAATTATAGTAAAAAAAGACAAAAATACCCCTATTAGTATGGTGTAATATAAAAGTAATGACATTTGTATAATATATGGTAAGTTGAAAGGGTATTTATTACGTGAAGGAAGCAGTGCAATTACTAAATTAGAAAATGTTAACCTTATTTTGGAACAGACCAAAATGAAAAATTATAATTTTTCAATGGGACGGAGAGAATAAATGTATTAACTAAATAAAATAATAAATATCTTTACAATTTAGAATATAAATAATATTTTTATTAATTTATTGAAAATTATACATAAATAAATAAAAAAAATATAAAAACTATACATAACTATCCATGTCGGTAATAATAAGACAAGCACAATAAGGCCATCAGCAGCAATGGTGGTATCTCCTTAATGAGATACCACCTTAAATTTTTAAAAAACTGATGGAGATGTCCCATTTTTTTTTTTTATATATATATTTATTATAATTATATTCATTTTTTTATATATATTTTTATAAATTTTTATTTTATATACAATGACATAAATATTGATATACTTTTATTTATATTTAATTTTAAAAATAAATCATTTTAATGTAAATATAAATATATATGTATATTTTTCTGAAGTTAAAATATATATATATATATATATATGATTGAAAAGAAAGAAAGTATGAAGTGAAAATGAGGAGATACCATATTGGGTATGGATGCAGATGGCTAAGTACTCCCCAGCACTTCCAAATAAACACTCAAGATTAGTCATTTTGTTTTCAATTAATTTTTGGCATATTTGGTTTGAGTGTGAAATTTGAATTAACATTGTTCAATTGTATAACAATATTTTTATCTTATAAAATATTATTTAAAAAATAAAATTCAATTCAAATTAAAATCAAACAAATCCTTTCCCTTGCCCCTTTAATTTAGGATATCATCATTATATCAAAATTTAGCTCCTTTTATATACAAGTTTTGTAGTGTTAAATTTTTTAAAAATAATAAAAATTTGGGGTATGTAATAAAAATATCTAATATGATATTTAATTTTTTAAAAAATAATAATGTTCGTAAATTGTTTCAAAAATTCCAAACAAACAGAATATCAAATCACATATTTCTAGAGTCGCTAGGTTGTTTTGATGCGATGGGTTTTACATAAAAAAAATTATTATTACTTTTTTTAATATTATCCTATAAATTTAATTTACATCTAAAATATCATATCAATTTTTATTTATATCTCGTTAAATAATTATTTAAATTCAACTTTTTTCTATTAAAAAATTCAAATATTACAAAATTCAAATTCAGAAACTAAAACTACTAACAAACACATGCATTTGTAGATGAAATAAGAGAAGCAAACAAATAGTAAAACATAAAAGGATTATTATGATGATTACCATAGCGCTTTCTCCAGAGGTCGAAATAAGGGAAGAGCGTGGAAGTGTAATCGCCGTCGATATCAGGCGTGGCGGTGTTTTTAACGGCTTGGATTCTCTGCATCTCCCAGAGGTTCCCGCAGACGATGGACGGCTTGGGGCCGCCGATCCCTTGCGCCTTAAGACTCCGGCGGATCCGCCACGGATTCACCCACCGGATTTTCACAAAATAGCACACTACTGCTAAACACGCCCCTAAGCCAAGAACATATTGCAGCAACACCTTCATTATTTATTTATTTAAATATTTATTTAGAGAGAGAGAGAGAGAGAGAGAGAGAGAAAGGGGGGGGGGGGGGGGGGGGGGGGGGGGAGAATCTGAGAATTGGGGAGGAAGTTAGCTAAGCGGAGCTTCATTATATAAAGCCCACTGAATCCTTCTACCTTTGCTTTGCTGCTGACGTGTCCTTATACATTCACGATCAGCATTCACAGCGATTGTGTATATAATGTGATGTTAAGTTAAAATATTATACTATTAAAATAAATGATATATTGTCAATGATAATATGTTGTGTTGATTGTTAGCCTATTGCATGTAACCTATATACTAAACTTATATATTATAATATTTTATTATCTTATATATATTATACAATACTTGTCACCATAAACTGTAAAAATTCTTTCCGTACAACTACTCTGGATGCAAGAAGAGTACTTCAAAAATTTTGTCAAATTTTGGCCTTCTAAATTTGGATATGTGTTTACAGTTTGCCTGCGTGCTTTTATAACAAATAATGAAAGAAAATAGATACACTAATAATTCAATTTGTCTGAATGCTTTTATAACGAATAATGAAAGAAAATTTATAATCATAGCTTTTTATGTAAATGGTCAAAGTTTAATTTGAATTCTTGAAAAGTTTCAAAAAGAGTTATTATTGAATACTTGAGAAAGATGTTTGAATTTTTTTATTTCAAGAAAATAAAATTCTATTTGATCTAAAAATTGAATATTTAAAAAATAAATTTTTTATTCATCAATTTTTACATACCAAAAAAGTGGGCTTCACAATAGATAAAACATCAAATAATTATTAGAAATCTAAAAAATACAGAATCTTGAAGTACCATACTTTAAGTATTATTGGTGCGCTAAAGTATTTGGCTAAATACACAACACCAAATATAGCTTTTTCTATAAACTTATTAGCAAGATTTAATACAATATCAACACAAAGACATTATAAATGTATTAAACACAATTTTTGTTATATTCAAGAAATCAACCATTAATCTCAATCTATTATATTAAAAAATATCTCGACATAAATCGATTGAATATGCAAATGTTGGACATTTTTCTAACCATCATAAAATCAAGTCTCAATATGACGATATATTTAGTTGCAACGGTAATGTTGTATCTAGAAGATCCAAAACAAACATTAATCTTGAATACATAATTTAAAAAACGTTGTATAGAATTTATTGTTTCGGTGATTTTGTGCAATATTTTTTAAAATACGAGGGAGCGTCATGAAGAAAATAATGCAGATTTTTCAAAGAACATGTGGATTAAAAGAAATTTTGCCTAAAAGATTTCACACATCATATTTCGGTGCACAACTATGGAGCATTTATCTTCGGGCATTTGTATCAAAATACTCTTACATACAGCTCACAACTACTCATAATTCGGGAAATAAAAATCACTCACCGTATTTAACCGGTAGGCGCAAGAAGAAACAACAGCTTACCTTACTTTCTCTTTCTTCTATCAATCCCACTATTTCTTGGATCATTCTTCATAAAAGTTGAACCAGGGCCTACGCTAAACTGCATTGAAGACGGAGATTGACCAGCAGCTGGAGAAGGAACTGGAGGGCCCGGATTTCCAGTAGCAGCAGGCGGCAAAGATGGAGGAGCCGTAGCAGCAGGGGGTGGCGCATTAGCATTAGCAGGTTCAGGAAGTGATTTTGGTAGTATATGTTTCAATCTGTTGTTTCTATAGTTCTTCCAATAGTAAAATTGCTGCCTATGCGCCAATTCCTGTGAGGACCGGTGGATATATGCCCGGAATTAGACTTAAAAAGAGATAAATTTAAGTGCAATTTAATAACTTGAGAATCGAAAAATACAGCAAAATGATACATAGTTAAGCTAAGAAATTGCACAAAAGATATCTAGGGTGTGTTGTTTGTGGTGCGTTTGGTTTCATTTGAAACCAAAATCATCATTGTTTAGTCCGTATAGTTTTCGATAAAAATATACTTTTTACTTTTACAAAATATCATATTAAAATAAACTATTTAAATAAGACTAAAATAAAAACCTCGAACTCGAACTCGAACTAAAACTAAACAAACTTATATGTTTGATTATTTTTTTTGCACTGTGCAATTTATAGTAAAATATAAATCTTCCCCATAAATCGCCACATTTAGACATATTTTCATTTAAGACGTGACATTTAAAAATAAAAATTATATTTGAAACATCACATTCAACATATCTTCGTTAAAAACATTACATTAATTTTTATTTTTTTTAAATCAAAAAATTGCAAATCCCAAATACCCCGAAAATACTAAGAACACAACACAAACAAATACAGCCTCAACTATTTTTAACTAATCTATTGCACAAAGAGATATTCCAACAAAATAGAACCTTGTTTGCAGGATGTGCCATAGCATTTCGGAAGTTTGGATTTTGCAGAAGCTCGAGAAAAAAGAGGCAATGAGGATACCTAACCCCCAAAAATATAAAATAAATGAGATGGTATCGACAAATGACGGGTCAAATGAAGATTACACATGAAAATATTATAGTATTAAAGTGCAAAGAAGTTATGTTCAAAACTAAGAACAAAAGCTCATTTATGCACACAAAAAGAAAATTTTTAAAATAATAAAACAATAAAAACTACGAACTCACATAATAAACTTTATGTACTCCGGCCTTTGCCAATATTGAAGATATTTTAGGTATCCAATAAAAGCTTCGTCTTCAAAGTAACGATTTTGAGCCAAATCTGCGCTGACATGAGGGATATATCAACATAAATAGAATTTTATATAAGAATTTGCAATATTATACAATTATGAAAAAAAACTGAACGACGTAACTAAAAGAAGACAGTACAAATACAACCTCGAGCCGTACACTACAATGAATCCAGCCTAACCTACAGAAATAATACAATCACAATAAAAGTCATGAACTCCATCCACTTTTGTCACAAGAGATTTAGTCACCTTCCAATGGTATTTTGAAACAATAATTGAATGTTCTCAACTTAATTCTCCAAAAAGCTAACAGCACCTCATTTTGTAGCAATGGAAAATGTTGAACAAAATCAAATATAATCAAAACAAAACAAAGAAGCAATTATTATCAATTCTTTCCCGAATCAATAATCGAAATATTGGAAAAAATCATCTACAGAACCAAAAACACACAGACAGAGGAAGTCAATCAAGTACGCACAATGGATGTAGGTAGGGTTCGCAAGGCACTGAACGAACTCCAGCTCAAGCAAGAAGCGCTGGCGGCCATCATCAGGATCCTTATACTTACATTTTGGTCTGCAATTGAACAAAATATCCAAAATGCACAAAATTCCGATAAACGAGTCAGATAAAAGAAAAAGGAAAGTTACGAGACATCCGAGGACTTACGAGGATGGAGGAGCCGGTTCTTCATCGGGGAAGTCTTGATCGGACGACATGGATGAAATCCCAATGCAAATTTCCTAAACCCTAATCCCTTTTACCCCTTTCCTCTGATAAATAAATTGGGGATCCCTCTGATTGAATTCTAAAAATCGGGTTTCACCATATCCGGAACCCGATCCACGCAAAACCCGCGACCCGGATCCGGTCGGATACGGCGAGAAGTCGAGAACCGATGTGGGAAAAAAAATGACAAACGTGTGTGATTAATTTTATTTTAAATATTATTAACAATATAAATAATTTAATTAAATTTTACGAACTCAAAATTTCTTTTATTTCTGTATTATTTTTAGTAAATAAAATAGTTTTATTTATATTTAAATTTTTCATATTTTATAAAATTAATTTAAATTAATTATAAATAAATAAATATTTTTTTATTTGTATTTTATAAAATTGTATTATTTGTAATATGATAATTATATTGTATATATTTTATTGAAATATAATGCTAAAAATATTAATATATATGTTAATTCATATTTTAAAATAATTATAATTTATTATTAATAACCTCTTAATTTACGTTAGTATATTATATTTTTAAAAAATATATAGAAAATAATTTTTGATTACCTGCTGGATTTTAAGTTGAAAAAAATGTGATATACTTATTGGATTTTAAGCTAAATTTGTGATATATTATACCATTAAGAAAAAATTTTAAAATATGTATATAAATATTTTCAAATTTAAATATATATTTCAATAAAATATAGTATAATATAAATATTATTTGTAGAAATTAAATTTGGTATAATACAAATAAATAAATAATATAGATATTTATTTATATTTAATATAAATTAATTTTATAATAAATTAAAAATTTTAAAAATATATATTTGTTTATTGAAGAAAAAAATAAAAGCAAATTTTTTTTAATAGATTCATTTATTTGAAAGTATTATAAGTAGTGAAGCAAAAACTATCAAAATACTGATTTTTGAATTTTGATTTGTTTGCTTTTTGTATGATTTTAAATTTTAATTCAAATAATATTTTATAACAAAATTAATATAATTTTATTTGTATAAGTTCTAGTGAGTAAAAAAGATTTGTGTTTGAAAACCCAAAGCAAGCACCCATTAATCCAAAGCATTAACTATTGTTGTCCTGCAAGGAATCGCAAGGGATGATTCGATGGTGTGAAAACTAAATTTATAATCATAAGGTTATGGGTTAAAACTTTCAATTTCTGCAGGTCACTAACCACATATGATTTAGTCTACTTACTTACTATACATATTTCTGATTGAAATTTATCTAATTACTTATTTACTATACATATCTCTAATTGAAATAAAAACCTCAACTAGTCCATTTGTTAATAAAAACTAACTATTTTCTCTTACAAATATCATATTAAATCACAATATATAATATATATATCACAAGCTAAACACACTCAAAGCTACTCAAAACAGACAAGCTTATATATAGATATAATATCTTTAATATATATTTTATAGTCTGAGTCAAGATTTTTTCCAACAAGTTAGGCTCGTTGAAAGGCTCCAATAACAGCAGCATTAAGCTAAGGACATCGGACATCGACAGATATAAGGAACTTCTTTCTATGACCGATTCCAACCTAAGCAAAATGGATGTTATGAAAACATTAAACCAAAAAAAAGTCAAAAAATAAAAAAAAGCCAGGCGATTTTCTTTCGTCCTGGAGTTTAATATGGTTATATAGATCTATAAGATTGTAATTGCAAGCCAACGTCATAAAAAGGTTGTTCTACTAAGGTTTCGAAGTAATATTGGGCACAATTGGATGCTACTAGCGGCACCCGTACGGAGGAAATACTGGAGAGCCGGGATGAAGGGCCGGGGATGAAGGGTCTTCTAGAACCAACTCGTGTGGGGCGCCTCCCTTGAGATTGCCGCATTCCAGCCTTGCTGCACCTATTTTAGTTTCTCATTTATCGCAGCTCAAGAGCCATTTACT
Source organism: Andrographis paniculata (assembly GCF_009805555.1). Lineage (NCBI taxonomy): Eukaryota > Viridiplantae > Streptophyta > Magnoliopsida > Lamiales > Acanthaceae > Andrographis > Andrographis paniculata. The sequence goes on along the minus strand of NW_026137502.1, from coordinate 4,346,856 downwards.
CGAAATTTCATGGCCATTCTCCGGCAATTGCGACTGGGAAGTCGATTGTATGTAATCTGACAAATTTATTACAATTTGGAACATATGAAATAGTAGATTTATTTCTTTATTGTATTTCAGGATGTTGGCGGTGTTGGACAGGGAGGCTGCTACAGGTCGTGCTGTTGTGTACGGGACAGAAGCATTACTAGCCGAAAATGGGAAGTCTATAGATGGTTTAACTTTCGTCATTCAGGTGCGGATAAATGGTGTTAATGAAATGATGGAATTCATCTATACAATACAATTTTGATGAAGTTTGTATTTCTTTTATTAGGGATTCGGCAATGTGGGATCATGGCTGCAAAGCTTTTACACGGAAGAGAGGGGGCAAGATTGTAGCAGCAAGTGACATTACAGAGCCTTTGAAGAATCCTAATGAAATCGACATTTCAGCATTGGCATTGCTTCAACACAGAGAACACCTGAGCTCTGGCTAATTTTTCGGGGTGCAGATGCTATGGACCCCGATGAATTGTTAGTTCACGAATGTGATGTTCCGATATCTTGCGCTCTCGGTGGAGTTCTCTGATAGTTTTGTTGGGGTGAACATAATTTTTTTTTTGTTCTAAATGGTTGTGTGTAATTTTGGCTATTTTGTAAATCGAAGGGAAACGCTGGATATGTGCGGGCTAAATTCATCATAGAAGGATAGAATCATCCTACCGACCCGGAAGCTGACGAGGTGTGTTCAAAGTTTAATAAAATTGCTATATTGCATTACAATACTTTCACTTCGGAATTTCCTTCCAGATTCTATATTGTCGTTCTCCCGGATATTTATGCGAACTCGGGAGGTGTAACCGTCAGCTATTTTGAAAGGTTTCAGGTATTATCATTTGCTATATACGAAAGTTTTTTTTTTATTCTTTTTCCGATATAGTTGTTCATTTAAGAGTAATATAATTTTAACAGAGCATTCAAGGATTCATGTGGGAGGAAGATAAAGTGAATCAAAAGCTCAAAGAGATATATGACGAAAGAGTTTCATGGCATTAAAGTAATGTAAAAATCATATGCCTGTGACCTTCATATGGGCGCATTTACGTTGGGAGTCAACCGTGTTGCTTGTACCTCTTTACTACTCGGTTGGGAAGCCTAAATAACCACGACTCTAGCTACTTAAAGCTATTCAAAACTCTTATTTTACTTCAACATTACATTAATTTATTTGACAGCGATGATCTGTATGTTATTCGATCAGCTGCTCATTTTCAATGTAAAAAAATTTCAGATTTCATTGCATACTTTAATTTTATTATTATGTAATTAAATTTTCCTATACGATTTTATAAATTTAGAATGTTTTCAGAAATATTTTTTTTACTTGATTGCTTTGTTGTCACAATAATACAATTGATTCATAGTTACGACAATAACATCATTTACTAGTTGTCTTAGCATTATAGTTCTTTCTTGGCGGCAAAGTATACCTCTCCTAGAACATTTTTATTTGTCGAAAAATATCATATTCAAAGGGAATTACGGGTAAATAAAATTATATATTTACAGTACAATATATTTCTATTGTTATTTCGTAAATTAAACAACATTAATTTTCGATGCTTATAATAGAAAGTCTGCAGCATCATTTTTCTTAATGGATAGTAAAGTTTTTAAAATTTGTTCGTTTGTAAAAACTCATTAATTCGATTTTTGGCTCTAATTTATTCTCAAGAATTCTATAGAACTTTTGTATATTTTCAACAACAATATTTAAAGTTGTATTAAGTTTAGAATTCTTTATATTATTGTACAATACATGTACAATATTTTAGACTCTAATAAAACACATTATTTACAAAAAAATAAAAAAATAAATGATAAAGATATCTTTTTTATACACTAGGTAAAACACATTATATATTAGGACGATAAAAATTTGGTTGGAAAAACAAACTTTGTGTTCGTATTATTTGGTTTCTTTTGTAAAATGTTTGTATGATGTCATGTCGCAAGAAAAAACAATACATATTAAAGAAAAATATTTTTTTAGTCATGTATGTGTCCTTTTTTATTATTTTAAAACCATAACTAGACTTTGTATTAAATTGGTCTTACAATTAAAAAGGTTTAGCAGAAATAATCTTTAAATGATGGAGTTGTAGACGTGGTAGCATTGGAGATTGTATCGATGACATGTTGAAAGTATCGGAGTATCATTTTAGAACTATAACTAACTCTATATTGAATTAGCTCCATAATTAAATTTATTTGACATAATGATCCCCAAATGTTGTCCACGTGTTATTCACTTTAATTTATTAATTGATTTATAATTTTTGGTATTAAAATTTTGGAAGTAAGTATAAGGCTTTCCTCTGGTGCATTATCTTGACGGTTAGATTTTGGATGGATGCGAAAAAAAGTACACTTAAATTGCTTATTTACTAATCACAGATGTGACAAAAATATTTCATAAATATGATTTCTCTATATTATATTTATCAATGACTACCTTGAGCTTTCTGAAATGTAAGATAAAAGAATTTCAAACTTAAAACATTATAGAATTCTCCCAAATAGGAAAAATCCTATCAAAAAGTGAAGTATGCTGCTTGATTGCAGCGAGCATACGGTATTCTTTAGTAAAAGGCGAAAGAATAGTTCGCTATGTGCACATTGTGCAGCTGCATAAGTTTGCACATTTGTAGTCTCTTGGTATTTATAGTAGAACATTGAAGATTGCATCAACATTGATAATACTGTTTTTTTTGTAATTTTAATTAATTAATTGAATAGTGAGGCATATAGGCCCACTTTTTAATGCTGGACAATTACTTGTATATATATATATAATTTTGATGCAAATATATGAATCATTATTTATCAACACAATTAATCCAATGGCTTATAAAAGGAACCTTCAAAATTATATTGACAATGAGTTGGAATGATTGGATTTTTTATTTTTGATTTTTAGATTCCACACTGGCAAAGGAATTTTATAAAATTTTGAATTATCTTAATAATAAGTGGAGCCCATATTTTATAAAAGAAATGTTTTTTTAATAAATACAGTGAGTTCTGCTTAAGTAAAAAAAAAATATAAAATAATAAATAAATAAAATAAAAAATAGGAAAAATTATAATAGATTCATAAATTTAACTACACCCTGATTCTTTGAGTTGACTTTTTAAAAAATAGTAAAAATTATGTAACTTGCTTTGGTAGGGGCTGCGCGAACGCAAGCCCCACTACCACAAATTATGATGTAGGCTCAACCACTTGGGTTGACCTTAGATAGACACCCCTCCAAAGTGCAATGGAGATTGCCAACCTAGACTATGGATCTTAGTGATCATCCAACAGCCCCATCCAGGTAAGTATGGAGCTCAATGCCCTTCTATCTGCTTATATAGATACATTATTATATCATCTCCTTATTGTTTCTCAATGTGGGACAAATATTATGGTAACAATCTTACTATTTTTAGGTTATAAATTTTTAATAATAATAATAATAATAATAATAATACAGGCCTTCCAAGATTTGTGTCTAAGCTGTCGACTTAAAAAAGACTAACTCTTTTGGTTCCTTACCATATAATATTTCACTAACTCCAAGAATTTTGACAAAATCAGATCAAAGATTAAGGAAGAAGAGAAGAAATCACAACATAACGTAATTGAGTAGATTATAGTTTTTTAGTAACGATTTCCTTTTTAAATTTTCAAAACAATGATACACATTGTTTAGCCCATTTAAGTTCACTAATCAAACTCAAATCAATTATAAACATATCATTACTTTCATTTTTCTCGGCCCATATCATTTTTACTTACCGACATTAATTGATTTTGAGAAAACTTTGAACTTGATTTATTTTCAATTAATTTAGCCGAATGCACGACTAATTATAAGATAAATATTTTCGAAGCTGTACACGGTGTTGAGAGGGGTTGGAAGATGTATCTTGTGAATGAGTATGTCCGTGCTTGTTTATTCATTCTATGGTAGTACGGAGTTGAATATTGTGATATTCCACATTTGAATGAAGTTTAAGTAAATTGATTAGATTGCTTATTTAGATGTGCATACATTTATTTTTGAAAACTCAGCAAAAATTTTAGATTTAAATATCTTTGTTACAGAGCAATTTCATGAAATGTGACATTTCGAAAAATTTCCCGTGAATGAGGAAAACTTCACCATGCTAGGTGTACGTTTCATGACAGTAAATTTGTATCTATCCATCCATGTAAAACTTTGCTTATGGTTGCCATTAACTGAATAGATTAAGTTATCCTCGATATGAAAATTATATCAAATTGACAAAAATGTAAAATTGAATTAACTTGGTAAGAGGTAAAAATAAATTAAATAAAAAAAATGTAAAATTAAACTAATTTGGTTGGGTAAGGGGCTGCGCGAACGCAAGCCCACAAATTACGACATAGGCTCGACCATTTGGATCTGCCTTAGGCAGACACTCCTCCGACGTGCAATGGAGGCCGTCAACCTAGGTTATGGGTCTTCATGATCACCCAACAATCCTGTCCAGGTAAGTATAGAAAATGTACTTAATTCGTCTACTTATATAGAAAGTTTGACGTACTTTTCACAATTATATTTTCAATGTGGGATAATTACTAGAGTTGGTTTTACTATTTTAAAATTTTACGGTAAACTTGTCCATAAAAAAAAATTATACTATATATTTTTTTTATACATATATATATTAGCTTAATTTAGTAAAAATAAACTTATTTTTTTTTTAGCACTTAACAATTTTCAAAATGAACACCTTAATTACCACTTACTTAGTTGTGCAATGAAATTACAATTTAACACTATTTTGGTAACATTCTCTTTGCATTACAATAATTCCTCAGAGCAATTGAAATGAAAATGAGATGTTTATATTGTTAATTAATTTTATTAATGTTATGCATAACAATTCTTCCTTTTTTTTGTAAAATGCATTGGTAATAACTTATTCACCATTCATTTTAAGTATATCAATTCTTTTGGTAGTTCATTTGATTGGTTTAAAACCTATATTAAAATAAATTTCCTTAAATTTATAATACTTTTATAAAAACAATACTTATCTATCAAGTAGCTTCTAATATGTAAAAATTACATCACAATTATGTACTTTTAGAAATTTATACTATTTACAAATTTCCGAGTTTCTTAATAGTAATATGTATTTATTTAGTTAGATTTATACTTTTTCAATACGTATGTTTAATTTTTAATACAATATATATAAGTAGAAACTTGCAAACTAAATAAAAATCACAAAAAAAAATAATAAATGGACAAATTCAAAATAAATAAATTTTTTAAAATAAAAACAAAATAAAACTATCAATTAAATTATAGGGTTCATCCGGATAAGAAAAAATCCTTTTAAAAAGTATAATATGCTGCTTGATTGCAGCGAGTACATAGTATTCTTAGTAAAAAGCAAAAAAATAGTTTGCTTTGCACTCACTGCACAGCTCTATGAGTTTCTAAGGCTTTAATCTATTGGTATTTATAATAGAGATTGGGGTATCATCATACTCGTTGGTTTCCATTTGGGACATTGAAGTTTTCCAACAAACTCAAAATTATAATTATTCTTATAAATTGTATCACTTATAATTATGAAATATTGTTGATAAAATTTATTAATTTGAGAGGTTGGAATCTAAAATATTTCAAAAGTATAATATAAAATTTTTTAAAGATCTCTAAAAACTTGTGTTTAGAAGTTTCATCAGTTTTCATAAAAATATAAAAATAGTAGAAAATTTTCTAAAATAAATAATAATCATATGATAACCTAAGCCCATGAACGATTAGTGAAGGTTTTATTTGCATAAATAGGAGTCAAATTTCCATTGATGAATATTCAATCAAGCATTATAATAATTTTTATTTAACTCTAGAAAAATTTAGTTAAGTGTAAATGGAATATTTTAATTTTTGTTATTGTTATTAGGCAAAGTAATTTAATAATATGTATAAAGAAGGGGTGAAATCTGCTAGCCCTCTAGAAATGTGTAAAGCATTAACTACTTTTTTTTAATGCAATGTCCCACATCGAAAAACTACTATATTATTATGCTTAGGCTCAACTACATATATGAACAAGGTGTGCATTTGAAAATTCATGGAGCTGCGTCTTGAACACATAGCGAACTATTCTTTCGCCTTTTACTAAAGAATACCGTGTGTTCGTGACATTAAGCAGCATATCCAATTTTTTGAAGGGATTCTTCTCTTAAGAAGAGCCCTGCAATATAGTTCTAAATTATTTATTCCAATTAATTTCTAACTAAACTTAATATTTTTTTATTATTTAATAATAATTGCTGGTATTTGCTTGAGCCCAAAATCATAATTAATAATGTGTAATGAATGACCTTTTAAGCATATTATTCTTAGTTTTCGCGAAGTTACACATTAATAAAAAAAAAATAATAATAAAAAAAGAGTTTTAAAAATTATGAAAATTTCAAGAAATAGTTAAAATTTGGGAAAATAAAAAGTTTAAATAAAAATTCTTGCGCTTCCGTTGTTAAAATTTGGGAAAATAAAAAGTTTAAATAAAAATTCTTGCGCTTCCGTTGTTCGCAAAATCAAGCTGGTTATATAGGTCCATTTTAATCATCAACATTGGTGTGTTGCAAATGAGACATAAATAAATATTCGCCGTAGGCCTTTCTTTTTTTTTTTTTTTTTTTCATTTCACGAGTTCGGATCGACAATTTCAGCAATAATGAAATGGAAATTGTTCAATTAAATGCACATATGTGTACAAAAGTTTTGTTAATGTTATCTAATAACCGAAAAATATATAACCGTTGAAATACAAATGTCTGTATTTCGATCTATTCCAACAGTTTAGACTTATGCATTTTTACCTAATGGATTTCATCGTGGTTGATTGCAATGTTAGAATCTGAACATCTAGAGGTGATCGATCTATGACTTTGATCATTAGTTATCATTCGAAGTGCAACACGTCTTTGTCAATTATATATCAAGACGTGCAATATCAAGATATCGGAACGTTACTATTCCAAATAATGTTTTTATGAAATTAAATAGTATACTAGGACAAAAATATGTCCTAATTTACATGCACAAAAAAAATAATAATGATAAATAAATAAAAAATTCAACTTCGCTCAGCTTATAGTCGACATTTAAAGGGATTCTTCCAAAACATACTAGCTATTAAATTAAATTGCAATGAAATACTTTGTTTATTATGTCATTTCTTTGTCAATAGAAAAAATAGATCTTAGATATATTATCTCAGCATTTTTAGGAGTTATTATAGACTTTACAAGATAAAGCATGTTCTCTTTATAATTTATTTTAATTTTTAGTATTCAATTTATTACAATATTGTTATTAAACAGGGAATATTAATCGCAGAAAGAAGTGGATCCATGTTTGCACTGAATAAATGCAAAAACATTATCTACTTATGAATGCAATATCCCACATCGACATCTTACAAAATGAAATGACTTAGGCTCTCTACAAATATGAACACACTAAAACATTTGAGATTTATGGAGTTGTGCAGTGAGCACAAAGCGAATTATTCTTTCGCCTTTTACTAAAGAATACCGTGTGCTTGTTGCAATCAAACAGCTATGCATTCTTTTTATTCCATTATTAGAGTTGTTAAATGAATTAAATTATTTGATTCGATTTAAGCTTTCTTCTCAAACTTTTGAATTATAAATATAAAAAAAATAAGTATATACCTTTATTAATTATAAATAAATTTTTTGATATAATTTAAATAAATCGTTGATGCCATGTTTTGGGAATCATATATATTAGATTAAAATAAAATAAAATTTTGATATAATTTAAATAAATCATTTGACGCCATATGTTAATTAAAATAAATTATAACTATAGTTTTTCAAATAACAAGTCATGTTTAATGTGAAGTTTTAGGAAGTTAGGAATTGACATCATCAATATGCTGTAAAACAAATAAAATAATAGACAGTCAAATACACCAAAATAAAAGTTTACTAAATTAAGATAAAAAATTAATACACATATATGTTAATAAAAAATTATATAATTTTTTTCTTTTGCAAGTTTAACCTAAAATTTAACATTTTAAGAATAGTAAAATTGGCCTATTAATTGTCCCACATTGGAAAATGATTGCGAACGGCGTGCCAACATTTCTATATAAGCAAACGAATTAGATATAAGCTCCATACTTACCTGGACAGGGTTGTTGGGTGATCATGAAGACCCATAACTTAGGTCGATGGCCTTCATTGCACGTTGGAGGAGTGTCGATCTAAGGCAGGCCAAAATGGTCGAGCCTATGTCGTAATTTGTGATAGAGGGGGCTTGCGTTCGCGCAGCCCCTTATCCAATCTAGTTTCAAGTTTACATTTTTTTTTTCAAATGTTAAATATATTTTTTTGTAATTAATGGGTGTAGTACTTTTTCTTTTAAGGGGTGTACTTATTTTGTTTATCAAGTATGCAAATTTTCCCCATGAACAAGAACCAAATCATTTGGTTGAGGTGGAGGGACCTAAGTAGGTTAGTTTTGATTATTCTTGTCTAAGGAATTATTGATGAAGGTTTTTTCAATAACAAATGGTCATATATCATGAAATTATTGTAGAACAAACACACTTAATTTTAGAATTTTTGTAATTGAATTTTCGAACACATTATTAATGTGAATAGTTTAACCTATCTAGTTAAACTCCATTCAAATATAGAATATTGTGATGACCGAACAAGCACTTATTCTCATTCACGAGATACATATATATATATATATATATCTTCCAACCCTCTCGACAGTGTCAGACATATGGAACTGTCTTGTTTATCTAATCAAATTGAGTACTAGAGTCTTTATTGTGAGATAGCTCACAGAACCTTATTTGAATCTTCGTTTAAAAAATGTAGATTTCCAGGTCATTACTACTAGACAAAAATCTTGGAAATTAGACACAATCGACACAGTAACCATCGGCTTTCTACAAACATGCATATCAATATATTTTATAAGATATGGTTTTTGAAAAATTTTCTCATACACTTTTAATTTAACTTTAATCAAATATAAAATATCGTAACACAATTTCATATCAAACCTATCTATATAATATATCACAATTCTCATTTTTTTTAAAAAAAAAATTCAAATATTTTAAACATCCAATATCCAAATATCATCCCAATTTCCAGATAATAATCAAACACATCTGTAGATGATCAGATTAATCGATTAAATATGACATAAGTAAGCCCATTTGAACACTTAGTTAAAGACAAAATTATTAGTTAATTTAATCCAGTTTTAAATTCCCACATCGACATCCCATACAATTCCACCCAAAGACTCTCCTATAAATACGGACAAACTACAACTTATTAAATTCATGCAGCTGCGCAATGTGCACATAGCGAACTATTCTTTCGCCTTTTACTAAAGAATACCGTGTGCTCGTTGCATTTAAACAGCATACAATACTTTTTGGGAGGGCTCTTCGATTACGAAGAATCCTACAATGTAATGTATATACATTTGTCAGATAACTGTAATTGAATTAGTTGCTTTATATAATAAATAATTCATTCCATACAACTATATTTAGTCAATGAGTTTTTATCAAATAATTTCTATAGCTGTTAGGACTCAACTATAAATATGGACGCCACAAATTGGAGAGTTCATGGAGCTGCACAGTGAGAACCCTGCAATCCAAATTGATATGTTTATTACTATTATCATATTAGTTGCTTAACCTGATAAATATCTATTTAATGTTGAATACAAACTCGATTACAATTTGAATTTGTTTAATATATTAAGAATATAGCAATCATATGTATGAAAAAATAAAAAAAAAATGACAATATAATTATATTAAAAGTATTTCTTTTCTAGTTTGATTCATTTATTTATTTTTAGTTTATTATAATATTTTTTAATAAAATAAATACATTTTATTATATGTTGGGTCAAAATTTGAGTCTAATATTAAGTTAAATTTTTAGGAATTGTAAGAGTATTTTGGATCTATCGCATCTAGTTCGGGTTAAGTTTGAGTATAGTCGGATTCAATTTGGACCTTGGAATTAACAAAGTGTGTTTGGGTCAGGTCTTGGATCTGTCTAGACCTGACCTATTAATGTTATCCTAATCCGGAATATACTTGGATCTAACAATGTGTGTTCGGGTCAAGTCTTTCGGAATATACTTGGATCTAACAATGTGTGTTTGGGTCGGGTCTTGATCCGGAATATAATAATAATAATTATCGGATGCAGAATAACCGTCTCACCTAACATGCCCCCTCAAGGTGCAACAATTAATTATTTATCCACAAACGGGAGTCTCTAACACGCACCCTCACGTGCAAGTAAGGTATGCGAAACTTGCACATGCATATGCCGCAAATGGGAGCGGCGGGGCTTGAATCAAGATTTAGTCAAACTCTAATACCATGTCGGATGCAAAATAACAATCCCACTCATAATATGATTAATTTGCATCATCAATAATTAACCAAGTAAATCCAATATTTTAAATATCGTGAATCTGTCCGAGCATTTAATTAAATATTAGAAGGATTATCTAATTTAATCAAATATAATTTTTCAGCCTCCCACGTCGAAAAACAACCCAACAAAATTGAAGGCTTCCTTACAAATATCGGCAAGCCGCAACTTACTGCCCTTATGGAGCTGCGCAGTGAATGCATAGCGAACTATTCTTTCGCCTTTTACTAAAGAATACCGTGTGTTCGTTGTATTTAAGCAGCATACTCAAATTTTTTTTTAAAGGGTTTTTTTTTTTTTTTTCATTTGGAAGAGCCCTACAATTTAGTTTTATTTTTACTTTTAATTTGAATGCATTTTAGCTTCTGTCCAAAATGTAAATAAAAGGAATAGAGTGAACATACTTTGGTTGAATGGTATTATTTCAACTTTGATAGTTAAAACATTATTTTAAAAACTTATTTTAAAATCTCATGTAATATCAGTGATTTCATTAGTCATAACCCTTACTGTGTTCGATCTTTATATCATTGAAAATGGACCTTTCCATTGTAGAAAATGGGAGTTGTGTCTAACGAACTAGAAAGAGGAAGACTCAATGAATCATCAATCATTTGGTCTTTTTCTTTTTATAAAAAATAAATAAATAAAAATTGCCAGAATCCGTAAGTCACTGATATCTAAGTACATTTTGAATAAACTCTTAGTTAAATTTAATAATCTACAAATTAAATTGATAAAACAAATGACACTAAATAAATTATGTGTGATAAACAAAATAAGAGGCACGAAAGGTTTGAATATAACATCAATCATTTGTTGTTGACTCTTAATAAAAACAAGGAAAGTAATTGTCTAGGGTCTCTTGTGGAAAAATAATTTACATTTCTTTTAAAAAGCTCATGATTAGTATTTAGTATGTCAAATTTTATGTTTTAGCCTATATTATTTATTCTTCACATATGTCTAATTAAATTTTAATTCTAAATTAAATTCTAATCATATATATATATATATATATATAGTTGTGTCTCTCCTTTCTAAATCCTAACCCTACACAAGCTGCACCTATCTTTCAATCATTGCCTTCGCGCCGTCGCAGCTCTCCCCTTCACGCTGCGCCGCACCTACTTACCGTCCAATGTGGCACCATTTTTAGTATAATAGAAAACTGGTATTTTTGAACGGGATTAAATCAATGATAACTTTCATTCTTCAATATTTTTCATTCGGCCAATACTTTTGAATGGGATTATTTTTATGATACTCATGGAGTTGGGACATTGTTTAGCCAAACTTCCGTGTGTGAATGAATCGGTATGAAGTTATTCAAAATCGAATAAAAATTAAATTGATTGAATAGATTATCAAACAATGTACACAGAAGATACGCATAAGTGAAGACATAAGACTTTGCTTACTCCGTGAGAGAAAATATGATATTGAATAGAGAACATGTGATATCCTTCGAAAGACAAGAATTAAACTATTGAAATTTACTTTTATTTATTAATATATTTATAAAATTATTTTTCTAAATTTATAGTATTTAATTTACAATTTGATTTGGGTCAGTGCAAGTGCAACTTGACCTTTATGGGTCCACACACGGCTCTATTCATATTTGTTTGGCCAGATACAGTTAATGTTTTTGGACTTATTTTTTAGACCAAAGTAGGATTTTTTTTGTTGTTTTTCGGACCATGTCTATTTTTGCAGCTTAGTTAATATCTTCCCAGAAAAGGGCATTTCAGTAATTTTATTTGCTTCGATTTTGGCAGCTATTCTTAAGAGGGAAAATTTAAAATGACATCGGCGCATCGCCCGTCACTGAACTGGAAGATCATTCGATTCTAGGGTTTTCAGTTGTTTTCACAATCCTTGCGTGACGAAGAAAACTGGGTCGCGCATTGATCTCAATGCTCGGGAATGAGCTACAAGGAAAATGCGGTGGCTGTAAATACCGGCGGTGAGTTATCGTTGGAGCAGCGAGCTCGAATCTCCCAAAGTTTCAGAGCTGCCAAGGCACGCCTCGCCAGAAAACGGCAGAGGTTTGAGTCTGGCGGTTCCACGGATTGTCTCTCGAGCAGTGAAGCGTGAGTTCTTGATTACGGAGTATATGCAATTCGTGTGAATCCTTGTGGTGCCTTAAAAATAAACAAATGTTTTGTTTCGCTATTTTAGAACGGTTCGTTGAGTACTCAATTTGATATTAGTTCAATAACAATGCTGTCTTCATTTATTTTTTTATCCGCGTTACTGTATTTAGTGTTCTTGGTATTTTGTAAGTAATTTTCGTTTCCGTGTAATCATTAGTTGGTTTTCTTGTAGTGCGTGCCTTGTTTATTTTGTAGGATTAATTAATATTTATAACTAATGGTTTGATTTGAATTCCTGAGATGAATGAATTTTTGAATGTGAAGGTCTGGAGACAATAAGGGTGCAAAAAGTTTCAATCAACTTGATGAGATTCAGAGGCTGCCTCTTTCTGAGATATCGACAAACATATCATCAAAACCTTCCCCTAACGATTGGAAATTGTCCAGAAAGCACAGTACTGTTGTAAAAATTGAGGCTAAGGGTGAGGTGCTTTTTACTCCAATCAGACAAGGTGAAACCTCGAGCAAAACGTGCTCAATAGTTCCATGTGGAACTGGTGAAATTGAAGGTTTTAGTGTAGAGAAAGGCCGATGCACTTACGAATGTAGGTCAAGTTTGAATTATGGTGCTACTCTGCAGTGGCAGCATCGGTGTGCAGCTGAGTCAAATTCGGAAAGTCATTCAGTAGAATCACTAGTTACTCCTAATACCCATGGCTCTCTCTTGACATCCAATTTTTTGAATGATGATTTTGATGAGTCAATATTCGAACTAATTGATGCTGTCTGTGAAAAAACCCCATCGTGTAGTTCTGTAAGGGAAAATACTGCAGTAAATGGATTGGGTACTGGAGTTATTGTTAAGGATTCAGAGGAACATACTGCCCTCCAAAGTCATGATGTTTGCGATGAGGTGCTAAGATCAAAAGAAATTTCAAGTTCTTCTGGCGATCAAGCATGTGAAACAGAAGTGTTGTGCGAATCAAAGAGTAAACTGACAGAAAGTATGCCTGAGGAGTATGCAACGTACATTCAGTCTCTGAATGATAAACAGAAGGAAGCAGCGTGTTGTGACACTTCAATTCCTCTAATGATTGTTGCTGGACCAGGAAGTGGGAAGGCATGTTTTTCTTGTTTTATCTTTTGAATTACGTTCATACATGTTTCATAATATTAATGCTTCATGATATTGATGCTTAATATTCATGTTGCAGACATCTACTATGGTTGGACGTGTTTTGATGCTTCTACACAAGGTAGGTTTATTATATGCTGTATGCTTATTCTAATTATGCTTATATTGTATACTTATGCCTCTCCTCTGCCACATGCTTGGACAATTCAGGGTGTCAGTCCGTCCAACATTCTGGCAATGACATTTACTACAGCAGCTGCAGCTGAAATGCGAGAAAGAATAGGAGCAGTTTCGGGGAAAGCAGCTGCAAAAGAGCTAACTATCAGCACTTTTCACTCATTTTCTTTGCAACTTTGCCGTCTGCATGCTGAGAAGTATGTATATTTTAACTTCTCTAAATAAATTTTTTGCATTGATGGTAGATTTTCCATTTTTCCAAAAGAATTTTGTTTGGTTATGTTTTGGTGTATCTTGTTGTTTTGGAAAAGTAAAAAATAAGAAATATAGACATAGTTGTTTGATGTGAGGTCTTTTAGGGGTAAAAAAGCTCATTGTAGAAGAATAATGAAGATGGATGAGGGAACACAATTAAACAATATTTGATTTACTTTAGTTGCTAGCTGATAGGTACATTGGATTCCAAAATCAGGGGATAATAACTACGTGATCTTGTGTGGCTGGCACCTGCTGTTCCTACTTGAAATATGAATTGAAATAGTTTGTTTACATTGCATGGCTTATGAGAATTTAAAGTACAATATCTCCAAAATCCGGGGGCAAATTGTATTTCACTTACTTAAGTTATTTTGAAGAGAAACTACATTAAAGTGGTGGGTATTTCATAATTAACCATTAAGTTATCCTATTTACCAGTATTTCCTGTGTAATCATATATAGTGGATCCTTGAAATAAGTCGAAACATTTCTCAGGAATATATGCTTTTGAGAACTAATCGTGGTGTTTGTGAAAGCACTTATATTATTTTCCAGTAGATACCTGACGCTAGTTGAGATTTGTGCGGCAGACATTGAACATCAGATTTATTTTCTCTTAGGAGCTAATATACTTGAGGTTTGAGCCACCTGAATAACATGTTTTCTTTGCCGTCTCCTTAGTTATTCTTGTGACATTGTCAAGTTGATCATCATTCATGAAGCACGTCCAACATTATATCAACATGTTCACTCATGCAATAGGTTAGGACGAACCCCAGATTTTTTAATATATGGGCATGGACAACAGAGAAAAGCTATAATAGAGGCTGTTCGCCTGTTGGAGGATGGAAAGAAAAGGGCCAATCTTGAGCTTTGTAAGCTTGCGGAGTTGCCTAATATAGATTCTCCAAAAAATTTTAAAGACATGTCAAAGAAATGGTTGAAGTTTGTAACTCAGGTATTCCTTTTTACCTATGTACAAGTTTTCTGAATACTTCTATACAGGACTTGTTTTACACCACTACAAGGAGAGAGTATTCCCAAACCCAGACATAATAGTGGTCCCGTGCGTCTCATAGTTGTCACCTTCTGTTTGCATCATTCTTTATAAATCACAGGCTAAAGCTGCAGGAAGAATACCTGAAGATTTTCAAAAAATTGGTGACCACACAGGAGTAGGCTCTTATTTAGAATTTTATGTCTGTTGTTTTAGCCAATCTTTCTTTTATCTCAGCATTTGTCTTATTTCTTTTTTGGATTTTACTCCAGGCAATTATTCTCGAGAACTACAACAACATATTAAGATCCTGTAATGCATTGGATTACCATGACTTTATCAGCTGTTCCGTGAGGCTACTAACTGATTTTCCAGAAGGTTCATACTATCCATTCCAAACACGTAAATTTTGGAGTTATCCATATTGCCATTTACTGACGATAGGTTTAATAAATCCGATTATGACTGAAGTTTTTAAAGAGTGCCAAGAATCATGGAAGGCAATCGTCATTGATGAGTTTCAGGACACAAGTGCCATGCAATATGTCTTGTTGCGGATTCTTGCATCCCATAAATGCATAACCATTGTTGGTGATGAAGATCAGGTATGCTTCATCCTTGATTATTATTGCCTTTGAAAAACATTTTGTCTTCTCGATTACCTTCTTACGTGCTGTGCTCACTTAAGTTTAATATCTACCTTTGTGCAGTCAATTTTCAGTTTTAATGGTGCTGATGTTAACGGGTTTGATTCATTCAGAAAAGACTTTCCAATGTACCAGGAGGTTAGGCTGTACAAAGAATCTCATTCTCACATATCTAACTACAAAGTGCCACAGATTCTACTTATAATGAATTCTTATTCAAATCTCTTCCTATCATATATTTAGGTCAGACTAAATAAAAATTACAGGTCTACACGCTGTATCATTGAAGCTGCATCATATCTTATACGAAACAATTCGAAGCGCTGTAATTCAAAGGATATTCTAACTGATAATTCTTCTGGATCAAAGGTAAACATCCTTTGAAGGGGTTGGTTGTATCACTTTCAGTAGCTAATCAAGAATATTAGATCATGCTGAGCAGATTACAGTCAAGGAATGTTGCAATGAAGAAGCACAGTGTGCTTTTGTGGTAGATAAAATTTTGGAAATTGCATCAGATGGTTCATCTGCTAAATGCTCATATGGCAAGATTGCTGTTCTTTACAGGAGGCAGGTTAAGCTATTTCTTGTTGCCCTTACAGCTACATCACAATCATCTTTTGCTGCAATATAAATTTTCTGAAGATTTTATAAAACAGCTACATCACAATCATCTTTTGCTGCAATATAAATTTTCTGAAGATTTTATAAATGCTATGAAATTATGTTTGATATTTCTATTTGTGAACAGGCAACAGGAAAAATATTTCAAACGGCATTTCGTAACAGAAAGATACCATTTAACATTCATGGTGTGGCTTTCTACCGTAAAAAGGTATTTTGGAGAAATATGCATTCCTCTGTGAATGTGTGGGGTTGGGAAATGTCGATTATTTCTGTAGCTCAAAGTTTTGAAAACTTGTATATTCCATAAGAATATTTGAAAAACCTAATATGGTCCTGAGCATTGCTCCTCCTTTCCTTTCACAATGTTGCCTAATGAATATTCAATTAATACATACATATAATGTATATATATATATATTGCAACATGGGTCTGCATAGTAGTATGCATGCTGACCCATGCTGTTCCATCCTGTAACAGGTAGTTAGAGCAATTATTGCCATGCTGAGTACAACATTACCTGGTTGTGATGATGCACCATTTCGTCGAGTATTCAAGGCTTTACTTCCTTTTGATAAAGATGAAAAAACGAAGGTATTCCTTGTCCTTTTACCATCCATTATGTTTTAAGCCTTTCTTCTTGGGAAGAGCTTCTAGATTTCAAGTCTCTAGTTAACAAGAGTCACATTACTTATTTATCTCTTCAGGTAATTGAACACATTGATAAAGTTTCAACTGTGAGAAAATGCACCTTTATTGCGGCTGCACGTGACATTTTTAATGCAAAAGTATCTGGAATCTTTAAGAGGTTTGCTATGTGTGCCCTAGATAACCCTCTTATTTTTGTCTGCACTTACTATCCCTTCTTGTTTGGGTGGATTATTTCCGATGAAAAAAATACTCTACATGAATCATAATGAAATGCCTTTCTATGGTCAAAGTCTCCTCTCTTACTATATTATTCATTCTAGACTTTTATCAACTAGAACTTATGCGCCTCAGCTATTATGCTTATAGGTGGGATATACGTGATATAATGATCTTTATTTATTATTAACTGGTCTATATGAGTGCTCTTTTCTCTGTTTCTGGTATTCTTTGATTCTCTTCAAGTGTTTCCAAATGGCCAATGAAGCATACAAAATCAATAGATAGTGAATCTTGTATTTTCAATGTATAATGATTGCAGGAGTGAACTGACACAAGGGCGTAAGGTGCTGCTCACTCTGGACATGATTTTGAAACTAGTCTGCAGGGTATGCAACTCAATTAACTTGTCTGTCTTCATTGATACAGGAATAGATTTGAGCTTGATTATCCATATGTTAGCTTATTATTAAACTTCTATATTGAATTAATATGGATCAATTGTAAAATGATTATTATTTATGATCATGTATCTTGTTCATTATCCTCTAAAGGTCAATATTATGCTATGTGGTTAACATTTTGAGAATGAGATGCACGTGTTATTGACACATTCAACTATTTCCGATGGCTCAAGAACTTTATCTACATATGCATTTGTGATGTATCATGTTAAAACTGTTGTCATCATATTACATCTTGCAGGAACAATCCATTTCAGCTGTAATCAATTCTGTGGCTACTATGATACCACAGGTTTGTTTCACTTTTATGCAGTAAATTTGTAATATTTTGTTTTATTTTTGCGGCTTTGATTTGCTTAATAGTGTCAATCATTTTGTCTCTTTTATTTCTCTCCAATGGAATATTATCTCCCTAGCGTAGACTTGTATGATTAAAATCTTTTAATTGATGAATTCTTCTTGCCACACAGATTATTATGATCTTCAGATCAACTCCTCTACATTTTACCTTTTATATTGTTAAAACTGCGAACTTTTAGATTGGCCTTTTGTTTTGCTGTGCACACTTGCTTGTTTTTCTAACTTTATTGCAACTATATTTCTTTGGAAATTTATTTCTGTGACTTCGAAGATGACCTTTTCTCATGCGAATCACTTCTGGTAGCAATAAGTTGCGCTACAGTCATACCGTAACATTGAATTTATTCATCCTGTAGAAATATCTTCTTGAACAAAAAGCAGTTCTTGATGTTGATGGAAGCAAGCTGCTGAATGAAGATAATGATCTTAGACCTGTAAGCATCTAGAGTTCTTTCTAGTTTCTTATTTCACTTCACTCATGTTTTGATATATTCCATTTGGAAATAATAATTTTTAATTATTTAGAAAAGGAAAATTGCTATCAGATATGTTTCTTTCTGCAAGTTTGAAGGGAAAGTACAAACTTTGGAGCTGAACATACCACAATCTGTTTGCTTTACTTTGCAGGTGTTGCAGTATTTGTTGGATGATGTTTCATTGTTTTTGACAACCGTGCATAATGTCGTAGAATGTGGTAATGATAGTATCACAGAAGGCAAAGGTTGCATGAGTACACTCAAGGGATTTATTGAGTATATTACAGATAGGGAGAGGGAGAACTTTCGACTGAGAAGGCATGAGAATCAAGATTCTGTGACCCTTACAACAATCCATCAGGTTCTACAGTGCTTTAACTGCTACAAATCTATTCTTTTGTCCTAGGGTTTGGTGCTGTTAAAAATTCTACTGAGTGTTTTTATGCCAACACAATCAGGTTTCTTACATCCTTTTATATGTGTGTGTATATATATTGCAGTCAAAAGGGTTAGAATGGGGGACAGTTTTTATTATAAAGGTACTAGTTGGCTGTAGCTTCAGTTATGCATATATGCTGTTTCATCATGTAATTCAGTATCACTAATGGAAATTGTTTTTCGTACTAAGGCAAATGAAGGTGAGATTCCCTTGTTGCATGAATATAATGGCATTGTCAATGAGAATGCTAACTCCATTGAGGTAATCCTGTGTATTTATCCAAATCTTCTGCACAAAAGTGGTTGTAGAACTATTACTTATTGTCTGACTTGCTTTACTTTTAGGAAGAGCGGCGATTGCTTTATGTGGCGATGACTCGTGCTCAAAAGAAACTTTTTATGCTGTATGTCATCATGGATTCTAATTGGCAGGTAAACACATTGTTTTGAGTTTTGCCACAACTTGTTTATGGTGCTTAAGCATTACCAATCTTTGCAGGTTATTCATCCATCCCGGTTTCTTAGAGAAATTCCTCATCACCTACTAGACACCCAAGTAAACTTTTCTATCAATTATAAAATCATCATAAATTTTACAGCTTTGCTTGAAGTATGAATAAAGAATGAATTATTCTCTTATGCTTCTAAATCTTATTTATATATCTCGGTGTAGAAAGAGCTAAGTTCCGTAAAGTCAACGAAAATTAGCGCCCAAAATGACCAAGAAGCTTCTAAAGAATCCAATACTTGCAGAACAGAGTTGCCTGAAAAAAACTCAGGGCCTCATGCTCCTGTCGGTAATGTAATCAATGAGGCATCCAAAGAGCCTACTGAGGTCGAAAAGTATGGTAGCAGCAACTTTTTACAAAGGTCCTTTCTTCAAACACATACCTGCTATGAATGGAATGTTCGTATATTGGCACAATCTAAATGTCTGCTACCCATGTTAAAAATTTCAAGTAGATTTTCTTAACTTTATAGGTTCAGTGCGGAGTACCGAGGTGTTGTTTCCCACTTGTTCCACCAGTGGGCAAAGAAACCTGCATTTCATGACCCCAAGAGATTACTTAGCAAGGTGAACCATAAATATTTTTCTTGTGCAATTCAGAAAACACTTAAAAAAAACAAAGAGTTTTTGCTTCCGTTTTATAATCCCATTTGCAGTTAGGGAAGCCAAAGCTGATTTTCATTTGTGAGAGACATAGAAATGCAAAGGATATTGACCTTTGACAATAGAAAGATGCTAAGCAATAAGCACATTTCTTCACAGTAGAAAATGCATAATAATAAGCCACTGCCATACTCATATCAACACCCATTAGTCGCAGCACTGCACCTCATTGGCGCCAGCCATTTTCCATATCTATAAAAAGATCTATAAATTCTTGTCATAAAAAATCTATTGCATTGTAAGTTTGGAAAGTGTACAAGTAGTACGGTTGCTTCTTTTTCCTTTTTTAACTAGAACGTTCTCATTGTCTGAGTTGCCCAATTAACCAGATAGGAAGTAGCCAATAACTATTTTTTGGGTTACATTATGCTACTTGTTTATCACTAATCATTCTAACTACAGGTTGCTTTTGTGATTGATGAACGTTTGTGTGCCAAGAAAAGTACCCCCAAGGTGCTACCAATTCATTTCTAAATCTTATTTTCATTCTAATGATTTAGTCTCTTTGTGTGTTCAACTGCTTAATTGTTCTGGACATATTGGTTTTCTCTCTCTCTCCCCCTCTTTTTTTTTTTTTTTTCAAATCATTTTTCATTTATAATATTTATGAAAGGATAAAGGAGATATTATAAAATGTTTGTTGTCCATGTACAGTTAACTTCTCCCATTCTTCAGTTTCCAGGTGTTCTTTCCATTTTTTCTCCATAACTGATATTTATTGACATGTATATACAAACAAAATATTGGGGTGTCTGAAAAGGGCAGTCATTAGGAATTTTTTCAAGTTTTTGTGCATAGTAGTAATTATAAGTGTGATAACCACAGCATGAAATAGGGGATTTTTCCAATAGTAATCACACTTGCTTGTTTTTCTCCTATTGCGCTATTTTTTGTTATTATTATTTTTCTCGGTTAGTAAATTATTGAGTAACTATAAATGGCAGGATGTTCTGCGTGAGCTGAAGTCTTGTTTAACAACTGACGAGGCTTATAGCTTTGCTGAATCAGTAAGTACATTATTTTAAATGAACTGAATGGTTGAATACGACAAGAGATCATGAACCCGCCATAGATTTATTTGAATTGTTTCCAATTCTTAATTATATTTTATTTTCAAATCTTAAATATTTCCCTTAGGTGTTACAGTGGGAGCAAATTCCAACCGAAAAGCGTGCTCATTTGATGAGAGAAAAACAGGTATGTGTTAGTTTTATGCAAGCTATCATTCCTGGTGACAATTATTTTTTCCTACAGCAATGTAGTTGAATCGGTTTATAAAGTGTTCGTTCAATTTTTTTTGGTTCAGGAACATTTCCAGAAACTAAGAATGGAGAGCGCAATGAGTTCATCTGAACCAACTGCTAAGCAGGTCATTTTCAATACCCCATTTCTTATCTCATCTTTTTTACATAATTTAAGGCTTCTTTTTATAAAATATTAATTTATTTTATTTTATAATATAAGGCTTGTTACTGGGCTGCAGTTTACTAATTTTTTATTTATTTTTATTTTTATTTTTATCTTTAAAAATTGGGACTGACAATGATAGATTTGGATAGGTTTCCATGGCCCACAATTTATTGGGGTTGGACTTGTTGGGATTGTGCATAACTTTTTTTCTTAATATATAATTTTAGATTGTGCCACGTCAGATCTGATATTGAGTCAGTCATGACAGATTCAGTCAGTTATCCATGATTCCCTATTTTTGATTGAATTTATTTATTTTATCTCCTGAATTATTATGCGACTAATGGCTGATTATTGTTATGAAATGGGCAGATTTCGTATCTACAGAATTTGGGATGCACTATAGTGCCTACTTCCAGGCTCCATGCTTCTCGTTTAATTGAGGAATATAAGTCGCTATGATTTCATTACAATATATACAGAGAATAAAATAAAATAACACATTGATATTTAACGCTACTTTTTGGTAATAAGCATATTAATGGAACTGCTGTTGTGGATTATGTTTATTCTAAGGAAAAAAATACACACAAATGAGCAAAAGGTGTCATGTTATTTATTAGAAAGAATATATTTTCTTTTGCCTAATTCGATCAATACACAAGTTTGATTTGGTTTCTATTATGATGTTTTCTTTTTTTTGTTTTGGAAATGTATGTTAGGTTGAATTGAAAACATAATTAATCAAACATATATACATTTGTTGAATGGAGCTATATTTTGGGCAGAGAACAATGCTATTTATTTGTATTAAAGATTGATGCTACATTCAATGCTATTTTTACTGCAAAAATGATCTTCTTCTGAAAAAGATAT
Source organism: Andrographis paniculata (assembly GCF_009805555.1). NCBI lineage: Eukaryota > Viridiplantae > Streptophyta > Magnoliopsida > Lamiales > Acanthaceae > Andrographis > Andrographis paniculata. The sequence goes on along the minus strand of NW_026137502.1, from coordinate 4,324,310 downwards.
TATACCTACTCATATTTTTCATTTCAAATACTTATTTTCCATTTAAAAAAAAAAAAAATTCACATTCAAAACACACCAATCCGAAACAAACAAAACCCACTCAATAATTTCACTAGAAAATGGTTCACTAATCACATGAACCATAGTGAAATTTTTGAGGGTCATTGACATTAACTTAAAAATCAATAAGAAGAAGATCAAAGCTCACCTGATGTGATCTATGTACACATGATACAAGCAATGCAATAAGTTGCTGCAAACAGGTCAATCAAACGGGTCGATCCGTGGATCGTGCTCGCTCGCCATTGCCATTCCCGTGCAAAGGCATGTCGGGCACATTACCTACATCAGCCAAAACATGCAACTTTGCGTTTAATATAAGCCTACCGACGGAGAGAACAAGGCATGGCTGTGCATCATGACTACAATATAATGCTCAGGACCTCTCAAGTTTTAAGTACTTTTCACGATAATCACAAGATAATGCCAACAGGTTACTGGACTTTAAAAATACTGGTGAGGAACCAAGATAAGTGATGAGATTTCCGTACCTTTCCAGACCCCGAACAGTTAGGACACCTCTCTGTCTTGGGTTGAGACAAGGGTGTATCCCCGTCTTTTAATGTTGAGACTGGTTCAGCAAGAACAAGTGATCCGGTGCTTGAACACCGAGCGCAAGCAAGATATCCTGAAAATTGGAAATATTTTCATGTGTGCCTATTTATACACATATATATATGTATGTATGTATGTATCCCCATAGTTGTAAAGGCACTAGGTGGTATTAATTTTACTGTGATTGGAATTCACTCAAATATCGAAAGGAATTATTTTCACAATCTAAACAATAACCCAATTTTAGGTTTATTGATTCTCAACCCCCACAATCCCATATTCCCAGGCGGAGCTCTCCATAAGTAGTACTACATAATTAATATGAACAATCAATATATGTGCAATCAATATGTAATTGAATTCCAGTATCCTACCAAAAGACATTTGAATACTGTGATATCACTCTTAAAACTCTTCTTATAGAATTCACATTCTATGCTGCCTTTAGTATTTGATGTGAATAGAAGATAGATGTTATGTGATATATCATGTATTTGATGTGATGTTTTGAATAAAAGATATGTTTTGGAATGTAATATATTAAATGAAAATTAGGTTTTGAATATAATTATTTTAGAGAGTTTTTTGTGAATGGTGCAAAAAAAACAAGTTTGAAAACACAAGTAAATAGAGTTTAAGATGTGTTCGATTGAGTTAAACCAAATCTTGATTACTTAAGATTTCCCATCTTTCCTTGTGATTTTACTAATATTTACAAGCATAACCAACAAGAAATGTCGGTTACCTGTGCCAAGGCAGTACTTGCATTTCTTGTCCTCTTGCTGCTTCACATTGTTCAACTCCACCACCATCAAGGCTGATATTACTCCAACTGCTCCCCCCGAGAATGATGCCACAATCGGATCAACTTCACTGTAACATCATAAGTTTTCTTTATGGTAAAGGACATGAAAGCAAACACCATATCCTGAAGCATTAACAATGAAAGCAACAAGGGCCACATGAAAGCACATTGCATAAATACCCCACCTTCCAAAGTTATTGCATATGTGATACTTTGATATAAGCGATAAGCCCAAACTAGAGATAACAAATCATTAGCTACGCAGGCCATAAGAATTTAACAATGCTTGTCACCACAGTACTCGGCCTTGTTTAATAAGAGAACTTGTGTAGGATTAGCATTCAGTTGATCATACAGGGAGGAGCTAAATCATTTTATTGCTGCTTCCCATTCTAATTACCTCCATATAGAGAGGGGATAAACAACATAAATTGAGACAATAAAGGGTGTTCCGACAACAGCTACCATATAGCAAGAGGTGGATTACTGAAGACATCATTCAGATGGTAATGTAATCAGTCTTAAGAAACATACCTGAGTTGCATTGGAAGATGCATACTCCGGATAAAATCAGCATATGATGTGCCCCCTAATCCTAGTTTTAACTCCAGCTGGCATAAGAATCAGAAAGGGAATAAATATCATTAGGAATACATTCAACTTTATAATAAACTTGTACTGCAATTATTATTTTTTTTAATTTTTTTATTTTGTTCCTTTACTGTCGTAAGCTTTGTTCTGTATAGACAATCATATAAATTTTCTTCTTGCTTTGATTTCCAATCCTTTTATTTTAATTTTAGATATCATAAATTCATAGACACACCAATAAAGTGTGTGTTAGAAGAATAGAACAGGTAATTTCGTAGTAAGTAAAAGGGCATAATGCATTATTAAAAGTGTCAATATCATTGCCCAAATAGTAAAAATTTTATCGCTTATATATAATACTGATTGAAACAACTGACAGAAATGAGATCTATTCATTTTCTATTGATTTCAATAATATGCTTATGCACACTACTCTTGCTATAACATAGGTAATCAAATCCCATAATTTAAGGTAGTCAAATTACTTCTAATTTTAGCAAACCAATCACAAAATAACATGTATGCATACTACATGCCTTTTTTCCACACTCCCAAGTTGGAGAATAGAAATTTTCCATTCCCAATTTGGATACACTACTCTCAAATGCTAAACCACTTAATCCTTTAGTAAGCACATCAGCCAGTTTGTTGTCCATGTGTAGACAGGCATACGGGGTGTACAAATTAGTCCACTATCAAGTTTTTCTTTGATGAAATGTATATCAACTTTGTTAGTAAATAACCCTCTCACCTAAAAGCATAGGGAAATGCATTTATAGTCTTCCAATTCAATGTCTTTTGTTTGATCGTGCTGAACTGGATTGTAAGCTATGTAATGGCAAATTTGTTGCACAATTAAATGTTAAGCTTAAGACAATCTATGATTTAAGCTATATGGAAATGCCATGCGCAATCGTATAACTACATGATGAGTAAAGAAAACACACACACATACAGGAACCATCGACATCCATAATTTATTATTAGATATGAGATGCAGGTTTCCTATGAATTGATTAAATGCAAAACTAAAATGTTCTACACAATAAGATATATAACTTACAGTGGGAGCAATAAGTCCACCAAAAAGCACGATTCCAGTAAAGAGTGCAAACCATGTAGCATAGTATTGCTTAAGATTCGACGAATTCTGCCAAAAATGCATAATACGAATGTCACTACCCAAAAGGATAAACTCTGAATATAGAATAAACCAAAACTATAATTCTAAGCACTAAAATCACCAGCGGGGGCAAAAAGGGAATAAATGAAGGGAAATCGGGGAGCTCATTTTCTTGCTCATCCTTCAAAATCCCTAGCTCAGCACTTTTAATTCGTTGCTGTATTCTAAGCCGGCGAACCTACAAATTAGATGATAAATAACCATTACCAAGAGTTTGAATCCAACTATATTTTTAAGAACATAATTTCCTTCGTGTAAAATAATCTAGCGTTCAGAAGTTCTGGAGCGATCCATGTGTGCGGTTTATTATTTATTGAACGGTAAAGGAAAAACACTAACCTCCTCCATCTGCAGAAAGATTTTGTTCCGACGACTCCTGATATTCTCCTGAATTTCCTGTAACTCCATTGCCGCAAAATCCTGGACTGCCTCCGGTCCTTCAATTATACAAAACCTACACCGAAACCCGCGGAAATCACTCAAAAATTTAATTCAGTCAAACATTCAACAAGGATGAAAGAAGAGAAACAGATCCTACTCAAACGCATACCACAAAGCATATGCTCATCAGATAAATCCTAAGTGAAAAAAAAAAAAAAAATACCCGGCGGAATTACTTTCCCCCGACAAATCGGAATCTACAGAAGCGGCAGAGGAGGAAGGCTCGGCATCTGACGCCTTGCGTCGCCATTTGAGATTAGATTTCAGGCTGGTATGAAGAGGACATCTGGAGTGTGACAGGTAGAACGCCGCCGGCGGAAGAGAAAGCGTGAGAATCCGAGCAGAGCAGAGCATTTTCTTCTTCTTCTTCACGCCAAAATTGAGGGAATCTCTCTGGAGTGGAGTGGAGACCAACGCTGCAGCTATGCATCTTCTGTGTGTTACAATAAAAAAAACATCTGGTGGGAAATTTATTCTTGCCACGTGTACTTATTTTGTTGGCTATCAATTTCAACTGTCTCACTATATATAAGTTACTGTTGAGGCTTTTTTTTTTTTTTTTTTTTTTTTCTTTTCTTATTTGAAGTATGCATTGTTTTAAAAAAATATATATAATTTTTTTAAAAAATTATTTTAATGGTCACATTCAACTTATTTTTTTTTATATAGATGGTTTTTAAACTCATCGGAGATTTTTAAGGATAGAAAAATCCTTTTGTATCACCAAATCGAACCAACTATTGTAACGTTTCATGAATTTTCAATTCAGTAAAAGAAACTCATTTTGGTTTTGTTGCAACAAAAGAATTTATATCCTTCCTAACGTTTTTATTTTGTTATTTACTTTTTATTTAATTTTACAAAAGTTTTGAAGTGTAAAGTGATATAAGCTTGGAATTTAGTTAAATAGTTTTTTTTATAAATATAAATAGAGTATAAGAGCAAATGCAACAATAACATTATTAAGGGCTTCTCCATCCCTGTATCGAGGCTATTCCTGCTATGATCGAAAATAATACTCAGTCTCTACCATCCCTGTATCGAGGCTATTCCGGCTAGGATCGAAAATAATACTCCTCAGTCTCTATAGATTTGATTATGTGCATTACATTTAAAAAATATTTAATATTATATTAATAGTGAGTAAAAATACATATGCTCTTGTGAAAGATAATGGGATGGGACGGGACGGAAGAAGTAACATATATTGTATAGAACTTTCATATAGTGGCTATGTATTATATTAGTATCATATATATATATATATTATATTTTGTTTGCTTCTATATAATGTCCTGTGTACTGTGCAGAATCTGTAACAATACTCCTAAATTAATATTGGCAATTATAAAACACAAACCAAAATTCACTATATATTTCTCACAAAATAAAAAATAAAGCCAAAATAACAGTAGAATTGCTGTTAAGCAAGCAAGCCTTCATAATTTGTACAGAAAAAGGTTCTGAAAAATAACATGTTATATATATATATATATGATATATTCTTCAAAGAATTGAGGGGCTAATATAGAAACTCGAACACAAACAAAACACACGCAAGGCTTTACCGATGATCGAGACCTGATGGCCACCGGGTACCTAAGTTGAGCAGCACCCGCTTTTTTGGTTGACAGGTTGTCCACGGATCTGCACTGTTGGCGGTCTCGCATTGCTTCCTGCCGGCTGGCTCGCCATCCTGCAATAAGTCGAATGTATGAACGACAATTGATACCTCCAAACCAAAAAGTAATACAAATGGGATCGAGTTTAAGCTCGAGTTACATCTACTATATATAAATAATATATATTCACTTTGTTGAGTTCTATCAATCCAAGCCTACTCAAACATAATAAATTTTTGAGTTTTTTCAAGTTAGAGCTCAATTCGCTAGGCAAGTACTGCATACGAAAATGAAAATATACTGATAAAACACAAATGAAACGATGGTATAGTAACCTGTTTTTAACATCAGCAGCCATAGCCATGAAAGCTTGTTCGACGTTGGTGGAGTTTTTGGCACTAGTCTCCATGAAGGGGATGCCAATTTCATCAGCAAATGCCTTTCGAACAAGTAGCAACATGATTCAGATACAGGTTTGGGGTTTTACACAAGTTTTAAAAAATAATACTAATAATAATTAAAAGTGCTTACCTTTGCTGTCTCGTAAGGCACAGCTCGGTTGTCACTAAGGTCGCACTTGTTCCCTACCAAAAGCTTGTTTACATTTTCGCTAGCATAGCGGTCTATTTCGTTCAACCATTGCTTCACATTGTTGAAGCTCTCCTGATCAGTTACATCATATACTATCTGCCAGACAGTAACCGAGTTTATTCATAGGTTTTAACAAATGCTCATTAGGTTGTGAAAAGAATGCTAGATAAGCTTACTATAATCCCATGTGCCCCACGATAGTAGCTACTTGTTATTGTTCTGAATCGTTCCTGTCCGGCAGTATCCCACTGGAAACAGAGGCACGAAAAAAAAAAATGTACATCAAAACCGCCGAGCACTACAAGATTCCATAGGGTAGAATGAAGTACTTGTTGAAGCAAAAATGTACTCACATTCAATAGAGACTGTAATTTCATTATCAGAAGAAAAATAACAAAAAATAATAGTAATAATAATAATCAATAATAACAATCAAACACCAATCAGAGGAGCATACATACACGTGATTTCGCTATGACCAAGGACGATAAATGATAAATCGGGCTTAAAAGAAAGGAGAGTATAATTAGGTCAGAATACTCACAATCTGAAGTTTAATAGTCTTCCCGTCTTGCTCGACAGTTCGAATTTTCTACAAGAGTAAACTCTCAGTCACGACTCCACAAATAGAAACATTCTTAGGAGTATTTATGCTAGAAAAAAATTTAGCACAACAAAAGATTGTAAGCTTACAAAGTCAACACCAATTGTGCTGATGTAGCTCTCAATATACGAATCATCCTGTATCAGCAAAAAAAAAAATGTCATTCCTTGCCCGACATATAACCATAATATTCAATAACTGGGGACGAATAAATGAATCATTTACACCAGGCAAAAACTACGGACAATATATTTTAACGGTAATAAGTTTAGCAATTGGAAAAGTTACTGCAGATATATTGGTTTCACTGACAGGTGACGCAGTGTTACTTCCTTTACAGAACATTCAGCTGTATAATTTATGCAAAACCTTACAAAGGGAAGAATTGTCACTTAATCTGATCAACATTCAATTATTATGTACAGGCATAAATTGTGTCGGATGAAGCATAGTATATCCGACAAAAAGTTATTCCAACAACCACAATAAGGAAGTTTGTAGTAACTTACAGCAAATCTTAGGAGAAGACACGACTTTCCAACACCTGAATCTCCGATTAGAAGGAGTTTGAACAAGTAGTCACTGCCAATACACAACTTCATATAAGTAAAATGATACAATTTAACCCATAAATTATCATAGATTGAAAATGCTTTAAACGTTTCCGGCAAAAAGCCCATACTTCCATAAAATACAGCAGAAAATAGTTCATCGCCTTATCAGGTGTATTAGTTTTCCGGACATCAACCAACTGCAGCCTCCATTGCAAACCAAAATGCATTTACTAGCTGAATTAATACTAAACTTCACCTAGATTTATTATATATGATTTAATTAAGTCCTGCCAAAACCATATGCAGCTGCAATTTTCCGTGATATATCTTGCATTGAAAACATCTCTTTGTACAATGGCAGAGGAATTACATTAATTAGAACGACAACACAACGAAGCATTACAAGTTGAAAACTTAATTATGAATCAATTGAATGAATACTAATTTAATTGCTAAAAGACCTACCAATACCATTCACAGCTGCAACATTCAGATACAGAAAAAATAAAAATAAAATCTCACTTATCAACAATTTGGTGTGTTTGTTTGGAGGATTTGTAGAGATTTTAACTATTCATCCAATTTTTTCCCCCAAAAAACATCCAATCAAACACATTTTTCATTTTTTATATTATACTAAAAATAAATTTTACATTCAAAACATCTTATCAAATACCTATTTATATCACATCGTACAACTATTTCAATTCAAATCTTTTACTATTCAAATCCCAACTCAAAATCCAAACCCCCAAAACAAGCATTGATGTGAAATCAGCCACAAGATTGTCAAAGAACACATTTGAATTAAAAAAAATGGTTTAGCCAATTCAAAGCATCAGTAACTTAAGCTCCGCATCAAAAACCAACACACAAAAAATTTCATTAACACCACTAAGAACCCTAAAAATGAATATACCTACAATCTCCTTTCGTCATTCAATCAAACAATTCGCATATTATTACCCAAAAATAACCGGCAACGAGAAACATAAACAGCCAAAACCTCATAAACAGTAATCAATTCCACCAGAAAAGCAAGGGTGAAATCTGTGTTCTAATCGAAATTATAATAATTCAAACATAGCAAATTCATAGATCCAGCAACATTACTCCAGGAACAAATTCAGAAACAATAAAATTGGATCTGTCGAATTCAAAGCCAACACAACAGTATATCACAGTCCAGAAACAAAAAACCCTAGAAATTAAAATTGCATCACGTTCGTTGATTGGGATGCTCTGAAATAAGAGAGATTTACTATTCAGGAGTCATGATCGGAGGCTGTGATAGACGATAGTGTAACTCTCCCCTTCCGACGGTCGGGTCGGAGATCGTTGAACGGCGGCGTCGGAGGAGGAGTTTGACCGTTGGTGGCGGAAGGGTCGGCTCGGCTCGCCTTTGAAATAAAGAATAAAGAGAACTCCACCACCGCTACCGTAGATCGTATATATATAATTATAATTTTATACGGAGGGAGAAAAATACTTATACACGCCGACAACGTACAATGGTGTAGGAAGTTCTAATTGGTTGATATAAACCCAATCTAGTATTACAATAATAAATGGGTTTTGGGTTTGTTTAGATTTGATTTTAAATCCTGGGTTTGTTCATTCAACAATAAAAAATGCTTTGGTAAATAAGAAGTTTGGGAGGGTATTGGAATTTTGAAAATTTGAAAAAATTAAGAAGATAGAATTTGATTTGATGTTTTACGAGAGAAAAAATGTATTTGATGAGATTTTTTTTAAAAGTGAATAATGCCAAATGAATAAAAATGTATTGGGTAAACAAAGCCGAACTTTATGGGTGTGTTCTATTATACTCCCTCCGTCATAGTAAGTAATTAAAAAGTGTATTAGTAAAAATAATTATTGTATAATAAAAATAATTGTGGATTAAGATTAAAATAACTAAATAGTTTAATACAAATTATAAAATTTAAAATTTAAAATGAGATTAAAGTGTATAATTATATTTTAAAAAAAGGAATTGACAAATTACGGATGGACGAAAATAGAACGTAAGGATAAATTATGTGGGACGGAGGGAGTAGCATTTTTCTATAAATTTATTGTTAATCATTTATTTTCTAATAATATCAAATTAAAAATTTATTTTTTATTTTTATATTAAACATTTATATATATCATATTATACCACTATTTTAATTAAAAAATTTTAATAAAATATATTTTTACTTTAATAAAAGTACTTTCATATTTAATACATAATATTATGAACAATACCATTAAAAATAAATATATTTAAAATCAAAATTATTTGTTTATCTTTCCACTATACAATTATCTATAAAAATATTAATATATCTAAATAAATACATATGACTCCTGACAAAGAGTATATATTTTATTTTGTCATAAAAAAATCAAAATATATACACAATTTTTATATTTATATCTTATATTAAAAAAATATATATCTCAAATTAAAATACTAAATAAATACGCTTAAAAACCTAAATTGCTTTTAAATTTTAAATTGAATAATTATTTGATATAAATAATAAAATTTTAATTTTCAATATTTATACTATTCCCCTTAGAGCTTAAATTTTATTATTCAACACTTAAACAACAATTTTGAAAATTTTAATACCATTCAATTTTTAAAAAACTCATACTCCCTCCGTTCCAGAAAATATGGGACTATTAACGTAGATAGATAGGAGAATTTAGGTAAAATATAATTAATAAGTAATTAAAAAGTATATTAGTAAAAATAATTATTATTTAGTAAAAATAATTATTATTTAAAATAAGTAAATAGTTTAATTAGAATTAAAAAAAATTATAAAATTTAAAATGCGAATTATGTGGGCAGAAGGGAGGGAGTATTAAATATGTAAATACTAAATTATTCAAAATTTAAATATATAAATAACAAATTTTATCATTTTCAAATTTTTAAAACAACCAAAAATCTCGTGTAAACAGTGCAATGTATCTGCCTATAGTGAAAGTCAGTCCTTACCAAGATTACTCATGGACGAGCAACACATGTTAAGTCCCTACACCCAACACTTGTTCTCTGTCCATGTCGGTTCTTAGTAATCAATATTACATTACTTTTTATAGCATCATCAATATCATCGTAATCTTTTTAATTTTAATCGCAAAATTATAAGTTCAAAACCATCTTGATATCGACTGTCAGTCAGGACAATCTTGGATTCAAATTCAACTTGTTTCCTACATAAAAAATATAAAAAAAATAACGACCGCATATTCCTACGTCATAAAATCGTCCATCCTCTGACTACGAGAACAGCCCAAGGAAAAAACACTAACACCACAAATGGGATCGAGAAATGAAGAAAACCTCCGAACAACAACGGCTACATTTCATCGCCGGAGCCGAAGGTTGTTGTCCATAAACCTCCGGCCTTGCGCAATATCGTTCTCGGCGATAAAATCCAGAAAGTCCCGGAAACTGCTGGCGTTGTACCCGTTGGGGCGGTCGCCGTCCACCATTTCCGCGGCGGCTTCCATCTTCACGTCCATTCTGAGCCCATGCAGACCTGCGATCGAAATCCGAGTCTTCTCGTGGTTCACAGCGACGCGGTGCAGCACGCTCTTGTACCTCCCGTTGCTCAGGACCTCGATCTGGTCCCCGACTTGGACGTGGAGGGCGCCCGGGATCGACGGGACGACCCTCCATGAGTCGTCGTCGTCCCTGTCGAGGATTTGAAGCCCCGGCGAGTCCTGCAGCACTATCGTGACACACCCGTAGTCCGAGTGCAGGGGCAGGCCGAGGGCGAGCTCTGGCTGGGGACACGCCGGGTAGCAGTTCACCGTCACGACTTGCATCCCTTCATCGAGTTTCGCCGTTAGGTACTTTGGCCCAAGCCCGAGCGACTCTGTTATCAGCTCGGTGATCGTCTCGGCTAGCTTCTGCATTGCCTCGACGTATCCCCCCATCTTTTCTCTAGACCAAAAATTCGTCGGAATATAGAAATGTTACGATTTTTTTTTTTTTTGTCGGACTTTAGAAATGCGCTCTGTTTTTATATATCGGAATTGGAGGCGAAAGAGTACCTGTAATCCGGAGGTTGAAGAGGCCACATTTCAATCCAGCGATCGAGAGGATGCGCGTAGTGTTTGAGGAAGGCGCGCCAGTACTGAACGGTGTCAATGCCGTCTTTCAAGCTCGTGCAGTATCTAACCGGCTTGTGGACATCGTTTGACATGAATGGGGACTTGCACTTTGTCGGGAGGTCGAAGAAAGCAGATGCAGCAGCAAGAGCTCCATCCATGGCTGCCTGAGATATCCCATGGTTAACGACCTGCGTTATTTTCCAGCACTCATTATCAACCATGTAATAATATGCAGAAACAGAAGAACCATACAGTATCAAGCTTACATGGAAAAAACCATTCCGGAAACAGGCGCTCCCGATTTCTTCAACCAGCGTCTTTCTCCGTGCCGGATCATTCATCCCTGCCAAATCGACGAGGGGAAATTCGACAGCCTTCGAGGCCTTTTCAGGCATGTCTGAAGATCGAACTTTGTAGCATCCCGGCAAGTAAGGCAACCCTTTCTCTTGAGGAGTTTCTCCAATCGGAGAAGCGCCAGCGCCAGAGCTAGAGCTCGCGTTCTTCCTGTCCATTTTCTTTTGCAAACAGCAAATTGGAAATCGAAAAAGAATTCAAGAGTGACAAATTAATCAACAATGGCGAAAGTGAGGGGTATATATACATGAGTTTAAGACGGTAGATGAGCCTGAGTAGCTTAACAAAAGAGGAAACCAAATGCTTTGCACGAGGACTACAGGTAATACACAAAAGGATCTTTTTCATGTGTTTAGTAACAAAAACGGCAAAATAATGACACAAGCTAAAAAAGAAAAATTACGGAGAGATACCGGATGGGTAGATACGGTGAAGTCATCAGCAGCCTTTTCCCGAAAGAACATCTCCTGCTCTGACAACATCAATTCCGGACAACATGGCTCAGATGAATGTATTTAAGCTCAGATCATAGATAATCAAGATGACGGTGCAGTCGAGTGTTTAATGTTGACTACTCTCAGCCTGACATAAATCATACTAAATATATCCTGCCTTGTACATTTAGCACAAAGCGCGTAAACTTACATATTAGATGATGTATGATTCATTGCCTGGTTCTGCAAGAAATGCATCTGTTAGCTTCGAAGAAACATTGAATTTCACCTTTTCGAGCTCAGTTACGAGGAGACGAAGTTAGAGCATCCAATGATTGAGCAGCAGAGTATAGAGACAAAAATGCTCAAAGATTGTAACATTACTCAAAAAACAATTATAGAAACAGAAAAACAAACTCTACCTTTACGAATATTCCGAATCTGGTTCTGCTCGTGACCTACATGACATCACTCCCAGAAAAAGTTTTATCGAACCAAGCTAGCATGATCTTTTTTCAAGTCAAGTCATTACAAGATAAGGTTTTCATTCCATCTAAGGTTATCATTATATATATTAGAGGAAAAAGGAAAATCAACTGCAATGATGACTTCGACATACCAAGTTGTATTAAACCTACTTTAAATAAATCATGCAGGGGAGAATTGAAACCACCTCAGGTCAGAAATTCATTATGTTTCATCCCCATTAATCAATGAATACAAATAAAACGCCGTTGTAGGAAAGAGATTTACCAGTGTTAGAAAATATAATAGGCGTCTCGATTCTGCTAGCAGCATTTCCGCAACTTTGGATTGCAAGGGAGCTTCTTTTTCGCCATCAGAAAGCACTTTCCTCAACCTAATTTCAGCTTTAACTCAGATAAACATATTCACTTGTCAGAATGAAAGAAATCATACAAACAGAAAGCTCTCGGTTGTGAGATAGACGTGCGAATTTTCAGAATGGTGTTAGCAATTCTCCTTTAAACTGATCATTTGAATATACCCAAAATAATACATAAAAAATAACATCATAGTTGATAACGAATTGCATATAAAACTAAGAGAAACAGGAAATCAATAACCTCAGCGATGGAAGAGAAGCTGTACAGATCTGTATGGTTAAACGCTAGTATACCAAATTGATATAAGAAATACATTACACTTGCAATCAGGAAAATATAAGAATGCAGAAACCATGAATGAGATGAGATTGCTCAGAAATAGCAGATTTAAATATGGTTCCTTTCTGCCAGCAATTTTCTTCAGCTAAAACCTGCACAAGAGGGAGCTTCATGATCCTCACAGCAACCTCCATTTCCCAAACTAATAAATTGCAATTTTACTTAAATTCAAAACAACAACAACAATAGCTTCTCTGTTTTGACATAATTCAACAAACATATAGATCATTCTGGTAAAAAAAAGTGAAAAATCGACATGATCTGTTGAGGTTGAACTTCAATCAATCAAATCAGGGATCATTCATTCAAATAAAAGTAAAACAAAATCATTAAACAAACAAGAGCAAGAAGAACAGCATCTGCATTTTGCCAATCCGCCGAAGCCGTGAATTTACAATTTTTGTGTTTTTACACGACTCGATCCATATTTGTGATTGAAATTCCATCAAGACGAATTTGTTTACACAAGCATTGCAATTTAAACAATCTAGTACGAATGAAAGGCCTAAATAAAGGCGAGATTACAACCGCAGGGGCAGGGGCAGAGGCAGCTTTCATAAAACTAGTTGGTGAAAAACATCGCGTCACTCACTACTTATCTTTGGAAGCAGCAGGAGTGCCAATCCCGTACTTCTCCTGCAACTTCTGAATCTCATCTTCCTTCTTCTTCTGGTCAAACTTCTTGCTCATCTTCGCCTGCTGGTAATACAAAACAATGAGGTACCTATTCGCCACGTTGAAACCTGACAGGTGGTCGACGGCGGTCTTGGCATCGTAGATATCCTCATACACCACAAAAGCTGTGCCGCGGGTGTCCTTGTTCGTCCCGATGCGAATCTGCCTTATGGCACCGTACTTGCCGAATATGTCGTACATCTCCTCGCTCGTTATATTGAACGGCAAGTTGCGCACGTAGAGCACTCGATTCACCTCCGGCGGGAGCCGAGTGTTGCCCTTGCGCAAGCTGATCGCTGCCATCGCCGACGAATTTGTCGATCCGAAAACCCTAACCTAAAGCCTTTAGCCCTAATAATCGATTTGTGAATTTACAAACTATAGCGGCACAATTGAATATTTTCTTTCCCACGTCGAAGGCACGTGACAAGGCCTGCACGTGTACAGTTTGAGGTCATATCACTAAAAAATAAAAATTAATCGTATTAAAATAGAAAAACAAAAAAATTATCAATTTTAATTTTTAATATAAAAATTACTATTAATTTTAATTTTATTCCAAGTAATAATCAATTTCGTTTCACATTAAGGGTGTGTTTGTTTGGGAGGTTTGGATTTTGAGTTGGGATTTGAATAGTAAAAATTTTGAATTTAATAGTTGTACGATGTGATATAAATAGGTGTTGATGTGATGTTTTGAATATAAAATTGATTTTTAATATAATATAAAAAATAAAAAATAGATATTTGATTTAATGTTTTTGGAGGGAAAAAATTGAATGAATAGTGTAAATCCAATCCAATTCTCCAAACAAACACACCATAAGATTATAATGTCTTTACGATTCCGAGATGCAGTCCTAAATTTTTTTTAGGACATAGTAATATAATCTGTACAAAAACCAAACAATTAAATCATCAATGTACAAAAAAAAAGACCATCATAGTATTATCAATTATCACCCCTAATGCTTTCCTCGAAGCTTTTACACTATAAATAGCTATCTAACCATAATGAGTGATAGACATCAAGGCGAAGTGAAAAAAAATCTACTATCAACTAAAGAAGGAACAAAGTGAAAATGAAGTAAAATATTCAAATAATTAGGTAAAATTGCTTATAACTCCCATGTAGTTTTAAAATTAAGCAAAATCTTCCTATATTTTAAAAATTGCATGGTACCCCCTTATACTTTAAAAAACATTGCATGAAACTCCACCACCGTGAAATTTTCCTTATGTGGTTAAAAAATGATTTTCTATCTATATGTTTTGCATGGCAGGGGATTTCATGCAATATTTTTGAACCTATAAGGGAGCGTCGTCATGCAATTTTTTAAAGTAAAGTGAAGATTTATGCTAAACTCCGAAACCACATAGTGGTTTCATGTAATATTTTTTAAAGTATAAGGCGGTGTCATACAATTTTTAAAATAAATGGAAGATTTACGCTGAATTTAGAAACCACGAAGGGTTATGGACAGTTTTGCCAAATAATTATATGAACTTAGTTCACAAGTTATGAAAATGTATGATATAGAAGTGAGAGACGAAGATAGAGAAGTGTTCTGTATGAGGTGAAATGTATACAGAATGGTGATGGTGGAGATGCACAATGGTAGTGGTTGTGGGGGAGAGAAAATAATCACAACTGAGCTATGAAAAGAATGAATAATGAATTAATTTAATTAAGAGAGTACAATACATAAATATATACTTGGATTAAGCCCAAAAAAAAAAAAACCCTTTATATATATAGAGGTAGATATATATGCTTATTGTAAGCATTTTTAATTAAAAAAAAATGGAGAAAAAATTGTGATTGTTCCAAAAAATTTATACATTAAACTGGGATATAATATCAAATGATTATTGATATTTCTTTGCCGAATTTCCAAAGGTAACGCTAAAATGAAGTTCTATTAATTCAAATGTTTTTTTAAATTTTGACACTATTTATATATAGTTACTTTTTTTTAAAAAAAATTATATTAAATATATATTTTTTTCTATGATTTTTGAAATTGAGATTTTTTATATGAATTTTAATTTAAATAATATTTTTAATGTAATATCTTATAATAATAATAAAAAATAAACATGTTATGTATCAGATAATATTTTTGAAATAATGTTAAATAATAAAAATAAATAAATAAAATTTGTACCGCGGCTTCCTGACCACAGTCAATATTGAAATTAGAGACGGAATGGGTTCGAATCTTCTATCAATAATTCTTTTAAACTTTATATCTAATTTTTAATGAAATTGTTGTTATCTACATTGTTGTATAGTGCATATCCATATACATACGTATCTATATATAGACATACCTGTATAACACTTGCCAAATTAGTGATGTCTAACTCTATCGAGAAAGCGTGTTTAGGCGCTGAGGAGTTACCAAAAGCGTGTTTAGACGCTGAGGAGTTGCCAAAAGCGTGTTTATGGGAAACCATGCACGTCATCAGATGGGGAGGCTTCTGGTTTCCGGCCGAAGTCGTCAAACCGGCCATGACCTTCCGGTCCAGCTTCACCGCCCGAAACGACGACGTTTCGCTCGCCTCCTCCATGAAAACCGGCACCACGTGGCTCAAGTCCCTCGCCCTCTCCTGCATCCTCAGCCCCGACGACGGCGCCGACGACCTCCTCGCCGCTGACAGTCCCCACATCCTCGTCCCCTCCGTCGAGGCCGTCGTTTTCAACAGAAAACGCCTCAAATTCGACATCTACGACGCGTCCGCTCCGCGATTGATTCACACGCACATCCCCTACTCTCTCCTCCCCGATTCGATCAAAAGCTCGTCGTCTTCCACAAAAATTGTGTACATCGCTCGAAACCCTAAGGACACTCTCATATCCTGGTGGCATTTTTTGAAATCCAATTCCAGATCAATCCCTCTCGAAAAGGCCTTCGATGCGTTCTCCTCCGGTGTCTGTAACTACGGCTCGTTCTTCGACCACGTGGCGGAGTACTGGATCGAGAGCCGGAAACGGCCTGAGAAGATTCTGTTTCTGAAAAACGAGGAGCTGAAGAGCAATCCGAAAGCACAAATATCTAAAATGGCGGAATTTTTGGGAAAGCCTATTGGGAGTGAAGATGAGGTGGAAAAGATTATTTGGAGATGCAGTTTGGAGAGGATGAAGAATCTGGAGGTGAATAAGAGCGGGAGAACATTCGTGCCAGTGAGCAACGACAGCTTCTTCAGGAAAGGGGAAGTGGGAGATTGGAAGAACTACTTGACGCCGGAGATGGCGGAGAGGATCGATCAACTGTCACGTGACAGGCATGAGGCTATTGGTCTCTTTCTTTGATTTCATTCAATTTAATTTCTTTCGTATGTTGATACAGAATAATAGCTTTTGAAATTGGAATGGAATCATCATAAGCTGAACAAACGTGAAACGACAAAGAAGTTGCTATTCTTTATATATATATATATATAAATATCAGCATCCCTGTCCTCAAGTGCACCCTAGATATAGCAAGTGACTTGAGGCATCGGGGTTTGAACCATTGACCCTACAATAACTAGTCCAACTCCTACACATGGTCAGACCATCTCTTACAAGACGTACTTACCTCTAGCTTTTGGAATGGCAGATTGAGGGTTAAGAGCAGTAAAAAAGAACCGTAGACAGGCCTTTCCTGTCAGAAGCTCGATTTTGTCATCTGCAACGGCCGTGTCTTGATATTAAAATCTCGATCTTAAATCGCGGCCACCTGAAGCAGGCGAGGCCACGTGGAGTAGGAGGAGGTATGTTCTCTAAATAATGATCTTTTATGTGGTACAAAAGAAAATAGAGATGTATGAGGAAGGGAAATACGATATAACTCACCGGAAATGAGATGGAGATGCACGGTCAATGCGGGGGCGTCTCCTACGCCAATGTCGTCTTGGTGCGAAAATTGGGAGGAGTTTTGATTTTAATAAAAATAATAATAATTTCACATTCTTGTTCAAAAAACACATTTGTCACGCTGCATTGGCTGGACACATAGGCGAAAAATCTTGAATGATCAAATTCCATTTAACAACAGTTTAATGATCTTTCCTATGATTATACACAACAAAAAAAAAAAAAAAAAAAAAAGGCATAGTGTAAATCATTGCAAATATTGGGCTGCCAACAATATTAGAGTACAAAATATTAGCCGTATGCTTCATTTCTTCAACCAATTGAGCACAAAAATCTTCAAACAACCTGGAATTCGGCCAATGTTTTGGTTGTTTGAAAGAATTCAATGTCCGTTCTGTTTCCTTATGTTGGCCCCAAATTCGCTCAAAACCAAACAACAGCAATCACGAACAATAAAATAACACCAAAATATTTCCAGACAAATTCAATCGCATATAGACAATTCGTAGATAGTCGAGATGAGCTTGGGTTGGAACCCCCAAATGTAAATTATTGATGACCGAACTGAGTTAACAATTGGTTTTTGCATTTTGCTTTACTGCCTTCAGTGTGTCTACATTGTCCGGTCTGATTACAAACCTTCTGTATTTAATCGAGTTCATATTGGTGTGTTGAAGTTCTGCCTTATTGTTTGCTGAAATTGGTAAGTTGAGACCAACACCTTGCATTAGCATCGCCAAGGATATTTTGATTGTTATCATTATGGATTTTGTCATACTACAAAATACTTTAATTAGTGCGTTCATCATCGCCTCCACGAATGTCTAACACATTTAGCTATCATATGTGCTAAATAGATGAGCTATTGGACAAACTGTGAGATAGTATTTGCAATAGTTTTATGCTAATTTTGAATTAGCATAAAACTAATAGTATTAGTTTTATGTGCTAAATACTATTTGCAATAGCAGCTTCTGGTTCTCGCAGACCGTCATAAAGCCGGCCATGACCTTCCGGTCGAGCTTCACCGCCCGAAACGACGACGTTTTGCTCGCCTCTCCATTAAAACCGGCACCACCTGGCTCAAGTCCCTCGCCTACTCTTGCACTCATCGCCATGGCGACGACGACGATGTCGAGGATGCCCTTTCCGGCGAGAATCCCCACTTCCTCGTCCCTTCAGTCGAGGCCGTCCCTTACAACGTCAAGATCTTCGAATTCGACATCCATGGCGGACGACTGCTTCACACGCACATCCCCTACTCTCTCTTCCCCGATTCGATCAAGAGCTCTTCGTCTTCCTCAAAAATTGTGTACCTTGCTCGAAACCCTAAGGATACCCTAATCTCCATGTGGCATTTTTTCAACTCCTATATGAAGCCGCTCCCCCTGGATAAGGCCGTCGATTGCTTCTGCTCCCGTATTCATTATTACGGACCCTATTTCGACCACGTGTTGGATCGAGAGCCGGAAACAGCCTGAGAAGATTTTGTTTATGAAGTACGAGGAGCTGAAGAACAATCCGAAAGCGGAGGTCATGAAAATGGCGGAATTTATGGGGAAGGCGTTGGGGAGTGAGGATGAGGTGGAGAAGATTCTGTGGAGATGCAGTTTGGAGAGATTAAGGAATCTGGAGGTGAATAAGAATGGGAAATTATTCTCGCGAGTGAACAAAGAGAGTTTGTTCAGGAAAGGGGAAGTCGGGGATTGGAAGAACTACTTGTCGCCGGAGATGGAGGAGAAGATCGATCGAATGTCCCGCGACAAGCTTGAGGCTGTCGGATTATTTCTTTAATTAGTTGATCCACCAAATTAAAATTTAGGGTTTTTAAGTCTTTTTGGATTTGGGGTGTGGATTAATTTGGATTGTTTCACTTGTTGTTTCTCTTTGCTTTAATTTGATCAACTACTTGCTTTCATCTTGCATGGTCGTGCAAGATAGAATCAATCCAAACTTTGTGTTTAATTTAAGGCAAATTGCCCATAAATCATTGTAATTTCGAAATTCAGCGTAAATACTTTATATTTAAAAATTGTATGGCCTTTACTTTAAAAAATGTTATATTAAATCTTTTTTACATTTTTCGTGATATACAATGGCACGTGCTCCTCAGCCCTTTTTATTTCCAACCCCCTTCACTCCAACAAAAGGACTACATACCTCTTCTTTTTAAAAAAATAAAATAAAATAAAATTATCAATTGAAAATAAATTGTTAAAAAATCTTTGGTAGAATCAAGCATTCCAATTCTAATTACTCTCCTAAATCGATGTTTTCGACATTGTCCTAAACCAACTATAACCATCGTTGGAAGAGGAAAAAAGATTTCGAAGTCGTCGGAATCATGGATGTAGGAGAGTTGCGGAATGATTAAGAGGCTAAGGAACGCGAGCTCTAAAAAATATTCAAGTGCACTGCATATTTATATTAAAATGTGTTTCCCGTGTTTTACTAATTATTTATTAAAATCTTATTTTAAAAAATTGAGGTAAGGAGCCAACGTCGACATCTATTATTTTAATTAAAAAATGATATTTGAAGGGAAAAGGAATTGATTTGTGAAAAGCATGATATGCAATGAGGGTTAGGAAGCTAGGACATGATTTTTGTTGGTTATTTCCGTAAATTCAATAGGTTGGACACTTATTTATTTCTGCTTGTTTGTCTTTGTCCTCAAAAATAAAAGAAGATAGCAAGCAATGGTAGAAATTTCGTATTTACAATCAGAAATCGGTTTTGCACGAAAATGATATTTTATGAAAATTTTAAATCCATACAAAATATTTTTATGTAAAGAATAAAATATAGAGTATTTTTATGGATAATTTATATATTATTATAAATTAAATGCACCAACTGCGACTTTCTTAATTGTTTTTAATAAACGTGGAATCTACTCATAATTTTTTAGTTAATTAAAATAATTCAAAAACTATAGAAGAAAGGTAAGTTGTAAACGTATCCCACGATTTCGTATATATAGATAAATTGTGGTTTGGTATAGTAGGTTTTGAAGGAATCAAAGTTCTGTACATGTATTTTATTTTGATTTTAATTTTTTTCTTATGTAAATATTATGACTTTAGATTTTTTAAATAAGAGATAAGTATTTGATAGAGCACTTTTTAATAAATAGTTGAAAATTTTAAATAATAGAACAATATTTATGATAATTTGCGTGTGCTTAGTTGTTATTTTTTTTGTTTTTTTTTTTTAATGTTAGACACTAAAGAATTATATCGATAATATAAAAAAATTTGTATTAAGTTATTATTGGGGTGCAAACCCAATCCCACATTGGAACCTTATTAGTCCCAAGTAAACTCCACTATTACTATTACGAGGCCTTTTGGAGAATATCAAAAAACAATTAATAAATTATAGATTATATTAGAAAATTCAAGACAAACTGAACTGAAGATATGAACAAAAGATGTGTATTACCAAACGATTAATATTATTATTGAAGCGTGAAATGCCCAGTTGTTAGGCATTTAAATATTGAGAATTGATGAACCTACGGTAATATATATACACACATAAGCTAAAGAAGCTTCCAAATTAATTAACGATGGCAAAGTACTCAAACGAGAAATCGTGTTCAGAAATTATCGAAGAATTACCAAAAGCGCGTTTTTGGGACACCGCCGACATCGTCCGCTGGGAAGGCTTCTGGTACATTCCGAACTTTCTAGAACCGGCGATGAGCTTCCGGTCCAGCTTCACCGCCCGAAACGACGACGTTTTGCTCGCCTCCTCCATTAAAACCGGCACCACGTGGATCAAAGCCCTCGCCTACTCTTGCATTCATCTCCACGACGACGAGGATGCCCTCGCCGGCAACAATCCCCATTTCCTCGTCCCTACCGTCGAGATCGTACTGTACAACATCAAACCCTTCGAATTCGACATCTACGACGCGTCCGCTCCGCGATTGATTCACACGCACATCCCCTACTCTCACCTCCCCGATTCGATCAAGAGCTCGTCGTCTTCCACAAAAATTGTGTACATCGCTCGAAACCCTAAGGACATCCTAATCTCCATGTGGCATTTTTTCAACTCCATGTTTAAGCCGATCCCGATCGATAAGGCCGTCGATTCCTTCTGCTCCGGTTTCTGCAACTACGGCTCGTTCTTCGACCACGTGGCGGAGTACTGGATCGAGAGCCGGAAACGGCCTGAGAAGATCCTGTTTATGAAATACGAGAAGCTGAAGAACAGTCCGAAAGTAGAAATATCTAAAATGGCAGAGTTTATGGGAAAACCGTTGGGGAGTGAAGATGAGGTGGAGAAGATTATTTGGAGATGCAGTTTGGAGAGGCTGAAGAATCTCGAGGTGAATAAAAATGGACGATTTCTGACGTCCATGTCCAACGACAACTTCTTCAGGAAAGGGGAAGTCGGGGATTGGAAGAACTACTTGACGCCGGACATGGCGGAGAAGATCGACAAAATGTCACGTGACAAGCTCGAGACCATTGGGCTCTTTCTTTGATTAATTGATTTCATGTCTGCTTGAGTGTTTGTGATCTTCTGTAAGAAGATCATTATTTCATGTTGTTGTGTGCTTTCCCTTGTAATATATTTGGTTAATAATAATTGATATTGGAATCTACTTCTCGTAGATTCCAAGCCGTTGGATTTTATAATAAATTAACGGTCTAAATTAATTTAGTGTGTAAAATAAAATAAAAATTATTTTTATCTCAAATCCCTCGATCGAAACCGAAGCATAAAGTCATAAAAAAAATTAAAATTGAAGAAGAAACTAACATATTTCAAATGCTGGAATGAGACTTACATTAAGGGTGTGTTTGTTTGGGGGTTTCGATTTTGAATTGAGATTTGAATAGTAAAAAATTTGAATTTGAATAGTTGTATGATGTGATATAAATAGGTGTTGATGTGATGTTTTGAATGTAAAATTGATTTTTAGTATAATATAAAAAATGAAAAATAGGTGTTTGATTTGATATTTTTGGAGAAAAAAATTGGATGAATAGTGTAAATCCAATCCAATCCAATCTCCCAAACAAACACACCCTAAGAACACTTTGAATCCTAAAAGTAATGTTTTTAGGTATTTTTTTGTTCACCGCACATCATATAGGGTTTGTTTGTTCTGATCTGGTTGGAGAGAAAACACTGTGTGAAGTGCCAGGCCAGCTCCCCCATGACCGATATTGGCTGCAAAATGGCAGCAAAAGCTGCCATTTGTATTATTATTATGTTTTTTAATTTTTTTTCAAATTTTATATTTATTTAATATTTATAATAATTATATGGTAAAAAAATATATACAATATATATCGTTTTAGTAGAAAATAAAATTTTCTATAATACGAATAAATAAAAATTTAAATATATATGTTGAGTATAATATACATTCATAATAAAATCATACAATATAAATTTTATCAATTACATTTATTACATATTTATATTATTTTATTCATTATCTATCAAATCAATACTCATCAAAACTTCCAAAATCCAAACCAAACTCAAACACAAAAGAAACAACAAGATTCAAATAAAAATCAAACCTAAATCCAAATTTCCACCCATCTAAAGAAACATACCCATAATTTTATTGTATAACCAACATATTAAAAAAGTATTTCTACGATAGAAACTGAACATATCATTACTTGCATTATCCGGAAACTAAAATCTTATTGTTTAGCCGTGACCGTACAAGATTCTATCACTTTTGTTTAAAAAAACATGGACAATCACAAGGAATAATAGCCGCCAAGAAAATGGAGGCCGACATTTGCCAAGATCAAAAACCACTTTGGATGAGAGCATAAACATATACAACAATTTGGTTAAAAAGCTTTTGTTTGCCTAGGCGTCATGTGATCAAGTCAAATTCAATTGTATACAAAGTAATCTTCAAATTATTTGCGGTTCTCACAACTTGGATGATGTCTCACCTGTACCAGGAACCATCCATGTTGTCATATTTTAATTGGCCTCTATAATTAAGCTGTTTTATAATTTTTTATTGGGTAAACTGTTGTTTTAGTCTCGTAACTGGACTCATTTATCATTTTAGTCCTGTAAGTGGAGCCTGTCGCAAACTAGTCCCATAAGTAAAAAATTTTCGCTGTTTTAGTCCTCCGGCGCCGAAGACGCCCGCGTGGCTCGCCGGAGGTGACGTGTCCGCCAAGTGTCCCGCCAGGTCAGCGACACTTGGCGGACACGTGGATTTATTAATTTTTTTTTTATTTTTTTAATTGGACCAAATAAAAAATACAAATAAAATTAAAAATAAGTTTTAAAAAAATTTTAAAAAATAAAAAAAATAATAAAAAATCCACGCATCCGCCAGTAACGACACCTGGCGGACACGTCACCTCCAGCGAGCTACACGAGCATCTCCGGCGCCGGAGGACTAAAACAACGAAAATTTTTTACTTATAGGATTAGTTTAGGACAGGCTCCACTTACGAGACAAAAATGATAAAGGAGTCCAGTTACGGGACTAAAAAAATAATTTACCCTTTTTTATTTAAATTGACAAAAATAGCCTCTTATAAAATTGTTGGATCTCTGTACATATACCATTGTATATACTCTGTTGGTTTGAGAATTGAAAACTTCTGAGCGAATTGATTGATTAATTACTTGTATCAACTATTGACTATGTGCTAATCACTTTTGCCTAACTGTGAATTGCATGATGTTATTATTATAAACCCATTGGGCATGAATACTTTTAGGTTTAAGTTGGGTGTTTCGGGTTTAAAAAATATGTGCACATATTATTTATTTAATTACAATATTAGATAATAATTTAAAGTATTTAATTAACACTCCATTTGTTCAAAGTTTGTGACTTTCATAAGCATCATGATATAATCATGTTTAGCCTGAGGAAGTGACTCGGTGAAGATATCTGCTACTTACTCGTTGGCTACATAAAACATTGTTGCAATTGTTCCATTCACTACAAGTTATCGAATGAAGTGATGCTGCACGGCAATATGTTATGTCCTCCCATGAAGACCTGAATTTTTGGCGATTGCATTTGCTGCCTTGTTGTCATAGAAAAATTTGTGTCGCTTTCTTTTGCTGTGAATTTGTATGAAGTTTCCAAATTCACAAAACTTGCTTTGCTGCTGAAGTTGCTACTGAATATTCTGCTTCACATGATGATTCGTGTTTATTAAAGCTCATATTACTGCTCCAGAACCAAGATTAAATATACTTCCTCCGTCTCTCATATCTACGTATCTATTTGCTTTTTGTACGGAGTTTTAAAAATATTAGTATTATATTGGGATGTAGTAGAAATAAATGTAAAAATACTAAATTAACCTTATGAGTATTTTATGATATAAAGATAATGAAATTTGTGTAATATATTGTAAATTATAAGGGTATTTGTAATGTTAGGTAAATAATACAATTACTAAAAAAAAATGAATACTTTGTTATGGACGAACCAAAATAAAAAAATGAATAGATTATTAAAGAGATGAGAGAGTATTACCAAACATACTTTTCTAATCATTCCAGGAGTCACTATTAGTGAAGCCAATAAATCTGAAAAAAATTTCCTGTACCAAATGTCAAAGTTCAACGTCTCAACAATATAACAAAGAATCCTCTTAGCAGTGTGTTAAATAATTCAAGCCACCAACTAAACTTCGAAATAAATTTGTATTTTTTCATTTTATTAAAAAAAGGCCTAATTACATATTTACTTATTTTATTTGTATAAAATTTACATAATTAGACATGTATTTATAACTAGACATCAACAAAAAAATATTTTGTGCAAATTTTAAATTTACATAAAAGAATTTCACATTTTATGTATTTTTACTTAGATAATTTATATATGTGGTTTGGTATAGATAATGTGGTTTGGTATAATAGGTTTCGAAGGAATCAAAGTTCTGCATATGTATTTTATTTTTATTTTTATTTTTATTTTTTATTATGTAAATATTATGATTTTAGATTAAAAAAAAAAACATTATTGTTTAACAAAATATTACCTTAAAATAAATATTTAAATAATAATAAAAAAAACTCTTAAAAAACACCATATATATGTTATTTTTATCTAGATTGATTTTTGTATGTAACATAGAGAATTATGCGAAAGTATAAAAGATATTATTTTAAGTTAGAATATTTGACTTTTTGGATTTTTTGTGATGAGTATTTAATTTAATTTTTTTTACTTTAATTTTTTTGTATTGTTTATTATTATTTCTTAAAAATCACAATGAAAAAAGAATATTGGAAGAACATAGTGCATATGTTTATGTGTGTTTTGGCTTTTATTTTTGGTTTAAAGGGTGTTTGGGAAACAACGTTTTCAAGAGCTTTTAACTTATTGAACAGTCAAAAAGCTAATTTAAGTGTGTGGTAAATTAGCTTTTTGAAAGAACTTTTTGGATCCAAAAAGCTTATTTCTGAAAACTTCATCTACTCAGCGTTTTGAAGAGCTAATTTTGATTATTCTTTATTTACCCTTAAAACTTAATTATTTATTTTATACATATAAATATATTTTTATAACAGTATTAATTTAGGAGTGACACAATAAATAAATAACTAAAAATATATTAGTATAAATAATTATAATATAATACAAGTAAGATCTGATTGAAATGGCTTCCGGCATAGTTTTTTACTTATATTTCTAAAATCCTTAAGTTTGTATATTTTTTATTGATTTATGTCCAAAAGCAAAAGTATCTTTTGAGGGTAGTTTCTGAAATAAGTATTTTTTTTTTTTGGTCAAAATTAATATTTTATCTTTAATAATATTAATAAATGCATACTATAAAATAATATTAAAATAATTATTATATATATATATTATATTTTAATAAAATTTTAAAAAATAATAATTATATTATTAATTTTAATTTATATATTATACTTGAATTAAAATTTAAAATTGAGATATCAAATTTAACTTTGAGTATATAAATTTAATTATACTAAAATTATTAAATATAATTTATAAAATTTTAAAATAAATTTAAAATACAAATAATTTAATATTATATTTTAATTTTATTTTAATTGATATATTATCCTTAAATTAAAATTTAAAATATAAATAACTAAAATTTTAAAATATATTTTTTTTATAATTTAATTTAAAATCTTTAAATATAATTAATAAGTTTAAAAGTAAATCATAAAAGTTTTATAAAAAGAAAATACTATAATATTAACATGTGTTTTTAGTTAATTTTAATAGTTTAAAAGTACTTTCAATTCGTCAAAACAATTTTTTAGAATACGTTATTTTTATAATGATCAATTCCAATACAAAATTGGCTGCGAATACTCTGCTGATCCAGTTAAGTTACGGTGATGCTGATTTGACCGTATCAACCTATGCTGTAGAAGTGACCAATATATATATATATATATCTGTGTTATAAGATACCATATGCTGAGTTATAATATACTCAATATATATTGCATTATAGATATACTGATCTATATATATATAAATATATATTGGTCGCTTCTATATAATATATTAGATCCGGTCATATCAACACCATGTTGACTTAACCGGATCAACAGCTGATCCATGCTCTACAAAATCAAACTGTTTTTGCTTCTACTTTTGATTTCTGTTTATTTGCTTAAGTTAATTCAACCGGACCCTAATAAGATTAACATTAAGTAAAGTAATTAGTATAATAAAATTTTTAAAATTATAGATATTAATATTATTGTTGAAGGTTGAAATGTCCAGTTGTTAGGCATTTAAATATTGAGAATTGATGAAGCTACGGCTATATATACACAAATAAACAAAAGAACTTCAAAATTATTTAACGATGGCAAAGTACTCAAACGAGAAATCGTGTTCAGAAATTATAGAAAAATTACCAAAAGCGCGTTTCTGAGAAGCTATGGACATCGTCCGCTGGGAAGGCTTCTGGTACATTCCGAAATTCCTAGAACCGGCGATGACCTTCCGGTCCAGCTTCGCCGCCCGAAACGACGACGTTTTGCTCGCCTCCTCCATTAAAACCGGCACCACGTGGATCAAAGCCCTCGCCTACTCTTGCATTCATCTCCACGACGACGAGGATGCCCTCGCCGGCAACAATCCCCATTTCCTCGTCCCTACCGTCGAGATCGTACTGTACAACGCCAAACCCTTCGAATTCGACATCTACGACGCGTCCGCTCCGCGATTGATTCACACGCACATTCCCTACTCTCACCTCCCCGATTCGATCAAGAGCTCGTCGTCTTCCACAAAAATTGTGTACATCGCTCCAAACCCTAAGGACATCCTAATCTCCATGTGGCATTTTTTCAACTCCATGCTCAAGCCGATCCCGATCGATAAGGCCGTCGATTCCTTCTGCTCCGGTTTCTGCAACTGCAGCTCGTTCTTCGACCACGTGGCGGAGTACTGGATCGAGAGCCGGAAACAGCCTGAGAAGATCCTGTTTATGAAATACGAGGAGCTGAAGAACAGTACGAAAGTAGAAATATCTAAAATGGCGGCCATTGGGGAGTGAAGATGAGGTGGAGAAGATTATTTGGAGATGAAATTTGGAGGGGCTGAAGAATCTCGAGGTGAATAAGAATGGGAAATTATTCTTGCACGCGGCGAATAGTAGCTTCTTTAGGAAAGGGGAAGTCGGGGATTGGAAGAACTATTTGACGCTGGAGATGGCGGAGAAGATCGACCAAATGTCGCGTGAAAAGCTCGAGACCATTGGGCTCTTTCTTTGATCAATTGATTCCATGTTGTTTGGTTGTGTGGCTTTTGAAATTATTTTTTAGCTATGACCTGAAAATATACACTCGTTACTGTTTGAGAGCGGTCTGAATAAATTTTAATTAAATTTAATAGTTTGTAAATTAGACTCGATAAAACGAGTTACGTTAGACGAGCGATGTGGGTTTCAAAATTGATGTTGTTTGATTCCTTATGTTTGTTTTCATTTTAATTAATGTTATGCATGAGATGATATATTTCTATTGTCCTCTTTGAAATAATTAATACCATTTGACTTTGGAGTAAGATTTTAATTACATGTATAACACATCAGGCAGGCCATAATGTTTGAGGATATCATTGAACACCTTTAACAATGATTTAAATATACGCAGCCATTACATATCAAATAGATAGATAATACGGAGTTTATATTAATATAATACAAATATAATACGTAATTTAATAGCTTATGATTTACACAATATATTTCATCATTGATCTCGATACACCTCGTATATTAATACATTATAATATGTACACCATCCGTTCTGAATATGACATTTTTTTTACCGTATATATGAGAATTTAAAAGAAATATACTTAATAAATAATTAAAAATATATTAGTGAAAATAAATAATTTAATAAAAATAATTTTAAATTAAAATTAAGATAATTAATTAGTATAACTAAAATTTAAAAATATAAATTAAAATATTTAAAATGATATTAAAGTGTATAATAGTTTTAAAAAAAAAACAAAAAATGATAAAATAAATAGGACTGGCGAAAATTTGAAGATGAATACGATAAGTGAGACAAAAAGAGTAATATATAACTAACAGTTCATACTAATGATATATAGAATAAATGTTATTTCAACAACTATTTGTTGTATCATCGCATCCTTAGTCAACATCATAACTAGGCCGATAATATATGTGTATGACGGTCAGCAATGTTCTAATCAACACAGGACAATAGTTTATAAAATATATATTATGATTAACTTGATTAAATAATATAAATAAATGATATGAACGGATAATATATATATATATATGATAATAATTCACACATAATTTAATTTCTATTAGTCTTAATTATTCTTATGGCGGTCATATCCTATCTTATCCTATGCTATATATATTAGAGTAAAGGGTGTTTGAGATTGCTGCAATCTATTCTTGGAATTTTATTTTTATTTTTATTTTTGATTTTTTTACAATTTTTAAAGTCTATATTAAGTATAGTTGCAATATTTTTAGTTTGTTAGAAAACTTATTCTTTTATATTAATTTTTGAATTTTTAACAAATTTATTTTTAATTAATAATATTTTATAATTAAGCTTTTGTCTTCTACTTTAAACAAAAATATTTTAAATAATTATTATTTACTTTTCAATTATAAATCTTAGTATTTATAAATATCCAAAATTATGTGTGATATAAAGTTTTTTCAAATAATAGTTTTTTTTAAGAATAAATAAACATATTCAATTTTTATTATGCAGTTATTTTTATACAGTTTCTTTTCATTCCTTATTTTAGGTGTTAGTGTTTATATACAGTTTTTAAAAACTTGATAATTTACAATTTAATTTAGATAAATTTTCTTCAAAAATTAGTTTTTATATTGTTTCTTTTGGATTTGTTTTTCTTTCAAACATTTTCACAATTATTTTGCATATTCTTCTTGCAAAGTTGTTTGAGTATTTTTTTTTAATCTTTAGATTTCATTTTATTTATTTATTAAATTATTTTCTTTTTGCTGTTTTTGCATACACCTGAAAAATGTGAGATCACCACTGTTTAAGGAGACTGCCCCGTCGGGATGCTCAAAGATTTTATTATTATCGACTGAAGTTATCTCAAAGTTGAGTATTGTTAATCAATAAAATAAATTGAAAATCTGTATTCGATTTCTCATCGCAAAATAGTTTATTTGCTTAATGCTCTATTTGTTAGATATTCTTATTTTTAGATTATCTTATAGCATTTTATTGTAATTTTAATTTATTTCTTATTTTGGCTTTAACATTGTTTATTTTTTAGTTTTATTTTATTTTTAATGTCTAATTTATTTTGTTTTTTTGTTCATAAGGTAATATTCATTCATAGTCTGGACGTTTTAATCATTGTTTGTGACTGAACTTGAACACAATATTTAAGATAAGTTATTTAGAAAATTTTATTTATATTATTTTAATTATTCTAAATAGTTTTAGTCGGTTTCGAATTTTTAAATATATTTTTTTTTTTAATTTAAAAAATTTATAAGAAGTTTATATATAATTTAATTTTTATATTTAATTTCAAATAAAGAATTTTGATAATTGTTGCTGACGTCTTCCATTGTAAACTTAAATACTAATTTAATAAGATGCTTTTATTTTATTTACTTAATGTTTTTATTAATTCTATTGTATATTATAATATTAGAAATTATTTATAAGTTAATTTTTAAAATTAAAATATATAATTTTTTTTTTTTTTATAGTGAGTGCCAATGAGTCATATAGCTAAAATATTATTTGAATGAATATTTATAATATAGCTTTCATGTACATAAAATAAAAAGTTTAATAAAAAAATATAAGAAATGACAATTTCTAGAAGAAATATAATATTAAGATAAAGTATAAACATACTCGTGTTATTGTTTATATATTTTTTTAATTGAATATATATATTATTTCTTTTAAATATTTATAAAACTAGATAAAAATAATATAACAATTAAACTTAAATATAATAATTCTGTGGATAGTACGAGTTGACAAGCTAGTACATTAATATATATTTGTATAGTGTGTATTTGGGGCAGTTCGAGCCCCATCCGTCAGACTTAAAAAATGTAACAAATACATACAAAAAATACTACCTATAAAATACACCTTACTTTTTTTCTTTATTTGCAACTGGTTTTATTTTTTATTCTCATATATATATATATAAATTTTACTCCCTCCCTCAAATGTGATATCAGTCTATTACCATACTACTCCCTCCGTCCACAAAAAAAAATATACAATTACTTTTGGCGCGGTATTTAAGAAATAATAGTATTTTAATTATAGTGGGTATATAAAAGTAGTGTAATGACATTTTTGCCCTTGCTTTTTGGTGTAAAAGTAATGATGTGATATAAAGTAGGGATATTTGTGGAAAAAAG
The DNA here is from genome assembly GCF_009805555.1 of Andrographis paniculata. Lineage (NCBI taxonomy): Eukaryota > Viridiplantae > Streptophyta > Magnoliopsida > Lamiales > Acanthaceae > Andrographis > Andrographis paniculata. The sequence continues at coordinate 4,292,763 of NW_026137502.1, read as the reverse complement.
TAAAGTATTTAATGAAATGTTTACTTTGTAATTGAACGTCCCAAAATAGAAACATGTATACTTTCTAGCTGGACGAAGAGAGTATTTCTTATTAGATATAGACTCTTAAAATCCAATTATTTTACAGGGGTGTGTTTAATTTTTACTAAAAAGTATAAATAATTAATTTTCTTATGACAGCAAAATAGAAACTGAGTATAAATTTAAAGTATTATTATTTAATATTTAAAATTGAAAAGCTCTCTCTATATATATTTGGTGAAGGAAAGAGACTATTAAATTCTATTTAAATTTTTTATTCTCAATAAAAATATGATTTCTTCTAATTATATATATTTTTCAATAAAAATATATAAAAGATAACTATATAAACCTCAAACAAAATTTTATATTTTTATTTTTATTACTTTCTTTTTTGTTTTTGAAATATTGGGATTGCCCGGCCCTCCTGGATTTAAATTGGGTACTTCTATTGGAATGCATTTCAAAATTGGGCCCCACCAATCTAGCACGAAGAAACCCAAAATTACTAGGAATTGCCATGCCTCTGTTATTTTCGTTATCAAAATATATGTTTATATTTTAGAAACATATTTTAATGTAAATTTTCGATGAATATGAATAGTATTATATTCATCTGGGTTATATTTATATTTTGCGTTATTATATTTTACATTGAAAATATTTTTGTATTTGTATAATTTGTTTACAAATATCATTATAATAATATTATAATACACTAATAAAAGTAATTTTGTCATTTTTTTTTTTTTATGTATAATACGTTTTGATGTAATAATTAATATTCAAATATTAATATATAAAAAGTAAATGTTCGGACTAATATATATTAGTCCTAAGTAGAATAATTTGAATATTAAATTATATGAAAAAAAAGAGACTTTTAATTGTTAATTTTTGTGAACTGAAAAAATATATATTATATATACTTTGTTAATATATGTGTATATTATATTTTCTAATAATATTTATATGAAATTGTTCTTTTAAAAATATTAAGTGGACAAACTTTGTATATGGCCCGTGAATATTACAATGTAATATCTGTAAAATTTGGATAAAATTTGAGTTTATTATTGTTGGAATTTTATTAATTATGGTATTATTTCAATTTTATTTTATTTTATTTTTATTTATGACGTGAGAATCCTACCTAAATTATTTTTATTTATTTCAATTATGGTACTATTTTTAATTCTTGTGATAGTTATGTCCAACCTAAATTAAATCATAATATTAATTATGGTACTATTTTTAATTCTTGTGATGGTTATGTCCAACCTAAATTAAATCATAATTATTACCCAAAAAAATGAGTATTTTCTAAAGATAGGACCGGACATCAGTATCCTGAGATCAGCATAATCAGAGTCGAAGATTATTGCAATACATTTTAGTATTCAAATATTGAGAAAGCAATTGCTATATATTGACACAGACATTACATATACGATAATGATATATGCCAAAGTAACGATGTGTGAGCCAAAGGAGAAATCGTGTTCGGAATTAATGATCGAGGAATTGCCAAAAGCGCGTTTCTGGGAAGCTGTGGACATCGTCCGCTGGGAAGGCTTCTGGTTCCGAGCTGCATCTGTCAAACCGGCCATGACCTTCCGGTCCAGCTTCACCGCCCGAAACGACGACGTTCTGCTCGCCTCCTCCATGAAAACCGGCACCACCTGGCTCAAGTCCCTCGCCCTCTCCTGCAATCGCCGCAACGGCGGCGCCGATGACCCCCTCGCCACCGAGAATCCACATTTCCTCGTCCCCACCGTCGAGGTTGAGCAGTTCATCAAAAAGCCCTGCAAAATCGACGTCTACGATGCGTCGGCGCCGCGATTGCTTCACACGCACCTCCCCTACTCTCTCCTCCCCGATTCGATCAAGAGCTCGTCGTCTTCATCAAAAATTGTGTACATTGTTCGGAACCCTAAGGACACCCTAATCTCCATGTGGCATTTCTGGAGCTCCAATTTGAGACCACTCCCTCTTGAAAAGGCCGTCGATTCCTTCTGCTCCGGTGTCCATATTTTCGGGTCCTTCTTTGACCACGTGGCGGAGTATTGGATCGAGAGCCGGAAACGGCCAGAGAAGATCCTGTTTCTGAAGTACGAGGAGCTGAAGAACAATCCGAAAGCGGAGGTCATGAAAATGGCGGAGTTTATGGGGAAGGCGTTGGGGAGTGAGGATGAGGTAGAGAAGATTCTGTGGAGATGCAGTTTGGAGAGATTAAGCAATCTCGAGGTGAATAAAACAGGAGAACGAGCTCTCTGGCACTTGTCCAACAGCAGTTTCTTCAGGAAAGGAAAAGTGGGAGATTGGAAGAACTACTTGACGCCGGAGATGGTGGAGAAGATCGATCAACTGTCACGTGATAAGCATGAGACCATTGGTCTATTTCTCTAATTCCTTGCGTTCCCGTACTTTTTTTTTTTTTTTTTACCTAATAAACCGCCACCACTACCAGAAAGTGCGCACTGGGTAAACCCTCGATTGAATTTAATATTCTACTAATTAGGCCCGACAAAGCAAATCGCACTAGATGAATCATGTGTGACAGATGGATCTGAGATGTCAGGATTTGAAAATTTGAACGGTATTATATGAAAAAAATTAGCTGGTTGTAAATCAGCCCTGTAACAAACGTCATATTTATAACATACTATATAGTGTTATGTGTTATATATTTTGATAAGCATGAGACCATCTATTTCTCTAATTCCTTGCGTTCCCGCACTTTTTTTTTTACCTAATAAACCGCCGCCATTACCAGAAAGTGCGCACTGGGTAAACTCTCGATTGAATTTAATATTCTACTAATTAGGCCCGACAAAGCAAATCGCACTAAATGAATCATGTGTGACAGATGGATCTGAGATGCCGGAATTTGAAAATTTGAACGGTATTATATAAAAAAATTAGCTGGTTGTAAATTAGCCCTGTAACAAACGTCATATTTATAACATACTATATAGTGTTATATGTTATATATTTTGATTATATACATTGATTGAAATAAATTAAAATAATACCGACTATTAATTTGACCAAATCAGTTCTAGATACCCGCTGCTTCAATTTATATAGTATATGATTTTCTTGTCTCTTCGTGCATGGTTGTGCGGACATGATGATGATCAAAATTTGTTTTGTGCTGTTTGATTATTCCCTATGACTTAAATCACTATTTAATTTTTGTTTACACGGACTTTGAATTTTGAATTGAAATTTGAATCGTAAAAATTTTAAATTTAAATAATTGTGCGATGTTATATAAATAAGTATTAATATGATATTTTAAATGTAAAATTGATTTTTAAAATAATATAAAATATTTAATTTAATATATTTTTTTTTTAAAAAAAATTGTATGAAGATAGTTGATGGTTGTTTGCAGGAAGGTCGATCAATCAGGAAAATTTAGTGAAGTACGGAAGCCCAATTGAGTTTGGGCTTGATGACTAGTGTGGCCCAATATGAAGATATCCAACGGATATTACGAGAAAGAAACGTGATGGTCCCTCTGTTGTATAACGGTTATAGATTTGCATATTCGGTTACAACAAACTGTTGGAACTTACCAGAAATTTAACCATAAGCCCAGGATCTACCGTGTTATCATAATTGAGATAAAAATAAAGCAAAATAAATCTAACATTGTTCCATTAGCATAATCGAATTCGGATCTGCTAACAATTGAGGTTTTTGTGTTCTTCAAGCCTATGGCGCAACCCATCTTGAGAAAACCGCTAGGGTTTCTGCCGTTACTCCCACGATGAGATATGGAACGTAACGGTTGTTGCGTCTAGACTTGGGATCACAACCCTATTTATATCCCTTATTATCAATTGACCTCATCACCCAATTAATAATTTACCGGGTTTCTGCACATTGGAGGCCCACACTTACTAAATACATTTAAACCCAATAAATTTATAGATCACTTAATATAGGCTTAATCTGACTGATAGCCCAAATAATTACATTTAACCCACTAATGGATTTTTAATCCAACAATCTCCCACTTGGGTAAATGTACACTGAATAACCTTATGAGCTCATGAAAAATTTGCTATCAGATCTTTAATGTATATTACCAATCTCATCTATAAATCACATCAATGCGGATCAAAGCGACCGTCACTGCATTTATCGCAATGGGATCGATCAGCGTTCACAACACTAATATAACCTAAGATTCGATCAAGTGCGGATGCACAGCATGAAAATTTCATGTAATGTGATCTTAACATGCCTATTTCCAACTGATCCACCTTAACTTTAATTCAGAACAACTAAATACTGAATTAAAACTTAACATTGCACACTGAATATTGAACATTGAATACTAAATTGTGCAGTGTAAACCAAAGTAACTTTAATAGTATTTGAACATTACTAATCAGCTCCTACTAAACCGAAGTATGGAAATATGGTTCCACTATCAAATGAGCAATATGTTCATTATAGAACTTATGTGGAAACCCTTTACTAATTAAGGGGATTTGTAATCGTGGAAGTTATATGAATATGTTCAATAACTAATTCATGATATGAAGTCAAACTATTAAGTAAATGGTGATTATTATTATCAAATGATGCATTAGTTCCAATCAATTTTTAATTCTGGAAGAGACAAAACTTTATATTCGAATGAATAATAATAACTGAATTTGTTTAAAATAGAGATCGAAATTAAATTTTGACTGAAGATGGTACCATAAAAAATGTCTCATCCAAATTCAAATAATAACGAGTACTCAATAATAATCTAAAATTGTCAATGACTTCAACTTGAACTTTCTTGTCGTCACCCATATAGATGTATCTTTCAACATTAATTGATTTCGACAATAAAATAATCTTGCATAGATACACTGATGTGTGTTGTTACACAAAAATCCACTCCCAAGTGTGTCTATGAACTGAAATTAAATTAATTTCAAGAGCAAGACTAATAGAACAAACATGTCCTCCGAAATGTCTAACTTAAGTGCCCTCAATTTAGTAGCAATACTAGACATGTTTAGGATGTACTCCTTTATATTTTCTTTGTCGTTGTATTTCATGGTAATGAGACTTTTAAGAAGAATACTCATTTTTGCCTTATCGCTTTTGGTAAAGTGTTTCTTAATTTCGACAAGGAATCCATATCATCATATATTGTACTCCTAAAACTTATGGAGTGCTTTTATTAATGATAATTAGACTTAGGCGTTGGACATATCTCACTTCTCAAACAACTGTCATTCATGAGCAGTGTTTTTCGCCGTATGAGTGAGTCGGTTTATTATTAATGCCAAGTCATGCAACCAAATAAATCATTATGAAGTTCAATAATAATGCATTCTCATCTCAAGACACTAAGTGCAACATCAATAATCAATCTTTGGATCAATAACATTGATTGCTAGCAGTCATCTTGTTGCAATAATCATATACGGATAATAAGGTAATGTCAAACAGTAACCAATTTTTGGATTGATTTACTTTTCACATAAGTTAAATCCATATAACCATCTCATACATATTATCGTAGATGTATATTTTATTATGTCAATTACCGACTGCCTTTGGGCCGAAGAATAATCACATGAATGAAAATACACATAAACACTTACGTTATCGAGTAAAAATCTCATATAAGAGAGGTTACTTTGGCAACGTCAAATACTTGATCTTCACCGTCAAAACGCAGCATGCATTATTAATGAATTTATAATTTTCTTAAATTAAATTAGCAATCTTATCACAAGTTATCGAGCAACATCAGCAAATGTCGTTGGACAAATTACTGACTCACTAGTGATAAACTTGTTTTCACAATCGAATGTTGACAATACAATAGTGTGTCAAACAACACCCTATCTTTGGATAGATCTATTGTTCACACACAAATAACTAAATTACCATCACCACATTCAATGTTACTAAATATGCATGTAACTACTTAATGGCTGAGTTGCCTTTGGGTCAATATGCAGCCTTATATGTCACACACAACTTTCTAATACACAAAATAAACTGATTTACAGAGCAGAGGCTACTTTGGCAACATAACTGTTTCAACCAATTCATAAAATATATTATATTATTTATTGCTAATTCAATTCACCTTAAATAAATTATATATGTATGTCCAATACATATTAAAACTATAACAACAACAATTAATTTCTGGACTTATTAAAATAATCAAGTAGTCCGGAATTATATAGGCAAAAATATGTCATCCAAAGAGAGTATAAATTTAATATAATGAATATTTATAGTCGAATTTGCACAAATAAATACTGTCAAAAATATATGCTATTGTATTTCAAATTTAATTTAATCCTCAAATGGATCATAATTAATCTGATTTTATAAAATCAACAATAAATTAAATAAATATTATCTGGATTAGTGCAAATAATCTGAATTTCATAAAAATAATTCAATACTAATGAATAAATAAACAAATTCTGCACGTATATGCATATTAATTAATAAATTATGTAATCATCAAATTGAATGCATGTACATCAAATAAATGTCAATCTCGACCAATGGACGTGCTGTACATATGAATAACTGAATGAATAAATATGAAAACAACCAGATTTGCACATATACAATTATCTCATATATAATTCCAATTAAACCATTAACGGTTTGGAATGATCCATTAATTCTATAATTAAATAACCAATATATCATTGAACCCTTTACATATGTATATATATCCTAAATTCAACGAAGGAAATACAAATATCTCCACAATTGGCACGACACACGTAACATGTTTATCCATTAAAACAGATTATAAAATAAATGGAATAACCAATCAAACGCCGCACAAATATATTTCATTACAGTGCATTGGTTATACATTTTCCACTGAATCATTGTGTCAAGCAATTCAAACATAATGAAATGCTCATAACCCAAGCAATTTCTTTTGAAAGATTAAGAAGCAAAAAAAAACGTATTCTCAAGACAGCAGTGATTTCTGTATTACAGTCAAATAAATCTGATGCAAACATCTCGATATCATGTCAATCCGTCAAGATTAAATATATAAACAAACACACACCAGATGTAAATGAACAAACAAACCGTGTATGTATTAATTGCAAACAAATAGCAGTACGTAATGTATATCATATCGGTTATGATAAATCGGCCACAAAAAAATCCAGGCAGATTTAATTTGATCTGATTCCCAAAAATTATTTATAAATCCAAGAATAAATGGATAAATAAATAAAATTAAAGTAAATTAAACACATGCAACTAATGCATTTAACACATAATCAAACATACATACAAATGTGTACGGATTGGGTTAAATGCAATTTATATTGCAATATAGAGACACGACTACGTAATCATGTACCAGAACATATTTATTCAAATCATCGCATATGTTCCACGAATGGGCAAATTGCTTTCAATTAGCAAATTCTAACATATAATTATAGGAAATTGATTTCCATTAAACATCATGGTTCTTATAGACTATCTCATAATTCAACACGGAAAGGCTCTGATACCAATTGTTGGAATTTACCAGGAATTTAACCCTAAGCCCAGGATCTACCGTGTTATCATAATTGAGATAAAAATAAAGCAAAATAAATCTAACATTATTTCATTAGCATAGTCGAATTTGGATCTGCTAACAAAGGAGGGTTTTGTGTTCTTCAAGCCTATGGCGCAACCCCTCTTGAGAAAACCGCTAGAGTTTCTGCCGTTACTCCCACGATGAGATATGGAACGTAACGGTTGTTGCGTCTAGACCTGAGATCACAATCCTATTTATATCCCTTATTATTAATTGACATCATCACCCAATTAATAATTTACCGGGTTTCTGCACATTGGAGGCCCACACTTACTAAATACATTTAAGCCCAATAAATTTATAGATCACTTAATATAGACTTAATCTGACTGATTGCTCAAATAGTTACATTTAACCCACTAAGATTTTTAATCCAACACAAACCTGCAAAGATATACAACAGATTGTGCAGGGATTGGTGTGTGCATCATGATTATCTAGTAAAAGTAGGCACTGAGGATCTGTGATATGAGAGAGAGAAAAACAAAACATTAAAGGTGAGGGGTTTGGGAGATAGGTTGAGTAAGGGACATCATAAAAAAATAGAAGATAGAGTTTTTGAGGGTATAGCTCGATTGTATTCACATATCCTGTGTTTCAATGGTTTGAATAGTGAGTTTCGCCTGGGTTGGAATCCCCAAATGTAGGTTTGTGCAGCTGAACTGGGTTATCATTCCGTGTTGTTTCTATTGTTCTTCGTGACCGGTATGTTCACTCGCAGTTCGATCCTCCAACGAACAACCAGTGTGCGTTGAGAGATTTTTTTGTGTTTATTTTTTAAGTTTGTTGCTGCTTGAGTTAATCATTTTTCGGGGCCAACATTTAGTAATTACAAACTAGACAATTACTCTTTTAAATCGGACGCATTAATTTAACATTGTGTGAGATCAGGTCTTTAGCACCTCTTCGATGAACACTTCAAATTTAATCAATATAATTACATTACTTATATTATTTAATAAATTAAATTTATGTAATTAAGTTCTAAGTGATCAACTCGGCCGCAAACTTAATATATATAGTTACATTAATTATACAATTTAATAAATTAAATCAATATGATTAAATTCTATGTGACAACACATGTGCAGAAATTAAATTTTCAACACCTGATTTGATCCGATTTAACATATCTCGATGATATCCCAACTACAAAAAAAAAATCGCTTCCATAATCTCAACCTTTGACAAATCTTGATTGCATCTGATTAGTTTAATATATCTTTACGATCTCCAAATAGCAAGAACAATCCATCCATAATTCTCAATTTCAATTAACAACAATATCGTTTTGGTTATCATGCTAATTAACTCGACTATCATGTGTTTGTCGAGAGAGAATGCATATCCAACCGTATGTATTAATACAATATATAACATATATTTTAATAATATATTATATAATTTTATGTAACACAATATATTGTGATTTTAGCATAATAAACAGATTATAAAATACAATACAATATATATTCCAGATCGCTTTGGCAATCCTCAACTACATGATTCTAGTGATAGTTTTATATACATATCAAGAATCTCTTGAGATCAAGATGGAATTAAAGAAATAATTTTATTAATGATAGGGAATAATACAGACTATACACTGAGATACGACAACATATCAATTCTCACTTCATTGACAATTTATATATATATATATATATATATATCAAAACACGTATACTCAAGCATACATGCATCCAACTAAAAGCTATTGTTTTAATATTCAAACAATACTAGTAATTTTCACTCCAAAACAATGAGTACATTTGGAACAAATGTTTGGTCAAACTCGAATCATAATAATAATAATAAGTATTGATAAAATTTTAGTGTTCGTTTGAATTATATTTATATAAATAAATTATTGATAAATTTTAAAAAATTTAAAATTTAAAATTTGAGTATCTATTAATTAATTAAGTTTTTTTTATTGGATATAAAAAAATATATAATATATGTATAATAATTGTAGTTTTAATAAAAGTAATTAAATTTGTTATAGTAAAATTGAAAAAAAAAAAAAAAAAAGTAATTATAAAGACAATGAGAATAATAACTATAACAAATGCTCTAAAGGAACATTGCCGTAAATTTCTTGCAATTTTCTTCAACTGTCCTTCTTTTCTATCCTATAATATTTATTCTCACCTCATTTTGTCGCACTCACCTCAATTCCGCATCAATTAATTTCAATATTTTTTAACATGGATTTATTGCAATTTTTATTGAATCAATTCGGAAACTTTCTTAAGTTGGCCAAAGAACCACTTCAATAGTCTAGCGATTAAACCGTTGATATTGATTTTATATGACAACAATACATTCAAAATTTGTCAAATCTAAAAAATTAAAAATAAAAAATTTTGAATATTCACCCCTAATCATTATATCTTATAATTACTGGTAATAACTTAATGAATAAACGAATATTTTGAACTCAATCAATATATTATCATCAAAATAACATAGTGTGTTATAATATATTGTACTCCATCTCATTCGTCCTAAAATACTAGTCTCATTTTACTATTTTCGTCTGTTCCAAAACAATAATCATATTTCTATTTTTGGTAACTAACTTTTCACGTTTTTATTAATTTATACTCATTTTTTTATAATAATTGTATAAACTAAGAGTATTTTGGTCTTTTAGAAACACTTTTACCCTACTATTAATATAATAGTACCTTTGTTCGGCTCAAAGGGTCTCATTTACTTTTTAAATATTAATTATTATATCAAAACATAGTATAAATTAAAAAAAAAATTACAAAAATACTTCAATTAGTATCTATAATAGTATAGAAGGACATTTATATAAAAAATTATACAAATATAATAATATTTTTAATGTTAAGTACAATAACCAAAATGTAAATGTGGTCTTTAGAAACGGACGGAGGGAGTATTATTATTCTTTAATTCTCGTATCAATTTGAAATGTCCTTATTGTTTTGAGACGAAGAAAATATTATCATATTATATCAAATATGTATTATATATTAAATTATTATATTTTTAGCTTTATATATATATATGTGCGCTAACTAGATCAATATTGTTAATTTGACCCGTCGACGTAATAATGAATGTGTAATGTAAATTATCTGCACAAAACTTCAAAAGTAACGATGGTAGGCTAAATAAAAAATCTTGTTTAAATGACGATAAAAATATAATAATAATAATAACAAAAAATTAAGAAACCGTTCAAAAAAGAAATCGAATTTAAATATTGTGTAATTTCTCTGGAAATAATTGGAGAGTACGTCAACCATAATTTTTTCTTGCTTCTATTTTTAGCAACTTATCATCCATAGCATGTGGTATATCATGTAGCAATATATATTTTTTTTAAGTACTTAGTAAAATCTTATACGTTACAAATATCCTTATAAATATGAAATACCAAAACTCAATTAATTATATCCGTTGGATGGACAGCTGTTAATTATTAGTCGGACAGTGCAGATTCATTCAATTATACGATGCCAATTAGTGCAGCCGTTGCAATGAAGCGATTGTACGGGTGTCTATCTATAAATATTACATTGTTGTTTATCAGTAATTTCATGATATATATACGTGGAAAGAGTAACTGGATTGATACAATTCTATCATCAGTGTGTAGATTAATTAGCATTCAATATTTTTAGACCATATTTTGGATTGTTTCTTTTTGGCTTTTACTTATATATATTTTAGTTAAGTTTTTTTCTGAAAAAAGGCAAAAGAGCAAAACTGCTTATAATCTATCTTTGTTTTGAAAATCGGCATTATAACCTTGTATTTTTCTTATGTTTTATAAAATATATTCTACATTTTTTTTAAAAAAATAAATTGCATAAGACTTTATTTTTTAAAAATATTGTATGAAACATCTCAACATTTAAATCATAAGAGAGAATGACGGGGATTTTTCAAAGTAGGACATAAGTAATTTTGCCAATACTTAATATTTAAGTTCCAAAAGTATTTTTTTGAAAAGCATATTAGATGTGCTTTTAAAAAAATAAAAATTCAGAGGCAATTTTAACTAATAATATATACTAATATTTTATACAATATGTTATATTTATTATATTTTTGGGTAAACTGTTTTTTTAGTCCCGTAACTGGACTCCCTTATCATTTTAGTATTGTAAGTGGAGCCTGTCGCAAACTAGTCCCATAAATGAAATTTTTTTACTGTTTTAGTCCTCCGGCGCCGGAGATGCCCGCGTGGCTCGCCGGAGGTGACGTGTCCACCAGGTTTCGCTGACCTGGCGGACACGTAGATTTTTTATTTATTTTTTATTTTTTTAATTTTTTTTAAAATTTATTTTTAATTTTATTTGTATTTTTTTTATTTTTTTTATTTGGTCCAATTAAAAAAAAAATTTAAAAAATGAAAAAAAAAATTTTAATCCAAATGTCCGCCAGGTGTTGCTGACCTGATGGGACACCTGGCGGACACGTCACCTCCGGCGAGCCACGCGGGCATCTCCGGCGCCGGAGGACTAAAATAGCGAAAATTTTTCAGAATTAGTTTGCGATAGACTCCACTTACAGGACTAAAAGGATAAATAGATCCAGTTACGAAGACTAAAAAAACAGTTTACCCTATATATATATATTTTTTTTTATGTATTATCTATTTTTATTTTCACAACAAATTTGAGGTAATCAAGTGATAAATCTACAATAAATGGCGGCTATATTTTTAATTTTTTCATATCAACTATTTCTTTGTTGTTGTTTTTTGACAATTTTTAATTTTATTTAAAAAATAAATAGTTTTATATACATTACAATTTTCTAAATTTTATAAACTAATGTATACTCACTCTGCTCCATTTCAAGCGGGTCTTCCAAGTTTTATAGTAAATTAAGTTTTAATAGTATTTTATTGGTTAGTGAAAATGTATAAGTGGTTTTGACATTTTAATCATTTGATTTTATGTATAAAATAATTTTATTATTTGTAATTTAAATAAAAATTAAAAATATTTGTATGATTACTTTTTAAAAAAATTAAAAAAATTTTTTTTTAATAAGACAAATAAAAATGATAAAAATAGTATTTTGAACTAAAACGAATGGTAATCATATATATATATATATTGGTTACTTATATCATACTCACTCCCTCCATTGACAATCAAAATATATATATGGTCATTTTGATCTATCTGAAATATAATATTTTCTTTATCTATTTATTTATTGCTAATTGAGTGATAGAGGAAATAATATTTATTGTCGAAACTTGAAACTACTCACAACCAAACTCATCTCTCTATATATATATATATCACACTTCAAAAGAAAACTAATATTTAAGAAGTATATATATTATCTACACACACACACAAAAAAAAAAAAAATACTTTCGAATCAAACCATCAATGGCAAACTCAAACAAGAAAACGTGTTTAGACATTGAGAAATTGCCCAAAAAGCGTGTCTGGCGTTTCTTGGATCTCGTCCGCTGGGAAGGCTTCTGGTTCCCGCGCTCCGCCGTCCCCTCCGCCATGACCTTCCGCCACACCTTCACCGCCCGAAACGACGACGTTTTGCTCGCCTCCTCCATGAAAACCGGCACCACCTGGCTCAAGTCCCTCGCCCTATCCTGCAATCGCCGCAACGGCGGCGACGCCGATGACCCCCTCGCCGCCGAGAATCCTCATTTCCTCGTCCCCACCGTCGAGACCGCCGTCCACACCAAAAAATCCATCAAAATCGACATCTACGACGCGTCTTCTCCGCGATTGATTCACACGCACATCCCCTACTCTCTCCTCCCCGATTCGATCAAAACCTCATCGTCAAAAATTGTATACATCGCTCGGAACCCTAAGGACACTCTCATCTCATGGTGGCACTTTTTTAACTCCATCATGCCGTCGATCCCGCTCGCCAAGGCCGTCGATTCATTCTGCGCCGGCGTTCATGATTTCGGATCCTTTTTCGACCACGTGGCGGAGTACTGGATCGAGAGCCGGAAACGGCCTGAGAAGATTCTCTTTATGAAGTACGAGGAGCTGAAGAACAATCCGAAAGTAGAAATATCTAAAATGGCGGAGTTTATGGGAAAGCCGTTGGGGAGTGAGGATGAGGTGGAGAAGATTCTGTGGAAATGCAGTTTGGAGAGATTAAGGAATCTCGAGGTGAATAAGAAGGGGACGACTTATGTTTTTGTCGCGAACAAGACATTTTTTCGGAAAGGGGAAGTCGGGGATTGGAAGAACTACTTGACGCCGGAGATGGAGGAGAAGATCGACCGAATGTCACGCGAAAAGCTTGAGGCCATTGGGCTTTTTCTTTGATTCGCCCATCCGTTTGTGACTAAGTTCTTATCATCAATTATTACTGTTTTGCAATTAGTGTTCGTGACTAAGAGTTTTACTTAATTATATATATATACGACTCGACTTCACCTTGCAGAATTTGACTTAATTATATATATACAACTCCACTTGACTTTGCTTATATGAATACTTTTAATAAATGGAATATTTTTATAAATTACTTTTTTTAATAAAAAATATTATATTCAATATTTCATTTTTATTATTTTAAAATTATTTAAAACTAAACAATTCTATATCTAGATTGACACAGTTGAAATAATTTAAAATTTTAACATAATATAATATGACGTTGTAATTGCATGATAAAAGTTTGAAATATATCGTCTGTGTTAAGATTAATTATAGTATTTATTGTATGAGTTACTATCATATGTTATCAATTATATAATTATTTATATAATACAAATATATATTTTAGTACTGTATACAAGCTAAACTATTTTACAATATTTTCAAAATATGGAACAATACACTACACTTTATTCTTAATTTCAATTATCTTCTCTCTAATTAAATTATCGTGTCGAAATCAAAATAGAGCACTTTACATAGCACAAATCAAATGTATTGCGGGTGTGTTAGTCTACAAAACCTTACCCGTGTTACTCTACAAAACCTTACCCAATTTATATTATTCGTCGTAATTTTTTTTTTTAAAATCATCACATCAAAATCTTTTCTTTTTTTTTATATTTTATTAAAAATTAATTTTACATTCAAAATATAAAATCAATATCAATTTATCCTATTGTCTTCAACATGTAAGGACCTGAACATGTAAGGACAATAAAAGCCACTATCAATTAGTGTGTATAATTAAGTATTTATATTGAAATTAAGTAATAGTATTGTTGAGGACTCCCGTTTGCGGGATATGTAACTAGTGGCTTAGTTTCCCTAACAAGTACGAGCTTTTAGGTGAGACGGTCATTAGCTTCCGACATGGTATCAGAGCCTAGGTTAGGTCTCGAGTTCGAGTCATGCCCGTCCCCATTTGTGGCACTTGCATGTGCAAGTTTCGCAGACCCACTTGCACCTGAGGGAGCGTGTTGAGGACTCCCGTTTGTCATTAGTTTCCGACAAGTATGAATCTAGCCGATTTCTCTAGCCAGCAACTCTTCAGTCAACAGCTTCGAAATTCCTCCGATTTATCTTTCACTGAGGGTAAGCGACGGCATATTTTGGCTCAGTCCATGATGCGAACGGTCCGAGGTAATCACGTCGCATGTCGCATGGTAGAGGTCGGCACATCACTCTAACCCTCGACACTTAGCGAAATCGGGACTCGAAAAGGCTTCTAATCTCACCGGAAAATACTCGCCGACGCCATGAGAATATCGCTCGGTCCTCTCCTCTCTATCTCACCGGCCGGTAGCGCTCCTCCTCTCCAAACCTCTCTTGAAAAAACCGACTTACGGTTTCTTCTTAAACTTACAACCTAGTCACACCAAACCCACTATCTCTACTTAAATTACTCAATAGTCTGTTTGACCTACTTACTAACAAAAGAAATAAAATAAACTACTCAATGGGTTTGAAGTTAAAGGTTTGAGCTTGGAGTTTGGATTTAGATTTAGGTTTGAGTAAAGAAGTATTGGATCGACCGGGATAAGAAGTGGGCAAATTCATTATTTATAGAAAGACTTTTGGATAAGATTTCAACAGCTACATTTTATTTCTATATATAATACTATATCAACGTATGAATGACAAATCCCTCTACATATATATCTCTCTACGTAAAAAGCTTCCAAACCATTACAATGGCGGACTCAAAAGAGAAATCGTATTCCGAAATAATTGAGAAATTGCCAAAAGCGCGTTTCTGGGAAGCCCAAGACATCTACCACTGGGAAGGCTTCTGGTTCTGGAGAGACGTTCTGAAACTGGTTATGACCTTCCGCGACAACTTCCTCGCCCGAAACGACGACGTTTTGCTCGCCTCCCCCATGAAGACAGGCACCACATGGCTCAAGTCCCTCGCCGTCTGCATCCTCCCCGACGGCCGTACCGGCGACGCAACCGCCGCCGAAAATCCTCATTCCCTCCTCCCCACCGTCGAGGCTTCGCATTTCGCCATCAAACCCTACGAGATCGACATCTACGACGCGTCCGCTCCGCGATTGATTCACACGCACATCCCCTACTCTCTCCTCCCCGATTCGATCAAGAGCTCCTCGTCTTCCACAAAAATCGTGTACATCGCTCGAAACCCTAAGGACACGTTCATCTCCATGTGGCATTTTTACAACTCCGCTTTGTGTCCGATTCCTCTCGAGAAAGCCTTCGATTGCTTCTGCTCCGGGGTCTATAATTCCGGACCGTTATTCGACCACATGGCAGAGTATTGGATCGAGAGCCAGAAACGGCCTGAGAAGATCCTGTTTATGAAGTACGAGGAGCTGAAGAGCAATCCGAAAGTACAAATATCTAAAATGGCGGAATTTTTGGGAAAGCCGTTGGCGAGAGAGGATGAGGTGGAGAAGATTCTATGGAGATGCAGTTTGGAGAGATTAAGGAACCTCGAGGTGAATAAGAATGGGAAAGATTTTGTTAACGTGTCGAATAGGAGCTTCTTTAGGAAAGGGGAAGTCGGGGATTATAAGAACTATTTGACGCCGGAGATGGAGGAGAAGATCGACCAAATGTCGCGCGAAAAGCTCGAGGCTATTGGGCTCTTTCTTTGATTCGGAAATTCCGTTCGTGGCTAAGTCGTTATGATCAATTATTACTCTTGTTCGAGATATTTTCTCAATTATATTTATGTCTTATAATGTGTGATCAAAATATAATAACATGCAACAACAACTGCGTAAGGTTTAATATAGTTGTGTTAAATAAAACATCTAATGTCCGTTTATATTTGTAGATATATTGTATGAATATATTTGTTGCATTAATTCACATGTTTTATTTGTATTATATTGATATATATTGTGTGATGTCTCGCCCTATATAGAATGTTGTCAGCTTAGCTCTTACATTAATTTCAGTTCTTTTTTTTTTTTTGGTTATATGGGAATTCAACCGCTACCCTTCGAGTGTGTTTTGAGTAAACTCATAGCCGAACCTAATAGTCTGCAAATTAAATCTGATAAGACAAGTGGCACCAAACTTAGTAGTTTGCAAACTAGGTCTGATATAAAAAATGTTGGGGTTTGAACCCAGTAAATTGTTGTGGTGATTGAGTGTCGATCTATTTCTTTATATATATATATATCTATATATATATGTGGGAATCCGCCGCTGTTATCTTTCGGATGCGTTCTGGATAAACCCTCAGTCGAACTTAACAATCTGCAAATTAGACTTAATTAGACAAATCACATTAGACGAACCACGTGTGGCAAACAAGAACTAGCGACGTCAGTTTCTGAAACAATGATTATCCTTGGATAAGATTATTTGTATGTAATCTCGATCTTATCTGTTTACTCAAATTATATTTAGAAATTTCTTTCAATATTAAAATGTTCAAATTCAAAGCATTCACATTATTTTAGAAGGTAAATTCGATTATTATCAAGTAAAAAATGTATCATTTCTATATTTTGGTTAAGAAGCTATATAATGCCTACAAGTTATTTTGTAAAACAAAACTTTGCATAATATTTTTTTTATCTGAATATTTATTTTTAAAAAATGTTACACATTGGGTTATATTATAAAACCAAAAGTTAAAAGAATGTGTTTGCTTTGAATTCAAACTCGAATCATTATTATTTATCTAGTGTGATTTCTAATACAAAAATATATACAATTTTATCTCTCAAATCATCCTATCAAAATAAAATTTAAATCAAAATATTACATCAAAGCTTACTATTTCAAAGTGTAAATTAATATTCATCGTAATTGCATAAATTAAAATTTTAACGAATAGATGTATCTTTGTAGAGTTTTACAAATACGGCTAGATCTATGAATAATTTCAAATAAATGCTTCAATCTCATGTTTTTCCATTATTTTTTTATTTTTACTTTTGTTAAATTTTTTGGGGTTCCAATATAAATGATAAAATTTTGTAATTGAAATAGATCTTTTTAAGAATGAATGTTGGTTTCCTAATACTTTTGAAACGATAAAAATATCAATTTACTATTTTCAAAATTTTCAATAAAATATTAAAATTAATAAATGAGATTTAAAAAATGATAAACTCAAGTTTCAAACCAAAATTGTCCATTTGCATGATTTCTAACTTAATTGTTTTTTTCTCTAAAGAGTGGCTTGTTAATATTATGCGAAGTTCTTTGAGTTATCAGTACTCTTAGAAATATTATAAATTATTTTTACTTTTTCATAATCACGGGTATATATATATGGTTGTTGTTTAGTTCTTTGAGTTGTCAGTACTATTAAAAATATTATAAATTATTTTTACTTTTTCATAATTACGGGTATATATATATATGGTTGTTGTTTAGAGTCGACAAAAATAAAAACAATTTAAAAATCCGATCTGAATCCAAGTTAGACATTGAAAATTGAATGCCTAATATAAGTCTCACATTTTGCAGCTATAAATAAGGTTTATATATGTATTTAAACACGCCAAATGATATATTTCGTTTGGAGAGTTTTGAGAGTTAAAAATAAAATAAATAAATAAATAAAAATAAACATATAATACCAGCTTTGTCCTCTTAAATATGAATGGTAGATAACTTATCAGCAATTAAATTGAATGACTACGCAATTACAAATATAGTCATTCAATCGTATACTCCATCCCACATTATTTGTCCTTATTTTTTACTTTAATTCGTCTTACATAACTTGTCATTTCTTTTTTTGAAAATATAATTATACACTTTAATTACATTTTAAATCTTATATTTTATAATTTTTTTAATCTTAATTAAACTATTTAGTTATTTTAATCTTACTTTATAATTATTTTAATTAATACACTTCTTAATTATTTACTAATCATACTTTACCTAAATTTCTTTGTCTACGGTAACAGGCCCAAATTATCTAAGATTGAGGGAGTATTAATTATCACTTGACACAAATTTTCGGCCTCAATAAAAGATCAAGGCAATAAACAAAAACACCCTTCACATATTGATATGAACCTCCAACTTTTCGGCATGGATAACGGTTGATAGTCAAATCAACATAATGCTGATTTGACTTGACCAATATATGTTATAAGAGTAACTAGCATATATTTATATATGACTCAATATATTTATAATACAATCATATATTATATTATAATTCAACATATGTTATTTTATAATACAAGCTGAGATATGTATAAATATATGTTATCCTTTTAACATATGTTGATCCGATCAAATCAGCATCATACTGACTTAGTAAGGATCACCACAAGATCTGCAGCCCCAACCTTTTCCTCTCTTGTGCACGAATTTTTCTTTTAGGGTGTGTTTGTTTGGGAGTTTAGATTTTGAGTTGGAATTTGAATAGTAAAACATTTGAATTGAGTTTATTGTTTGTTGTGATATAAATAAGTATTGATGTGATGTTTTGAATGTAAAATTAGTTTTTAGTATAATATAAAAAATGAAAAATAGATGTTTGATTTAATATTTTTGGAGAAAAAAAATGATGAATAGTGGATTTGGGGTAAAATCCCCCGAACAAACACACCCTTATAGTATTCTTCAACTCTTAAAATCGTCCAAGTTCAACCCACTTGGTTTATCCAAACACTTATCATATTTAATTTCATCAAATGAAGTAAGTTGTATTGATTTGGAATTTTTTTCTATCTTTAAAACTTTAAATTTGGTAGGTTGAATCGTATGTTAATAGTATAATATTTTTCTTGCCAAATATGCATGACTTGATAAGGGAAAAATTTCGAAATTGATAAGATCCAGACAAATAGTGATTGTTAGTCATAAGCATGACTGAGGATTTTTTATTTTTTGTTTTTTCATTTGCTAGTTCAGTTTGAATTTTATTTTTTTAAAAAAATACGAAATCAGTTTATATAAAATCTTATTTTGTAAAAAAAATTATATATTCAATACTTAACTTTTAATTACTTGAAAAAAAAAATTAAAAGCAGAAAATTTTATATCTAAATTGACACAGTTGAAATAATCTAAAATTCTACGTAATATCACGGTATAATTGCATGATAAAAGTTTAAAATATTTGCATTGAATTATATTTTTGTGTCGAAATTAATTATAATATTTATTGTATGAATTACTATCTTATGTTAGCCATTCATATATTGTATATAACTATTTATATTATATAAATATATATTTTAGTATTGTCAAATTATATTTTATATATTACTAATATACTCTCTTCGTTCCACCTGCAATATTTTTTATTTTGGTCTATTTTATGTATTCTATAATATTTTTAAAATATGAAATAATACAGTACATTTTATCTTATCACATTACTCAAATAAAAAATATATATATATAAATTTGTCTCTCATCAAGTCCCTTTTTATTCTACATATTTAAATTCTCATCTCAAAATCAAAATATTGCATTTTACATAGCACTGATGAAATATATATTAAGAGTTTGTTCTTTTACAATACTTTACCCAATTTCTATTATTCATGGAAATTTTTTTTTCTAAGATATTAAATTAAACATCAATTTTTTCCTTTTTATATTAAAAAATAATAATAATTTTATATTCAAAATATCAAATCAATATTTATATATATATATATATATCTCGTATCATACAACCATTCAAATTAAAATTCAAAACTTTAACTTCAAATCGTTTTTGTCCTAACATGGTAAGGACAATAAAAGCCACCATCAATTGGTGCAACTAATTAATTAATTATATTAAAATTAAGTAATAGTGTTAAAGCTACATTTCATTGCTATATATGATACAAATATCGACATATAAATGACAAATTCTTCCACACATATCTCTACTAAAAAGCTTCCAAACCAACAATGGCGGACTCAAAGGAGAAATCGTATTCCGAAATGATTGAGAAATTGCCAAAAGCGCGTTTCTGGGAAGCAGAAGACATCTTCCACTGGGAAGGCTTCTGGTTCTGGCCAGACGTTCTGAAAATGGTCATGACCTTCCGCGACAACTTCATCGCCCGAAACGACGACGTTTTGCTCGCCTCCCCCATGAAAACCGGCACCACGTGGCTCAAGTCCCTCGCCCTCTCCTGCCGCAACGACAATGACGACAACGATGTCCTCGCCGTCGAGAATCCACATTTCCTCGTCCCCACCGTCGAGGTGGTCCATTTAATCAAAAAGCCATGTAAAACTGACGTCTATGATGCGTCGGCGCCGCGGCTGCTCCACACGCACATCCCCTACTCTCTCCTCCCCGATTCGATCAAAAGCTCGTCCTCTTCGACAAAAATTGTGTACATCGCTCGGAACCCTAAGGACACGTTCATCTCCATGTGGCATTTTTACAACTCCACTTTTTGTCCGATCCCTCTCGAGAAGGCCTTCGATTGCTTCTGCTCCGGCGTCTATAATTCCGGACCGTTATTCGACCACGTGGCGGAGTATTGGATCGAGAGCTGGAAACGGCCTGAGAAGATCCTGTTTCTGAAATACGAAGAGCTGAAAAGCAATCCGAAAGTACAAATATCTAAAATGGCGGAATTTTTGGGAAAGCCTTTGGGGAGCGAGGATGAGATGGAGAAGATTTTATGGAGATGCAGTTTGGAGAGGCTAAGGAATCTCGAGGTTAATAAGAATGGGAAATCATTCTTGGTCGCGTCGAATAGCAGCTTCTTTAGGAAAGGGGAAGTCGGGGATTGGAGGAACTACTTGACACCGGAGATGGCAGAGAAGATCGATCAAATGTCGCGCCACAAGCTTGAGGCCACTGGGCTCTTTCTTTGATTTGGCACTAACTTCTTATGGTTGATTATTACTTTTTTTTTTTTTTTTTACATAGGAATAGGAACAGCAAATTCCTACGTCATAATATACGTAACAACATGCAATAATTGTGTTAAATAAAATATATTCTATCAGTTTATATTTGTAGGTTTATTTTTATTATGTAATATATATGGTGTGATATCTAGCTTTATACAGTGTTATTTTTGTCTTATAGCATATAATGTACTCCTTTCGACTCCGCTACTGTGTCCTCGGTAGATATAAGAATTTAGGATTAGTATAATTAATAAATAATTAGTAATATATTAGTAAAAATAATTATTTTATAATATAATAATTTTATATTAAGATTAAAATAACTAATTAATCTAATTAAAATTTGAAAAAAAAAGAATTTACAGAGTAAAAATTTTTGAAATGAAATTAAAATTTATATTTTTTCCAATAAATGAAAGTGATATAATTTGTGGGACTAACTAAAATTAAAATATGGATACAGTAAGTGGGAGGATGAAGTAATATAGTAACAGTCTTTATAGGATTTGTTCACTCAATATTTTTTTGATGATACGATTTCCTATAAATATTAAAAAATATATTTATATACACATATTAAGATAACATATATTTCTTTTGTTCTAATTTAAAATATTTTTTTATCATTTTTGTTTGTCTAAGCTAAAAAGTATTACTTTTTTATTTTAGAAAAAATAATTGTAAATTAATATTACACCCACTTGGTTTATCCAAACATTTATCATATTTCATTTCATCAAATAAAGTAAGTCGTATTGATTTGAAATTTCTTCCATCTTTAAAATCTTAATTTGGTAGGTTGACTTTTCTTATGGTAATATGATATTTTTCTTGCCAAATATTCAGGACTTGATAAGGAAAAAAGTTTCATAATCGATGAAATCCAGACAACTAGTGATTGTTAGTCATATGCATAACTAATTAAGGATCGGCTTTTTATTTTTATTTTTTTTCTTTTTCCTTTTCTTTGCTAGTTCGGTTTGAATTTTATTTAAAATAATAGAAAATAAGTAAAAATATTATTTAAAATATTAATCTATAGATATGCAAAGCGTAATCTATCACAACCAATGTGGACAAGTATGTCAACATAGTAGAGTAAAAAAGACTATTTATATGAATACTTTTAATCCTTCTTAAAATATATTATATAAAACACTTAATTTTTTATAAAATATTATATTAAATAATTCACTTTATATTATTTTAAGACTAGAAAATTCTATATCTAAATGGACACAGTTGAAGAAATTCAAAATATACATAAAATCACGCTATAATTGCATAATAAAAGTTTGAAATATTTGCATTGAATTATATCTTTTGTGTGGAGATTAATTTGAGTATTTGATGTTTGAATTACTATTGTTAATGTATTTTTTCAAGTAAAATCCGAAAATATAAAATTATCTTCGAATTTGATATATTTAGTGTCTGAGATTAGGAATCTCTAAACACTCTACTCTACGGTACACAAAATAAACTGGAAAATAAAAGACTGAAATTTAAATGATGATCCCCGAATCACTGATTCGCTGTCGTTTGAAGATGATTGAAGATCATCTGCTAGTTGCTGACCCCAATCTTAAATATTCCTCAGAAGAGACGTTTCGGAATAGTCGTCAGCAACCGCCATCAACCGCCCACAACAAAATATTTTGAAACGTTGTCTGTTGGTTACGGCAACCTTCTTGCCAACCGCATAACCCAACCAACCAATCCATAGACTAATTGATCGCTAGACCAAACGATTCATTGGTCGCCCCATCAAGCGATCACCCTCTCGTCTTTCCAAACGATTTTCAATGGTCGCCCCAACCAAACGACTGAACTACTGTTCACTTAATTAGGCGACTAATTAACAGATCTTTTTCGCTTGGTCCAAACTCCGTATCCGCCGACTCAAACGATGGCGGACCAACCGACTGCAAACCATCCCATCCGACTGCAGACCATCCGACCACGGACTTTCCGACCTGCCTATCCGACCGAGGACCAACCGACCTGTTTATCCGAATGCGGACCTTCCGACCTGTCTATCTGACGAAGACCAACCAACCGCGGACCAACCGACCTGAGTGCATATTTTCTCCTTTTTCAGCCTGACTTCGTGTCGTAACTTCCTTTAAGATCATGCTATCATTATTATTATTATTATTATTATTTGTGCGTAACAACTGTCATATGTTATATCTATTTATATTATATAAACATATATCAATTTTTTTATTTATTTTTAATTGTAGTATTTGATGTATACACTATTATCATACGAGGGATGATGAATAAAGTAAGGACAATAAAGCTACCATCAATTAGTGCATCTAATTAAATAATTATATTGAAATTAAGTAATAGCATTAAAGCTATATTTTATTTCTATATATAATACTCTATATATCAACATATAAATTACAAATTCTTCTAACGTAAAAAGCTTCCAAACCAACAATGGCGGACTCAAATGAGAAATCGTATTCCGAAATAATCGAGAAATTGCCAAAAGCGCGTTTCTGGGAAGTGGAAGACATCTTCCACTGGGAAGGCTTCTGGTTCTGGCCAGACGTTCTGAAACTGGTCATGACCTTCCGGTCCAGCTTCACCGCCGGAAACGACGACGTTTTGCTCGCCTCCGCCATGAAAACCGGCACCACGTGGCTCAAGTCCCTCGCCTTCTGCATCCACCGCAACGGCGGCGCCGGCGACGCAATCGCCGCCGAGAATCCCCATTTCCTCGTACCCACCGTCGAGGTTTCGCATTTCGCCGTCAAACCCTACGAGATCGACATCTACGACGCGTCTGCTCCGCGATTGATCCACACGCACATCCCCTACTCTCTCCTCCCCGATTCGATCAAAACCTCATCGTCTTCAACAAAAATTGTGTACATCGCTCGAAACCCTAAGGACACGTTCATCTCCATGTGGCATTTTTACAACTCCAGTTTGTGTCGGATCCCTATCGAGACGGCCTTCGATTACTTCTGCTCCGGCGTCTATAATTGTGGATCGTTATTCGACCACGTGGCGGAGTATTGGATCGAGAGCCGGAAACAGCCTGAGAAGATCCTGTTTATGAAGTACGAGGAGCTGAAGAACAATCCGAAAGCGGAGGTCTTGAAAATGGCGGAATTCATGGGGAGGCCATTGGGGAGTGAGGATGAGGCAGAGAAGATTCTTTGGAGATGCAGTTTGGAGAGATTAAGGAATCTCGAGGTGAATAAGAATGGAAAGGTTTTTATTTACACGTCGAATAGTAGCTTTTTTAGGAAATGGGAAGTCGGGGATTGGAAGAACTACTTGACGCCGGAGATGGAAGAAAAGATCGATCGAAAGTTGCGCGATAAGCTTGAGGCCATCGGGCTTTTTCTTTGATTCGGCTCAGTTCTTATGATCAATTATTACTCTTGTTCGTCATTTTTTAAAAGAAAAAGTCATTATAGAGTGATGGTGTAATGAGAAATAAAGTTTTGAATCATATGTGTAGATTAATTTAATAAAATCTTCAAATTGACTTCTCATTATTTACAATGACAAGAAGAAACAGATGATAAATAAAATCTAAAGAGAAGAAAAATGACCAATGGAGAAGAAAAGAGAAAAAATAAAAATTCCACTATTGAGAGAGAAAAAAAGAAATGATAAACTTCCTTAATTACATTTTAGAAAAAGAAAAAAGAAAATTATTATAAATAAAGAAATAATCATAATTAAGAATTCAAAATAAGGAAAAAAATTATAATTATGCTAACATTTATAATTAACATTCTATGTAAGAAAATTTGTAAATAAAATAAAGTAGTCTAGGAAATTATAATATGGTAAAAATTATCTATTTGAACAAAATTCTGCATTTATGTATCCAATATGCAGTATTTTATTGCCTTTGTACATTTTTCTTTTATAATCAAGTACTTTCTGTAATTTTATTTTACGAAAAAAAAAAAAAAGTTATGATTTAATAATTGCTTATTATGTCTCTATATAAATTTGGAAATGTTATCCTTACCAAAAATATATATATTTAAAAATTAACCTAAATAATTAAAATGATTAATTTACATTTTAAAATATAACTATACAAAAATAATATTATATTGTTATTTTTTTATAATATCAATAATAATAATCTATTTCTTATTAATATAGTGTTATTGTTGTAATAAATTTTATTTTAATTTAAATATTTAGTCATCAGTACAAAAAATATCTAAATCCGTCTTAGACTGATGATTTATCAATAGGAAAAAAGAATAATACCAATTTGATCTTTTATTTTCGAGAACTAAGTAGCTCACGAGGAATGTAATCTATTTGATTTCAAAGTCTTCGTCATATGGTAGATTCTCCTATGCTTTAGCGTGTCTTGTTGATCTAATTTGTAAATTATTAAATTTAGTTGAAAATTTATTAAAAATTCACTATAACCAGTAGCAGCCGAGTTTTCAATTTTATTTTACCTTTTAAAAAGGAAAATTAGCATAGAAAGTAATTTAGAATTTCTTACTAATTACTATCTTATTATTTATTTATTAAATTATTTTAAAAATATTATATTTAATTTATATTTCTAAATTAAATAAATTTATCTAATAAATATTTCATAATATCAAAACTTAAAATATCCCTCAAACAAAACCATGCACGGACAAATAAAAGTAGGTTTGTAATCAAATCAATCTTTATCATTTAATTAATTAAGGGAAAATTGTCACCTTCCCTCTTTTTTTTTTTTTTTTTTTGTTAGTAAAGCGTACGTTTGTTTTTTTTTTTATGTTTTTGTTTGCACGTTCAAGATTAAAAAAAAAATAAATAAATAAAATATAATTAATATGTATAATTTTAAAAATAATAATAATAAATTATATGGAATAGATGAAAATTTTTTAAAAAAACTAATAAATATTATGTAGAACAGAAGGAAATAATTATTTTATCACTATTTTTTATATACTCTATTAATTTTTTATTAACTTTTTAATAAATTTCTTAAGATTTGTTTGTTTAGTATTTTGATTTGATATAATTTTTTTATATAAAGTATAAAAAATTATATTAATAATATAAAAATAATATTTTATATTAAATATTAATTTTTTGCAAAAAGATAGAATATAATATTATATATATTAAGAATGATATAAAAATAAATAAATATTAGATAAATAAAACGTTTATTATTTTATTATGACTTTACTTTTTATAGTATATTTTATTTTTATATTAAAATATTATTGTTACGCACAAAAAATAATAATAATAATAATAATAATAATAATAATAATAATAAGGTATCCAGAGTCAGTCGGTGGGTTCTCAGTCGGTTGGTTCTCAATCAGATAAGCAAGTCAGATGGTCCGCGGTCGGGCAAGCAGGTCGGATTATCCGCAGTCGGATAAATGGGTCGGTTGATACAAAGGTTGGCTGCTATGGGGGTCGGTCGAAAAAGGAAGTCGGGCTGTAATCGAAATTTAGGACCTAATACTTGTAGTTTACAACTAATCGAACACATATGAAACAAGAAACATCGAATCTTTTATATACTTTGTTAATCGAAGGAGTTCGGACTCAGTTTACCCAATATTTCAACCGACTAGCAACACTTACACACAACCTCGACCCAAACACTACCGACATCCACAGAAACGCACAATCAGCGCGATTAACAACCTAATCGAAAGAAATCTCAAGATTCTAAGCCTAAATCATCGCGGACAATCAATTACACCACGAACAGCCCATAAACATAGAATCGAGAAATCAAACCGAAGAACAGCTCTAGAACAAGCTGTAACACAACCACGGTGGATGAACTTCAAGTTCCGATGGCCAAACTCGCCGGAATGCACCAGACAGATCGATCGCGTTCGTCGGGAAAGCTAGGGCTCCAGAGGGTGAATATCGCGATAGAAGGAGTGAGGATTAATCTGTCCAGTGAACCGGGAAGCAGGATATATATATATCAGACCCCTTGGACCGGTTTGAGGGCGGTCCAGGGCGGTTCAGGCCAACCGAACCCATCCTCCAATTCATCACTCAATCGGGTCGAACCGCGGGCACGGGATCCGGGTTTCGATAGGTCGGGTCGGGTCGAAGTGTAATATGCACAAAACATCACAAATCTCCACCTTTTTGGGCATTGGAGAAAGTGCTTTAAGGGTGTCATCCCTGTCCGAGCTCCAACGATTTAGTCTTTTAACCTGCGGACTTATTAACACGGTTAATGTTCTCAAGAATTAAAACAACTATAAAAACAACTCAGCTTCACAACTAACAAAAACAGCTACATGATTAAATATGTCATGCTGAAAACAGAATTTTAAACAACAAAAGATACAAACCTTCAAGTTTTAAAGATTCTCCTAATCAAAAGTATCTATATAAACTGTTTTCTTACACAAATTGAATTTTGTTATTGATAAAACTTTTGTTCCCATGTCCGCAGGATTATACTCAGAAGGTATTTTTTCTAGTTTTAAAAAACCCTTAGACACTATATCACGAATGAAATGAAACCTAACATCTATATGTTTCGTTCGATCATGAAAGACTGGGTTTTTACAAAGCTGAATTCCGGATTGACTATCTGAAAAAACTGTTACTTCATTTTTCAAGTAGCCTATTTCATTTAATAAACCTTTTAACCACATACCTTCCTTCAATGCTTCAGTTATGGCCACATATTCCGATTCTGTCGTAGAGAGGGCAACAATATGTTGTAGTTGGGATTTCCAACTAACACAAGAACCACACAAAGTAAAGATATACGACGTAGTAGACTTCCTAGAGTCTCTATCATTCGCATAGTTAGAATCCACATAGCCATTCAGTTTTAACTCATTAGTGTGTTTACCAAATACTAGACCAACTTCAATAGTATCAACTAAGTATTTAAACACACACTTTAATGCACTCCAGTGTTCAACACCCGGGTTAGCCATGTATCTACTCAAACAGCTAATAGAATATGCTAAATCAGGCCTAGTGCACACCATCAGGTACATAATAGAACCTACAGCACTAGTATAAGGCACATTCAGCATGTATTTCACATCAGTTTCAGATTTTGGGCATTGCTCTTTAGATAAAATGAAATTAGAAGTGAGGGGGACAGCAGAAGGTTTAGCATCAACCATACAGAATTTATTCAAAATTTTCTTAATGTATGAAGACTGATTTAAAAACAGCATGTTATCTTTTCTTTTCCTAAGTATATTCATACCAAGAATTACCTTTGCATCTCCTAGGTATTTCATATCAAACTTCTTGCTTAAACAATCTTTTACATGATTAATTGTTTCCAAACTAGGACACATAATCAACATATCATCAACATATAATAGCAAGAATATGGGATGCTCACATGCTATTTTAAAATACAAACAATGATCAAAATTGCTTCTACTAAATTTCAAAGATTTCATGCATTCATCAAACTTTATGTTCCATTGCCTAGGGGACTGTTTCAGTCCATAAAGGGATTTCTTTAAAAGACACACATGATTAGGATTAGTTTTATCAAAGAAGCCTTCCGGCTGTTTCATGTAAATCCTTTCATACAAATCACCATGTAAAAATGCAGTTTTTACATCTAATTGTTTCAATTCCCAATTAAAATAGGCAACCAAAGTAAGCATGAGTCTTATAGTAGAATATTTAACAACAGGAGCAAAAATTTCATTGTAATCTATTCCCTCCTTTTGTGTAAACCCCTTAGCAACTAATCTTGCTTTAAATCTAACTCCATTTTCATCTTGTTTTACTTTGTACAGCCATTTACAATCAACAACAGAACTGTTAGCTAACTTTGGCACCAAAATCCAGGTTTTATTCTCCTTTAAAGACTTCATTTCTTCATTCATTGCATTAACCCACTCATTTCTTTGTTTTGATTTCATAGCTTCACTATATGACCTTGGTTCATTACCATCTAATGATTCAAACACATTATAAGCTAAGGAGATAACATCAACATCAAAATCATCTAACCTAGGGGGCTGTCTTACATTTCGCCTAACTCTATCCCTAGCAAGTTGATAATTTTCCAGATTTTGATCAATATTTTCAGCAATTCCAGATTCCATTCTCTCATCAACCTCATCAGAACTGATCTCCAGACCAGTCTCTGAATTTCCAGAATTAAAATCTGGATCAGAACTGGTTGTCCTGGTATCAGTTCTATTTGAGGCACTGTGATCAAGTAATTCAGCCTCTAAATTGGCTAAATTATAATGATTTTGCTCCACCTCATTCTGAGTATCATTAGGACCATTAACAGCAGTATTTTCATCATTTAAAGTCTGATTTTGCTTCACACAGGGCATTTCATTCTCATTAAATGCTACATCTCGACTAACAAAAGTTTTGAAACCTGGTTTAGTGTTTAACCATAGCCTATATCCCTTAACACCCTCGGGATACCCTAGGAACACACACTTCTCAGCCCTAGGTTCAAGTTTATCATTGAAAACACGTATAAAAGCAGAACAGCCAAATACTTTCAGGTTTGAAAAATCAATTCTCTTTCCACTCCACCTAAATTCAGGACATTCACCTTTCAAAGGCACTGAAGGTGATCTGTTAATTAAATAGGCTGCTGTAAGAACAGCCTCACCCCAAAAGCTCTTGGATAAACCCGAGGAAGCAAGCAAGCTTCGAACTCTTTCTAATAGAGTTCGGTTCATCCTCTCAGCCACCCCATTTTGTTGAGGTGTATAAGGGGCTGTTTTATGTCGCTTTATTCCATTTTCAATGCAAAAGCTATCAAACCAAGTATTGCAATATTCTAAGCCATTGTCAGTTCTCAAACACTTAATCTTCTTACCCGTTTGATTTTCAATAGAAATTTTCCAATTTTTAAAAATTTCAAACACATCAGACTTTTGTTTCATCAAAAATACCCAAACTTTCCTTGAAAAATCATCAATTATAGTCAAAAAATATCTTCTACCTCCATGTGTGGGTTCACTAGCTGGTCCCCACACATCCGAGTGAAGATATTCAAGGATATCTTTTGAAAAAATCCTACTTTCAGTAGGTTTTTGAGGAAAAGTAACTCTATGATGCTTTCCATATATGCAATTGTCACAAAATGGCACATTTGAGAAATTTCCAGCACCTAAACAACCAGTTTTATGCAGAATCTCCAATCCTCTATTACTTAAATGACCTAATCTCCTATGCCACAACTCAGTGCTGTCATGGACAGCATTCACACAAGCATCAGATTCACAAATAGGCACAGCAGACACAATATAGAGATTATTTCTCAAATCAGCCTTGAAAACTACTAAAGAACCCTTAGTTATTTTCATAAAATCCATTCCCCATTTTCCTTCTAGTCCTAAAGAAGACAAACCAGCACAAGAAAGCAAGTTATTTGACAGATTAGGGACATGTCTCACATTGCACAGCTTTAAAACATTTCCAGATTTAAATTTCAGCACAACAGTCCCTATTCCTTTAACACTGCAAACCCTATTATCAGCCATAGTCACATTACAGTTTAAAAGAGTTTTATAATCACTGAAAAATTCCTTAAAAGGAGTCATGTGATAGGTGCAAGCTGAATCTAATAACCATTCATTCTTATTAAAAGCAGTCACATTGGAACATTCAGCAGTAACAGCAAACACTTCACCTAAGCTATCATCATGAGAAATCAAATTTACTTGTTCATTTGAAGAGGTATTAATAGTGGGTGTTCCATTTCTAAAGTTATTGTTGTTGTTATTCAAGTTTCTATTCTTCTTAGGACAATTCCTAATGAAATGTGAAGTGTCACCACAATTAAAACACCGTTTAACATACTTTGAAGGGGTTTGAGATCTATTCCTAGACTTACTCCTAGACTTCTTCTTATATTGACTATTGTAGGAGTTATTCCATTGCTTATTGTTATTTGAAAAAGAGCCATTTTTATTCGGTCTAAAGGGAGATCTACCCCTAA
This sequence comes from Andrographis paniculata, assembly GCF_009805555.1. NCBI lineage: Eukaryota > Viridiplantae > Streptophyta > Magnoliopsida > Lamiales > Acanthaceae > Andrographis > Andrographis paniculata. The sequence goes on along the minus strand of NW_026137502.1, from coordinate 4,260,938 downwards.
CATGCATCACTTCACCATGTGACTGTTTATTAGCTTTACTTAGTTTCAAATCCACTTCTTTACTTTTTAGACCATTTACCACAACATCTAGAGTAATTACATCCCTACCATATTTTATAGCTGATTTTACATCTGAATATGTACTAGGGATTGCATTTAACATAACAATAGAGCTGTAATCATCTATGTTTTTATCCCCTGTAAGTTTTATATCTTGAATTAACTTTGAAAAAACATCTAAATTTTCATCTATTGTCTTTGAAAGATCTAATTTGAAACTAAAGAATTGTTCTAACAAATGTATCCTATTTGGAAGTGAAGTTTCAGTATACATGTTATTTAATTTGTCCCACAAATCCTCAGCTGAACCATAAGTACCTATTTTCCTAATTACATGGTCAGCTAGGTTTAAAATAATGCACGAAGATGCAAGTTCATCAAGTTCAAACCTTTCTTCTAGAGAAAGGTCTGTTGCTTGATCAGGTTCAACTGCTTTTATCAATCTTTGAGTTACAAGAACACTTCTCATCTTTTGTTTCCAAATTGCAAAATCAGATTTTCCATCAAAAGGTTGTATATTAAAAAATGCTTGACTAGCCATGAATTTCAAAATGAAGAGAAAACCAATCTGTTTTAAGAAAAAGACACAAGAACAGGCCAAATTTCACAAGAAAAAACTACTGGTCCTAAGAACAGCCTCTGTTGCTTTAAAAAACAGATTTATTGTTTATAAAATCTCAACAAAAAATATCCACCAGATAAGAATGCTCCAGAACAGAGAAAACTGAATAGTAACTAATCCAAGGGTTAGTTTCTTGAGAAAACTAACTTAGGAGCAGTTAATATTTCATAACACACAACCAGCTTTGCACAAACTGCTCTAACTAACACTTTAACTGTCACAATAACCTCAAACAGCCACACTTATCACAGAAACAGCCACTTAGCACAAAAACAGCCACTTAACAAACTCAAATCGCCACACTTAATCACCCCAAAACTGAAATCTCACAAAAATATGTAACAGGGTTAAGAATGTTACCCACTCCAAGCTCCGCAACTATTCTTTGACTTTCTTTTCGTAATTCAAGGCCTCCAACCTGTAAAATCCTTCCAACTGCGCACTTAACACACAAATTAGTAAAGTTTGGATGAATCAATCAACAAGGAACTACCCAAATCAACCAAACAAGGATGATTTCAAGTCCTAATCTCCTACAGGCCTATCTTAGTCCTTAATCAAGGAGATCTAAACTTTACAGAGGTGAAAACACCATAAAAATTCAGTTTTCACTTCGACAGAGCAGTAAACAACCAAGACTTCGAAAACCTTGAAATTATTTACACAAAACCTTCGGATTTTACAGAGAGAACTAGGTGTTCACTCCAGGAACTCGAAAATCACGATTCCAGTAAACTAGCAAGCCCTAACCAGCTCTGATACCACTTGTAATCGAAATTTAGGACCTAATACTTGTAGTTTACAACTAATCGAACACATATGAAACAAGAAACATCGAATCTTTTATATACTTTGTTAATCGAAGGAGTTCGGACTCAGTTTACCCAATATTTCAACCGACTAGCAACACTTACACACAACCTCGACCCAAACACTACCGACATCCACAGAAACGCACAATCAGCGCGATTAACAACCTAATCGAAAGAAATCTCAAGATTCTAAGCCTAAATCATCGCGGACAATCAATTACACCACGAACAGCCCATAAACATAGAATCGAGAAATCAAACCGAAGAACAGCTCTAGAACAAGCTGTAACACAACCACGGTGGATGAACTTCAAGTTCCGATGGCCAAACTCGCCGGAATGCACCAGACAGATCGATCGCGTTCGTCGGGAAAGCTAGGGCTCCAGAGGGTGAATATCGCGATAGAAGGAGTGAGGATTAATCTGTCCAGTGAACCGGGAAGCAGGATATATATATATCAGACCCCTTGGACCGGTTTGAGGGCGGTCCAGGGCGGTTCAGGCCAACCGAACCCATCCTCCAATTCATCACTCAATCGGGTCGAACCGCGGGCACGGGATCCGGGTTTCGATAGGTCGGGTCGGGTCGAAGTGTAATATGCACAAAACATCACACGGGCGAAGAAAGGTCTGTTGATAGGTCAGACGATTGAAGAGACCAAATAGTGGTCGTTTGATGGGGCGACCAGTGAGTCTTTTGATCTGGCGACCAATTATGTATCTAGATTGGTCGGTTGGTCGGTCGTTGGTTATGCGGTTGGCGAGGCGGTTAAAGACATGTGTCAATGAAAGAGGCAGTTCTGAGTTCTGTAACTGGTGGGAACGGTTGGGGAAACAGTGCGACGGTTCTGAACGTTTTCTTCAAAGAATATTTAAGGATTTGGATCATCATTTGGCAAGGCATCTTCAATCAACTTCAACAAAGCAAAGTCAGATTTGGGGATCACCACTTTAAATTTCAGTCTTTTATTTTCCAGTTTATTTTCTGTACCATACAGTGTTTAGAGATTCCTAATCCCAGGCACTAATTAATCAAGTTTAAGGATATTTTCTATATCTTTGAATTTTACTTTATTTTTGTTGAAAAATTACATCAACAATTATTATTTTTGTATTTATGCGTCCTATATTAGAGTCAAATTAAGGTAATAATATAAAATAGTTTTAATTATAAAATAGTAATAGTTTATCTGTCCATCAAAATTTTATTTTTTTTGTCCGATAAATTTATTTATAATAAAAATTTATAAATTTATTTGTCCTACTCTTATTTTTTATAAACTTTTTGACAAAAATTTTATAATAGCATTTATTTTAATTTTTCACTTATTTTTGGTTTGTTTGTCCAAGATCTTTTTTAATACAATTTTTAATATATATTTATTTTTTCACAAAAAATAATCTTCAACATAAAATATTATCATTTTTAAGTAGGGACACAATTCTATATAAAAAAAAAAAAAAAATTATATAAAAGTATTGTTATTTTTTAATTTTAATATGGGCAGAAAGTGGGCATAATTTTGCTTGTGGAGGGATTTATAAATTAATAACCCTTTGTTTCATTACCCGCGTCTCTTCTTCTTCATTTTTCTTCATTGCTATGGAAAACTCCAACTTAATTACCTCTTCATCCCAAAGCGAGAAACACGAAGAAGACGATGAATTGCCAAAGGCGCGTTTCTGGGATGCCATGGACATCACCTACTGGGAGGGCTTCTGGTTCGATCCCGGCCTCGTTAAACCGGCCATGACCTTCCGGTCCACCTTCACCGCCCGAAACGACGACGTCCTGCTCGCCTCCACCATGAAAACCGGCACCACCTGGCTCAAGTCCCTCGCCCTCTGCATCCTCCGAAACGACGACGTTCTCGCCACCGACAACCCTCACTTCCACCTCCCCACCGTCGAAGGCGTCGCCTACTCCACCAAGCCCCTCCTCGCCGCCGCCACCGCCGCCCCGCGCCTCCTCCACACCCACCTCCCCTACTCCGTCCTCCCCGATTCCCTCAAAACCTCGCCGGCGGCCAAAATTGTCTACATCGCCCGGAACCCTAAGGACACGCTGATCTCCATGTGGCATTTCTTCAATTCAATTCTCCGGCCATTCCCGCTCGAGGCTGCCGTCGATTGCTTCTGCTCCGGCGTCCATCACTATGGCCCGTTCTTCGACCACGTCGCCGAGTATTGGATCGAGAGCCGGAATCGGCCGGAGAAGATCCTGTTTCTGAAATACGAAGAATTGAAGAACGATCCGAAATCCCTAGTTTCGAAGATTGCGGAGTTCGTCGGAAAACCGATCGGCAGTGAGGATGAGGTGGAGAAGATCCTCTGGAAGTGCAGCTTCGAGAGGCTGAAGAATTTGGAAGTGAACAAGAATGGATCGGTTCTGGTGAATGTCCCCAACAAGAGTTTCTTCAGGAAAGGGGAAGTGGGAGATTGGAAGAACTACTTGACGCCGGAGATGGCGGAGAGGATCGATCAACTGTCACGTGACAGGCATGAGGCTATTGGTCTCTTTCTTTGAATTTAATTACAAGTTGTTGATCCATGGGGTTTCTTTTTACAATGATTATTTTAGTAAAATATAATATTTAAATATTATTTAAATAAAAACTAAAAAAAAAAAAAAATCAAATCCAAACACAAACACAAACACAAAACAAAGAAAAAAAAGGAAAAAAGCAAGAGTATTTGTTCTCCACTTTGTGTAACTTTAAAATTGAGTATTGAAATGATCCCTTAAAAATGATCTCCACTTTGTGTAACTTTAAAATTGAGTATTGGTTCCCTAGTGTGACTTTTTCGTCGGATTTGGTTTATGATTTGCAGGGTATTAGATTCGGTCGGAGTTTATCCAGTGTACAACGTTAAGGTTATGAATTCAAACTTTCTAAAGCTTTTAATTTGAATCTCTCATGCAAAGTTTGTTTTTGTTTAACTTTCATTGCTAACATAATATGTAGATTATTACATTCCAATTCAGTCCGTACTTGAAAAAATAATAGTGTTATTTTTCGACGTTACTAAAAAATAAAAATATTGAGTATTGAAATGAAATAGAAAATTGGGCAAGTTGAAAGGTAGGATAACTACTATGACAAGGACTTCATATTTTACTAATAATTGTGGGATTAAATTATGTTTAGAATATTTGGGAGTTGTTGAATGATAAGAAAAAAATAATAATTGTGGGATTAAATTATGTTTAGAATAACTGGGAGTTGTTGAATGATAAGAAATATATATATATATATATATGTATATGGGGTTTGTTTTGTTACGTTTGAATGTAGTTTGGTATTTTCTTTTATAATACTATATAACTTTGGATTACACTAAATAATTTGATAGAAAAAGATACGCTCAAAAATTTACTTAGTGCATACTAAAAAAGTAACGATTGTGAATTTATCCTCATTCCTATGTAGTTTTACAAAGAAATATAATTAAATTTCTCGAACAGGAAGAGAGACTAATTTATTTTTAAGGATAAACTGTTTTTAACTTTTATAATTATCTTTTTTATCATGTTAATTTTATAATAGAAAGTTATCTTGAAATAATTTTGTAAATAAAAATATTTTGTACATTTGATTCGTCAGCGCCCGAGATGATTGCATAGGTGTCTGATAGGTAAGCCACTTGACGGAGATGTGAAAATTTTACTTTTAAAAAATTTTTAAAAATTGGGGTATGTAAAAAAAAAAAAAAAAAAAAAAAAAAAAAAAAAAAATAGAAGAAGAAGAATTTACCAACAACCTTTTTGGTCCACACTAATCATCCAAAATAAACATACTCTTAAATGTATTAAACTTTAATCTACATATATATATATATGTTTTGTATTATTCATTTATAGTAATATTTTTATAAATATTGCACCATATATATATATATATTTATCATTTTTAAAACTTACATCTAATATAAGTTTTCTGTTATTCAAATTTTTTTTTTTCAAAACTCAAAACATTACTATCTAAACCAGAGCTAATAATCAACAATTGGACCCAATTTTAATAAATTATGCTAAAATTAATTTTGATCGAGTTGACAGGATTTGATTAAATAATCCTATCCTATAATGGGACCAAATGAATAGTAATTAATTTTTTCACAAAATGAAGCCAACCTCTAAACTTCAATATAAATAATGGAAAAGACTGCATTTCCACGGTGTAATTCAATTCGATTTCACTGTGAATCAGATATTATTAATGGCACACGATTCGGAGAAATCGCTACTCTCAAATGACGTCGAATTATTACCAAAAACGCGTTTCTGGGAATCCCTAGAAATCGTCCGTTGGGAAGGTTTCTGGTTCCCTTCTCATGTCGTCAAACCGGCGATGAAATTCCGGTCCACCTTCGCCGCCGGAGACGGCGACGTTCTCCTCACCTCCGCCATGAAAACCGGCACCACGTGGCTCAAATCCCTCGCCCTCTCCTGCACCCAACGCGGCGGCGACGGCGACGGCGACGGCCTCGCCGGCAACCACCCTCACGTCCTCGTCCCGACCGTCGAAGCCGTCGATTACTACAACGAAGCCCTCGAATTCGACATCTACGACGCGCCGGCGCCGCGATTGCTTCACACGCACCTCCCTTACTCCCTACTCCCCGATTCCGTCAAGACATCCTCGTCCTCCATGAAAATTGTGTACCTCGCCCGGAACCCTAAAGATACCCTAATTTCCACGTGGCATTTTTACAACTCAATTCTACGGCCAATCCCGATCGATAAGGCCGTCGATTCCTTCTGCTCCGGTTTCTGTAACTACGGGTCGTTCTTCGACCACGTGGCGGAGTACTGGATCGAGAGCCGGAAACGGCCTGAGAAGATCCTGTTTCTCAAGTACGAGGAGCTGAAGAGCAATCCGAAAGCGGAGGTTTCGAAAATGGCGGAATTCATGGGAAAGACGTTGGGGAGTGAGGATGAGGTGGAGAAGATTATGTGGAGATGCAGCTTGGAGAGATTAAGGAATCTTGAGGTGAATAAGAAAGAATCCGCAATAAAGAACGTTCCTAACGGGTCGTTCTTTAGGAAAGGAGAAGTCGGGAATTGGAAGGATTACTTAACGCCTGAAATGGCAGAAAGAATCGACCAAATAACAAGGCACAAACTTGAGGGGATAGGGCTCTTTCTTTGATTTCGATGATATCGAAACTTGTTGAGAAATGACAATGAGTGTGTCTCAATGTGATTTCAAATTGAAATCATTTCGCATTATTTTTAATAAAAATATATTTTATATTTTATACAATATATATTAAATCAAAATACTATTTAAATCTAATATTTTATTTTAAATTAATTTGGCAAACAAACCCTAAACTTTTAATTGGTTTTAATGTAATGGTTGATAGATATTTGGAAATAAGTACATTGCAAATTAGCTTAATTTTTTGGTTTATTGTGGAGTATACAATAATGAGGAAGGATTAACATCACTGAATTTTAATTTAATCACAACTATTGATTTCTAATTTACAAATGTCAAATGTAAATTCAACATTACTAAGTTTTAATTAGAACCAATAAAAACATTCACCCTAGTTTTAAAAAAATGCATTATTCTTGGTCATTATCTAAAAATTACACGAGATTATATTATGATTATCTTATGTTTTCAAAACATTGTACGAAATTCTTTTGCTAGGGGATTATATACATGCAATATTTTCAAAAATACGAAAGGTTCTATACAATTTTTAAGAGATTTTTTGATATTTTTTAAAATACGAGGGTATCTCGTGTAATTTTTAAACTATAATAAATATAATGCAAAATTTTCAAACCACTAGTGAATTATAAGTAATTTTGAAAAATAAAATAAAATTCAACAACGGTTATAATTTTCTTGTAAATTATAGAAGCAATTATTATTTAAAATATACTATTCTCTATATCCCACTTAATTTGTCCATTACTTTTACTTCTTTCGTCATTTCTCCATTTTAGTCTGTCTCATAACAAAGTATTCATTTTTTTTTAAGTAATTGTATTATATACCTAACATTACAAATACGCTTACAACTTACAATATATTACACAAATATCATTACCTTTATATCACACCATACTAGTAAGGATATTTTGGTCATTTCTACTTTATTCCTACTACATTCTAATATAATATTAATATTTTTAAAACTACGCGCAAAAAGCAAACGAATATCTAGTTATGGCACGGAGGGGGTATTATTTCGTATGTCCCACTTAATTTGTCCATTATTTCTATTATTTCCATCTGTCCCAAAAAATTTGTTCTTTCGTTTTTGGACATTCAATTATACAGTTTAATCACATTTTAATATTCATAATTTATAATTTTTTTATTTTAATTAAATTGTTTAGTCATTTCAATATTAATTTAAAATTATTTTTATAAAATCATAATTATTTTTATTAATAAATTTTTTAATTATTCACTAATTATGCAATATTTAAAACTTTAAAACTTTGTGTATAATATAAATAAGACAAATTAAGCGGCAGCGATGAGTATATAGGTAGAGTCATCTAAAATTCAAGGGATAACCAATCTTTGAGCTAGCTAACTAGCTATGTCCCACACACACACACACACACACACATATATATATATATATATATAGGTGAGGCTACTACTCTCACCTCACCACTAATTGCAATATTGATTATGAATTGAACTTTCATCTATAAAAGTAAACCACATTAATAATTACCAATATTTTATTGTAGGATTGGATCCAAATCTAACTTATAAAAAGGAAATTTTTTTAAATATATATATAATTAATTATTTATTCGAGTGAGAAATAAAAATACAATACGAAATTATAAACCAATCTCGTTTTATTTATTTTCTTTTTAAAAAGAAAATATATTTGAAATTTAAAAAAAATAAATAAAAATTAAAATGGATAGAGTAGTCTAAAACCCAACCTATACCATTAATCCTTTAGTGTATGTTTGGTTGAAATGAGGTGGGGGCGGGGGGAGAGAGATTTTAATGAAACGGAGGAGAGGGGAAGGCAGAAAAAATAATATTATAACAATGTGTTTGGGAGGTAAAGCTTGGTTAGGTAACAGAAAAAATAGAAAAAATTTACTATTTTGTCTTTATATTATATAAATAAAGAAAAATAAAAGTATTTAATAAAATTCGATCAATTTATTTATAAAATATCGTACAAAATGTATTTGTCCAATATGATAAAAATAAATTTTCTAATTTTGCTTATGTCTTTAGTGCAAGATTGTATTGAGATTTAAGTTGAGACCGAATATTGTGCTTGTATTGGAATTATTTTTGAAAGATAATAAATTATTTTAATAATAATAATAATAATAATTATTATTATTATTATAGATATAATTATATTACTAATTTATATGATTTGTTAAAAAATATTATAATTAAACTTATTAAAATATTTAATTAAAAATATTTCAAAATATATAATACTATAATTTAAATCTATGTACAATTTATATGTTAATATTATTTGATATAATTAAAAATAAAATAAATAAATATTAAAAATTTGAAAATGTTATCAAATTTTTAATAAAATATTTAAATAGTATAATAGATAATTAGATAAAAGAAAATTTTAATAAAATCCCTCTTGTCCAAATTCCTCCTTGGAGGGGGAAAAAATTAAAGAGATTGTCTCGCCTCCCCTCTAAAAAAATTGAAACAAACTTAGAAAATTTTAAAATTGTCAACCCTCTCCTCTTAAGCCCTCGAACCAAACAAACTCTTATTAGATAGGAAGGCCATTAGCTATACAGCACATTAAGGGTGTCACACGTATAAATATTGTATAATTAGTAGGTAATTAAAAAGTACTATATTAGTGAAAATAATTATAATTTAATAAAAATAATCATATATTAAAATTAAAATAACTAAATAATTTAATTAAAATAAAAAAAATAATTACTATAAGTTATGAATTTTAAAATATAATTAAAATGTATAATTATATTTTTTTTAAAAAAAAAAGAACAAACGAAAATAAAAATATAGAATAATTTAAGTAGGAGAAAGAAAGTAGTAATTTAGTTTTAAAATTACAAGCAAACACGATATTATTTTCCAGAAAATGAAGGCAAGGTATAAAAAATGGAAAAGACTGCATGTCCACATTATATATAATTGGATCGATTTCACTGTGAATAACTCTGTAATAGAGATATAGACAATGGCAGACGATTCAAAAAAATCGCAATTCTCAAACGACGACGTATTATTACCAAAAACGCATTTCTGGGAATCCATGGAAATCGTCCATTGGGAAGGCTTCTGGTTCCCGCCGCAGGTCGTCAAACCGGCGATCAAATTCCGGTCCACCTTCGCCGCCGCAGACGGCGACGTTCTCCTCACCTCCGCCAAGAAAACCGGCACCACGTGGCTCAAATCCCTCGCCCTCTCCTGCACCCAACGCGGCGGCGAAGTCGACGGCGCCGACGACCTCGCCGGAAATAATCCTCATTTCCTCGTCCCCACCGTCGAAGCCGTCGGCTACAAACACGAACCCCTCAAATTCGACATCTACGACGCGCCGGCGCCACGATTGCTCCACACGCACCTCCCTTACTCCCTCCTCCCCGATTCCGTCAAGACATCGTCGTCTTCCACGAAAATTGTGTACCTTGCCCGGAACCCTAAAGATACCCTAATTTCCATGTGGCATTTTTTCAACTCAATTCTACGGCCGATCCCGCTGGAGAAGGCCGTCGATTTCTTCTGCTCCGGTGTCCATCATTACGGGTCGTTTTTCGACCACGTTGCGGAGTATTGGATCGAGAGCCGGCGGCGGCCGGAGAAGATTCTGTTTGTGAAATACGAGGAGCTGAAGAGCAATCCGACAGCGGAGGTCATGAAAATGGCGGAATTCATGGGGAAGGCGTTGGGGAGTGAGGATGAGGTGGAGAAGATTCTGTGGAGATGCAGTTTGGAGAGACTAAGGAATCTGGAGGTGAATAAGAATGGATCAGTGATTACATGTGTTCCTAACAGGTGTTATTTTAGGAAAGGGGAAGTTGAGAATTGGAAGGATTACTTGACGCCTGAAATGGCAGAAAGAATCGACCAAATAACGAGGCACAAACTCGAGGTTATAGGCCTCGTTCTTTAATTTTTTATATAAAAATTTATGGTTTTGTTCAGCCGTTATTTTCAAATGAAATAATTTTTTTGTTTATATTATAAAGAATTATGTCAAAAATATAAAATATATTATTTTATATTAAATATTTAATTTTTTTATTTTTTAAAATGAATAATTAATTCTTTTTTTACTTTTATATAATAATATTTTGTATTTCTTTTTATTATTTTTGGAAAATTACAATTAAAAAATGTTATTATTTTTTAAAAAAAGTAACCAACGTGGCCATATTGGTTTTGTGCTCTTCTTTTTCATCGCCAAGTTGGTCCCAATGAACGTGACGATGCTCAATTCCTAGGCGGTCCCTACACTTTCCAACATTCATATTAATTAATTCTTCATTCATTTTCAAATCCTTTTTTTTCTTTTAATTTATTTATGATTTCAAACGCTAATTTATATTATTTACACCGTATCATTTTCAATTAAAACACTTATCTTTTAAATATTATATTAAAATAATATTTAAATAAAAATTTAAATCGATATCTAATTTCAAATCAAAAATAAAAGTATTTATTTTTTATTACAATAAAAGTAATTACACCCTAATACAAAATATTTTTAATTTTTACATAAATTACATGCATATTATTATATATATACATAAAATACAAATAATAAAAATATTAAAATTATATTTCATACTTACACTCGTTCATAAAATATTATTATTACTTAATTTTTTATAAAAATATAAATATATATTTTCGATGGAGTATATAATTTATTTATTATATTTACTATTAAAAAATCAACAAATTTATATAATATATTAACAAACATATTTTTTCATAGTTAATATTATAAACAATTCAAAAAAATCTACCAAACAATCATACTTCGTTACTTCGAATGAGAAATTTAATTTTTAATTAAAAACAATAAATTCATAAAATACTAATGTTTATTAATCCAAAATAAAAACATATTTTTTTCAACTTAATAAAAAGTATCATTTTTTATTATAAATTAGAAAATAATATTTTTTTATTAATTAATAAAAATATATGAAATAAGTTAAATAATTTTGTTTTTGCTTAAAATAAGAGGAGAGAATCCAAATGCAATAGTGGAGAAGAACAAATACAGTTAAAAATTCTAAACGATCTGATTTGGGCCCATTTGCAATTAAGCTCAAAATTGTGTTTATATATATATATTATTAATTGACATCCATTTTGAACCCACAAAACCGCTTTTTGTAATTTACAAGTGCACACATTTTTCAGATATTCTTTTTTTTTTGTAAATAGAACATTGGGCCCTACAGTCTTCTAGTAGTTTACGGCTTTTACGCAAACAAACAAGTCCTTAATAATGATTCCAGCTCACATTCAAGCTGCCACTAATTGCACGACACCTGGCAATACCATCATTTGGCTCTCCACTTCCGGCTCGGCTTGCTCAGCCGCCGCCGCCGCTCTTTTCCTCCTCTTCGGCGACAAACTATCCGAACCGGACGTAACCGTCGAAGCCGTCGAAAAAGCCGGCTCGGGAGACCTCCGCTTGGAAGTCACTCGAACCGGGTCCGGTTCGTTCGAGCCGACTTTGTGCGGGAAATTTAACAAAGCCTTTGAGCCGCGCATTCTGTAAGCCGCTTTATCGTAAGCCAAAGCCGCTTCCTCAGCCGTCTCGTAAGTCCCGAGCCACACCCTCGCGCCGTTCTTCGCCGGATCTCTTATCTCCGCCGCGAACTTCCCCCACGGCCGTTGCCTCACTCCTCTAAAATGCCTCCCCTTCGGCCGCGTCACCGCCGGCGCCGCCGGAGTCGACAGGTACTCCATCCTCACCGTTGGAAAGCTCAGCTCGCCGCCGGGAGCTTCGAATCTCGGCTCCGCCTTAACGTCCTTAAACGGCGTCCATCCATCGTTAACGGCGTCACGGAGGACGCCGTAAATAACCATGTCCTCAGCGTCGTCCATCTTTAACGGCAAATCGCCCCACGTCTCCGTTAAACAAGGTATTAAGCTGCTGAAGCTTGAGCTCCGGCAATACACCACCGGCGGCGCCACCTCCGGCAACGGCAGCTCTCCGATTATCGGCTGGCTCATGAAATTTCCGATCAATTTCGTAATCCAATTGCAGAATTGAAATTTGGGGAGAAGAAAATTCTGAATTTTGGGGATGAAGATAGATTAGGGTTTATATAGGATAGGGAAAGGGGGAAATTTGGGGAAGGTTCAATGCACCCGTGGGCAATACGGGGAATTAAAATAAATTATTTTTTAAAATAATTTTTAAATAAAGAAATAATTAATTAATTAAAATTGAGGATATTTGGCTTCTGGGAAGGTTCCAAAAGAAGCTGCAAGTTGAGCAAGTTGTCAGTAAGTTATTGGGCGCGGGAAATGAATCACGTGGGCTAATTGGATTGAGGCCACGTCAGCAATTCGTATAGGCCAGGTGTTTTTAACATTTATTTTTATTTCCTCTTGTGTTAGGAAAATAATTTTCACGTGCTTAGGATTAACCGTAGGGTTTAATGACATCGTTAATGGTGTGTTTGTCTATGTTTTTGTATTTTGTGTTTTTATCATGTAAAATACTTACTTCGTTTATACGGAGGTTTTAGAAATTTGAAATATTTTCAAAATAGTGAAAAAATTAGTATTTTAATTATGATATTTTATTAAAAATAAATATTTAATGAGATGAAATTTCTATTTAATCTCATAGTTTTTTTTTTCAAAAAAAAAAAAAGATTATCATGGCAAAATTTTAAAATATGTATATAATAAACATTGCTTTATTTAAAAATATATATATTAAAGATTTAGAGTTAATTCATATTTTTAATTCAAAGATTATCCAAATTGTGATGTGTTTAATTGGTGTTTTTTTAATAGTTGTTTGAACTCATTCTATTGTGAGAATTATATAAAATATGAATTTTTTATGAATAAATAGTATTCCCTCTGTCCCACCTACCATGTCCATATTGCCGTTTCTGTCTGTCCCACGTTCCATGTCACTTTCTTTTTTTAGAAAATGATTATACACTTTAATCTCATTTTAAACTTTTTAATTTAATTTTTTTAATTTTAATTAAACTAATTAGTTATCTTAACTTAAATCTATAATTATTTATATTATATGATAATTATTTTTACTAATATATTCTTAATTATCTACTAATTATACTTATCCTAAATTCTTGTATCTACAGTGACCCAGACATCCAATGTGCGACGGATAGAGTATATTTTATAAAATTATATGTATATATTTATGTGTTAGTCTACATATTGTACAAATATATATATATTCTATATATGTGTTAGCACATGAAATATATATATATATATATATAAATATATAATACCACACACACGTGTGTGTAGTTATAGCAGCTATTCAACATTCAAAGGGTAGAAATTTCTTGTTGGTCTTATGTTTGACGTTGAATTAATTAAACCATACCAAAAAATAATAATAATAATCATTGGGTTTTGTTTCAAAATTATTTAATTTTTAAAATGTCATAGGATATTTATTTTGTATCTAATAATATTACTTTTATTTAAATTATAGTATTAAAATTTTTTAATGATATCATATTGAACTCTAAATTTTAATTTAATTATTTTTATGACAATTAGAATAATGCTAATAACTTCTACCTTATTACAAATATAAAAATAGTGATTTTTTTAATGAGGTGGAAATTTGTTGTCCCATTGGATAAGTATTTGGTCGAACTTAATAGCATGCAAATTAAATTCGACAAGACAAGTCACACTACGCGAACTATATGCGGCAGACAAGTCATATTATACAAATCATGTATGTTGAGTTCAATTATAACATGTGATTGAAAAAATTATAAAAAATATTTTGTATATATATCTAATTATTACTCTTACAAATTATATCATACAAGTGTCACATATGCCTAATAGAAAATTTCACGCGCCCACCTAGTGGACACGTATGCTCCGGTGTGCCATGTGGGTGTCACATGTGCATTCTCAGCGACAGATGACTAATTGTGCACAAAAAAAATATCACTTATGACGGGCTTTAGTTGTTACGGAACTAAATTAATAAAATAGTATGTCACGAGACTAAAAAAAAATTATTTTTTTCAAAAAGTTAGTTCACATTTCTATCTCTGGCAGTGAAAGACCAAATATGCCAATTACTTAGAAAACTATTTCAATAAAGACTTCAATTATGATATTAATAATAATAATGATGATACATGTGAAAGGGTTGGCTACAATTCTTTGTTTAAATAGTGTAATCACTAAAGTAATTCGATAATATAAAATAATGATTCAATAGATTGACTATACATCAAAGATAACATAATCTAATATTCAATTTAAAATCTAACTCAATCAAAAATATTCTATTATGAAAATATTAAGCAAATATATTCAAGAGGGCCTCCTGTTTTTTGTTCTTTTTTATATACTTTTTTTATTATATATTGTCTTATTTTTATTTAAATTAATTTAATAATGAGTTATTTAATATAAATAATTTATTTTGTTTGATGAAGTAAGGGAAGAAAAAATGACGTGGCAGTAGATGCGAGTGATTTGACTTCACTCTGGAACTTACAAAATGGCTATAAATTTAAATTGGGTAAATTATTGTTATTATTATTTTATCATTTTTGTTTCGTTTTACTAATTTTTTTTAAAAAAATAATTACAAATATATTATTACATATATAATTAATTTATATATAAAATTAAATGACAAAAATATCAAAAATTTTTAAACAATTAAATTAACCAATAAATAAATCGTATTATTTCTTAATCTACTATAAAACATTCATTTAGAGTAAGATAAATTGAAATATATTTTTTGCTAGAATCTAATGTACTTTTATTATAATAATATTTTATCTATTAGTGAAAATATGTAAAATAATTTTGACATTATATCTTTAAAAATACAAAAGAAAAATGAATATCTCTGTAAAATTAAGATTATTTAGATATTTAGATATGATTACTTTGAAAATTAATTGAAATAGTATATCCTTTTTAGTGAGATAAAAATAATACTCCCTCCTTCCCGCTTCTCATGTTCATTTTTTTATTTCCGTCCGTCCCACTTATTTTGTCACTTTCTTTTTTTGGAAAATAATTATACACTTTAATCTTATTTTTAAAAATTTAATTTTTATTTTTTTTTAATTTTAATTATACTAAACAATTATCTTAATTTTAATCTATAATTATTTTTATTATACGATAATTATTTTCACTAATATATTTTTAATTATTTACTAAGTATACCCCTCCTAAATTCTCGTATCTATAGTAACATAGTCAAATTATCCGAGACGGAGGGAGTAATAATAAAAAAAAATACTTGGAATTAAGATATAAAGAATATTATTTTCTTTTTGGGCTTGACATATATGATATTATCTCATAACTTTAAAATATTGTGATCGAATTGGTTTTTAGCGTTGGATTGCATGTATTGCTAAGATCACTATAAAAAAAAAAATAACATTGTTATACCGAAATTTTTTCCTTTTTAAATCAAATTTTTAGTTATTAATGAATTTAGCTAATGTCTTTCATCTCTAATTTTCATTATCTAATTATTATTATTATATTAAACTTAAATTTTATATTTACATATTTATATTGTTTTAATTTAAAATTATATTACTCCTTTTGTCCCATTGAAATGTTACTATTCCCTCCGTTCCAATAACATAGTTTTATTTATCATTTTTATCAGTCTCAAAACAATAGTTTCATTTTCATAAATAATCATATCACCGTAAAACTATCATTATTTTTTCATTATTATTACACAATTGCCACTACTTTTTACACTAATATTCTCACAATGGCAAAAAAGTCTTTTACTCGTACTTTTTACCTACTAGCAATATAATATCAATATTCCTTAAATCTCGTGTCAAATACAATCCAGACTATAATTTTGGGATGGAGCGAGTATTTTCTATTTTCGTCTTAAAATAAGGTTATTATTTCCTAATTTAGTAATTGTACTATCTACCTAACATAATAAATATTATTCCAACTTACAATATATTACACAAATATCATTACTTTTATATTACATAATACTAATAGGGATATTTTCGTATTTTTCACTACAACTTATTATAATATTAATATTTAAAAATCCATGTGTAAAAAGTAAACGACAACCTTACACGGAAACGGATAAAGAATTTAAAATTCAAAACCAAAACAAATACGGCGTAACCCCATCCGTCCATTATTCGTAATAAAATTTGATGTTGGTTCGTTTATTTATACTTTAATTGTTAAAAAAATTCAGCTAATAATGACATGACAACCAATCAGGGAGTGCAAATTTCTTAAATTTGTGGGACCCATTAGTTGTCTATTTATTGATTAGGGAGTATTAATATTAAATTAAATTAAATTAAAACAAAAGGCAGCAAGTTGGATATATTGCCCTTTCCAACTCGGGAGAGTGACATTTAGCTCAATTTGCTATTGAAAAAATATAAATATTATAATTTATAACAATCACTTTTTCTGGCTCAACTCAGAGAAGTTTTTGTAATTTTATAATATATAAAAATATAATAATATTTTATTAGTAGATGAAAATATATAAAATATTTTAATATATTTATTTTTTAATTTTATATATAAAATAATTATATATATAATAATATTTTTATAATTAAATAAAAATTAAAAAATATTTTGATAATAATATATAATTATTTTTAAAATATTTTTTTAAATAGAACGGATAAATAAAAATGATAAAAAAAATTTAATATTTTTAAATTTAAAATATTTTATGCTATTATTAATATATACCTAATAAATATCTTTTGTAAATGGCTCAAAAGTCAAGCGAAAGGTCTTACCCACGTGCTGGGTTGGTTGCTGCAATTTGTCATTAATTAATTAATTAATCAAATAAAATATATATAAAAAAAAAATAGGGTTGTGATAATCCGATTAAAATAAAAGTGGTTTGCACTGAAACGTCTCTCTTGTGATTATCCAAAACAGCCTACGGTTTTGTAACAAAAGTTCCCGTAACAATTTTTATTTGATTTTTCAGTATTTCATACTATTTAATTTTTATGACTACTGCAAAAATATACTAGTGTGTTTACACGTGAGATTTTATTTTAGATTTTACTATTTTTATTTTTTTTTAAAAAAAATATCAAATAAAAATCTATTTTTTATTTATTTAATATATTACATTAAAATTAAATTTTATATTCAAAATATTATATCAATATATATTTATATCGCATCAAATAACTATTTCAATTCAAAATTTTACTATTCAATACAAAAATCCAAACAATCTCACAACTGAAACACATATTTAAAATTACATTCACATCAAACTGAAAAAAAAAAAAAAATCTTAAAGATTATGTTAATTCTTTATTTTTTAATATTAATTATTATATCAATACATAATACAAATAAAAAAAACCAATATATTTTATTAGTTTATTATGATACAAGTACAATGATATTTGTAAAATCAATTATTTAAATAATAATATTTTTAATATTAAATATAATGACACACAATCAAATAACAACATTGCAGTAAGAAGTGAAAGTTTTTTAAAAATTTTATACTAATTGTACGGTTAAATTTTTAAAATACACATTAAATAGTTACGCTCAATTTCAACTAATTCTAACTATATATATTTACTCTTGAACCCAAAGGTAACATATAAACTAGACATAAAATTCAAACACCGTAAAACGATGGCTAAATAGATGACTAATTGTTGGGAACATACAGGGGAAGAGAGAAAAACAAATAATAAGATACAAGAATTTAACGTGGTTCGATCTCACAACAAATCTACATTCACGATCCCAAAAATTGACAAAATTGTAAAATTCTCCTCACAATAACTCACAAAATCTCAATTTTACTCTATTTAATTACTAAAGACAAAAAGTTTGTTGTCATTTTTTAAAATAGAAAACAAAGAGGTCAATTTATAGGAATCAATGCCCAATATTTTTATTACACTTTCAATGTGAGACATGAGAAGTTATACAACACGTAATCCGACCCACAATATAGACTTTCAACACAATGATAAGTAGTATCAATCATCTATAAATAGAACCTAACATTTTCGATGTTCTTTAGTTCGACGGGATTGGATAATGATGATCATGTTGGAAAAATCGTCATCTTTGATGTCTGTAGGTACGAGATGTATATAATCCAACTCTATTTTGGAAATTCACAATCGAACCTAATAATCTAAAAATTAAATTTAACAAGACAAGTCACGTTAGGTGAATTATATGTAACAAACAATATTTGGAGGCATCGGAATTTGAAGTTTGAATGCATGACATCACCATCACGAGTGTACCCGTACCACCAGATCATTTATTACATGACTTATAATAATAATAATAATAATAATAATAATAAAATTATAATGTGCGAAGCGAACCAGCAGCAGTTACTCGACGAGTGCGCTTTAGTTAAATATCCGATTGAATCTAATAGCCTGTAAACTAGATTCGATAAAACACATCACCTTTTTTTTTCAGAAAAAACAAAATTTTGTCCAAATTTTTGAAGACTAGTTCACTTCTTTCTTTAAACATACCATTTGCATAGACTTAACAAACTTCATAATAATTGATATAAATTAAATACCGTTGTTGAGTGACTTAGAAAGTTAAATAAATTTACAGACAATCAACACGGCCATATTAAAACATAGTCACGTTTACGGTCTCTTTTAGGTCCTGTTTTGGTAGACCTTTGACTAGGCTATGTTGACGATTTTTTTTAAGTTATTTGATATTTATTTATAATTAAACTAAAATATTTTTATAAATATTTTAAAATAACAATAGTAATATTGATATATTATTGATATTATTTCACTATATAATAATAAAATTATTTTTTTTCCCATAATAATATATAGTAATTCATGAACATTGAAGACGTATCAAACCACGATTGCCTATATATGGAAATATTCAACAAAATAAAAATAGTTGGAGTCAAATTTTATTTAAATAAACTGTATGTACTAATAATTATTTATTCCGGACTTGGATGTGTTCATATTACAATATATATATATATATATATATAATTATTTAATTAATTAATTATCCCTTATTAAACTTCAAATGTCCTCGTGTTCATATTTTCCACTTTGACTTGACCATATCTAAATTATTATTATTATTATTATTTTGATAACTTATTACTATTATATTATTATTATTATATATGGGATTACTTCATTCCAATGTCTTAAAGAAATAAATAATAAAATCATACACATATGTATTGGAACAAATCAGGTTTGAATTGAATAGTACAGTATTCTTTCGTCTAAGTTAAAGTACATTTTCTATTATATCATTCATTTCACACTTTAAATTTTTTTTTTCTATTTTAGTAGGAGCAGCGATGCACTAATATCAAAATATCCTTAACTTTTATTTATATTACAAATATATAATTACAAATATAATTATTTTATACTATATAAAGTCAAATGAAAAAGATATCAAAATTTTTTATACACTTCTACTAATTAATAAAATATTATTTTTTGTCAATTTATTATAAACTCCAAATGAACTCTTTTCAATTTACAGGTGTGTTTGTTTGGAGGATTGGATTTAAATCCAATTATTCATCCAATTTTTTTTTCCCCAAAACATCAAATCAAACACCTATTTTTTATTTTTTATATTATACTAAAAATCAATTTTACATTCAAAACATCACATCAATACCTATTTATATCACATCATATAACTATTCAAATTCAACATTTTTACTATTCAAATTCCAATCTAAAATCGAAACCCCCAAACAAACACACCCGTAATAAATTTTAAAGTACAATTGGGAAGTTTTGAATAAGGTTGTTACGAATAAATAATACATTACAAATATATACTCCCTCCGTCCAATTTCTATTGTCTAAAGTATATTTGCACGATTTTTTTAGGTAATTGTTCTTTTGTTATGAATTGACAAATTTGCCCTTAATTTTATGGTAGATATTGAAAATAATAAATGAATTGACGGTAAAAATGTAAAATTTGTGTTTAAAAAAAGAAATAGGACAATAGTTGTTGAACGTCCCAAATAGAAAAGTATGATATTAGTTTGTGGACGGAGGAAGTATTATACTTCCTTCGTACAAAATTATTTCAGTCTATCAAAGTCCAAACTTCTCATTTTTTTCTAGTATAAATAACTTTAGGTGAAATAGTAAAATACTTTTACTTTTTATTATAAAAAAATAAAAATATAGTTTATTGATAAAACAAAATAATTTCCTACATCGCCAAAAAAACCTCTTCAAATCATTAATTATTATTGAAAATATTAGTTTATCACAATTATATTCATTTATATTAATATATTTTATTTTTAAATAAAAAATTACACAAATAATATGCTTAAATAGAATTTAATTAATATATTATTATTAGGCGGGCTGGGCTGGGCTCGCCAGAATTATTTTAAACTCAGGCCGGGCCTATATTTTTAAGCCCAATTTGAAATTTAGTTGGGCCTATCTTACCCGTTTAAGAATTGGGTCAGTCCACAATGCCAATCCAAAATTATCACTTTTAAAAATTACTTTCTCCATTTCACTTTAGTAGTTCAATTTTCTTTAGATACGAGATCAATGATATAATTAAGTAAATAATTAAAGATATATTAATAAAAATAATTATATATTCAAATTAAAATAAACAATTAATTTATATAAAATTAAGAAAAAATATATATAATTATAAATTTTAAAATACGATTAAAATATATAGTTATTTTTCATTTAAAAAAAAAAAAAGTCAAGTTATGTGTAATCGATGAAAATGAAAAATATGAACAAATGATGTTTGATGAAAAAGTACAAATTAACATAACGCAATAATTTTAAAATATATATATTTTATTTAAACTTAAATAATTATTATGAATAGCAAGTCAAGTTTGAGCCTTTAAGAAGCTTACAATTTTTTAATGTTAAATAGGCCAGCCCAACTCAAGTAATTACTAAACATTTATGGATGTGTCTACTTAGATGATTTTTATTTTATTTTTTTTTAAAAAAAATAGTAGATTAGGTTAAATTTTATAAATAAAAATCAAAACATTTTTTACAAAAATCAAAATAATCATATAATAAATAAACTATACAATAGACAATGTTTATTAGAATTACTTATCACTATTTTAATTGGTTGGATAGATTTTATTTAATTGACAATATATATATACATACAATGTAATGTGTATTGTATGATTAAAATAAAGTTTGAATATATATATTTAAGTTTTAATATAAATATCATCTTATAGATAATATTTTTTATATAAATAAATAAATAATATATACTTTTATATGATTGATAAAAAAATAATTTTATAAACTGTTGGATAATCGGTTATTTTGCAATCGATTATTTTGTGAGTGAAAATGCTACCGGCTGTGTATCAAATTAATTAGATTAATTTGGAAGAAATAAATAAATATTATTTATTTATTGTGTACAGGGTTTGGTTAATATTTTGGCTATTTTGTCTGTCTCGAGACAAATCAAATTGTGCAACCCCAAATTAAACCCACAGTATTATTTGGATAAACTATTATCCGATAGATTTATTATAATCTCAAACAGAAGGTTTGAAATTAAAATAAATTACAATTGTTTCAAACTTTAAAATTAGAATAAATTACGATCGTCACAAATTGAAGGTTTGTAATTAGAATCAATTAGGACTGCTTCAAACGGAATGTTTGAATCTATAATTAATTACATCGATAATTAAGGTCGTAATTATGATCGTAATTGATTGTCTGCCATTTTGGCCGAGTGGAGACGCCTGTATAAATGGCCTCCCCCTTCGTTCTAACAAATACAAACAATTCTTTCCTCTTTATCTTCTCTCTTTTAGCTTTCCGGCAGTCTCCCCACTCTCATTGGAAATAGAAACCGTTTTATCTTTGGATTAGAACATCATCTACCGGAGACACTACTGTCTTCGACTCGATTTCACGTTTATTCTCGCAATACCCATATATTCAAACATAAACAATCAAGATTGTAAATATTTTAGAAACGGTATAAATTTTATTGAGAATAGTGAATCGGGAAATTTTTTTATTTGAAATAAAAAAAAAAAACAAACACTCTCTAAATAATCAGCTTTATTTAGATAAGATAGTTTTGAAGTTTTGAATATAATACAAAATTGTACTCTATTTAATATGATTTTCTAAGAGAAAAAAATTTATTTTTCATTTGTATAACCTAAATGTATTCGATTTTTTTAAAATAAAAATATTTTATATTTTAATAAATAAAAAATATGCTTACACTTTAAAAAATATTATAAATTATATCATTAAAAAAAAAAAAAATTTAAGAGCAAAATTATTATTACCTAGAAAATAATAATATATTAAAATCCACTTACAATAAATAAATATATATATATAACTAAAAAAAAAAGGATTTAATACTATATTAAAAAATAGTAACAAATTTCCAAAATTAATTGCACAAACAAAGCCAAATCTTTCAAATATAATGAAGTAATAGAGGAATTACACCAAAATTAAAGTAGGCCAATTTTCAAATATTTTAAAATCTAAATTCAAATCCAGCACCGACTCCTCTAGGCTCTAACCCCTACACATCCACATTATTATGCATAGCTGAATATCCATAGGTAAAGTATTTTTTTTAAAATTTATAATAAATTAAAATTAATAATAATATTTTATTAATTAGTAAAGATATATTGAATAATTTTGATATTTTTATTATTTGTAATTTAAATAAATATTAAATATATTTGTTATTACTATTTGATTATTTTCATTGTAGGAAAAGAAAATATTTTTTTAGTAACACATAAAAATAATAAAAATAATTTTTATAGTTGAAATGAAAATAGTATTTTTTTTTAAATATATAAAATCATAAAAATAAAATTATTACTTTTTAATATATTTTATTATGTTTTATATTATATATATATATCCTATATTAAATTTGGCATAGTGATTATATATTAAGCGTATATTATTATTATTATTATTATTATTATTATTATTATATTATATTGTAGTTGAGATTGTAGCGGCATGTATGTTACGTAGGTAACGCGGTGCCCGACACGTGGTTGCATGAAAAATCGTGCGTGCCAACTCGCACATGGATAGGATAGAATGCCTCCAGCACCCATCTATGTATATCTCTCAAACTTTTTAGCCACTAATTTAATTCAGAACGAGAATTAATTATATTGTTCGGAAAAATCGATCATTCAAACCAAAAATGTAAAAAAAAGTTATAAATTATATATAATATTTTTTTAAAATTATATTTTAGTATAATTTAAAAAAAAAAATGTAAAAATAAAAGATTTTAACAATAAATTAAATTTAATTTTTGTAAAATTAAAATAATATAATTTTTAAAAAATATAAAAATTAAATACTACAAAAAAATTTAAAAAAAATTAAAAAGAATATTATTTCTCTGTTTCTTTCTGTATATATTTCTATTTCTCTTACGTCATTTCTATATACCAAATACACCATAATAGTTTATAATTTATTTAATTATGATTTAAAATTGAATTAAATTTAATTATTATTATAATATAATAGTTTTATTAAAAATTATAGTGATAGTAAAAAATTATCTTAATAAAGAAATAAATATTAAATATACTTCCCCATCATCCGACTAAGTATGCCATTTTTAAAAAAAATAATTATAGAGAAAATGTATATTAAAAAATTAATTGCTCACTTTCTCCTTTTAACATATATCCATTTTTTTTATTCTGTTTTGTCAGATAATATTATAAATATTATTTTAATTATATATTAAATAAATATGATTATTTTTATATTATATAATAATAATAAAGTTAGTTTAGTTTTTTTTACTTTTATTTTACTTACGTCTTAATATAATATTAATATTTTTAAAATTTTGTACAAAAATCAAATGGTGAAATAGATATGGAACTAGAGATTATTTAAGTTTAATTGATATGATACTTATAATAAAGTGATTTATATTTTTATTTATTTAATATTTTATAGATGAATTGGTTATTAATTAATTTTTATACAAATTATTAAATACAAATTATTAGTGTTAAGTATTTATAACAATGGTAAAATTTTATAGATATAAATTTAATGTAAGTTATTTGTACAAATTACTGTAATAATTAACATATACTTTTTCTACATTTTATTGGATTTTTTTTCAATTTTTTTATAAAAAATATTAAATTTAACTCTTATTTTATTTTATTTTTTTATCTTATACTCCCTCCGTCCCACATACCATGTCCATGTTGCCGTTTTTGTCCGTCCCACATACCATGTCAATTTTTTTTTTTTGGAAAATAATTATACACTTTAATCTTATTTAAAATTTTTTAATTTATTTTTTTAATTTTAATTAAATAAATTAGTTATTTTAATCTTAATTTATTTAAAATTTTTTAATTTATTTTTTTAATTTTAATTAAATTAATTAATTATTTTAATCTTAATTTATAATTATTTATATTATAGTATAATTATTTTCACTAATACATTCTTGTTAATTATCGACTAATTACACCACTTCTAAAATACCGTGTGCTATGTGAGATGGATGGAATACTATTAAAAACAAAATTATATTAAAAATATCATATTAATATATATTTATCACATTAAATAATTATTCAAAATTAAGATGGTTACTACTTAAATTTAAAATTCAAAATTTCAATTAAACAAATCCTTAGAATTTTCAATTTGGCGAAAATTTGGCCCAGTCATGCTGAATCCTTTTTCGAGTAGAATTTTTAGAACAGATTTTTTTCGGTTGTAATTAAAAATAAGTTATTAAATAATTATGAGTAAAAGAAAAAAGTAAATAGATATATTTAATTCTTACTATTTTTTCATAGTAAAAAATAATATATGTAAATGAGACAATTAAAAAAATTTCGACCCATTTTAAAGGTGTATATACATCACATTTAATATTCTTATTTTATTCAAAATATCAATTTTTTTTAAAAAAATAATACTTCAAGTAACTAAAATCAAGAAAATAATGTCCACAACCATTGAATAGTAGTTGATGGTCTATCCAAAAATGACAAATGGTACCGTACGCTGATTCTTTAGTTTTCGCATCACACCGACCGGGTTCTCAGATCCAGGAACTTCCCCTTTTAACTTGGTCCCGTCGTGCACGGCGTGCTTATCCTACTGCTGCTCACAGCTACCCGACTGTCCTCTAACCTTTAATGCTCCTACTTACCAACGCCCGGGACCTCAACACCAGACGAAGCAACTTCGCTCGTGTTCAGGATACCCCCTTCGGGTCCCGGAGTCCCCGGAGCTTCGAAGAATCCACAATCTTACGTACTGACGTTGATCTCTCTCGTGGAAAGAACAAAACGGAGTGAGATTCAATCGGAAACCTAAGCCGTTGGTGTTTCGGAAGATGAATTCTCTGCACAAAAAAATTCCGGCGAGCGAGGTATGCAGGGAATATGCCGCCGGTGAGCCGGAAATACAGTCCGACGGCGAGGAATTTGCATCTCAGGCGGCGTCGCAGTCCGCCTCTGTAATTGCAGCCAATGAGGATCTTATAGCGCTTGTTTTGCTGCGTTTGCCGTTGAAGCCATTGGTGCGATTCAAATGCGTTTCCAAACAATGGCTTTCGATGATTTCCGATCCGTTCTTCACTCGCCGGAAGAACGCGGAGCTCTGCGGGAACGCCTCCGGCTTGTACGTATTTCGCCGGAATTTTCTGCATTTCAAGCCGGAGTATGACGTCGTTCCGCTGAATGAGGATGTTGTGAACTCTTCTTCTCCAGCGGTTGCGCGTACTCTTAGTTCCGACGAGAATCAACCGATTAAAATCCTTCAGTCCTGCAACGGATTACTCTGCTGCCGCAACGGTGGGCTGAAGGACGGCAAGTACAGTTACTACGTCTGCAATCCGACGACGAGGAGGTGCGTTCGGCTTCCGGATCCTCTCAATCGAGCTTTCACGGTGAACGACGGCAGCGAATCAGTGTACGCAGTGAACTTAGCTTTCGATCCGCGAAAATCACCCCACTTCAAAGCCGTATGCGTCTACTTCTGCGAAACGGTGAAATACCGTTTCGTGATGGATATGTACTCATCGGAGACCGGAATCTGGAAGCGCGTCGGCGATCCGTTGTCCGGCGAAATTAACTTTCACATCGGAGTGTTCTGGAACGGCGCAATCAACTGGTTCAGCTTATGCGGCGACGGATTGTACTTCAATCTGGAGGAGGAGCGGTTCGGGAAGCTTCCGATGCCTCCGATTCCCGACGGCTGGGAGGAGCGGAGAATTAGGTATTTCGGCGAATCGAACAATCACCTCCATCTGGTTGAAATCTACGGACCTTGCACAACAGAATTCAACGTCTATGAAATGGACGAGGATTACCGCGGATGGAAAGTGACGTACCGTGTGGACATCGAACCAGTGATGAACGCCTTCCCGGAGTCAATTTCCAGCTGGTTAGGTCCTTCAAGGATGCGCTACTACAAGTACCTGATACTGAGCATCATCCGGCGAGGAGATGGCGGCGGCGGCGACAGCTCGTTTGTTGTTGTGAACATCCCTGGTAAGGCAATAAGGTACAATCTAGAGGATAAATCATTCTACAGTATATGGAACTTTACCGGTGGTGAGTGTGATCATCCTCGTGGTGGTTCTACACTTCCTATGTTTGGTTGGTTTGATGCTTTTCAGTATATTCAGTGCATATGAATGATAATATCAAACTTTACCTTTCTTGGTCATCACTACTTTCTTGTTCTGAAAATTGCTCCTACTTCATCTTGCTCGTATTTTCGAATATATTGCATAATCTAGAAAATTATTATCGATTTTGCTAGCGTTTATTCACAATGGTTGCGTGTATATGCAACCATTGTCTATACCCGACTCTTAGAACAAACAAGAACAATGTAGAAATCTGTGTGGAGCTTTTTGTACACCGAATAGAACGTTATACGGATCGACTGATCGACTGGCCTCGTTTGAGGACCAGTTCTTAAACCTATAACCAAAATATAATACTTTGTACAACCAAAATAGCGATGTCTGGGAAAGAGCAATTACCGGGAAGGCTTTTTTTTTCCCTGTCGAAAATTCTGGTGATTATTTTGGACATGGTGTGAAGAATCTGTGCAGCATTATATTTTTGGGATGAGATCACCTCCAAATAGTTTCATTTGCATCGGTGAAAATGGCGTTGTGATGCTCGATCAAGCACTGAAGAACTTCGATAGCACAGAGGTCTACCGGCTGCCCGTCATCGAGGGGAATTGAGGATGATACATCAAGGCTTTCACCATCATCTGCAAAGCGACGAAGCAAAAGTAAAATAAAATTACTAATTCTACGACACTAATGAAACTGTTCTTAAGTAATGCCTTTTCATTATTGGCAGTCGACTTCGACCTGGTGTTTTTATTGAATTTTGCCTACTATGCTAACCAGTTATTGCTAGTTGGTTCAGGACACGGCAATGAAATTTAATTTCTGCCCGGACATGGAAGTATTTTGTGACATTTATAAGTGAAACATGGTCTGAAAATTACCTGCAAGAATGTCCTGCACAGTGTAGTTGGAGTCTGAATTTAAGTTCGCCCCGGTATCAGGTTTCGACTCATCATTCCAACATTGCTTATAATGCTCGGGTCTCTCGCCTCTTGGCCACATGATGATGGAAGCCATTTCCACCGAGAGATTTCGGGCGTCCATCTGTGATAATAGTGTATCGTCTTTAGTCTCATCATCATCGTAAAATAAGAATGATACAATAGAAAACGATGAAATAAGAGTCGTTATTTATTTATTTACACCATGAGATATGCACACACAAAACTATTAGTTTAACTAACAAGTTACATGAAATCAAATTTGTATATTACCTATCACTAGAAGATCAAACCAGAGAAATTATTAAACCAAGGTGAGTTAATTAGCAAGCATTAATATTAAAAATCGTATTAGGAAAAAGATTGATCAAAGTTACCTTGTTAAGAACAGATTTCTGGCTAACATGAAGCAGTAGGGATGTAACCAATTCCAGCGTCATATAGTTAACCGTCGGAAGCTTCTTGAGAATATTTGCCATTTCATTTATGCTTGATCGAGCATTTTTTATTTCACTATACAGCTCAAAGGTAGTCAATGGCTCCGGGAGGCTAGCAATGTAGCATTTGATCAGAGCAGCAACATCTACTGAATTTACACCATCGGGAATTGATGCATTCGGATCTGAACATTCAGTAAAATATATGGGAAGAATGAGTGTTGGGAGAAGACACAAAATATACAAAGCCAACAAAGTGGGAGAGTGTACGGAAATTACCCTGATTATACAAAGATACCAACTGTCGTAGAACCTTTTTGTCTCCTTGAGCCTTGAACAGGTACGGCGAATTCAAACCTAAAATTGGAGAAGACGGGAAGTTGATGCCAAATAATATGTTCTGTTATACATTACAATATAACTGATTCATATTCAGACGAGCATTACTCACCAGATAATATAAGACAATCAGAACATTTGATTAGTATGTTAGGCACCAGTGCGTTAGACTGCTGGCGCTGGACAGTGACCTCAATCGGAACACCAAACACTGTTCAAACAAGAAAAACAAATCACGGCTAATTACCAAACCATAAGGATGAGATTAACCGATATGCAAAAGAAACTTGTGTTTCAGCAAGAAAGAAACTCAGAACATGCTTGCATCTGTAATAGTATATCTGAAAACAACATACCGGTTCCTAAAGTGACCGGGTTTTTATTAATTATTTATTAATTTATGGAGGAGAGAAAGATCTAATCTTCTGCACATTAGGAGAGCAAATGACGAAAATTATACAATAGATAAAGGAACCTACCATCAGTACTTGCAACTCCCTGTGAGCAAGAGTAGAAAGAAACATCGTTAATCTTACAAATTCATGCCTTAAGGAAAAATACTGGAGATTATTTAAATCATGTAACCTTTTGCCATCTTTCAATGTCGGTCAGCAGTGTCTTGCTCTTTTGTGCAGTCATCTTGGCCACCTGTAAAATCATTTCAGGGCCAAAACAGATATATCGTCACTTCAAATGCAAAAGCTTGATCTTGCATAATTTGTTTATAAATTGTTAAATATGGTGGCAGGCCAATTTTTGTGCCATGGAAGAGCATATCTAAATGGACTATGAATTGTTATCCAAATGAAAAACAAACGATGAAGTAGTAGAAATTTAATTAACGACTGCAGAGAAAATGACCCCCTGAAGGAAAGAACACATCCAACAATTGAAATTAATCAAATCTATGTGGTATTTTCTAGTTCCAATTATTGCTCGTGGAGAAAGTTTCCTCAGCAGCATTTTCAATAAACTATCTAATACATATATTGCCCGAAAAATCAGATAGCCAATACCAACCATATCAAAACAATTGACTGTTCTGTACCATATTACAAATCGGCTAAAATCCAATTTCTGATATATTGCACACCCATAAACAAAGTCAAATCAAGAAAAGATATTCCCCAAGACGACAAGTAACCAAACCCGTTAATCAAATTCATTAGCCGACAAGTATTATAATAATAGAGCTTCAATATCAAGTTCACCACTACTATTTAATTCGTTACCTCTTCAACTTTTGTCTTCCCAACAGAAACTTTGTCTTTTGTCTCCGTAAGTCCCTTCCTCAAAAACATGCTTGTAGTAGCGGCAGCAGATATAAGGCGCTCCTGCATAGCATGTCTGGTAGATGGCTTTTGGAGGATATCCCATCGACTTTTCACTGCTGATCCGACTTTCTCTGCCACATCAGCAACATTTACTTTAGCATCCTTCGCAACGTCCCCAACAAAACTGCCAGCACTGTGTCCAGCTTGCTTAAGCTTTATCCCTGTTCATCAATGTTTCAGGCCAATGGTTACCACTCATCATTCAGAAACAGACATAGATGTATATATACATACCTATCTAGATAAATTAAGAACACAGAGTTGCTTATGCTCCTTTGCGAAAAAAGATTTTTCACAAGATTCCATGTATGGCACAAGGTATGCCATGGTAAATATCTCATGCTTTATTCGAATACTCAATTTTTTTTATTTTTCATTCACAACAATCACTTATATGTATAAATACCTGAGGTTTGAAAGAAATCATTAGCCTTCTCTTGCCACTGAGGTGAGGTTGCTGACGGCATTTGCAGTGTCCTCAATACCAGTTTATCAAATAAATATATATTTTAATCAACCTGTTTCGATATAGTAACACAAGATATGAGTAAATTGCATTTAACCAACAAGCAAAAATTTCATGTAACAGTGGGAATTCTTGATCATCCCAACTCCTGATAGCCAATCCATAATAAAAATCAACATGAGACAACCTCCGATATATATATATCAGAATCCACAGATGATGAAATTATAATCTGCTGATATAATTAAATCTTTGATTAATCATACATAAACTGATCTAAAAATCGTGCTCCATAACAGTCAAGGCTCTTTCAAACACAAAATCATTCCAAAACACAAAAAACAAACCATCCACGACACTAAATCAAACTCAATGCCATAACTCCATTCAGAAAAATAGTTCAACGCTAAAACATCAATTAAGCTTCAAAAGAAAATTATCAAACACACAAACACATGATTCGCAGAAATCGAATCATATCTTCACTAATCGCTTCACAAACTATTCCATGGAGGAAATCAATAAATAAAAACCACAGAATTTCATCGAGTTCCCAAAAACCTCGAAGAGGAAAAGAACTAGGGTTTCTCACCTTTACCAGTGATCGAAGCTTCGGCTATCACCACGGACACGGAAGAGAACGAACGAGACCACGCGAGAAAAATAATAATAAAATATATAATGATAATAATTAATTAAGCACAATAAATAAATAGATAAAATTATTGCATATACCTAAACAGCGAAGAAGTGAGAATATCGGATGATCACCTATCATAATATAACACGTGGATCCTTGACAGGCCATGACTTCAACGGTCGTACATATTCAAATTAATTAAATTGAAATATTTTGGCTGTTCTTTACCCATCACATTTTCACTGAGATTATTTATTTTTAAAAAAATATCACGTTAAATATAATTTTTTTTCTAATAAAATATCAAATATCAATTTTTTACGTTTTTTTTTCAAACTTCAAATTTTTAAAAATCTCTAAAAATCTCTATCTAAACAATTTATCAATGTTCTACTAAACATTTGAGTGTATTCTTTTTACATCAAAATTTTTAAATATATTTTTTTAAAAAAATTAATATATTACATATATTTATTATTTTATATTATTTACATCATTTTTATATTTTTATAAAATATATTCTTCCAAAATTTTAAATTAAAACACAAAACAAATACACTTTGATATAATTACCTTTTTATTATTTTTATGATTATTTTATCTGTTTCTCTACAATGATATTTATTATCATTTAAAAATATACTTTATCCGTTAATAAATTAATTTTTTATTTTTTTATTATTTTTATACAGAAAAAAAAAAAACAAATTTGCCATTTTCTAATAAAAATTCTAATTGTGTAAATAAATGTAAATATCAAATATGACGTTAAAAAATAAACTGAGAAATAATAATTATGCATATTTTTTTAAGAATTCATTGTTTCATATAAAAAATTTGTAATTAATTAACTAATACTCAAAATCTTTTAATTTTAAATTTTTAAATTTTTCAAGAATATATTATAAATAGAACTCAAATACATTTCAAAATATAACACTAATCTATATATTTTCAATCATATTTTTTTAAGTTGTTTGTATTTAATTTTAAATTTATTTCTCTAATTCTTTATATTTAAAATCAACAAAATAATTAGTGAAAATAGTAATTTTATAACTAGCCTTTTAATCAATTTGTCGGAAAAAGAACTCTTACTTTGATACATCAATCAAAATTTATTTCAATTATTTAAATTTTTAAATATTACTAATCCAATGTATTCTAATGATTTTAATATTTTCAAACAATAATAAAAAATTATATAATATTACTTCTTCCATCTTACAAAAAATATTTATTTTTTTTTTAATTTTAATATGTCATATAACAATATTCATTTCCTTTTTTTTTTTTTTTTTAAGTAAACGTACTATCTATCTAATATTACAAATGTCTTTACAACTTCCAATATATTACACAAATATCATCGTCTTTATATTTTACAATACTAATAAGATCATTTTAGTCATTCAAACTTTATTTTTACTATATTCCAATATAATATTAATATTTTTAAAACTACGTCCAAAAAACAAATTGATAATTGGAGGGAGTATCATAATTTATATAAATTAATATATTGAAATTAAAATCCCTCCGTCCCAAAACTACAGTATAAATTGGGTTAGACACAGGAATATTGATATTATATTGGTAGTGGGTAAAAAGTACGGATAAAAGATTTTTTTTGCCTTTACGAGTATATCAGTGTAAAAATTATGTAATAATAATGAAAAAGTAAGTTTAGTTTTACAGTGATATAATTATTTATGAAAATGAAACTATTATTTTGGGACGAACAAAAATAATAAATAAGATTATTGTATTGGGACGGAGGGAATACTATATATTAAATATTATTCCCGCTTTCCCAAATCCGGCATCTGAGGTATCGTTCTATACTATCACTATTTCTATTTTTTTTAGTTTTATATAATTTGTTTTTTTAAAAAAATATAAGTATATATTTTAAATTTATAATTTATAATTTTTTATTTTAATTAAATTATTTAATCTATTTAATTTTAATTTAAAATTATTTTTATTAATATATTTTTAATTATTTATTAATTATCAAATATCTAATAGCTAAGTTGGACATTTTAAGTGAAATAGAGAAATTATAAAATAATAAATAAATGAATTCATCGCCATCTACGCATATTTTCATATATATATATATATATATATATATAACTATTGCTTTTCTTTCCCTTCCCCCAATTCATCGTCATCTCCGTTGCACTGCACCTGCTTCAATGGAAACTCTTCAATCCAACCACACCGATTCCCAAATTCAGCCTTCATGCTCCTACGATCAGCTCGACGATGTCCAGAATCGCACTGAATTGCACCCGCAATCGCAATCGCAATTTGAAACCCCAGACAAAGCCCTAGATGCATTCAATCAAGTTCCTCATAATGCTGGCGATGGTTCCTCGGCTCTTCCCAAGCCTGATTTCCCGAGGCCTCTCTTTTCAGGAAGCGGTTTAACTAGCGGCACCGACAAGGACTTCTCCGGCGGCGAGGAGGAGACCACCAGCCGAAGAAGGAGACGCTCCAGATGGGATCCGCCCCCGACCGATTCATCCAATAACGATTCCGGCGCCGCCGGTGGAACTGGCGACGGCGGCGCTGGAACTGAAGGAAGGAAACGCAAGTCGAGGTGGGCGGATGATGAGCCGAAGCCGGTGATCCAATTGCCTGATTTCATGAAAGACTTTACTGGAGGTATTGAATTCGATCCTGAGATTCAAGCATTGAACAGTAGGCTACTTGAAATTAGTCGTAAATTGCAATCTGGTATGACATTAGATGATCGTCCAGAGGGCGCTAGGTCGCCCTCTCCAGAACCAATTTATGATAATATGGGAGTAAGGATCAATACAAGGGAATATCGTGCAAGAGAGAAATTGAATAGAGAGAGGCAAGAAATCATATCACAGATCATTAAGAAAAATCCAGCTTTTAAGCCTCCAGCCGATTACAGGCCACCAAAGCTTCACAAGAAGCTATACATCCCTATGAAAGAGTACCCTGGTTATAATTTCATAGGGTTGATTATTGGTCCAAGAGGGAACACTCAGAAGAGGATGGAAAGAGAGACGGGGGCGAAAATTGTTATTCGGGGCAAGGGTTCAGTGAAGGAAGGGAAGCTACTACAAAAGAGGGATTTGAAGCCCGACCCTTCGGAGAATGAGGATTTGCATGTTCTAGTGGAGGCAGACACTCAAGAGTCTCTTGAAGCTGCTGCTGGTATGGTTCAGAAGCTCTTGCAGCCTGTTGACGAGGTTCTCAACGAGCACAAAAGGCAACAACTGAGGGAGCTTGCAGCGCTGAATGGTACTACTAGGGATGAAGAATTTTGTAGGTTGTGTGGGGAGCCTGGGCATCGGCAGTATGCTTGCCCTTCCCGTACATCTACATTCAAGAGTGATGTTTTGTGTAAGATTTGTGGTGATGGCGGACATCCTACGATTGATTGTCCCGTGAAGAATACTACAGGCAAGAAAATGGATGATGAATATCAGAACTTCTTGGCGGAGCTCGGAGGGACGGTTCCCGAGGGTTTGGTCAAATCTAGCTCTGCAACTCTGGCGCTACCAGGAAGTTCGGGAACGAATCCTCCATGGGCAGGTGGTACCAACACTTCTGGCAACGCTACACAAGGTGGGGCTGGGATGAATGTAGTCAAACCGAAAGAATTTGATGAGACTAATTTATACATCGGCTATTTGCCTCCCTCTATGGAGGATGATGCGCTGATTAACTTGTTCTCTGCATTTGGTGAAATAGTCATGGCCAAGGTTATCAGGGACCGAGCAACAGGCTTAAGTAAAGGTTACGGATTTGTGAAGTTTGCTGATGTTCAGCAGGCTAATGGTGCCATTGCTAGCATGAATGGTTACAAACTCGAGGGAAGATCAATTGCCGTGAGGGTAGCCGGTAAACCTCCTCAGCCTACAATGCCGCCAGTCCCTCCTGCTCCACCCATGCCGCCATATCCTGCTCCAGGCCAACCTGTGGGTGCCTACCCATCTCAGCAGTTAAATGCTGGTGGTCCGATGGGAACTGCTCCCCCTGGGGTTTCTGTTCCTTTCGCACCTCCGCCTCCTCCATTTACCTCTTATCCCCCTCCACCTCCCCCACCTGGATCTGCCATGTATCCTCCGAATCAGGGTCAACCCGTTTATCAATATGGATCATATCCTCCTTCACTAATGCCTCCAGGCACATCTGGCGCCTCGACACAGACTGTTTCTGGTACCGACACTCCACAGAGTCAAGCCTCATCAGGTGAAATACAGCAAAGTTATCCGCCTGGAGTGCAAGTACAGACTACTGTGCCTGTTCAGTCGATTCCAACATACGTGTATGGCAATGCAATGGCTTCCATGGCTCCAAATATCCAGGTTCCATATTCGTATAGCTATCCTCCTTATTACGGCGGTGTTCCACCTCCTGCAATGCGTCAATCTGCTATTGATGCTTCCCAACCCTTGGCAAATGTTCCTTGGGCCAAAAATCCACCTGTTCCACCACCTCCTGCGATGTCTCAGTCAACTATTGATGCTTCCCAAACCTTGACTAATGTTCCTTGGGCCACAAATCCACCGGTTCCTCCACCTCCATCATCTGCTGAAAAAAGCAATTATAGCACAGAAACTGAGTACGAGAAGTTCATGGCAGAAATGAAATGATATCTTTTTATGGTGAGAGGTAAGAATATGTTCTTCTAATTTTGTTCCTTTTGTTGATAAAATTTCTGTGATGTTTGTACCATAGTAGTGAATTTTTATTTTTTTATACCGAATTTTTTTTATTCATTTGTATGCATTGCATGGAAAGTATTTGTCTGGTCCAATTGGCTGGCTATGCTTTTCAATCATGCTGTAGTTCAATTGGGATTTTAGTTATTTATTTATTTATTTATTTTTATTCTTACTGAGACAGATTGAATGTGGGATAGAGAAATCGTAGAAAAGATTAGCACTGCATGAAATGACGATTGGAATTAATAATACACTTTACTAATTAGCTGGATAAATAGAAACTATGATAGGATAAGAAGACAAGAACTGTCATGATTTGAACATATTTTGTGTCGGGTTGTTATAACTCCGTTTCATGCTTAAATCTAATGGCTGAAGAAGAATAACCTTTAATTAGTTGGTTGGTGATACAGAGGCCATCAAAATGTGAAATTGTTATCATTAATTATTCAGGCATTAGATTCTTAAAGAAGTAGGCAAGTGTTGTTTTTTGCTGGAAAGCCATAGGGTGTGTTTGTTTGGGGGTTGGCTTTTGAATAATTAAATTTTAAATTAAATAGTTGTTTGACATGATCTAAATAGGTGTTATTGTCATATTTTGAAAATAAAATTGATTAGTATAAAAATAGATGATTGATTTAATGTCTTTGTAGAGAATTTTTTTTTCTTTTTCATGAATTGTATAAATCCCCTAAAAACTCCAAATTACATATGCCACAATTCACCTGTTCTGATTCTGGTGTTCTTTCTGTTTTGCATTTGAACGATGCCTCACTTCTAGATTCTGATAATCATCATTGTATTCTTGGTCACACGAATTTTCTGGAAGCTTGGCTAAAGCAATGAAATCACTCAGTATAACGCTTGAATACACTGGATAATGCTTTCATTCTACCTCATTCGAATCTTTTGTGACCCTGTGCAGATAGCAATTCACTGGCTGATTCAGTTATCTTTGCCTATCCTTCTTTAGCATTTGTTGGAGTCATGTTCTACTTAATCTCATAATCTCTGTATTATTATGATTTACTATTACGTAGTTTCTGGTGTTTATTATCCCATTATAACACGTGTTTCTTTGTTATTATCCAATATCTTGACAGGCTGTTTGTTGGAGCACTTGTCATCCTGATTTCTTAACTCTTGCCATGATTTACTTGTTGGAAGTTTGGGACTCACATAAACTTGCTGTACTATTACATTTGCAGAGAGTTTCTGTTCGACAAGCCGCAAGTTGAACTACTGTCTTCTCACAAATTATTCTGTTGATGATGTTTTGTTTTGTAGGACTGTTACTATCTGTTGGATCTGCTTTGGAGTTTCATCTTATTTTGATTTCTTTCGCTTTATATGTTTGAACTTCTAATCCATCATCGCTGATCCTAACGCTGTTGCTGTTTCTTGTGTGATCGCCTCTTTCTGATTCTAACACCCGTTTTCTGTTTTAATACTTTTTCGTTCCTTGTCATTATGATTATTCATAGCTGCTGTAGCTTCCTACACTGAGATCGGATCTGATGATTGCATCTACAACTCCAAAATGAAGTGAAGAACCACGTTGCATTGTTAGGTCACAGGTTTGGTGGTATTATTTAATCCGAGCTTCTAATTATATAAATTTATTTGTTAATCTGATGCATTATCTCAGTTTACATATGGCAAGCAGGTGGTGTAGTTGTCCCGGGATAATCTAAGATGTGTTTTGTTGAGCCTTGTGTAGAATAATTTTGCCTTTCTTTTTTAACTAAGTTTAGGTTCTAATTATTTTCTTTACTAATTTTTCCTGAATCATTAGTCGCAGGGGTCGGACGAAGAGGCCTGATAAGAATTTAGTCGAGCTCTAGAAAGTAATTTAGGGTCTAGGTTTAAGTTTCCTTAATGATGTTATGGTGTTTATTGATGTCGAAATGGAACCAAGAAAATCTTGTTTTGGTACACAACATCGGTCACACCATACCTTATGCTTTGCTTTCTTATTTATCAGATCTATGTGTGTTTATATTGGTTCATTCTAAAATATTTTGCACATTTCAAATTTATGTGAAGATCATAGAATGTGATGAAAGCTTGGTATGAATTGAAGCCATTTTTTGGGATGTTGTTTGTGTGCCGAATAAAATTATTTAAACATAATGATGAAAGTTATATGATAATAGTCGATGTAGTATATATTATCGTTGATTTTAGTATAAGATATATGTTACATTCTATAGGTTTGAATTGCCAGTTAATATGGTGTGAAATTATGTGTTGAATGATTATTTTTTGTATGCCTTGTTTTGAGTGATTTGAATTTATATATAGATAGATACCATATTTTATAAGATTGAGATAATATATTTTTTGTAAATCATGATGTTTTGTTATCTTATGAGAATTGGCAACTTCTAGTGGCTAACACATTTTATTTATTATTTTAACTTGCTAATTATTTCAACACATATAAAATACAATTCAATAGTTTTAAATCAAAATCAAATTTGCATTTGATAATATTATTCTCCTCTCATTGGTCAGTTTTATCCAAATTTACAAATAAATGAAACTAAAATTGGCGATAGAGAAAATATATTATAATAGGGGGGAATTGTTAGAATTCTATCAAGAGATGAGATAGGAATATTTTGTTACATTTTGGATAACATGAGTAAATTATACAATCAATGGGTTTGTTTATTTGGAGTCTATTTTTATAGACAATAGTAAATAAGTTGAAATCCAAATTTAAATAAGAGAGTGTAAATATTTATGATATTAATGGATGTGCTTGATTTTTATTTGAAATCAAAATCGTCACTTTTCAACTAATATGTTACCAATAAAAATATATATATATATAATATTTCTTCAAATTTCTATTTAAATCAAAGTATAAATTAAACCCTCAATTTTAAATAAAAATCAAACGAGCACAATATATACATTAACTTTCAAACTAGTAGGTATTAATAGTACAATAATTGCAAATGTGTTTATTTGTGTTTTTATTATTTATTATAGCAAATATTGCCATTAAGATTTATTTTTATTTTAGAAAATATCAAAATAAGATATAGAAAACAAAAAAAATGAACACAAATGATCTTGGTAGTGATTGAAGCACCAAGATCACACTGTGGAGTTGGTGAATGGATATTATTATTATTATTATTATTATTATTATTATTATTATTGTGTTGGATTCCTTCATCCTATATATAATGAGTTGTCCTCCATTTTCAGAATGCCCACAAACACCCTTTCTAATTATATTCATCATTGAAATTATTTGGGTAGGAAAAATAGTGTTAATAAATAAATAAAATCTTCAAGAAAATAATAAAGGGTTCCAAAGGGCATACTATGATTAAAGGTGTAGACTAATCAAGAAAAATCCAATAACCACTAAGGTCACTTAATTTTACTCACTATTCTTATTCTATGAATTATTGATTTTTTTATATAAAAATTTGCATCAAATATGTATTTATATCATTATATATATATATAATTTAAAATCATAGTAGGCTAATTAATTTTGTAATTTTTATTCAATTTTAAAATCTTATAAAAAAATATAATTTTATATATAATTTTAATATTAACAAACCCACTGATATTATAATATTAATATTGTTTATTAGTCATTTATATTGGACTAAACACTAATTAAGTACAAGACTTACTTTAGACGTACTATAGTTTTATTTTATTTTTTTAAAAAAAATATTAATAAATGGAGATTTTTGCCTAAATACTAAAAATAGAATTTCCCATTGTTATTGTTTAATTATCAATTTTATATTTCAATGGTCACACTTAATTATAGGGCTACATGAAAAAATAATAATAATAATAATAAAAATAAAAATTATAGAGTGTAATGATCTAAGTAGGTTAAGAAGTCATGATCCCTCACATGGTGTTTTCAATTACCCTTCAAACACATCCATTATAATGTCGTCCACCTTCTACTACATATATATCTCAATGCTTACCATTTTATTAGAGATTAATTATGCATCACAATAGTACGATTTTTATCGATTCAATACTTTAGACGAGTTAAATTATTCAATTTTAATCTGATTCATAATATTATTATTTTTATTTTAACCGTATTAATTAAATTGTTACTATTTTATTATACTCCAATAGTATACTAAATTGAAAAAATAATAACACATTGGTTATTATTTATTAATATATAATTAATATAATTATTTACTTATTAATGAATTATATATAAATTTAGGGAAAGGAAAAAAAACTATAAAATAAGTATTCCAAATAGAAAGAAATATATAACTAACATGTTCTAATGATATATGCAACATATTTACTACAACAACTATAGGGTGTGTTTGTTTTGCGTTTTGATATTTTTATATTTCCTCCGTTCCAATAAATTAGTCTTGTTTACCATTTTTTTCCGTCTCAAAACAATAGTATCATTTCCATAAATAATCATATCACTATAAAACTACTCTTACTTTTTCATTATTATTACACAATTGCCACTATTTTTTACACTAATACACTAACAATGGCAAAAAAGTTTTTTACCCGTATTTTTTACCCACTATCAATATAATATCAATATTTTTTAAATCTCGTGTCAAACACAACCCATACTATAGTTCTGGGACGGAGGGAGTATGATATTTTAAAAAAAAAAATTAATATACTTCCTCCGTTCCATTGAAAAATGTTGTCATTTTTCATTTTTGTCCGTCCAAAAACAAGGTTACCATTTCTTAATTTAGTAATTGTACTACCTACTTAACATAATAAATACCCTTCAAACTTACACTATATTACACAAATGTCGTTATTTTTATATTACACTATACTAATAGGGGTATTTTTGTTCTTTTCACTACAATACATTATAATACTAATATTAAAAAATTTACGTTCAAAAAGTAAACGACAACTTTACACTGGGAGGGAGGGAGTATTTTAAATTTTACTAATAATACTAAAAATATTTTATTTGAAAATAACAAAACAACCGCGAATTTTTTCATTTTAGATTATGTTTGTTTGGGAGTTTGGATTTTGAGTTAAGATTTGAATAATTGTATGATGTGATATTCTGAATATAAAATTAATTTTTAGTATAATATAAAAAATAAAAAAATAAATATTTGATTTAATATTTTTTGAATGAAAAAATGGGATGAATAGATTTGGGGGAGAATCCCAAACAAACACACAATTATGTAGTGTCTAAGTTGGTGGTGGTGCATTTTCACGCGCGCATGAGGTTGGGTCCACCTTAGGTCACGCCTGTCACGCGATCAAATGTGGCGGGGCACGTGACAAAAGTAACGGCGTTATATCCATAAACCACAGTGGGCCCACGTTCCGTTTACTTCTTCCCGTTCTTTATATGCAGATGATGTTCTTTATATAAATTAACTGTATAAGTAATGTCATATCTGTAATTTATTTAAAATTTAAATAATATTATGATATGCGTTCGATTTATTTTAATTTAATAAAAAATAGATAATTTTGAATATGATATATAAAAATGATACTTTGAGGTAAAGTGGAGAGTATTTTTTCATAGTAGATTAAAAACTAATACTTTATTCGTCCTTTTAATCATCTATCTATTTTTTTATTTTGGTATGTCTCATCATAAAGTATTTATTTATTTTTTTTATAGTAATTATACTATTTACCAAATATTACAAATACCTTTACAATTTACAATATATTAAACAAATGATATTTTTATATCATACAATAGTAATAAAGTTAGTTTAGTCTTTTTACCTTTATATATGAAATATTTATTTATTTATTATATGATAGGATAAAATATTTTATTAGAATATTAATTAATAGTTATTTATAATAGGCTTAAATTATATTTTAATTCAAAATTTTCTATTACTTTCAAATTTAAAACAATTTAAAATGCTCTAAATGTAATCCAAATACAATTTATTTTATATTTAGAATATAATAATAATAATAATAATAATAATAATAATAATAATATTTTTTTTAAAATGGATTAATTATTTGTTTTCAAAATCAAATTGATTCTAGTTTAAGCAATAATCAAGTGGTAATGATGCCCAAAATTACCCACCACCTAAATTCAATCTATTTTGCCAACTAACTAATAATGATTTTTTTTCAATTATATTTTATGTAAAACATTATGTCGTATTTAATAAAAGGTTTGGAATTTAAAAATAAATATTTAATATAATATTCTTTAAAAATATTATTAATAAATATAGATTGTTTATTTTATATTTTAAGTTGATGTATTCTTAAATATGAATATAAAAATTATATCAATAATATTAAAAAATTTCACATTTAATTTTTAAATTATTGTACTTAAATATTATTATATATATATAATTTTTTGTACAAATATTCTTCTATTAGTATTATAAGACATTAATTAAAATATTTTTATAATATTTTTAATTTATACTATGTTTTAATATAATAATTAATATTTAAATATCAAAACAAATTAATATATCGAAAAACACATCAATTAAAATATTATTGTTTAAACAAAGGCAATAAAACAAAATTCTAAACATAAGTTTAAATTTTATTTATTTAAAATTTAAAAATAACCACACAAAGGGACAATCACAATGATTGCCTCTCACTCTCAATCAAA
Source organism: Andrographis paniculata (assembly GCF_009805555.1). Lineage (NCBI taxonomy): Eukaryota > Viridiplantae > Streptophyta > Magnoliopsida > Lamiales > Acanthaceae > Andrographis > Andrographis paniculata. The sequence continues at coordinate 4,217,984 of NW_026137502.1, read as the reverse complement.
CCACTTTAACATAACATTCACTATATATATATATATAAATATAAATAAATAAATTATTACCAAAGTAAATGCTTCTTCCTTTCCCTTCCATTACATTATTCTTTCCCACAAAGGTCAACTTTGGCTTTGTTTGGACAATAATTTTGAAGTTCAGATACTATTTCAATTTTTTTAAAAAATTCATATTAATTTTTTTTTTTCTATAACAAACATCACATTATTTTTTTTAATTATTTATTTAATTTTTTTTTTTTCCATAACTCCAACACTTGAAAAAATCTCTTGTTAAGCCACTTTAATTTATTTATAGTGCAGAAGTGACAGTAACTGAATGAATGATATGTGGAAGAAGAAATTGTGGAAAGGCCCCTTTCTTGGATCCTCCAACAACACATCATCATAAAAAATATAATAATGATAATAAATAATAATAAAATAAATATTGTAATGAAAGCAAAGAACAAAAATTGCAAAAAAGAAAAGGTAAAAAATGGAAGAGTGAAATAAAATGAAACAAGAAATGATGAGGAAAACAAAGGCATGTAAGAAATGGAAAAAGTAAAGCTAAAAAGTGCAAATGGAAGCATTTGAACAAAGTGGACTCAGAGTGAAAATCAATACATATATACATATCCTCATCATCATTATATTTCCCACTCCCGGGACCCCAACTCCACCCACTCCTTACGCACCATTATTCATATATTATAATATAATATAATTAGCATATGTTATGAGTTTGTTTAATACTAGTGTCAATTTACACTTTAGTCCGAGCGGGGGAGGTCCCGGTGTAGGAAGTCCAAATTGACAAGGTAGAAATGAAATAATGATGTGCAAGAAAACACAAACCCCTTTTTTTCCCCAATGCACTCCTAAAAAGCACAAACAAAATTCACATTTATTTCAAACCACACCCACTCTTAATAATTATTTATTTAGTTTTATTATTTTTTTCCACTCTTTTTAATTTAATTCAATTCGATGAACCATTTCTCCATTCTCCATCTCACAAACAAGCATGACCTCTTCCCCCCTTCTCCACACACTTTCAATTTTCATCACAATTTCCATCGCCGTCGCCGCCGCAGAGTCGCCGGAGATTCTTTCCCTGCTGTCAATCAAGTCATCCCTGACAGATCCTCTCGGCACATTCGACGACTGGGTCCTAACCAACTCCTCCTCCTCGTACTCCTCGACCCCTATCTGGTGCACCTGGACCGGCATTAAATGCAGCCGCCGAACCGGCCACGTCACCGCCCTCGACCTCTCCGGTCGGAATCTCTCCGGGAATATTCCTCCCGACATCAACGCCTTATCCCATCTACATTACCTCAACCTCAGCCGGAACTCCTTCGCCGGCGAATTCCCAGCCGCCATTCTCCGCCGCCTCCCCAACCTTAAAATCCTCGACATTAACCACAACTCCTACAGTTCACTCCCAACCTTCCCGCCGGCGGCGCTCAAATCCCTCAATTTCTTCAACGCCTACAGCAATTCCTTCGCCGGAGCCCTGCCGGAAAGCTTTGTCCCCCTGAAAAATCTGGAATATCTCAACCTCGGCGGCAGCTACTTTTCCGGCGAGATTCCGGCGAGCTACGGAAGCTTCTCGAAGCTCAGGCATCTCTACCTGCATGGAAATTCGCTGACAGGCCCGATCCCGGCGGAATTGGGAAATTTGAAGGAATTAGAGCATTTCGAACTAGGCTACAATTCGTACTCAGGTGGGGTGCCTCTCGAATTCTCGGACCTGTCGAAATTAGAATATCTCGACATCTCATCGTCGAACCTGTCGGGAAATCTTCCGACCGGGCTGGCCCGATTGGGCCGTCTCCAAGAATTACTGCTCTTCAAGAATCACCTGTCAGGCCCGATTCCTGAAAATTGGGCCGAGATGAAATCCCTCCAGGTTCTTGATTTGTCCGACAATAACCTGTCGGGCCGAATCCCGACGGGATTCTCGGGCCTGGAAAGTCTCAGAATGGTGTCGTTGTTGAACAACAACCTGTCGGGGGAGATTCCAGGGGGGTTTGGTGACCTTCCGAATCTTGAAGTTCTCTATCTATGGAACAATTCCCTGTCAGGGATTTTGCCTAAAAGGCTCGGGTCGAATTCCAGGTTGCAATCCCTGGATGTGTCTTCGAATTCCCTGACAGGCCCGATTCCAAGGAATCTTTGTCTCGGCGACAGCCTGGTGAAGCTCGTGCTGTTTTCGAACAGATTTTTCGGGGAGATCCCCCTGACGCTGGCGAATTGTACGAGGTTGTCGCGGCTGCGGATTCACGACAACCGGCTTAATGGGTCGATACCGTATGGATTTGGGTCGTTGCCTAATCTCACTTTCGTCGATGTAAGCGGGAATGGTTTGTCGGGCCTGATTCCCGACGACCTCGCCAATGCTCGCCAATTGGGGTTCTTGAATATATCGGGGAACTCGTTCGAGTCTCCGCTCCCTGGGGGGATTTGGAAGGCGCCGTGTTTGAAGATTTTGCTGGCGAGTTCTTCGGGGCTCACCGGGAAAATCCCGCGGTTCGAAGGATGCACGAGCTTTTACCGGATTGAGCTCGACGGAAACGATCTCGACGGTAGCATCCCAGGGGACATTAGCCAATGTACGAAGCTCATCAGCCTGAATTTGAGTCGGAATTCGTTGTCCGGGATCATACCGTGGGAGATTGCGAGCCTGCCTTCAATCACGAATCTCGACTTGTCGCGCAATCACCTGACGGGCGCGATTCCATCGGGCTTGGGCAGCGTAAGGACGCTGGAGAATCTCGACGTTTCGTACAATCGGCTGACGGGGCCTTTGCCGTCGTCAGGGGTGCTGTTTTCGAGTCTCCACCCGTCTGCATTCGCCGGGAACGAAGGCCTCTGCGGCAAGATTCTCGATAAGCCTTGCCAGGAAGATGCGCCGGCTACAGACATGGTGGCGAAGGACGAGCGCCGGCAGCCTAAGAAGACTGCCGGTGCAATCGTCTGGATAATGGCTGTGGCCTTCGGCATCGGCGTGTTCATTCTCGTCGCAGGAAGCCATTGCCGCGGCAGATACAGCGGCAATCTCCTCTGCGACCATGGCGACGTCGGCCCCTGGAAGCTCACCGCGTTCCAGAGGCTAAACTTCACGGCGGACGACGTCCTCGAGTGCCTCAACATGTCCGAGAACGTAATCGGGATGGGCTCGACCGGCGCCGTCTACAAAGCAAAGATGCCGAGCGGCGACATCATCGCCGTCAAGAAGCTGTGGGGCAAGAACAAGGACACAATCCGTCGTAGACGGGGAGTGTTGGCCGAGGTCGACGTGTTAGGGACCGTCCGGCATCGGAACATTGTCCGGCTGCTGGGGTGCTGCAGCAATGCCGAATGTACGATGCTGCTCTACGAGTACATGGCCAACGGGAGCCTCGACGACTTGCTACACGGCAAGAACAAATGGGACAACCTCGTCGCGGACTGGTCGACGAGGTACAAGATCGCGTTAGGCGTGGCGCAGGGCGTGTGCTACCTCCACCATGACTGCGACCCGGTGATCGTGCACCGCGACCTCAAGCCGAGCAACATCCTCCTCGACGAGAAAATGGAGGCGCGCCTCGCGGATTTCGGAGTCGCGAAGCTGATCCACGGCCGGGAGTCGATGTCCGTGATCGCCGGATCGTACGGGTACATCGCGCCCGAGTACGCTTACACGTTACAAGTGGACGAGAGGAGCGACGTGTACAGCTATGGCGTGGTGCTGATGGAGATACTCACCGGGAAAAGATCGGTCGACTCCGAATTCGGAGACGGCAACTGTATAGTAGATTGGGTGAAAGCTAAGATCAAGATCAAGAATGGAGTCGATGAAGTTTTGGACAAAAATGCAGGTGCAGGCTGTGCTTCTGTGAAGGAGGAGATGCTGCTGCTCCTCAGAATTGCACTGCTCTGCACCTGCCGGAATCCGGCGGACCGGCCGTCGATGAGGGACGTCGTGTCGATGCTGCAGGAGGTCAAGCCAGGCGGCAAGCTGCCTCCCGCCGCCGGCGAATTTGTGGCTGTGGATATTCCGGCGACACAAAAACCAGAGTATTAATTTGCCAGTGTGATTTATGTTCGTCATCAACATTTTCCTATTTTGAATTTGGGGATTGGATTGATTTAAATTCTTCCATAGATTTTACTAGCAAAGATCGAAATTCATACAATAAGGTTTAGAATTAAATTAAGCAGAGAGATCCTAACGAAGAAGAACAGTGGCTAACCTGGTTTGATTGTTCAGACTTCATCGCCGTCGGAAATGTCGGGCCGGCGGTCGGGGAGTTGAGCCGGGAAGACAAGGTAGTCGTAGGTGATGGCGGCTAGGGCGGCGCCGACGAGAGGACCGGCCCAATACGCGCCGTGATCTCTGAAATTTCCTCTGACTAACGCGGCGCCGAATGAGTAAGCCGGATTCATTGAGCCGCCGGTGAATGGCCCCGACGCCAGCGCATTGGCGCCGTAGATGAATCCTACGGATAACGATCCGACGGCTATGCTTCGTCCCTTCCTCGGGTCTGCAGACGCGAATGACGTGTAGACTAGTCCGTACGTCGTCACGGCTTCGAGCATGGCGGCGCCGAAGCCGGTCATTTCGTAGGGGAAGGAATGGATCGGCACGGCCTGTGAGAAGATTTCATTAATGGAGGATGAATTGGAAGTCGAAAATGAATTGGATTGTGATTTATGGTTACCGAAGAGACTGTGGTGATTTTGAGGAGAAGACAAGCTAGGGCAGAGGCGGACATTTGTGAGATTCCGTACAGAATAGCCATCGGAACAGTGATGTGTCCTCCGATCGCCATTCCGAACGTCACGGCGGGGTTGACGTGGCCGCCGGAGATGTTGGCGGAGATGTAAACCGCGGCGGAGAGTGCGAAGGCTTTTGCCGTTGCAGTAACCGCCAAACTCGCCGGATCGGAGGCGGATTCCGGCGACATCTTATCTGCAATTTGTGGCAGAAATTAATCAATTATCGCCATTATCGACCACAGATCAACAATTCTAAACCAAAATTTCACCATTATCGACCACAAATCCAAAATTCTAAACCAAATTTCACCATTATCGACAGCGAATGAACAATTCTAAACCAGAAATTTCACAATTATCGACCAGAATTCCACAGTTCTATTGTAGCAGAAATTATCACAATGATCGACGCAAATCTACGATTGTAAAGCAGAGATTTGAAATTAAAGCGTACGAGAAGCCATGGTTGAGCCGACGGAAGCGAAGACGAAGAGGAAAGTGGAGATGAACTCCGCCGCGTACGATCGGAGAGCGATGGGAGTGTACGAGTGCTCCACGAATGATTTCAGCGACGCCATTGATCCTGGAACTTGAATCACAATCCGATACATGCCAAATTACGCGAAGATAATCGGAGATTGAGCAGCAATGGATCGATTGAGCAGTTATAGAGCAGGTTGGAGTGGAGAATGTGACGGTTTTTTAATGGCGGGATTGAGAATTCAAAATTCAACCGCCAAATCGTTATCTGCTATTCACCACTCCACTCTCCGATTCTTCCAACTGCACCGTCACCTACGCTAGTTCCGCCCTGCCGGTCCATTCTCAGAATACGCCGATCTCGGTGGCCGGTCGGCCGGCAATCCGCCGGCGACGACGACTGTTGGTAGATATTTGCTTGCTATTTCTTACTAGTTTTTCATCTTCTAATCTTGTGTTAAAAAAACATATGGATAATTTTTATTATAAAAGAAATAAGAACATTTTAAAACTCTTTCCAATATGAGATCTACTTATAATTTTTATTTTTTAAAAAATATATTTATATATTCAATATTTTGTTATAAAATTAAATTAAATTAGATTGAGTTTGAATTTTGGTTTTGAATAATAAAATTTTGAATTGAAATAGTTATACGATGTAATATATAAATTTTTGGTGTAATATAATAAATAAATAATAGATATTTGATTTAATATTTTTTTGGAAGAAAAAAAAAATTAGAATAGTAAAATCGTAATAAAAACTCACAAGTAAATATACTCTTTTTGTGCTTTTAATATTTTTTCATATTTTAAATAAAATAAATTTTTAATTTGATATTTTATTATATCTTTGTCCAATTTGAAAATAATTATTAACTTTTGATACGAATTTTAAAAAATAACTATATTTTAATTATAGTGAGTATTTAAAAATAGTATAAAAATAATTTTGTCTTCACTCTTTGTTGTAAAAATAATGACTTGATTGTTAAGTATGTGTATTTGTAAAATAAAATAAAATACTTTTAAAAATATTACTTTATAATTGGATAATTCAAAATTAAAAAATATATTTTATTATAGTGAAGGAAAGAGACATAGAAGAATATTTTTTGAAATACTTACACTGAATAAAAATCCCAAAACACCAAAATTCAACCAAACACACCTTAGAAATCTGGGAAGGATTATGCATTGGATTTATGCTTCCAAGAAAATAATAAAAAAAGATATTTCTAACTACCATAATTTTAAAAATAAATATGCATGATTTTCGCCCATAATCTCCCCAATAATAAAACAACAGGTGCCTCAAAAGTCACGTGGGAACTTGTTTTTTATATTCAAAATATACTCATGGATTACAACCAATCACGTGCCAGGTGCTTTTAGACCTCCACGACAGCATTTCACAACCTCGTATATATATATAAAACCTTAAAACCCCCACTCCGCCTTAACTCCTTCACACAATCAAAATGGCCGCCGCCGCCGCCGCTGTTTCCCACGCGCCGCCTCGAGATTTGGAAGCTTCCGCCGCCTACTCTCCAATCCCCGGCGGCCCAGCTTCCTCCTCTCCGACTCCAATCAGGAAGCGCCACGTCAGCATTTTGGTTTCTTTTCTTTGCATCTTCGGTTCATTGCTCCTATTGATCTCCGGCCGTTGGTTCGTTCCTCACGTGGCCAGATTAGATCTCAACCGTCCATCTCATGATCATGATGCTACTGTGTCTCCAGCACGGCCGCTGACCGGTCAAATCTCGAGAGGGCCGTCGCAAGGCGTGTCGGAAAAAGTCTTCCGGCAACGCCGCGGCGGCGCGTCGCCGTTCTCCTGGAGCAACGTTATGCTGACGTGGCAACGGACGGCGTACCATTTTCAGCCGGAAAAAAATTGGATGAACGGTACCGTTATGTATATATATTTTTTAATTTTTATTCTTCGATAATATTATCATTATTAAGCATATTTAATTTAATTTGATTTTAAATTTTAATAAATTAATTATTATTCTTTTTTTATTTATTTTGGAAATAATGATGGTGTGATTTTGAATCTCCGGCCGGCGGCGGGCTCTGCAACAGATCCTAATGGTAAGTATTTTCTTTAACAAAAAATCTCTTACATGTTTATTTAATGCAAGATAAATTTCTTTCCTTGTATGGTTTCCTTTATTATTATTATTATTATTATTATTATTTGTTTTTATCTCATTTATTTAAAAATATAATATATATATTCAATATATATCTAATTGTTATTTTCATTTAAAAATATCTAAATTAAAGCAAAATACAAATAAAGAAAGTTTTGCTCTTTTTTTAGCTTTTTTATTTTTAACAATTTAATCTTTCAATTTCCATAAAAAATTATTAATCCAACATCTTTTATACTTGGACAATATCAAGATCTAAAATAATAATAATAACATTTTTTATATTTTTTAATGTTATATATGTATATTATATCCTCCCTCCGTCCTATTGGAAGGGTGACATTTGTTTGTTGCATATAGATTTTTGAATATTAGTATTATATTGAATTGTAGTAAAAAAAGACAAAAATACCCCTATTAGTATGATATAATATAAAAGTAATGGTATTTGTGTAATATAATGTAAATTGAAATGATATTTATTATGTTAGGTAGATAATACAATTATTAAATTAGAAAATTGTAACATTGTTTTGAGACAAACGAAAATAGAAAATGATAATCTTTCAATGGGACGGGTGGAGTATTTTATTTTTAAAAATTGTATAAAAATAAAGACTAAGGGTGCACACAGTTAAAAAAAAATAAAAATTGTTGTTAGTCATTGAATTTTAGAATTTTAAAAAGTAAGACATAAATTGAAATATACTTTTAATGTACTTAAATGTATTTTTTATAGTACAATATTTTGAATAAAATCATTAATATATTATTTCAAATAAAATTAAAAGGTAAGTACCTCTTATTTATTTGTCCCTTTATACTTTTCTCTTATAAAATAGTACTAATAATTAGTTTTGGATTGCATAAAAAAAAATGTTAAATTCTCGTGTTATGTGTATTTCATTAATTTTTATATATGACTTATAATATAAAAATTAATTATATAATATGGATACTAATTAATCAAGTAAACATTTTGTAATGTATTCCATTATCATTTTAGTTAAATGTTTTTGGTATGGTAATATTAAGGTGTGTTTCCTTGGTATATTTTTTTTATTTAGTTTTGATTTTTTATTTATTGGTTTATTCGAATGTAATATTTTATAGGAAAAAATAATATATTTTTATAAATAAATTATAAAAGCTCGGTCGATAAAGTTTAATAAGGCATCTTAATTTGTTATAATTATAAATTAAAATAAAAAATACTCAAATGCCTAACTCAACAGGATTTGGTATAATTCAATAATTTTTTTTTTTTTTAATTTAATTCATGACTTAAGAAAATTAGAATTTCAATTCAATAAAATTGAAATTGAGCAAAACAAATAAAAATAACTAAATAATACTCCATATATTTATTTAAATTCGAATGAGAACACCATAGCACCAACTTAGATAAGATTTGTAAGAATTATTGTATTTTGTATGATTAATTTATCTAAAAAATTGTAACCCAAACACCTGTAAAGCCTGTGGTCATTCTTATTAAAATCAAATAATTAGATTATTCCTATCCTAGGATTATTATTAATCAATAATTGAAGACACGTTAGCATCTGCTAATAATGAGTAATAAATAATTAAGCATGTGTTTCGATGTTGATAGTGCTGCACCATTTAAGAATGTTTTCAAAATAATATATTTTATGTATAATTTAATTGTATCGGTAATAATATATTTGTAATTTATGTAAAAATTAAAGTTACATTATTTTTTTTATAGTAATAAAAAATAAATATTTTTGAATTGTAAATACAAAATTATTAAAAAAATACTTTCAGTTGGATGGGAGAAATAATATTCGAATAATAGTATTTGGATATTATTTTTATTTATAAAGATTTTTTACCATTCTACTCTAACTTAAAATAATATATATATTTGCAAATATAATTTCTTTAAAAGAGAAATTAAATATATATTTCAATTATGATATTTTTCTATGAATAATATATAAATTTAAAAATATAAATCAATATAATATAATTAATTTATTGATTATTGCAGGTCCATTGTACCACAAAGGATGGTATCATTTCTTCTATCAGTATAGTCCGAAATCCGCCGTGTGGGGCAACATCACGTGGGGCCACGCTGTGTCACGTGATTTGATCCACTGGTTCCACCTCCCGTCCGCCATGGTCCCGGACCAATGGTACGATGCCAACGGAGTATGGACCGGGTCCGCCACCGTCCTTCCCGACGGCCGGATTGTGATGCTCTACACCGGCGACACGAACGACGTCGTTCAGGTGCAATGCTTGGCCCACCCGGCCAACTTATCCGACCCGCTTCTTCTAAAATGGGTCAAGCATTCGGGCAACCCGGTGATGGTTCCCCCGGTCGGAATCCGGAGCAAGGACTTTCGGGATCCGACCACCGCGTGGCTTAGTCCTAGTGGAGACACGTGGCGAGTTTCTATTGGCTCCAAGATTGGGAACAAAACTGGCGTTGCGCTTGTCTATGAGACAGTTGATTTTTTACGCTATGAATTGTTGGATGGGTACATGCATCGGGTTGCGGGTACGGGTATGTGGGAGTGCGTTGATTTTTACCCGGTATCGTTGACTACGGAAAATGGGTTGGATACTTCTGAAAACGGGTCGGGTGTAAAGCACGTGATGAAAGTGAGCCTAGATGATGACAAGAATGATTACTATTCGGTGGGAAGTTATGACCCGGATGGGAACAAGTGGGTGCCCGATGACCCGAATTTGGATGTGGGTATTGGGCTGAGATATGATTATGGTAAATTTTATGCATCGAAAACATTCTACGACCCGAAACGACGTCGTAGGATTTTGTTCGGTTGGATTATGGAAACTGATGCTGAAGAACTTGATATCCTTAAAGGATGGGCTTCTGTCCAGGTACGTTTGTTTTAGGTATTTTTTTATTTATTTTTGGAAAAGTAATAGCAAAAGATTTGAAATTAAGGGAGTATACAATATTTCATGAATTTATATTATAAAAAACACACAACTATATATATATATATATATAACTTGATCGTATTATTTGAGTTCGGTTCAATTTGATTTGTGCTTCGTTTAGTCTATACCTAGGACAATAGTGTTCGATCAAAAGACGAGGAAAAACATTCTACAATGGCCCGTGGAGGAAGTCGAGAGTTTAAGGTTAGACGGAAAAGAGTATAATTTGAAGCTTGAACCCGGAACAATAGTCCCTCTTGGTGTCAACTTAGGATCTCAGGTTCATGTCGATATCCTAAGTAATTATGAAATAAAAATATATCGTAATATTTATTTTCACATTAATATTATTATCTACAGTTGGATATAACCGCAACTTTCGAAGTTCATGTAAAGGCAATATCATCGGGCATCGATCAACTCCCTTATGATTGTGCCACAAGCGGCGGTGCATCTAATCGGGGAGTTTTGGGACCATTTGGTGTCGTCGTGCTTGCTGATAATGAATTATCGGAATTGACTCCGATTTATTTTTACATCGCTAGAGGATATAACAGGACACATGAAACTCATACTTGCGCTGACGGATTAAGGTGAGTTTCTTACACAAGCGATTTTTGGTTCCATACATTGTAGCATCGATTTTTCGTCTTGTCTTCACGTGTTTGCGCTCATTTAAAATGAAAGGTCATCAAAGGCGCCCGATGTTGAGAAAGTTGTTTATGGTAGCAAAGTCCCCGTGCTCGATGGCGAAAAGCTAACACTTAGATCTTTGGTACGTATATCTTTCAAATATAGTACACCCACTATCATTGATAGGATAGAATTATACTCTTCCGTCGTTCAAATTTATGTTTCTTTTTTTTTGCAAAATAACATAAAAATTTTCTGTGATTTTCGGAATTCGCTGAAAATATTTTATAATTCTAAAATTCCCAAAAAGTCAACCGATAATTTATAAAATGTTCCAAAAGATCTCTTCCATTAAGACTTAACAACGAATATATATCACCCGCCAGAAATACAACTTTTGATTAATTAACTGATATATTTGTGCGAAATTACAAAATATACCCTAGGCTGTATTAAATGTACCCTTTTCTCTTCCTCCACTTTATTTCATCGTACTATTTTGAAACTAATAGAATATTATATAATCTCATCGAATCCTTGATAGTAAAAATTTATATATATAATATATGAATTGTGAATTTTAATAAAATTGATGATTGATGTATTCAGGTGGATCACTCGATTATCGAGAGCTTTGCGCAAGGAGGGAGAACAGTGATAACTTCAAGAGTATACCCGACAAGGGCGATCGATGGTGCGGCAAGTGTATTCTTATTCAATAATGCTACGGATGCAATGGTCACGGCGTCCATCAAGATATGGAAAATGGGCTCGGCTGATCTTCGACCTTTCCCAATGGATCAACTCTAATGTTCCGTCGCTTGTTGTTTAGAATGGAATTAAATTTGAAATTAGTAAGTTATATATATATATATAATGTATGTTTTGTATTTGTACTCGGTATGTTTACTTTATATGATACTCCCTCCGTTCCTTAACGATCTATTTATTTTTTCATTTTGGTCCGTCCGATATCAAAGTATTCATTTCTTTTTTTTTTTTTTCTTAGTAATTGTACTATCTACCTAACATTATAAATATCCTTTCAATTTACAATATATTACACAAATGTCATTATCTTTATATCATACAATACTAACAAGGTTAATTTAGTCTTTTTATATTTATTTCTACTTTATCCCGAGATGGAGAGACTATAATTATTATTTATAAAATTATTCTTATGAATTACATAATCACAAGATAATATTTGCATTAATGGAATATTGGGGATATAATTATTATTTATGCTTGATATAATTTTTTATTTATATTGTTAAAATAAATTTGCACTAACTCAAAAATTGCATTATATTAAACATTAAAATAAGATGTTTATTTAAAAACAATATAATGTAAAATATACTAAAATAAAAAATACTGTAATATATGTAAGACAGAGTAAGATTCATTAGTTAACATAAAAATAGTAAATATATTTATATTTAATGAAAATTGAGAATATAATTATCTAATCTATATAGATTTTATTCTTGTAAAGTATTTTTTCTTAGCTTTTATTTATTTATTTATACAAAATATCAAGTCATGTTTCTTTTTTCACCTCATACAATATTAAAAACAAAAACATAAATTAAAATAAAATAAAAACACTTGAGAACATGCATAAAGCATCTAAAATTATTGTTCTTATTATTATTCTTATATATTTCTTTATATTATGATTCAGTTTAATTAATCACATAATTAATTATATCAGTTGCTAAAAAATAAAAAATAAATAAAAAAATAAATTATGGTGTAAGAGGAAAAAAAATCATATATATATATATATATAGTCAGTGTATAAAGCATTAATTTCGATACCATTTTTACACATAAGATAATATTGACTAGCATTTGTAACAAACTTAATGCTTGTTTTAATGAAATTTTATATAATAATCACTTTCTAAATTTAAATTAAAAGAAAAAAAAATTAAATTATTTCCGCTACAATATATCATTTATATAAAATTGATTTTTTTTATTGTCTTAAAATTTAAGATTTTACTTAGTAACAACTCGTTGAATATGTTCTACATAAAAATTAAAAAAAAAAAAGAAAAATGTAACATTTTTGGTTTAAAAGAGTGAAAGGTCTTTACACCTAATATCAATTAATTTTAATTTTAAATTAAAAGTTCAAATCCCTTCTTAATATGGTAATTTTTAGTACTATATCCTTTTGGTTAATAGATATACATTTATTTTCTTATCAAAAAAAAATAATATTTAAATAGTATATTTGATATTGGTGTGAGATTAAAAAATAATACTATCTCTATTCCACAATAAATTTTTTTTTGCACGTAAATTTCTTAATATTAATATATTGTTTTGTTAGTATAAAAATGACAAAAATGACCATATTAATATAATTTGATATAAAAGTAATGGTATTTGTGCAATATATTGTAAATTGTAAGAATATTTATTACGTTAAGTAAGTAATATAATTACTAAATTAAAAAATTGTTCATTAGATGGATAAAAAATAAAAAATAGTATATTTCTTCTGGGACGAAAAGAATAATATTTATTCCGTCTCATTTCAATTCACACGTTGACTAGTGACATGCATTTAAGATAATGAAATTTATTGAGTAAATGATAATGAATTATTATATTATTTTTTATGTGTGTGATATTGGTATTTTTAAAATTAAAACTAGCATAAATAATTAAAATATATTTTAAATATTATTTTGTATAGAATAAAATTTTATATAATAGCAGTCTAATAAAAATTATATTTATTTATGATTCATATATATTAATATAATAAAAAATATAAATATAAATAAAAATATTTATTTGTTAAAAATAATATAAAAATATAATGGTTTTGACTTTTGAATATATTATAAAATTAATTAAATTAATTTAAATTTTTAATAAATACAATTTACTAAAAATAAAATATGTCAATTAAAGTGACAAACTAAAAAGCAAATTATGAAAATTGATTTGGAACAAAGATAATATTTGCCCCTATTTTTTAGGATAATTTTTCTGCTTTTGTTATTTAATTTGATGTAATTATATTAATACAAATAAATACTCTCTCCGTCCGGCTAGAAAATATACATGTTGATGTAATTTTTCAACAAAAATAAAGTAAAATTCAAAGATATAGAAAATATCCTTAAACTTGATTAATTAGTGCCTGAGATTAGGAATCTCTAAACACTGTAGTACAGAAAATAAACTGGAAAATAAAAGACTGAAATTTAAAGTGGTGATCCCCAAATCTGACTTTGCTTTGTTGAAGTTGATTGAAGATCCCTTTTCTGACGGATTTGAATCCTTAAATAGCCTTTGAAGAAAACGGTTTGAACCACCGTCTGGTCGGTTACAGCAACCGCTGTCAACCGACCATCAAATTCTCCTCAATTGACACGTGTTACAACTTCCTTCAACCGTTCCCATCAGTCACAGAACTCAGACCTGCCTCTTACCCGACCTGCCTGTCCACTGCCAAATTTCTTTTGGCCGACTTCGTCCTTCGCCCGACCTGCTTCTTCGCCCGACCTCACTTGGCCGACCTCCGCATCAGCCGCCCTCCGTCTTTGACACTTGGCCGACCTCCGCATCAGCCGCCCTCCGTCTTTGACCGAAGACCTCCGCGTCTGTCCGTACATCTTCCTTGCCCGACCTTCCTCTTGACAGACCTCCGCGTCTGCCCGACTTCGCCTTTCACCCGACCTACGGTTTACCCGACTTGGGTACACCCCTTTTTTTTTAGACTCCGCCCGACCTTTCTTCCTTTTCCCGACTTTTATTCTGCCCGACCTCCAGACCTTTTGGCTTTCATTCAGACCCTACCCAGAATCCTACTGCCACTTACTATTATTATTATTTTTTTGTGCTTAACAATAAGCCTCCTCCTCAAGACTCCTAAACATCAGGAGTTTGCAGGCCGGCATCCGAGGCTACGTCAGCCTCAGATCCGACCTCCATCCTTCGAGGCTACGTTGGACCCGACCTCCATTTATCGCGGAATGGTGCTGGCCTGGACGTTGGTCGATCTTGCACTAACATTGCTTCAGCATCTCCCCCCTGACGAAAGTCATGGTTATTTTCTGTAAAAAAGGATTCTAACCTTCTTGCCGTGGATGCTAAACTGGCCAGATCTTGAAAGTCGTGGGCTGTCAGGGCCTCGCGAAGTCCGGTATGCATGTTCCTGACCACCAAATTGGTCAGTTCGCTTTCATTGATCATCGTAGGACATCGTCCCTTCATCAATCGCATCCTCTCTATGAATTGGTAGCTGGTCTCTTCCGGCATCTGCGTGATCTCCAGAAGGTCTATCAGTGAGACTGTCAGCAGAGGATTAAAGAACCTTGCATGAAAATCTGCCTCTAAATCTTCCCAAGTTTGCAACTGTCCAGGCGGCAGACTGACATACCAAGAAAAAGCTGTTCTTGTGAGCGACAACCCAAACAATTGTAACTTGTGAAACGGATTGTTGCCTACTTCTCCCAATTGAGCCGTGAAGCGACCCACATGCTCAATGGTAGAGGCTCCGTCTTCTCCCGAAAAAGAATAGAAGTCTGGTGGCCTATAATTTCTCGGGAGAGGATGATCGTTAATGATCCTTTCTGGAAATGGCCTCTGATAAACCGGCCTGTTCACCGTTTGCGGATTCATTCCGAAATGCACCCGCAGAACTTGAGCAATATCCTCCGGATCTACTCTGGGTGGAATATGGTCGAACACTGGAATGTGATCGTGAGTCTGACCTCCCAATCTTTCTTCTCTGGAGAAGGCTGGTTCGGCTGGGATGGGATTATGAGTCTGTCCCTCCAACCTTTCTTCTCTAGAGAAGGCTGGTTCGGTTGGAATGGGATTATGAGTCTGTCCTCCTAATCTCTCGTTCGGCTGGGTATTATCAACCCTCGGTCCCAAAGGAACATTATCTGGGAAAGTTAGAGGAATCTTCCCCATATCTGTTCGGTTGAAAGTTGTGACGCTTGGAAACGTACTGTCAACGTATGATGGTTCTGCAAACGTTGATCCTGAGAAAGTCGCCTGAAAACGAGAAGGTGACACGGCTGGAAGCATGTTTGGATACAGGGTGAATCTGGAGAATGCCTGATCCAACATGTTTTGCATTAGATTTTGTTGTTCACGCAACATGTTCGTTTGTTGCTCACGCAACATATTCTGCATAACTAAAGTATGCTGGTTGTTCATTTGTTGAACATAAGACCACCAATCAGTTGGTGGTTGTGGGTTTTCCCCGGCATTTGGCACAATAGGTGGTGGAACGGATTCTCCCGCCGGTGCCGAAGATGATTGCGGTTGTGAACCTGCCATATGGACCCTTCCGATGATTCGGCCGGATCTAAGACGTATGAAATTATCGCCGGAATTGGAATGAGCAATTGTGTCTTGCTCCCACTGTGGTCGCCAATTTGTTGATGTAATTTTTCAACAAAAATAAAGTAAAATTCAAAGATATAGAAAATATCCTTAAACTTGATTAATTAGTGCCTGAGATTAGGAATCTCTAAACACTGTAGTACATAAAATAAACTGGAAAATAAAAGACTGAAATTTAAAGTGGTGATCCCCAAATCTGACTTTGCTTTGTTGAAGTTGATTGAAGATCCCTTTTCTGACGGATTTGAATCCTTAAATAGCCTTTGAAGAAAACGGTTTGAACCACCGTCTGGTCGGTTACAGCAACCGCTGTCAACCGACCATCAAATTCTCCTCAATTGACACGTGTTACAACTTCCTTCAACCGTTCCCATCAGTCACAGAACTCAGACATGCCTCTTACCCGACCTGCCTGTCCACTGCCAAATTTCTTTTGGCTGACTTCGTCCTTCGCCCGACCTGCTTCTTCGCCCGACCTCACTTGGCCGACCTCCGCATCAGCCGCCCTCCGTCTTTGACACTTGGCCGACCTCCGCATCAGCCGCCCTCCGTCTTTGACCGAAGACCTCCGCGTCTGTCCGTACATCTTCCTTGCCCGACCTTCCTCTTGACAGACCTCCGCGTCTGCCCGACTTCGCCTTTCACCCGACCTACGGTTTACCCGACTTGGGTACACCCCTTTTTTTTTAGACTCCGCCCGACCTTTCTTCCTTTTCCCGACCTTTATTCTGCCCGACCTCCAGACCTTTTGGCTTTCGTTCAGACCCTACCCAGAATCCTACTGCCACTTACTATTATTATTATTTTTTTGTGCTTAACAATACATATTTCTATTTTGGAATGTCCAATTACAAAGTAAATATTTCATTAAATACCTCACTATTTTCCGCAAATACCCTTACTTTACATGACATCGTTACTTTTATACCAAAGAGAAAAAAAATAAAATTATCATTATAATATTATATATTTTTACTAATCAATAAATTATTATTATTTTCTATAAATCTTTTTAAAAACCTCAAATGAGTAATTTCGTACAAAATGGAGTAGAGAGAAGAACATCGCAAAACGTTTGCCTATATATAAACCAAAAAAATAAAACGATACTTCTTTTGAATAAATAAAAATTCATTTTCCAGCTAAGGATTTGGACCGGTTTAACAAGTAATCGGAAAAAAAGTCCGGTTTGAACAGATAGTATTTAAACGCAGCATTTGGGGCGAATCGGATTTGCGTAAGAGACAACACAGCGACTGCGTCGCTTTGCCTGCACTGCTGCTGCTGGACGACGTTCCGCGTTTTGCTATAGGATTTTGGATTTGCGGAAGGAATCTGGTTTGTAGCTTGGCAATACGGTGGAGAATTTTGGCATAGGTGTGCGGTTTCATGTGAAGGTCGGACGGACGGACGGACGGACGGAGAGGTGATTGGTTGCGAGTGCTGAGGTTTTTTTGGAATTTAATGTTATGGAGGATAGTTAATCGCGTGCAGTTTTTTGCTATTTTTGGTTGATTTGCTGTGTGTGTTGATGATGATGATAATGATGTGCTTTTGGATTTAATAGGTGATGTTGATGGGGAAGTTTGGATTGGTGTACTGGATTTGCGTTGCTTTGGTGGTGGAAGTGTGTTTGTGTGCCGATCGTTCTTATGTGTTGGAGTTCTCTTACGCTACGGTTTCTCCGCTTGGTGTTCCTCAACAGGTGAAATGATGGTTTTCGTGGTTTAGATTGGAATTTATTTTTATTTATAATTGTTGTTTCGGTTTTCTAGATTGTCGTTTATTTTTGGTTTGTTTGGTGCGAATGAGTCACGACGTTTTGGTTTCTGGTTGAATTGAGGAGTTCCTGTGATTTTTATTGTTGTTTACGTATATAGATTTCATCTGCTTTCGCGTCGGCGGAATATTGGTATTTTCAAATTCTGGATTGTATTTGGCGATGGAAGATAGCGTCTGCGGCGTCGTTTTATTGCTTCATTTCGTTTCCCTTCTTCTTGTTCGTTTTATGAGGCCATCGATGTATTTTCTCTGTATTCTTCGCGGGTTTTGATTGATTAAAGTAATAAAAAATTACTGCTTAAATTCTAGGATCGTATGGATGCATTTTGCAATGCCATTTCAATTTCCGTAAGCTCCATAAACTACTGTGTTTATATCTGAAATTTATGAGAAATAGATTTCGAACGTTTTCTAGGGTTTACATTTGTGATTTACTATTAAAAAATAAGGTTTAGATTCCAAGTTTTAAATAGAAAATAAATAGTAGATGTGATTATTTGAATAAAAGATATTCTTGGATTTGATGTTTTGAATAGAAAATAAGCATGAAGAGTATAGTATGCATGTTTTTAGTAAAAATATTTAACTGTAAGATAACAAGATAGAAACATAAACAATCTCAATCTTCGTATTATGTTACATTAAAATAGTGCATGGCACTCTTTAAAATATGAAAATACAATCCATTTCATTTCTGTATTGCTTTATGTCCAAAGCTTGATGTTAATTCAAACTGATTATGTCATTTTGTAGGTGATTGCTGTCAATAAAGAGTTTCCAGGTCCTGTTCTTAATGTCACAACCAATGACAATGTTTATGTCAATGTCAAGAATCATATAGATGAGAGTCTCCTGGTCACCTGGTAGGCTCTATAGTCCAACTCCATTTTTTTTTTTTTGTAAAGTTAGCCTGTGTTCACTCTTTCTTCATAGCTTCTTTAAGCATTTGATCTATTGATGCAAATTTGATTGTAGGCCGGGTGTGCAGATGCGTAGATCATCTTGGCAAGATGGACTTCGGGGCACAAATTGTCCCATCCCGCCGAGGTGGAACTGGACCTATCAATTTCAGGTCAAAGATCAGATCGGCACCTTCTTTTACTTCCCATCGCTGGGCTTGCAACGAGCTTCTGGTGGCTTTGGTTCGTTTATTATCACGCCCCGTGATGTTATTCCACTTCCTTTTAATCCTCCTTTCGGGGATTTCGTCATCTTTATTGGGGATTGGTATACTCGCAGCTATAAGGTATTAGTTTATGATACAGAGTCTGGTTATTGATTATGGAGCAATCTGTTTGCCTGATTAGTGTCATGCATTTGAACATTAGGATCTTCGGAGTGCACTCGACAATGGAGAAGATTTAGGAATGCCGGATGGAGTTCTCATCAATGGAAAAGGACCTTACAGATACAACACCTCTGTTCCTGCTGACATTAAGTATGAAACTATAAATGTCGATCCTGGTAAAGTTCTTAAATCCATTGAATTTTCTCATAAGATCCCTTCTTTCATTCTAACTTATTGTTCGTCGTAAGCTATATCTTCTTATATACATTCTTCATATGCTTCGAATTCAGGCAAAACTTACCGTCTTCGCGTCCACAACGTTGGATCCTCCACTTGTTTGAATTTTCGAATTCAGAACCACAGTTTGGTTCTAGTTGAGACGGAGGGATACTACACTACTCAGCAGACCTACACAAGCATGGACATCTGCGTCGGACAGTCTTACACATTTCTCGTTTCCATGGACCAGAATGCAACGAGCGATTACTACATTGTTGCCAGTGCGCGCTTCGTGAATCAAACAGTTTGGCAAAGAGTAACCGGTGTAGCCATCTTGCATTATTCAAACTCACAAGGACCAGCCACCGGCCCCCTCCCTGCCCCTCCCGACGATTTTTACTACCAATCATATTCCATGAACCAGGCCTTGTCCATCAGGTGAGCAACCACTGATCTTATCCACATCTTCTTTTCCAGCTGAACATCGATTTTTCAATTCGTGTTTCAGGCAAAATGTTTCTGCTAGCGGAGCTCGTCCTAATCCGCAGGGCTCCTTCCGATACGGCACAGTCAATGTAACAGAAGTTTATGTGCTGAGGAGCCTCCCACCGGTGATGATTGCCGGAAAAATAAGATCAACATTCAACGGTTTATCCTTCGCCAACCCTGAAACTCCGATGAGGCTCGCAGATGTTTTCAACGTGAAGGGTGATTACAAACTCGATTTCCCAGCTAAGCCCAGGGACGCGCCGCCTATCAGAGACACGTCCATCATCAACGCTACATACAAGGAATTCGTAGAGATCGTGCTGCAGAACAACGACACAGTTGTGCAGACATTTCACTTGGATGGCCACTCGTTCTTCGTTGTCGGGTACCCCTTTCGAAACCAACAACCATTTCATCTTCTTAGAGCTAAACAATCACATTTCGCTTATAATTAACGATAAAAACAGAATGGGATACGGCGAATGGAGCGAGAACAGCCGCGGCTCATACAACAAATGGGATGCAATAGCCCGCTCTACTGTCCAGGTAGAAAACGATAACACAATAGCTCAGATGTTCAAGATTTGCTCGATATCTAACAACATTGTGCCACAGGTTTACGCCGGTGGCTGGACTGCAGTCTACGCCTATTTAGACAACGTTGGCGTGTGGAACCTCAGGACAGAGAACCTCGACAGGTGGCATCGCGGACAAGAAACATACCTGAAGATCGTCAATCCAGAAGACCGCGACAACTCTACAGAATTACCTGTTCCCGACAATGCTCTCTACTGCGGCGCAGTCGCCCACCTGCAGAAGTACACTACACAACACATCGATCACACGTCCTTAATTTGATCCGTCCCGACACGCTAACTTATATATATACAATATTTGCAGGCCTCAGAAGGGTTTAGCATCCTCCATTGTTGATGCAAGCTCACCATTCCATACTGCTGTTCTTCTGGTAATCATCTCTTCTACATTCCTTTCCATAATACTATGGTAGCTTTCTTTTAAGGTATGTTATGGTAGGTAGATATATATTTATACTTGGATGAGCTTTTCAAGATGTTTGTGATAAGTTATATTTATTATGTGTGGTGACATTTTGTGTGGCTTAAAATATTTAGTGTTGGGTTAATACATTTATATATTTATTTGTGATTATTTTTCACATTTATTTGGATAAATTTGTAAAGAAAATAGTAAATATTAATATAATATGTATCTGTGAAATACTAATGACTTTTCAAGTTAATGGATTATGCTATCTGTTTTGTGACGAATTTTTAATTGTTTAATAGTAATTTACTAATTTGGTCAAATCAAAATAATGCTTATTTGATCTTTACTAGCACCCTATCGGCAGCCTAAATATAAGGGCTAGTTTCGGGCTCTGATTTGTCTCACTTAACATGTAAAATATAGACAAGATAATATATATTTTCATTTAATACAATGCACGTGGTACTATTTGAAATATATCTCATTAGTTCGAATTTGTAAGTATGTTTAAAATTAATGTGTGTATTATGATAATTATTGTTAATTCATATGTTTTATTATATTAACATGAAACGTGTTAACATAATACAAAGATAATAGATAATTTATAATACAGTCTCATGCAATAGTTTTAAATAAAGGCATATACATATGTATTGATTGAGATTAATGAACACCATCAACATTTATAATCAATATTCCCATCTGCTGCAAGGTTATCATTTGATTTTTGTGTCATTGTATTTGATATTAAAAATATTGTTATATTTGAATAATTTATTATAAAAATATGATTGTATTGGTATTATAAAAGACTAATAAATATATATATATATTTTTTTTTCTCTGGTACTAGATTTTGATATAATAATTAATATTCAACCTTACAGCAGGACAAAGAGAGTATTATAATTTATTTAAAATAATTTATGTGCTCAGTATAAAATATTATTTAAACAAAATCTGATTAAATAAGTTCAACACCAACTATTATACTTAACATCAAATTTTCTCGATACACTTCTATATATATATATATATATATATCTAAACAATACCATTATTATTTTACTTAAAAATCGATTTCTAGTGAGGCATTTCCTATTCTTGTGCGGAGATGCACGAACGACCTTTATCGCATTGACTGACACAACCAAGTACCTTGTCCACATCTTTTTCAGTGATACCTGTATTGTGTTAAAACAAAACTAATTTAAAAGTAATTACGTTATCCATCTTATTTATAAACAAAATATAGAAAACTCCTATTATAAATTAGGTAAAATATCTTACTTTGAGAAAATATATCTTTGCAACTTTCATCAATACATTGCTTGCATATGTGAATGTCGTCTGTTAAAAGAATATGAAAAAATTTGCATCGCAATGCACACACAGCCATACATGCTCCTTGGCCCGAAGGCACAAATAGGCAAGCGGGAAATGCACAATGCTTAAAGCATTTTTTAAAACTCGCTGACACTTGACTCGAAAACAATAGTGCCATGACTATCATTGTAGTCATTAGTTGAATATTTTTTGTCGTAGTCATGGCTTTGAACTTCTAATAAATCTTCTAATTTATTTTGTGTTTTGTATTTTTTGAAATAAACTTGTGAAAGAGGTAGATTATTTATACTAAAAGTATTGAAGAATTAAGAGTAAGTAAATTAATTAGATGTATTTGGTATGGATTTTGTGAGTTATATATATATATATATATATAGGTTTTAAGAATATATAAAATTTGCTCAGAATAATTTTGAAAGTAATTTTACTTTCTTTTTTTTTTTAAAAAAAAAAAAATACATTGATAAAGCAAATGCATTTACTAAAATTATAAATAATATTGGTTGTTCTTTGATTTGAAATAAAATGTTAATTTTAGTTTTTATTTAAATAATATTTTTATATGATATTTTTGTGAAAGAAAATAGTGTATGTTTATTAAAATTTGTGCAAATTGAACAATATTAGTTTTGATTTTAAATGTTAAACAAATAAACCATATATATATATATATAGATTTATATAAAAAAAATGTAATTGTTTATAAAAGTTTTAAAAAATATTTAGGCAATATACGATATTTTAAGAATTTTTATTGCAATTATTATAAATTTATGTGCAATTACTTAAATACAATTTGTATGTAAAAAATACACTGTACACAGATTATAGTGATATATTCTATTTGTTAAATCTCTATGTATTATTCCTTGTCTCATGTAATATGAGTGTATTATCGTAGACACGGAGATTTAGGTAAAGTATATTTAGTAAGTAATTAAGAAATGTATTAGTAAAAATAATTATAGATTAAGATTAAGATAACTAAATAGTTTAATTAAGATTAAAAAAATTATATTTTAAATTTTAAAATATGATTAAAGTGTATAATTAATTTTCCAAAAAAGGAAATGATAAATTACGTGGGACAAACGAAAATAGAAAATAGGGACAAATTATGTGAGATAGATGGAGTATTTGTAATTTGGAATATCTTAAAATAATTAAACAAAAATTATTGACAAAAGACTAAAAAAAATTGCTGCAGTTACTTTTGCATCAGCCGAATGAGTAAATATGCACTGTTCGATCATGTCCTTGTTAGGTCATAGGGTTATTATTTGACAAGATTAATTCCATAAATTCACATTTACTAATTTATATTTGAATTTTGTTAGAATATGTAGAATAATGTGTTATTATTTTGAGTAAATTTTTGCTAAATTATAATTGTTTGTAAAAGTTTATAATTGTATTTATGCAATATATGAAATTTTAAAAAAAAATATTACAATTATTATAAATTTATGTGCTATTACTTAAATACAATTTGTATGCATAAAATAATTCCTTCATCCCAAATAAAAGGGGCATTTTGGGATTTTACGATAGATTTAAAAATAATCGTATTTTATTAGTTAGTGAAAATATGTAAGAATTTTTATATTTTTACTATTTGACTTTAAGTATAAAGTAATTGTATGTGTAATGGTATATTTATAATTTAAAAGGTGTCATGCAGGAAGTATATTTTAAAAATACTTCTATACCTATTTATATTATTACACAAGTTATTTGAATATTATTTTTTCTACATATTAATCTATATATTTATATGTTGTCTCAAATTATTTACTTCAATTAAATATCAATATGTTATTTTTATTAACTATAAATATATATAATTATCACTTAATTTAATAAATATATCAAGATTAAAATTGTGATATTAAATTCAAAATTTTTACTGTTCAAATTTCAATTCAAAATCCAAACCCTCAGACAAACACACCTTAAGGTATTGAAGAATTAAGAGTAGGTAAATTAGTTAGATGAATTTTGCATGGATTTTGTGAGTTGATATGAGTCTCTCTCTCTTCTTCTTCTTTTTTTTTTTTTTTTTTTCTTTTTAATTTTTCTATATAGGTTTTAAGAATATATACCATTTGATAATAATAATTATAAAAATACAATAAATTGTAATTGTGTGTAAAGGTTTAAAATTTATTTAGGCAATATATGAAAATTTTAAAATTTTTATTACAATTACTATAAATTTATGTGCTATTACTTAAATACAATTTGTATGCAGAAAATACACTATATATAAATTGTAGTGATATATTCTATTCGTTTTACATCTCTTCCTATTATTTGGGTCAATTTTACTATTTTTGTTGTATCTTATTTATTTATTTATTTATTTATTACAACAAATTACAAATTATTGGCCATGTATATATTGACAATAAGATCTGTATGTATCATCGGAGCATGAAAATTGTGCATTCATCCAATCATTATTATCTACACAAGCAAATAATACATATTATACAATATGTTGTGACAATAATTATTTTATTTCAATTTATTAGATATAAAATTCTGAGAAAATAAATGATTTGATTTAATTGGAAACTCTAATAATGCCTAATGTGTTTTTGGGTACATTGTTATATTTACCTAAACTATGTGCCAATTAAATTGAGCTAAATGAATATTTCCTAAAATTCTAATATAAATTGATACTCCTTGTTAGCTTATAAAATAAAACTATATTAGATTATGAATTTTTAAAAACTACCAAATAAATATTACTATAATTTTTATATGCTAAATTGCTAATATAAAAATTTTATTTGTTTACCTAGAAACACTATTGGAGGAATTGGCATATGATATAACATGAAATCATTTAAAAATTAATTTTAAAATTTATCGAGATTTGAAGTTTTTATAAATGTTATTTAAAAATCATTTTATAAATCTATATTTGTAATACTTAAATAATATATCATTTTATAAAATGATGAAATCAATCCTCTAATTAGTATGTAAATAAAAATAATATTTTTACCCCCATAAAAAATCTTATCCATTGATCTTAACTGCTCCCTCCGTTTCACATAATTTGTCCCTATTTTCTATTTTGACTGTCCCACATGTCCTTTCTATTTTTGAAAATATAATTATATACTTTAATCGCATTTTAAATTTTAAATTTTATAATTTTCTTAATTTTAATTAAACTATTTATTATCTTAATCTTAATCTATAATTATTTTTACTAATACATTTATTAATTACTTACTATTTATACTTTACCTAAATTCTCGTGTCTACGGTAATACACTCATATTACATGGGACGGAGGGAGTATCATTTAGTGGCTATGATTTATTGAGGATAGGGCTGAATATAAATATGGTAATTTGATTTTATTATGGTAATTTTTTAATTATAAAATTATATGCATGGTAATAAATATATTATCTTTATTATAATATTTTGAAAAATACGAGGGGCAAAATAATAAAAAAAACACATAATTTTATTATTTTAAAATATAATATCTTTTTCACAAAATATCTAAAAACATAAAAATATACTTTATAAAGTTTAAGTCAAAGGTATTCATTTGATTTTTGCACGCGAATTTAAGTGTATTAATATTTTATAAACATGTAAATGTATTTTTTTATTTTTTATTTTTTGAACTTTTGACATTAATAGTATTGAAATAATAATGACAAAAAATATGAATATTTTGACATTTAATTAAATATACTTTTATTTTAAAAGAAAATAAATACTCTCAAAATCAATAATTACATTATTATCATTAAAAAATAAAAATAAAACCCTTTCAAAATCCAAAGGGTAATTTGTTAGCGTATTATCTTTAGTAAAATATCTAAAAAATATACATATATATATTAATACTTTTTATGTCCCGAGTTAATTTATATATTTTTTATTTTTGTTCGTGTCACTTTAATGTATACATATTTTCTTTTTAGTAATTATAAACTTTATTTTTTTTTTACAAATATTCTTAATTTACTATTATATAATTATTTTTACATCAAAAGGTAATGATAAAATTATTTTTACATTATTTTTAACTATTAATTATGATTATATTACTATTATTTTTAAAATTCTGCATTAAAAGTAAACATATAATTCAACACGGAACCAATGATTTTTTTGATGGGTTTGGAAAATATTTAATATTAAAATAATGTATTATGAGATATTTTGTGAGAGAAAAAAATATAATTGTGTTTTTTTGTGGATTTTAGCACATACTTTTACTATTTAGATTTTTTTTTCCTTTAAAAATATCATATCAAACAATTAATTTTTTTTATATTATACTATAAATTTATTTTATATTCAAAATATCAACAACTATTCAAAATCAATTTTTTACTATTCAAAAATCCAAACTCAGAAACTAAAATCCACGAACAAACACACCCTATAATTTTTTTTTTTTTTTTTCAAAAAACATATAATTTAAATAGTAAAACTATGTGGTTTAGAAGCTAAAGCAAAACATGCAATACTAATTATTCTTCTTTCTTCTTTTCTACTTTAAAAAAAAAAAAAAAAAAAAAAAAAAAAAAAAAGTCTATTAAAACACTCTCCAAATTAAATAAACAATATTACCTCCACTCAAAATATTTTTTTATCATTTTTATTTGTCTCACTGTAAAGTATTACTTTTTATTTTGAAAAATTAATTACACATTAATATCAAAATATATTTAACTTTTACGTAAATTATAAATATATTATTGCACGTACAATTACAAAGATAAAAATATTAAAACTTCTTATATAATTCCACTAAAAAATAGTCCCTCCGTCCAGTTAGAAAGTATATATATTTCTATTTTGGGACGTCCAATTACAAAGTAAACATTTAATTAAATACCTTACTTTTTTCCACAAATACCCTTACTTTACATCACATCATTACTTTTACACCAAAAAGTAAGGGCAAAAATGTCATTACACTACTTTTAACTACTCACTATAATTAAAATACTATTATTTCTTAAACACTGCACCAAAAGTAATTGTATATTTTATGAGTGGACGGAGGAAGTAACATAATATTATTTTTTAAATTTACTACAAAAATCTGAAATGATTGATTTGGATTGAAACGAAAGAATTAGCATATAATATTATTAATAATAAAAGTATCACTTACCAAAAACATAGAAATAAAAGACAATTAACTTTTTCAGCCATAACAATTATATATATTCATAATTATCGCTGACCAACTCTTCTACTAACCAATTCAACTAACCATAATTATTTACAAAACCGTCCGATATTCACTTGCTAAAAACATACTATTTCAATCTCATATTATATATATATATATATATGCATACATACATACAGACAACACTGTTTATCGAAACATCGGAAAAATAGATACAACAATGGCAGCTGCCGACCGGAGGACATTCATCTTAGTCTTGATTTTATTATGTATTTTGCCGGCGTTGACTCCCGTCGCAAAGTCAAAGCCGGTTCATAATTACGCCGACGCCTTGTCCAAAAGTATAATGTTTTTCGAAGGTCAGCGGTCCGGGAAGCTCCCGCTGACGCAGCGCCTCAGATGGCGCAAGGATTCCGCCCTTTCCGATGGATCTGACAATGCCGTAAGTCTGGCTTATTGTGTGTGTACATATATATATATACACGTGTGTGTTTCGACAAATCTATCTATTTTAATTTTTTATAAAAATATAAATCTACTCTTGAATTCTCAATTTATTTTTTTTAGAAGTTAAGATATGTTTAATTTAATTTAATTTTTTTAAAACTCTATGGAACTCATTGGGTTTATTTCGATGTGGTTTGATGATTTGGAATAAGTAAAATTTTGGATTGAAATATCTTTTCCTTTTTTCTTTTTAAGTGACGTAGATATGCGTTTGATGTACTTTTCTAAATGAAATTAGTTTTTTATTTTTATGCAAAATTTTAAATTATAAATAAATGTTGATATAATATTTTGAGTGAAAAAAAAAAATGATGAATTGTGCGAGATAAAACACAAACGAATTTGTTTGATCGGAAGTTTGGAATTGGATTTAGGGTTTTGTTGCTTTTAATATCAAATTTTGTAGTAAATTAAAAAATAATAGTATCTTATTGATGAGAATTATAATATTTTTGCTCCAAGTACAAAAGAAATTGATATTTTTATAAAATTAGAGTTATTTTAAAATTTCTTTATAATTATTCTTATTATAAGGAAAAGAGAGAGACCGAAAAAATAAAGTATATGTTATATGGATTACAATTTAGTGTTCTCAATTTATATGTTGTATTTATACTAATAAATACATAGCTTATGCGGTATTTATTTTATTTGTTGTCGGCTTGATGCTAATTAGTCGGCACATAAACAACAGCACATAAATATTATACATTATATTTTTTAAAAAATAAATAAATAAATAAATATTAATATAATATTTTGTTTCACAATCAGGTAGACTTGACCGGAGGGTACTACGACGCCGGCGACAACGTGAAGTTCAATTTTCCGATGGCCTTCACAGCGACGATGTTGGCGTGGAGCGTGCAACAATATGGTCGATTCATGGGCAACGACTTGCCGCATGCCGTCGAGGCCATACGGTGGGCGACCGATTATTTCCTCAAGTCGACGGCGACGCATGGCGTCGTTTACGCGCAAGTCGGCGAGCCGTACGGCGATCACGCCTGTTGGCAGAGGCCGGAGGACATGACCACCCCGAGGACGAGTTATCAGGTAAATACGACGGCGCCTGGGTCAGAAGTCGCCGCGGAAATGGCGGCAGCGATGGCCGCCGCCAGTTTGGTTTTCCGGTCGATTGGAGATCGGAATTACTCCCGCCTGCTTTTGGGGAGGGCTGTTCAGGTAATTACATACAGTTTGTTCGCATAGTATTTTTCAATAAAACAATTCTCCATAAATATTATTTAAAAATATAAATATATATATTAATATAATATATATTATTCACTTGTAAAAAATCAATTTTTTTAATACAAAATATTATATTTTATATTACCAATACAATGTCCGTATTAAACACACAAAATTAATTCATCTAAAAACGAATTAGTTAACTGACTAAATATTATTTTGTTGCAATTAATTTATTTATTGAGTGCTTGTGAATTAATTTGGCAGGTTGGTTATTGGTTATTTTATGACTTACTATAATAATGATTTGACAATAAATATATTTTTTTGATATTAAATTTTGCTGGAAAAAATACTCAACTAGAATTAGTTAAAATAGGAAAGTTAGTCTATAAAATATATTTTTAATTAATTAAAATATGATAATTATGTAGTAAAATAAAATAAAATAACATAATTAAAATACGGTGTTATTTTTATTATATATTTCTTTACTCATCTAACCAAATTTGGTGAGTTTTAGATATAAATGCTACTTTTAATTGTAATTTTATATTTCAATGTACTAAATTTGCCTATATGGAAATAAATGGGACAAAAGTTAATTACAAATTGATTTTTGCAATTATTGAAAAATTTCAATTAACCTATATTTGTTGAATTTATCATATGGATTTGCATATTTTTAGGTATTTGAATTTGCAGACAAGTACAGAGGTTCTTACAATAATAGTATCGGAAATGCAGCCTGTCCTTTTTATTGTGACTTCAGCGGTTATCAGGTATTTCCATTTTAATCTTTCTGTTATTACTTTTTATAATTTTCAATATTTTTATAAAATCATAAGATAACAAAAAATTTATAACGATTTAAAATAATATTGTAAAAGTAAAATTAGCAAACATCGAGAGTAAAACAGAATCTTTTTAATATGATGGTTTTTTTATGACGTGGAAATTAACATCCAGATGTCAGAATTTTACATGTAGCTTCTGATTAAAATAATTATCGAATGTTCTGTGATTGGATAAATGTAGGATGAACTGATATGGGCAGCAGCATGGCTACATAGAGCTACAAGACAAACGCTATATTGGAATTACATTGTCGAAAACCTTCGAAACCCCGAATTCAAATGGAGAATGGAAGGCAACAACGACGAATTTAATTGGGATGCAAAGAATGCCGGCATTAACATTCTTCTTTCCAAGGTTCGCTTCGTTTTTTTATTAATATTATTACAGTCGATTTTATTATACTTTCATATAATTTAGTAAAAAATTACTCTCCATCCCTTCGAATTAGTCTTATTTTCCATCCAATATTATTTCATCTAAATAATTTATTTTTATCAATAGTTTTATGTGGTTTTCATATAATTGCTACTTTACTCTAATTTTTTTCTCTATTTTTGTCAAATAATATTCTATACTTCACTCTTGATCTCATTGAATTTCAGAATATTTTAGACTTTTTCATCTTATATAAATTAAGTTACCAATATAAATATTTTTAATTTATTATATAAAAAAATTAAGATAATTTAAATGAAATAGAAATAGTATATTCTTCTTTATGGTAATAAAGAAAAAAAAATGCATATAGATAATAGATTATTTGTATTTCGTAAAATTCTACATAAAACTCTTCATTCATTAAAATTTATCATGTTTATAAGATAAAATCAGAATTGAAATTGCGCATTTAATTCATTATTTCATTTTTATTTTTACTTTTCTTACGCGATAGTGATATAAAATTTAC
The DNA here is from genome assembly GCF_009805555.1 of Andrographis paniculata. Classification (NCBI taxonomy): domain Eukaryota; kingdom Viridiplantae; phylum Streptophyta; class Magnoliopsida; order Lamiales; family Acanthaceae; genus Andrographis; species Andrographis paniculata. Next base: position 4,186,833 of record NW_026137502.1, on the reverse strand, counting down.
CCTCATCGTTGACTTTAAGATTATACGATGTTGTCTAATTATTACCTCATCTTCGTCTTCAGTTCGTGTTGGCCAATGGTTTGGAAAGCTCGACGCCGTTCATCAACTATGCCGACAACTTTGTCTGTAATATACTTCCCGAATCTCCAACAAGATATCAACATTTTTCTTCAGGTATATTCAATGGTTATACTTTTACTGATTTTTAGAATGGTTATAAGAGTCGAGTTTAAGTTTAAAAAATAAAAATAAAAATGAAATACCCTAATAATAAAAGCTCTAACAACTTTATGTGTGGCAGGTGGACTTATTGTAAATTCGAAAATTTGTAACATGCAATCTGTGACTTCTCGATCGTTCCTACTTGTAACTTACGCCACAGCCTTGAAAAGATGGAATCGAACAATTCAATGCGATGGCACGATCATCACTCCATCGCGCATCGTTAGATTCGCAAAAACTCAGGTATGTGTATAATATATAATTTTTCTTCATTTCTTTTATATATATAACTAGTAGATTGGATTTGATCGAGTTGGAATATATATAAGTCGTAATTTCAAATATGTATTTATATATATATTTTAACAATAATAAAATATATATATATATATATATTGAAGGTGATATAATAATCAAATTTATTTTAGCAACCATTATTTAAAAATTTCATTTGAAAAAAAATATTACATTCAATAGTTATTTTGCTATTTAAAATAATATATAAAATATTTAATTATTATTCAAAATACTTTTTTCAATATTTATTTTTTATTCAAATTTTTCTATTTCTAAAATACTCTAAGACATCAAATACTTTCAAAATATAAGTAAAATGCATTCATAATAATCGAATATTTTCATCGTTCATGTTATGTTTTTTTTCCCATATTTTGCTCATTATTTTATTTTAATTTTAAACAAATATTCACTCTCTCAACTAAAAGAAAATAAAATTGTCATCTATGTATACTTCTCTTATATTTTTTTTATTTTTAACTCTGAAATTTATTTTAATTCACCAATGCAAATGTGTGTATTCAGGTGGACTATATATTAGGTGATAATCCGATGAATATGTCCTACATGGTTGGATACAGCGAAAAATATCCGCAAAAAATACACCATAGAGGGGCGACATTACCGTCCATTGATGTATATCCGCAATTTATTACATGCCATGGCGGTGCACCATATTTCTTGAGCCCTAATCCCGACCAAAACTTGTTGATCGGAGCCGTGGTGGGAGGTCCCGGAGAAGATGACCAATTTGATTCTAATCGTTTTGATGCCGGGAAAACAGAGCCGACGACTTATGTCAATGCACCACTTGTAGGGGCCTTAGCTTTTTTTAAAGCGCTTCATCGACAATAGATTGATTATACGGCTTAATTTAAATAAAAAATAAATAGATTATTTGCAAAAATTATTTAATTGCAAATAAGTATTTAAAAAAAAAAAAAAAAAAATTGTTGGAACCTTTGAGAATGTATCTTCTAACTTTGTGAAATCTAAAATGGTTTCAATATTTGTAGTATGTTATAAGTGGATGTGGATATTTGTATATGTGATGTGTATGTGTTTGTATATTCTAACATATCGTGTTCATATTGTCATTTACGTTTTTATGTTACTTTTTTTTTAAATAACTACACATTTAATTTATAATTTTTTTTAATTAGAGTAATTAGTTATTTAATACTGTTAATTTTTAATTATTTAGAAATTATATCTCTAAATTTTAGTGTCTATTATAATTCAGACATAGACATGTATCAATAATTCAGTATTTAATGCCAAAATTATATTTTTTTAATTTCAATATTTTGATATAAAACAGTATATTGCAAATATCATACCAAAAATTTGGCACATTTTGTCATACAAAAATTTTTATACTCGATATGTTTTTTTAATAGTAAAATTTCAGAAAAATGACCAAACAAACACCCACTTCATAATCTCAGTCCAAATTCTACGCTCTAATCCAATCGGATTCGGATAGTTGATATCGATCGGCACCGGAAAGTTTGATCTGCGCCGAATGTGCAGAACCAACGATACAATCCAGCTCTGATCATCGTCTTCTTTCCTTCTTCAGCCTCGTAAGTTCAATCCTTCTTTTATTTCGATGGCTAAAAAAGTGAAATCAGCTCTGATAATTTTCCAATTACGAGCAACGATTTTGACGTCTCTTTCTGTTTTACTGTTTCAATTCCATCTTTCGTAGATGACTTTGAAGATATTTTAGTGTCTTTGTCGTTTGATCGTCTCTGTTAGTTCAGTGCAGAAATCTTCTTCCCTTCGCAGCGGTCATTAATTTTCTCGATTAATTCGGATACCCGAAGCCGTTATTGGATATCGGGCACCCGGAGAAATTCCGGGTCGGGTCGATAGCCCACCCTAGTAGAAATAGCAAAAATGCAAAATTGAGGGGGCGAGGGGGAAGGGGAAAATTCGACTAAGGAAGACAATGAGTCAAAGGAAATCTGTGAGCGGAAGGCCGTCGGGAACTGATGGTTCTGATTTTTCTTACCGGATGGTTGTCGATTCCAGTACGATTTCGTCGAAATTTCTGATTTGTTTGCTCCAATTTTTCGCTGAATTGTATGTGATTTGAAGTCTGTACGTGTTGTTAATTTGGTTAATTTGAAGGATATCAGAAGGTTGCGGATGGAAAATCACGTCTAGGTTCACTGATCTTCGCCCAGGTGCGTCTTCCTTTCAATTTGTTCTTCGATTTTGGGTAGAAATTGTGGAGTTCAGAATGTGTATGGAGAACAAAATGACCAGAAAATGAATTGAATGATTTGAGTCTGAGTGTGGATGGAAGAAATGGAAATTGAACAATTCAATGGAGAAGAAACACAATCTTCTGTTTAGAATTACTCAAAAGTTCTATATTGCAATTGTATCAAAGATTGTTTGTTATCAATCTGATGGAAATCATTCTCAATAATTTGCAGGGCTTTATTCAATTTCTAGCTGCTGTTGTTTTATACTTATCTGCAGTAGAAGGGGGCACACTTGATAGGCTTTCTGTTGCTTCGAGCGCGGTTTACTTTATATCTCTCTTGATGGGGGAATTAGGTATGCCGGAGCATCGAATTTGTTGATAGTTAGCATTGGTTTGCATATATGGATTCTTTTTAATGTAAATTTCATAATCATAATTGTTGTTATGAAGGGCGAAAGCGCAGCCGAACTGGCCTTTTGAAGGTGTATTTGTTAGGATCATCAGTTGGTGTTCTTGTATCCATTGTTTGTCTTCTTAAAAGTGGAAAATCACTCGAGGTAGAATGCTTCCACTTCCCTTTTCAAGCATTGTTGTTTGTCTATTTTTTGCTATATAAATAGGCATTGCAGATAGAATAATTAGAGCAGGATTTTTAAGGATCTGAAGTTTGTATCCTAGTCTCGATAAGTCTTCAATCTTTCTAGGAAGAAAGTGTCGATCAACTTCAATATACTTCATTCGTTCATAGAATTAATACATCATGTTTGAAGATATATATTCAATAAGGAATTGAATGGTATGCAAATCAATTATATGTTTAGGGAAAACTGCATATAATCCAACTGTGGTGTGGTTTGGAAATTTTGCTTCATTCTCCCCTGTGATTCAGAAATTGCATGAGATTTTATCGTATTTTCAAGAATATTGTACAGAACTCCTGTAAATTGCATGAGGCTCATTCTTGGTTTTGAACACATTGCACTAAATCACTTTTTGCCTTATATTTATAACAAGTTTCTAAACCACATGTAGATTATAAAATTTTTTGCCTTATATTTATATTCGTAACAAGTTGAGCATGTAAATATGCTTGAATGTAGATACAATAATTAGAGGAAGATTAGAGCAGGATTTTGAAGGATTTTCAGTTTGTATAGTAATTAGACGCCTAATTTTATGAATGTACTTTAACCATTCGCTATCAATACGTGCATCTTGGCTTAAATTGACTCCAGAAGATACACTTAACTAACTGCAATTGTTGCTGCTTATTTCGTCGTATCCTCTAGTGAACTAGCTATGGTAATAGAAATGTTTACATAGTACCACACCTTTAGATGATACAATTCTTATTGTATAGAGAACAAAATAAATTTTACAGCGAAACTAAAATTGCTGCTTATTTTGGGTACATGGCATGTAGGATACCTTTGTTGTTGATGTTGTGAGGCCTCGTTTGGTTGGATGGATTTGGATTTGTGGATGCATTATAAATGAATTGTTTTTAATTATTTTAGATATGAAATGCTTCATATTAAACTTTATCTTTTGATTGTTGGAAGTATTTGAAATGACATAGTATAAAGAATATGCGAAATATTGAAAGGGGCGAATTTATAATCTACGACCAACTTAAGAAATTTGAAATTCATCGCATTGTCAAGCGAATGAATTCGATGGAGTCATATGATATACATGGCCCGTTTTGGCAATGTTATGGATTTCAAATCTCTAAAATTGGCTGTGAATTTCAAATCCATCTTTAATATTTCAGATACTCTTTATGCCATATTATTTCAAATACTTCATGCAACCAAACAATAGATTTTAATTAATGAAGTATTTCAAATTCGAAGTAATTGAAATCATTTTATTTAAAATCCAAATTCATCAAACCAAACGAGTCCTTAACTCAAACCCCTCCAACTGGGGCCTTAAGATTTTGCACTGAAAATAAGAAAGAATGAAATATGTTTCTCAGATTGTTTTTTTATCAACAGTTGTCCGGGAGGACCACATTATCCATTCGAGTTTTTTATTACACTGATTGTCTTTTCCGGTAGATATGATTCTTATGAACTGCTAATTCTCGATGTATTTATGTCAACAGATTATCAAAGATTTGAGCAAATGGGAGGCCACAAATCTCGAACTCTTCAAGATTGCTGCTGTTTTACTCGGTAATAAATATCACGCCCCAAAATAAAAATGTCAAAACTCGTTACTACAATGGTTCTTATGTTGTTCCAACACAAAACATCGCAGGCTCGCTGTTGCAGATACTTGCAGTGAGCACGACAACCTCTCTCATCGGCAATATGGCGCCTCCCAAGAGAGCGTCATGAATGAATTTCTAAGCTTTTGCTTGGGAATCAACCGGCGATTATCTTTTTTCATTTATTACAAGTCCTTTATTCTCTTGTGCGATCCATTTACGTTTATTTGTTTCAGACAAAATTTTGTAGACTATTTGTGTTAACCTAGAAGAACATTTGATTGATATAGTTGCAACAATGGATCGCGAAACTGCATTATAAAACACCGTGTATTCTAATCATGTTTTAGTCGATGCATTTTGTCGCATATTTATGCACGAGCTAATAGTGTTATATCTCGGAGTTGAGACGAATTTAAGTTGATTGATTAGATTGTTCGTATTAACAATATGCACATCTTTTTTTTTTTGAAAACTTACTTGTGTTGACCTATGTGACTATCAAAGGATCCTGAGCAACATACCATAATTACCATTGGCGGAATTACTAAGGTGGTAAAAAACTAATGGTGTGATAGTCAATAATTATTAAAGAAAATGTATATGTTAACTCGAGATAGATGGACGGAGTATTTTTTATTAGTTTATCCCTCCTAATTTTTTATTTTTTAGTGTAAAAAATTATGTAATTTTGTTGATTTATAAGTTAGAAAATATTAAAATATATAAAGTTTCAGTCAATTTTTTTTCGAATCCATCCTTACGGCACCAAATTATTTTTACTGATTTTTATGCTAACTTCATCATATGTTGTATGTTATATGATGAAATGCAGTATATTAGTGTATTAATTTGATCCGATTAGTACCCTAATAGATTATATGGTATATAATTCAATAAATTATGCAGAGTCTATTGATTGGACGAATTTTGTATTGTGTTCAGACATTAGAGAAATATGAAATTAAAGTAAATGGTTTCACATGTATTGTGCCTTTTATTAAGCAGCATTTGTGGGAACACACACGTGACCACATGCCCATATCTAAATACTATTATGTTCACTTTAGCTTATGTAGGTTTTCAATTCAGGATCCATTCATTTTGTTGTAATTTGAAATTGATTTGAATGAAATGTTGTATTTGAATTTTTTTATTTAAATAGTAATTTTAATATAATATTTTATTTTATTTTTTTTATTAGTGAAATAAAATAAATAGTATTAATTTTAATTTTAAAAAATTTCGTCCAGTTTAATTTTATTTTATTATTATTAAAATAATTTAGAATAGCATAACAATATGTGTACACGAATATGGATGGTCCAGAAATGATTCAAGGCGCAACTGACGCTATCCAAAAACCTACCTGTGTGAGTAACAGAATAAATTTATACATATATATTATTGTATTGATTTGACTCAATTAAATAATCTATAAATTAAAATACATGATAACACAATATATATATATAAATTGCTTTTCACATTTAATTTTATACTCTCTCCATAAAATTACCTAAATTTGGTTGCCCATAAGATTAAGTTCAATAATAAAAATATGAATAAATAAAATGATTTATTATAAATATATTGAACAAAAATTTAACCGATCATATAAAGAAAATAATAATATAATTTTGACATAAGAAATTGAGTGTTTGCTTAATGATACGATAGATGAATAAAGTGATTTTTGAGGCTGCGTAAACATAGCCTAAACAAGATAATCATTCACAAAATTGCTGATGCTGCATGTGCCCTTTCAAACGTATATTTATATACTTCGACGCCGCTTAAATCGAAATATTTTTTTAAAAAAAAATTAGATCCCAACTCAGAGTATTTTTTTATCAATTCGGAGCATTTTTTATTATTTTCGTATGTCTTACTTTAAAGTATTATTTTTATTTTGATAAAATAATTAGTTGAATATTGTCCCACGTTGTTAAATGTGTAGAAAGGAACTCTCCTACTATATAAGGGTGAAGACCACTCCAACTATTACCGATTTTAGAATGGATGTCCGAATCCCTTCTTAACAAAATTCTCTTTTAAATCGACTTTCCAAAACTATTCATTTGTCAACCACCCTTATAAATAAATTCTCACTTCCCTTTCTCTAACACACACCTCAAAAATCAAGAAATGGAAATCCTCGCTAAATCGTCACCCAAACACGCCCTTACAATCCTCGCCCTAATTTCCACATTTGCCCTCAGCCGCGCCACCGGCTCCGGCTCGGAAGCGTCGAAGCTGTTCATCGAGGAGTCGTGCAATACGACGACGTATCCTTCACTCTGCCTCGAAACCCTAGCGCCCTACGCCGCCGTCGCAACCAGCCGCCTCAGTCTCTGCGACGCCGCGCTCGCCGTCGCAATACAGGCGGCGGGGAATTGCTCGGCCGCGGCATCGTCGGGAAGAAAGAGATTCGAAGAAGCGGCGGAGGCGGAGGTGGTGAAGGACTGCGCCGGCGACTTGAAGGAGGCGGTGTACGAGCTGAAGGAGACGGCGGCGGCCATGGCGCACCTCGGCGGCAGCGATCGGGAATTCCAGTGGTCGAATGCGAAGACATACGCGAGCGCGGCGATCACGGAGGCGGAGACGTGCGTCGACGGAATGGCGGAGCAGAAAGTCAGCGCCGCCGTGAGGAAGAAGATGAAGAAATGCGTGGATCATGTGGAGAAGCTCATCAGCATTTCCTTGGCTCTCATCAATCATCTCTACTAATTAAATTAACCATCTCTTTGTTTGTTTCGTTTTTGTATGAATTCGAGTTTTTTTTTATCTGAATTTTAGTTTGAATGATCCATCTGCCCACAATTAATATATTTATTTTACCATTGGATATTAATACGATGATTCGATCGGATCAGCATTTTTTTTTTTTTATGACGTGAAAATTGATACTTGAAAGTGCGTATTGGGTAAACCCTCAACCGAACTGCAAACTAGACTCGATGGGCAAGTCATACTAAACGAACCATGCGTGGCAAGTGATCTGAGGCGTCGAGGATTTAAACCCATGACCTCACAGTCACAAATATATATATATATATATATGTATGTTAACATATTTATAGTACTAACATATGTTATGCTACCTTGGTCCAACTCTAAGGTCTCATTTACTTTTTGCATGTTCTTTGAATGTTAATTATTATATTAATATATATTACAAATTCAGAAAAAAAAAATTATAAAAATATTTTTATTAGTGTCTTATAATACTGATATTTGTACAAAAAATTATACAAATATAAAAATATTTTCAATGTTAATACGATCCCAAAGGCAGACGACAAAGAGAGTATTATTTTTTTAGTAATTGAGGTTCTATATAACAAAAAAAAGAAAAAAGAATCCGGATATCAACTGTTGCTGAAAATTTAGTTGTAGTATATGTGTTGATCACTTAAAACTTAATTATATTAATTTAATTGATTAAATGTGTGCTCATTTGACCGGGCACAGATTTTAATAAAAGTGAATAATAATTGTTACTTTTTTTTCTATAGTAAAAAAAATACATAAAAATATAATAATTTTTTACTTAAAAAAACGAAAACATTTTTTAATAAAAAAAAAATAGATTTGAGCGAGGGTGAGAATTTAATTAATATAATTATATAAATTAAGTTTGAAATGCCCAAAAAGATGTTAAGTTAAATTTTCAACACATAATCTCGTGCGAAAAAAATAATACTATGGAGTATTTTAATTATTATTACAACAATGCCATGATTTATTTGTCTCAAAGATGGAATTATTCATTCACCCCAACATATTGTACTATTTCAAAATTTACTTATAAAAAGTAAATAAATATGTTCGAATAAAGAAAATAGTATTATAATATTATATTTTATTAAATAAAATTATGTATTTTCATTAGAAATAAGCGATGAATAGTTGTTTTTTATATTTTTTATTTAATTCTCATACTCTTTTTTTCTCAAAGTAGAGCTAATAAAAATAAATGCAATCAAAAATTTAACTTGAACACAACGTAAAATAATAATAATAATAATAATAATAATAATAATAATTTAAGCCTAAAAATTAGACACCAAATATTTTCAATTTGGGTCAGCCCAGCATGATTGAAAAGCCAAATCATACCTGGGCCCTATGCAAATCGTGTCAAGTAAAGCACAACTGATTTATAAAATATATATATATAAATATTTTTAAATATATAATAAAAAATAAAAATTAATTACATGTTTAATATTAAAATTTTCAATTATTAATAAAAATATTATTTTATCGTAGAATTTATATTAATATAATTTAGTTTTTAATAAAAATACAGAAAATATAATTAAAATTAATTTTTAAAAAATAAAAAATAAAACAAAACAAAATAAAATAGAACAAATAATAATTCTGTCAAAAATTTTGAAATAGATACATACTTGAAAAAATATAATTTACTTATATGATTTGGGCTGAAAAGAACATTGAACATAAGAATCCAATAAAAGCCCAATAGACTTTACTTCGTTTTTTCAATTTTTATAAAAAAAAAAAAAACTTTATATACGATTATATTTTTATAATATTCATAATCAATTTCTAAAATAATTTACTGTTAAAGATTAACTTTAATAACAGGCATGGGGACATCATCGTTCATTTTATTTTTTTTAATAAAATTCAAAATTCATCCACATCAAAAGGGACAATATTAATAATATTATTAGTAATAAATCATAAATTCTAACATTTTTTTAATCTCATTAAAATTTCAAAATTAAGTGTACTTGGACGATAGATAACCTTCCAGAAAATTCTTATAGCACCCAAAAAAGAGTTATGAGATGTAATTAAATTTTTTATTTTATTTTTTAGTAATAAAATTTTGATTAATTGGTAGTTGAATTATTATGTACTACTACTATATATATTTGATTAAAAGTAAATTTAAAATATTTTAAAAATTATATCTAATGTAAATACGGAGTATTATTTAATAGAAAAAATATAAATAAATAAAAAAAGCTTAAGTATTATTATAAAAAAAATGACATTATTATTATTATTATTATTATTTTATATTTTTTGTATTTTGTATTTTGTTGGTCTATAACTTTGGTCTAATTAATTAATTAATTCCAGCTGTAAAGGCTCTGCAGTAATGACCACAAAAGGACCAATCACGAAATTCATGGAATTCCCAAAAGAAGATTGGAATTAATTAATTATTAATTAATTGCAATGCTAATTATTACCAATCATAATTACTTACCCACTTAGATTTTATTAATAATAATAATAATAATAATAACTTTGAAAATCTTATCAATATGAATAATATGTTATATCAACTTTATTGTAATAAAATACTCCATCCGTATAAAAAGCAAACGATGAGTATTGCAAAAAAATTATTAAAGAATTAATTAAAAATGATGAGAAACATATAATAATAATAATAATAAATATAATATAATACAATAATCCTTATTCATATAATTTATTTTAAGTGTTTTTTTTATCATTAATAAATTAAATATGGGTAAACTGTTTTTTTAGTTCCGTAACTAGACCCTTATCATTTTAGTCCCGTAAGTGGAGCCTGTCGCAAACTAGTTCCATAAGTGAAAAATTTTCGCTGTTTTAGTCCTCCGGCGCCGGAAATGCCCGCGTGGCTCGCCGGAGGTGATGTGTCCGCCAGGTGTCGTTGACCTGACGGACACATGGATTTTTTTATTTATTTTTTAATTTTTTAAAATTGTTTTTAAAATTTATTTTTAATTTATTTTAAATTTTATTTGTATTTTTTTAGTTTTTTTATTTGATCCAATTTTAAAAAAAAATTAAAAATTAAAAATAAATAAATAAATCCACGTGTCCGCCCGGACACGTCACCTCCGGCGAGCCACGCGGGCGTCTCCGGAGCCGAAGGACTAAAACAGCGAAAATTTTTCACTTATGGGACTAATTTGCGACAGACTCCTCTAACAGGACTAAAATGATAAAGGGGTCTACCTAAAAAAACAGTCAACCCATTAAATATTTATTCAAGGTGGTTAATGCAATGAAGGTAATTGACTATAAACATGAAAATAAAATAATAATAATTTATGAATTAATCTAATATATTAAAACTTTATTTTTAATCAAATATATTGTAGTTAAATAATTTTTAGCCTGTATATTTTCCACACTTTCTTTTTAAATAAAAAGAGATGGAAGGTGGATTCTCAACCTCAATCCTTTTCCAACTCTCCATGTCTTATCAATCAACTTTTATAAAAAAAAAATATATATATATATATATATTTAAAATAATATTTATATATCTTTATAGAAAAATATAAATATAAATGTCATTTATTATTTTTTTATTTAAAGTATTATTTATTCATTTTTATAAAGAAATAAAATACAAGCATGCTCCTCCTGCAATCCATGACAAAAGTGCATTTCCTTATTTTGTGGATCCCATCTTTGAAAATCCACTCCAATAATAATAATAATAATAATAATAATAATAATAATAATTGATTAGTTAAGTAATGGCCATTGTTTAGTTTAATTATTCAATGAGTGAAATGCCAATTATTGAATTAAGTGGGCAGTAGACGGTTGTAGATTTGTGTTTGTTCGGTTTACATTTTATTTTTTAATATATTTTTTATTTTAGATACAAAGAATTATCTTAGTAATATTATTATTTTATTTTAGGTAATACTAGCATTTAAATCCGTGCTATACACACGGGTGTATACGTAATTAAAATATTTTAAAAAATAATAAATGAAGTATAAATAATTACTCCCTTCGTCCCAGAAGTAAGTATCAATTTGCTTTTTGGACGTAGTTTTAGAAATATTAGTATTATATTAGGATATAGTATGAATAAAGTATAAATGACTAAAATAACCTTATTAGTACGTGTGATATAAAGGTAATGACATTTGTGTAATATATTGTAAGTTGTAAGGGTATTTGTAATGTTAGGTAAATGATACACTTACTAAAAAAGTAAATGGATATTTTGTTACGGGACGAACTAAAATGAAAAAATAAATACTTTATTACGGGACTGATGAAGTATTATTTTAAAATAATGATTGCATTATACGTGTATGTTTCAATATTAGTTTTTATTTGAGAAAAATTAAGATAATTAACTATATTTATTATTGAAAATAAAAATAAATAAATTTTTATTTTAAATTTCAATATAAATATAAATTGATAGAACTATTATTTACATACCAAATGCAAGTCTAGTGTCTTGTATAATACATTCTAAATAATATTATTACTATTTTTTGTCTAAACTAAAGAAGACAAATGAGTTGGGATAAAAGAAATATTAAATAATTAAAATACTAATTCAAAATTATAATATTATTATTTTATTTTAGGTAATATAACATACCAAGGCTCTGTTTGTTTGTTGTGGTTTTCAATTCGAGAGTTACTATTTATTATTTTTTAAAAAAATATATATATTAAATTAATATTCTTTTTTATATTATACTAAAAAATTAATTACATTAAACATATTACATCAATGTTTATGCATACAAAATTAAACAACTATTATAATAAAAAAAAAAAAAAATCAAATATTCAAAACCACAAACAAACACACCCCCAAAGTGTTAAGTTGTAACATCCCATCATCAATTATTATGGAATATGAATGCATACAAAGCACTCTACACCATTTTCAATCCATCATATTCATTTATCCAGTTTTAACTTCAAACATACAATTGCTATAGTAATTTTACTCTAACCATAACTCCATTTTTCACTATTATTCTTCAAATATTTATTTTTTCCTATTATTTTAAACAACTTTTTATTTTTATAATTTAAAATAAAATTTTAAAAAATAAAAATTAAATTTTAAAAACAAATTTATAATTTTAAAAATTAAAAAACAATTCCTCTTCAAATCAAAATAGAGAACAAACAAACCTCATGTTTGTGTGGGAGAGTGTGTATTATAAAATATTCATTCTCTTTATCATATTCACATTGATATTTATGTCCATTACAAATTTCATTTTTTTTTAAATAATAAAAATAATACTCCCTTCCTCCCGTAACAGATGATTTTTTTGTCCATCTCATTAAAAATAACTTATTTCTATTTCTAGTAAATTTATTTATCTTAAAATATATTTAACAAATATAAATCAATTTAATTAAATTTCTAACATTTTACACGTAGCACTCACTCAAAACCCCTTGATTTTTATCTCTCTCTTTAATAAATAAATATTTTTATCTATATTTAAAACTTTTTATTTTTAATAAAATTAGTTTTAAGTTAATTATAAATAAATAAATGAATTTTTTATTTATTTGTATTATATAAAATTTTATTCTCTACAAAATAATATTCATATTGTATATATTTTATTAATTTATAATGCTAAAAATATTTAAAATACCAACAACACTACTCATATAAAAATATAAAATAATATCACAACTTATTATTGATAACTTACTAATCTACACTACCTAAAAAATATCGTGTCCTTAAGTAAATGGATCATCTTGACCGGGACGGAGGGAGTATATTTCAATTTCATTTAAAATTGAAAATTTATAATTTTTTAAATTTTTTATTAAACTAATTAATTATTATAATTTTAATCTATAGTTATTTTTATCGTATTATAATATTTTTTATTAATATCTTCATTATTTAATAATTATATTTCTCTTCGATCTATAATCTATAGTAATCAGGACATCATATTCAAGAGGCTAGGAGTAATTTATCTTATAAGAAATAGTGATTATCATAAAAGAGAATTCTAGAAATAAATAGAATCATATGTTTGGTTGTTTTCTTTTTGTATTTTAGGTACCGTAAAAACATTGATTTTTATTTTTATTTTTATTTACGATTTAATATCACAATTCTATAGAAAGTGTACAAAAATTTAATATAAAATATTATACTCAATAGCAATTTATCCAAAATCAAAACTCAAGTATAAAAATAAGCACAGTCAACAAATCTGTTATTTAAAATTTATATTAAAAAAATGGAATTAAAACAACATTGTAATGATATATCTAATAAAATCACACATTTTAAATAAATAATATTGAAAATAATTGAAAACAGAACCAAACACTTCAGGCAAAGGCCAAACCAAATTCAAGGCATTTTATGTTGAAAATGATTAGACTCAAAATTCAACTTGATCTTGTATTTTTTATAAAAATTTTATTTAATTTTATATTTTTAATATATATTTCATCTTATAAAATATTATTTAAACAATAATACAAATCAAATATAAAAATAAAATGCAAAAAGAACCTCATAAACTGATTCGATATAAACTTTTATCTTATTTTTAACAGTCCGGTAAATAATGATTTGATAGTTTGTGGTGGACTATTCGAGAGATAACATAATAATATTTAATATATTATATATACATTTATTATTTTTATATTATTTAAATAATTATTTATAATTAATATAAAAATATATATATCTTCAAATTATTTCACTAAACAAACTAGATTTTGGGTAAAATTATCATTTTGTCTATAATGCTATTGGTATAATTATTTATTCTTTGTATTAAGCAATACAAATATGAAAAATATATAGAAATTATTTTTCGTATGGTGGGAGAAATTACTTCACACCAAAAATATTTATTGTTGAATTATTAATTTCTAAAAAATAAAATATATTTATTATATATATTATATTTTTTTAATAATATTTATAAATAATCATATATTCTAAAACTATTAAGCAAACATATCCTATATATATTTGAAGAGAAAGTACACTTAAAAAAAATTCAAATTACATGAATAAAAAAAAAAGACACCACTTTAGTTTTAATTTAATTTCAATTTTTTTTATATAATTACAATAAATTTTTAAATATTTTCAAATCATAAATAAAAATATATATATTAAATATTAATTAAAAAAATTGGTCAAATAGTTGAGATCCCGATGCGGATGGGCCCACTAATAAAACACAGTCTTGGGATGTGCCAAATCTATTACAAGATGGGCCCCTTCCCGACCATAAATTTTGTCCTTTTCTATTACTTACACACGGAGGTAGACGTACGGCACGCGTGCATGCAACTTTTTTATTTTTTACTAAAATTTAATAAAATTAAATTAATCGAGTTTATTAAATACAGTATTAAAATTGAATTATCATCCACCAGCAAAATCAGAAAAATAAAATAAAAATAAAAATAATATAAAGAAAATTGAAAATCAAGTTTCGGAGAAAGCCAAACACGTCCTTACAAAACGAGATATACTCACTTACTGATCAAGTGCATTAGGGCCAGTGCAGTAATTTAACATATTATTCCATACCCACTGGACCAAGAACCGCCGTCTGATCCCATTCATATTATACGTGGCACCATCCTTACCGTTCATCATCTGTCCGGTGTAGGACCCACCGCCTCCAGTACCATAAATACCCTCGCACAAATCCGCTATTTCCACAGGAAAAATCGGGTCCTGACCCGCATACCAACCGTTGATAAACGGGTTCGTGGATAGCTCCGCAATTTCGTGCCCGATTACGCTCACCATTCCGTCGACGGCGACGTCGCCGTTCGGCGATTTCACCGCCTTCAGCCCCGGAATAAATTCCGGCACGGCGAACGGATACGCGCAGATGCCGGGGCACCGCCGGCCGGAGTTTCCGACCCAGGCATACGGCAGCGTGTGCCCGACGATCGACGGGAACGTGAAGTAATGAAATCCGCAGACGTTGTTGCAGAAATCCTGGACGTAAACGTCGCCGGCGGTGAGGATGAGGTATACGCCGCCGTTGGGGTTCACCGGCAGCGGCCGCGTGGAGGCGGAGATCGCCGATTTTATCAGCGACTGTACGGATAACCGCGTGAATTTCCTCCCCTGCGAGTAAAACCGGTCCGACTTTTCTTCGCCGAGCCGGACGGTTCTCGAAATGTTGGCGCCGGTCTGGTCGGTGTACTGCTGGACGGTTCGCCACCAGCCGGCGACGGACGGCGCCGTCGAATCGGCGGCGGAGATGGAGGTTATGAACTCCCGGATTATCCGTTTCTGGCTGCTCCGCCAGGCGCCGTACCAAATCGGGTAGACGGTGATGTCGGCGGTGAGGATGGGGCCCATGTGGTATTTCAGATGGACGAATTCCGACGAGCCTTCGTACTTTTTGGAGCCGCCGTAGAGGTGGTCGGCGGCGGTGGAGTTGGTCGGCCAGGGCCGCCAGCAGGCGGCGGGTACGGCGAGTAGGAAGAGTAATAGAAGCGGCGGCGCGTGAGTGTCGAGCGCCGGCAATGGGTGTCGTATGGACATCGTCGGAAAATTGGGGAATGAGTCGCCGGAGAAGATTTTAGTGGAGTTGGGAATTCCCCATAAGTCAGGCAAATATATCTATATATTGTACAGAAAATGCGTTTTTTAAATAAAATAAAATAAAATAAAACAAAAGATTGGTGTGTTTGTTTTGTGTTTGAAGCTTTCTTTTTTTTTTTTTTTTAATGTTAAAAATGAAAATTAGCAATATACAATAAATAATTTTTTATATTGAAATTGTTAACTTTTTTTTTTTTAAGTAAATAGGTATATACTAATATTTTGTGTAAATATATTTGTATACTCTTTTCGTCTTGTACAAATATAATTATTTATTTTTTTATGTGAATTTTAATATATTAATATTTTATAGATAATACAATAATGATAAAAAAGAAAAAAAGTTCACTTTGAACTTTTTATTTTTTATTTTTTTTAACATTGGTGGCAGATGAAGAGAGTATTTTTTATAGTACTAATCGGATGTCCAAAAAATTATTTGATGAAAACACTATATATATATTCGTTTTTTTATTTCAAATAAAAAACATAATTATTGGAGGCACATGATTTTTATGAAAAATATTTATTTTATTTCACAAAATAAAAAATATATATAATCAAATCACTTGAGTTAAAATGCCCTCACCATATTATTTCAACTGATAATATTAAATTGAATGGTAAAATAAGTAATTTTCTCATTTTACATTTTCTGTGGCATCTGTATCTTCTTTTGGCTCACAACTTCCTTTTATCAAGTGCATATAATTGATTTGTATTTTTTACAAATCAAAATATTTTATTGGCATTTATTCCCATGGATTTGATTTTAAGTCTATTTAATTTGAATTAGAAACTTTATTATCATCCATGACGGGTGGCCTTCTAGAAAGTTTACCGGTGATGAGACGAGAAGTGGAGCGGATTGCCGATGGGGTTGTCGTCGTCGTCTTCCGCTTAGATCCGTACTTTATGGTTCTTCTCCCCGTGCTTTCTTCAAAAGAAAATTAATTATATCGATTTTTTTTATAAGATCATTATGATTGTATAATAGAGTATCAAATATATACTCGAAAAGTACTATTTTAATATTTGTATAGACTCTTCTTATGCTCTGCCAAGGCAGAATCTGTACTCCCGAATTATTTTGTTAGTTTTTATAAGTACACTGTAATCGTATAATTAACGCATGAAATATATATCTAAAAAATATCATCTTTATCATTTGCAAAAGCCTTTCTTGTTATGTTTTCTTGTAACACGGTCTTTACTATCATTCTATTAATTATTTTTTCTCATACGCAAAGCTAATTATCCTTAAAAAGTGTATAATAAAATTATAGAATTGATCTTGTTTGTAATTAACCATATGAAATAATAATCATGAGATTGACCGATTGATATTTATAATAGTATGCCACGTGTCGGTAAAAATTATGCTACTATTTTTTTCTGGTATAATGTATAAGAGGTTTATAATTTATTTAAATTAATTTATATTTGTTAATATATTTAAAATTATTAAATTTACTAAAAATAATTATCGCGTATGGGTAGAACTAAAAAATGGTCATTGTGGCTGGACCAATGAAGTATTACATTTATGTCCATTGAAAAGTTATTTTATATTTTAAAATTTAAATATCAATTATTTAATAATCAACAAACAAATTCAAAATAACCATAGGTGCTTTATTAAGATATATTGGAATATTAATTTTTTATTTAAAATATTAAATCAAATAAATTTTATTAAAAACAAATCAAAATTAAAACTTACAAAATAGAAATAAAAAATACAAAAACATTCCATAATACTATAATTTATATATAAATATTTATGGATAGAAAACTGAAAATTGGTTGAGACAATGGAGGACAGATAGATTCTTAAAAATGTAGGTGGGGGGTAAGGGGGTCCCACTACGGGGAATGGACGGTTAGATCTTGATGGTGACCCATAGATTTTTCGGTTCTAATTAAATAAAAAAAAAATTAGAATTTTAAAAATTAAAAAAAAAAAAAAAAAAAAAAAATACTCCCTCCGTCCGCTTACAAAGTTTACATATTTTTATTTTGGGACATCTAATTACAAAGTTTACATTTCATTAAATACCATATTTTTTCCCACAAATACCCTTACTTTACATCACATCATTACTTTTACACAAAAAAGTAAGGGCAAAAATGTCATTACACTACTTTTAACTGCTCATTATAATTAAAATGCTATTATTTTTTAAATACCGCGCCAAAAGTAATTGTAACCCTTGTAAATTGACGGAGAGAGTAAGTAATTAGTGGTGTGTTTGTTGGTAGTATTTGAATTAATTTTCACTCCCTCCGTCTCATATACCGTGTCTGCTACACTGTAGACACGATATTTTAGGAGGTGTGTAATTAGTAGATAATTAAGAATGTATTTAGTGAAAATAATTATTCTATAATATAAATAATTATAAATCAAGATTAAGATAACTAATTAATTTAATTAAAATTTTAAAAAATAAAATTTAAAAATTTAAAATGAGATTAAAGTGTGTAATCATTTTTAAAAAAGGAAAATGACATAGTATGTGGGACGGACAAAAACGGCAACGTGGACATGATATCTGGGACGGAGGGAATATTATTTATACAAATATTTTTTAAAAAAAATATCGAATCAAATATTTATTTTTCATTCTTAATATTATAATAAAAATTAATTTTACGTGCATCAAAATCTTATTTAAATATTCAAATAAAAAAAATTTAATTTTTAATAAAAACCAAACACATACTTGTATGTTTCATGAAAAAAAAAAAAATTATTAGGTTGTGTTTGGTTTTGGATTAGGGTTTTTTCAATAAAAAGTATAAATTTGAATAATTGTATAGAATAAAATAATAAGTATTAAAATTTGTTAAAAATCTTTCAATCAAACACATCCACAACAATTTAAAGATTTATTACTTAAATTTGATATTTTATATGAAGATTTTTTTATATTTAAATTTAATATTATATAAAAATAAATAATACTCTCTATGTCCCATAAATATAGTCTTCATTGAGTTGAACATGAGATTCAAGGAATATTGATATTATATTGATAGTTGGTAAAAAGTATGGAAAAAAGACTTTTTTGCCATTGTGAGTGTACTAGTGTAAAAAGCCGTAGCAATTGTGTAATAAAAATGAAAAAGTTTGGGTAATTTTACGTTAATATAGTTATTTATGGAAATAAGACTATTGTTTTAGAACGGACAAAAATGGTAAACAAGACTATTGTATTGGGACGGAAGAAATATATTTATTAAAAATAATATAAATTAAATAATTTTAATTTTAATTTAAAATAAAAACCAAACACACCTAATGCTTCTATTAAATTTCATTAAAATTATTTTTTATTTTTTAAAAGTGGAGCCAACTTAAATTTTATATTATTATCTTTCTCCTAAAAAAATAAATAAATGTATATATATTTAAAATAATCAAATAAATTTAAAAATTATTTTTAATCAAATATATTTACTATAATTATGTTAGTTTCTTTTTTGGCTATCAACTTTTCCTATTTTAGTAAATATTTTTATTGACTTATAATTTTCATTATTTTTATTTTAGAAAATTATAAGTGTGTGTTCTTTATGTGATAAATTTCTATACCTTTTTTCTAAAAATTAATATATTATACATATTTATTATTTTTATATTATATATACAATTTTCTATATCACATTTAAAAAAAACTCTTTTAAACTATTTTACAAAACAAAAATAAAATAATTATTTTATCATATTTTTTTACTAGTTTTATTTTCTTTTATCAATTCCTTATACTTATACTTTACTTATTATTTATCTTATTTATATATTAAAATATTATTATAATATTTCTTCCGTTTGGATTTTAACTTTTACACGTAGATTTTTTAATATTAGTATTATACTCCTTCCGTCCTACATAATCTGTCTATTTTTTTATTTTCATTCGTCTTATATAATTTGTTCTTTTTTAAAAAAATATATAATTATATACTTTAATCATATTTAAATTTTATAACTTATAATTTTTATAATTTTAAACTATTTAATTGTCTTAATTTTAATATATAATTATCTTTATTATATAATAATTATTTTACTAATAAATTTATTAATTATATACTAATTATATTTTATTTAAATTATCATATTTACAGTAATGCGCCCAAATTATGTAGAAC
Source organism: Andrographis paniculata (assembly GCF_009805555.1). Taxonomy (NCBI): domain Eukaryota; kingdom Viridiplantae; phylum Streptophyta; class Magnoliopsida; order Lamiales; family Acanthaceae; genus Andrographis; species Andrographis paniculata. The sequence goes on along the minus strand of NW_026137502.1, from coordinate 4,166,337 downwards.
AAAAGAAATATTAGTTTGTAGTAAAAAAAAAAAATATTTTTATTAGTATGATATAATATAAATGTAATGATGTTTATATAATATATTATATATTGTAAAAATATTTGTTATGTTTATATATATATATCTTAAAATTACTAAATTAGCAAACAGAACTCTTGTTTGATATGAATAAAAATAAAAAATAAAATCCTTCTTTTTATAAAACAAAGTAGAATATTTTATATACAATTGACCAACTCAAAAACAAACAGACCCTAAATGCAGAACGTTAATATCTGGATTTTGGCGGGAACCAAGGCTAATTTAGGGATTTCCCAGTTATCGCTTTTTAGGGGATTTCTGCTTTTTTGTTCTGTTAGAACCAAAAATTGCTTTGGTTGGCGACGTTTAATTGTTATTTAAAATCAATTTAAAATAAAATATTAATTTAAATTTTTATTTAAATAATATTAAAAATAATACTCTCTCTCCGTCAAACTTTAAAGATTTTATTTACATTTTACATTATTGCACTTAATATTAAAAAATCTTTATATTTATATAATTTTTTGCATAAATATCATTGTAATAGTATTATAAGACACCGATAAAAATATTTTTGTCGTTTTTTCTTAAATTGTATTATATTTTCATATAATAATTAATATTAAAAAATCAACGCATAAAAAATAAATGAGATCCTTGGAGCCGTAAAGAGGTAATACTCCATCTGTCTTTCAAACCATTTTTTATTTCCGTTCGTCTCAAAACAAGGTTACTATTTCCTAAATTAGTAATTGTACTATCTATTTAACATAATAAATACTCTTTTAACTTACAATATATTACACAAATATCATTACTTTTATATTACACCATACTAATAAAGGTACTTTTATTCTTTTTACTATAATCCAATATAATACTAATATTAAAAAACTTATGTGCGAAAAACAAACGTCACCCTTCCAATGGGACGGAGGGAGTATATTACTATTATTTAAGCCAAAATTCTAAGAACACACCCACAATGTTTACACATTAAAATAAATACTCAATCCGTCATTCAAATGTGTGCTTATTTGATGGGGTACGAGTTTTAATAAAAGTGAGTAATAATTGTTAATTTTTCTTTTTTATAGTAAAAAAAGTACATAAATTGAATGATTTTTTACTTAAAAAATAAATAAAAATATTTTTCGATGACAATTTAAAAAGAAAAGTGAGTATAAATTTGAATGACAGAGGGAATAATATGTAAATTTTGAAATACATTGTTATATATAGATATATAACACAATATATTAGCACGAATTAATTTATTAACCCAACAAAAAATATAATTATATAGTTGGTAAAATTTAAAATTTGGTTGGTCATATAATGAATAAAGTGTATGCATAAGTAATTTTGACAATGAAGGAAGCATAGTTGTATGATATAATTAATGATGTAATAATTATTTCCTTTAGTTTCGAACTACTTTATATGGCCCTCCCCACCCCACCCCACCCCACCCCATTTCTATATTATTACTCCAATCCTAATTTATTTCAATTTTATTTATGGCAATATATATTTATTTTTGGTTTTTATGTTCAAGTACATGTTTGCAAAAAAATATATTCATTTATTGTATGCATACCAATTAAGAAATATGGTTATACCTCATATCAATTGGTATATATATATATATATAAGATTTAAGAAATATTGAGATTTTATTTAGCAGCGGATACAAAAAATTGGGTTTTGAAATAGATTGATTATGTGGAAATTCGCAATTGAATAGGCAAATAAATTACATTAGACAGAGATGTTAAAATTTTTTTTTATTTAAAAAAAAAAACCTTATAGGTGCGTATAAATTTGTTTTATGAAGTAATTTTTATTTATTTATTCATTATTGCTTTTAGGTAATTAAACTTGTGTTGGATTTTATATTTTATATGAAATTTGAGTATATTTTTTATTAGAAATATTGGATATTTTTCTTTTATTAATTATTTATATATTTTTTTTTATAAAATATTAAATTCAAATAATTATATATATATATATAAAGCCAAAACCACCAACTAATACATTAATGGAAACTACATAAATAAATAAAGGAAAAAAAGAAAAGAAAAAAGAAGAACATGCTTTATGGCGTCTTTGGTAGAAGGTTTTGAAGGATTTTTTTAATTCATTCTTTTATTAAAAAAAAATTAATTTAAACTCTTACTTTTTATATTAGATTAAAATTTTATATATCTTCAAAATATTACATAAAACAATAATTAAAATTTAAAATTTTTTATTGTAATTTTTCTATAACAATTTTAAATTTAAATTATTGTTTACAATTTTTATTATTAAAAAATCAAACAAGAGGCTTTATGTAAAATTGGAGTAATTACTTGAGAACGTTATATATTTATCATGTTTATGTCATCACAATTAATAGAAGACTTGACTCTTTTATATAATGCAATTGATGAAAACTTTATTGAAATAATAAAGGATTCCGATCATTTCTTATTTTTTATTCATAAAAAATATTATATATATATATATATACTTTTAGTATGAAATTTTTAAAAATACTCTATCCATCCAATGGAATGCACGTTTTTTTTTTTATATATGAATTAATAAATAATAACATTTTATTAATCAAAGTACGTAAAATAGTTTTGATAATTTTGTCCTTATAAATACATCTAAAAATTGAATATTTTGGGAGAAATTTTGACATTTGTATACAAATTACTTTTATTATAATAAAAATAAAAAATAAAAAATAGCGAGACAAATGAAAATGATAAAAATAATACATTAAATTGAGATAGAAGGAGTACAGTATTTACATGATAGTTAGTGGATACTATGTAATTAGAAATAGTTACGAATCAACACGTTCTAAATCAATACAAATAATATATATATATAGTACTCCCTTCGTTCCAAAAGTATAGTTTTATTGTGTTGGACACGAGATTTAAAGAATATTGATATTATATTGGTGGTTGACAAAAAGTACGGACAAATGACTTTTTTGCCCTTGTGAGTATATTAGTGTAAAAAGTAGTGACAATTGTGTAATAATAATGAAAAACTATGGATAGTTTTATGGTGATATGGTTATTTATAGAAATGAGACTATTGTTTTTTATAGTCTTATTTTCATAAATAACCATATCACTGTAAAACTATAATTACTATTTCATTATTGTTACACAATTGTCACTGTCTTTTACACTAATACACTCATAAGGACAAAAATATTTTTTACCTATGCTTTTTACATACTATCAATATAATATCAATATTCATTAAATCTCGTGTCCAACACAACGAAGACTATAGTTTCGAAAGGGAGGGAGTAATATTTTGTATTTGGATTAAAATGTTTGTTAATCCAAAAGAAATAAAAAGAAATGAATGAATGTAAATCCAAATAAAAATTGCATCAAAGTTTGGCTATAAAGTTAATGCATGCTGCATCAATTAGATACCATCAATTTCATTTATTCTCTATCATTATTATATTACCACTCGTCCCACTAAATAAATATAGATTAAAATTAAAATAATTAATTTTTTTATTCTCGATAAAATATTCATATTAATATAGATATGTAAATTTTTAAGTAAAATATAATTAATAAGTAATTAAATAGTTTATTAGTAAAAATAATTATAAAAAAAATTAAAATAACTAAATAATTTAATTAAAATTAAGTATTAAATTTAAAATGTATAATCATATTTCTAAAAAAAAAAATTGAACGGAGTGAGTAATTAATTTAATTAAGATTTAAAAAGTTTAAAATTCTGAAATTCAAAATATGATTAAAGGATATAATTATTTTTAAAAAAATAAAAAAAATAAATTATTTAGAACGGATAAAAATTAAAAAATATAAACAAATTATGTGAGACATATGCAGTATTATTATTTGGGCTCCGATTATATATACACATGTCCTTTTATAATTTTTATGTAAATTATATATATATATATTATACATAGAATTAATTTATAAATAAAAGTAATAATAATAAATAACTCTTACAAATTTATTCAAATAATAAAATATTTTTATTTTTTAATCTAATATTTTCTCTCATCCTATTCAAAATGACTCATTTTATTAGATACAATATTTAATTTAATGAAATTTAAGTCGTTAATAGTAATGAGTTATTATATTATTTTAGTATATTTTTATATGAATTGTATCGCTGGTGGTTATAAAATAAATTTAAAACATCCATTTAAGTATTTTCAATATAATATCTTAATAAAATATTTGTGATATAAATATCATTTTGTAGATATTAAAATTTTAAATAATATAAATAAATAAATAAAAATTTAATTTAGTTATAATTAATATAAATTAATTTAATATGTAATATAGAAGTTTTAAATGTAAAAATATTTATTTATTGATGTGGCAAATATAAATAAAAGAGTTTTGAATAAGTTATATACGATATATATATATATGATATTATAAAATTAATTAAGTTAATTTATACTTTGTTAAATATATTTAATTTAATAAATTTTTCAAAAAATTATATATATCAATTTTAATGGTACAAAAAAAATAATAAAATTGAAATTAGATTGAAGGAGTATTGATATGTTTCTTTGATAGATTTGAGAAAATTTTGATTTGAATTTAATATTAAAATAATATATAATAAAATATTTTGTGAGAAGAATATAGTTTAAGAAATGCAGGTCTTCTTTTTCCTTCGGTTATTTTATTTCGACAAATATTAGAAACTTTCGGTTTTGTGTCGAAAGAAACAATTAGTATCTCAAATCGAAAAAAATAAATAAATAAATAAAAAATTATTAGTTCTAGTATTATACTACTACGGGTGTGTTTGTTTGGGGATTTGGATTTTGAATTGGGATTTGAATAGTAAAAATTTTGAATTTGAATAGTTGTATGATGTGATATAAATAGAGTTTGATGTGATGTTTTGAATGTAAAATTGATTTTTAGTATAATATAAAAAATGAAAAATAGGTGTTTGATTTGATGTTTTTGGGGGGAAAAAATTGGATGAATAGTAAAAATCCGCCAAAATCCTTCAAACAAACACACCCTACGTAGATTTGGAGTCAGAGTCCGGGAGCGTCCATGAATGGCGCTGATATTGTCTAGTTGAGTTGAGACAAACCAACAGCTGAGCAGGAATGGCTAGTGTGAGGGCCATTTTCCGGACTTCAACTCCCTGTCACCGTACCATCATACACGGTCCCGCATCTGGACTTTTTCTTTTTTCTTTTTTTGGTTAATATTGGGTACGAACCTCCAAGACTTTGTCACGCTCTCCCCGGACTGTCTTTGTCACGCGCCAGTTTCATTGAAATTTTTTTGTTTGAAGTTAGATATTAAAATAATGAATAATAAGATGTTTTATAAAATGAATTGTTACATATTTTCAGAAAATGCAGAATTTGAGATTTGATGATTAAAAAAACATAGCCATAGTTTGTTCATTTTATATATTTGGACAAATGAGTTTTTTTTTATAATCCCTTCCTCTTAGTTCTACTCCAATGTATTTTTTTGAAATTTTATAATAAATTAAATAGTAATATTATTTTCGTCCCGTTCTATAGGTCTTATTTACTTTTTTTTCGTATTAATTTTTAAATATTAATTATTATATAAAAATGTAGTACAAATTAAAAAAAATTACAAAAATTATTTCATTAGTGTCTTATAATACTAATATAAAAATATTTGTAAAAAAACAATATTTATACAAAAGGTAAATATAACGGACTAGTAAGACAATATGATGTGGGTGTGTGGAACATTCTCGGGAAAATGGTAAGAGATTATTGAACATTAAGCAAGAAAGAATATATTGGATCTACTTATAATTTATTCTACCACCGAAATCATTAAAGCACAAAGATATATGTACTAGGAGCACATATACAATTATTTTTAGTATATAGAATAATAATTCAATAGAAATTTCAGTAACCCGTGAAATTTCCGACATACTGATTCAGAGATCGAAAGAAATGTGTGTAAATAAACCATCTCAATGTCAAAAACTTGAGTTCATTGTGTCCAAGCTTCAATGCCACTTAAAAATCAAGAAATAGCCGAAAAAGTCGAAAAAACATGATAAAAATTAGAGGAGAAGAATGATCAGATGATGTCTCTACTAATCTAATCTGCAATTGTAACTTCAACTTCCACACCGGGCTCGATGGTGATTGAGGTTATTTGCTTCACAACATCCGGAGTGCTGTAAAGATCGATCACTCGCTTGTGAACCCGCAGCTCAAACCTATCCCACGTGTTTGTTCCTACACGAAAAAATAAATAAAAATTTTATTTCAAATTTCACGGAAGCAATTAATGTCCGGTTTCATCAAAATTAAACATATATTTTTCATTCAAAAATTGTATCAAATGCTATTTCAATTCAAATATCAAGCCGCTTGTAATTAACAACTTTCCCTAACATGTGGTATATATATATATGTAGACCAGAATTAAATCATAACGACCTTAAAAGAAAATAAGGTACATACTCTATAAAATGAAAGAAATATAACTCTAAATGATATGTATGCAAAATATAGAGTAATATCAAAAATAAATAATAGTTGTTGATTTAATATTTTAGGGGAAAAAAAATAAGTGAATAGTAAAAATCTCGTGAGAAATCCACAAAGAACACAGACTAAGGTCCTGTTTGGTCGGATGCATTTGGATCCGAGTGTGTATTTCAAATGAATTGATTTGATTTACTTCATAACTAAAATTGAAGGTATGGTTGCAAGAAACAGTCTAAAGAGTATTCAAAATATTAATAATGGATTTGAAATTTACAACCAATCTTCAAGATTTAAAATTAAAAGTATTGCCAAACGAAGCTAGTGAGTAGTGAATTTGACGGAGTCATTTGAAATATTTCTAACCCAAACAAGGTCTAACTAGATTCGGCTAATAGCTTAGCAACAACTAGTCCTATAGCAACATAACCGACAACAAAAAAATTTCGATTAGATAGAACAAAATGTTAAAACATACCTTCACCACACGGAGACTTCCTGGTAGTGATGTGCAGAACTTTGGTGGGCATCCTCACCGGGCCCTTCACTTTGAGCCTTTTGTCCTTAGCACCACGCACCAAGTCGGAGCACACTGTCATCGCACAAACCGAACATCAACAGCGCTGACTGACTGTCAAGGATCAGAACAAATTCGAAAAAAGTTGATCATGTATTCCATCATAGTTCTATAATTCAGAATATCCTTTCCCATTTAATCCCTTTCAATTCCAAATTCGAAGTTGCAATCTGATATATCAACGCATTTATTATGTATCCATAGAGATGAAAAGCTTAAACAACTGTAGGCTGCAGTCTTCAATTATACAGTACTCTTTATTTGATCAATCTATGGCAAATCATTCACATAATTGGAATAGAACAACATTCCATCGAATTCAATCCTTGAGAAGAAATTAAATGCATATAGTCATCGATTTAGGCATCTAATCGAAAGCCATCCACCAATACAATAGCGAAGGCAGACGATACTGTTGAAGAAAACACGAATCGACAGCGACATTGTAAGCAATGGATTCTATCTATAATAAAACACAAAATACCATTAAATCATTCAGTTTACGAGGCTATACCTTTCTCCAGATTCTTGACGTTCTTCGACGACAGTGTGATGCGAATTTTGTTAAGCTGCTCTACGGACTCCTCCAACCCGGGCTTCGTCGGCTTCACCGCTGCGTACGCCATTGCCTTCCTCGTTCGGTACTGTTCAAAAACAAACACTCGAAACGTTTTTATAACGCAAATAACAATGCAATTGGGGAACGAATCCTTGCTATAAAAAAGCCAAAACCACAATTATAAATGATTTTACCAGTGAGAAATATGCGGGGTGCGAAGATAAACAGCAGCTTCCGATCGTGGATGAGTTCCAAAAATTAGGGTTTTATGTTCATAGAATATATCCACGGGCTACGACCCATTCAATTATGGGCCGGGTTAGGGTATTTGGGCTAAATTGAGGATCCAATGGATCCGACACTGGACTCGGATCGGCCCATTTATTTGAGGCCATTTCAGTTTATGTAGATATCCGATTAAATGTGGGCCGAGTATAATAAGAGTGTGTTTGTTTGAATGATCTATATATATTTTCACTATTCATCAAATTTTTTCTCTAAAAAAATATTAAATTAATATCTATTTATATTACATTATACAATTATTTAAATTCAAAATTTTTATTATTCAAATCTCAATCTAAAATTCAAATCCTCAAACAAACACACCCTAAATAAATCGGATTTGACCCGACTCAACCATATTAAATTAAAATTTATATTTGTATACTTAGACTCCTTTTAGACAAATGAATTTTGGGAGTTTTCGGAAAGTGTTAAGAGATATTACTAGAAATAAATATGAATATATTTTTGGATAAAATTATAAAAATTCTTAATTAAGAAAAAAATATGTTGATTGATTGAGTAAATTATGGAGTCAAATATAATTATTTTTTTCCATAATTTATGCTCTACCTTATAGAGATGTTTGGGAGTGATTAATTTTTGTTTGGGGTTTGGATTTTGGATTGAAATTTGAATAATAAAATTTTTGAACGTGATGTGATATAAATATGGGTTGATGTGATACAAATAGGTGTTGATAATAGTTTGAATGTAAAATTATTTTTTAGTATAATATACTAAATAAAAAATAGATGTTTTATTTAATATTGTTTAGGAAAAAAAATTGAATGAATAATGAAATTTGGAGAAAATCCCCGAACAAACACACCCTTAGAAAAAAGAGGGGTGAGAACAATTCCACAAGATTTTAGAGGATTTTCATACCTAAATCTTTGTGAATTTCTCGATCATATTGTTCTCGTTTTTCTTAGAAAAAATTATCATAACACCCGGTGAATATTCAATGTGTTATTTGTTTGTTGCTCGATCAAGCAATTTTGGAACCAATAATTTGTATAAGACTCTATGATTTTTATTTATTTTTTATGATGTGAAAACCCGCCGCTGTTACTGATAGTGCGCACTGAGTAAATTTTCGACTGAACCTAATACCCTGCAAACTAGGCCAACAGGACTCTATGATGTTTTCAAAGAGTGATACGATGTTATAACGGTAAAATAAAAATTAAAAAAAAATTATACATAAATTTTAAACCACAAGAAAAAATAATAGTATTAAAATTTTAAACTTCATATGTGTAATGGGTAATTTCATAAAACAATAATCGAGCCTTAAAGTATAAAAGATTAAATTTAAAGGTAATAAAAGTTAAACTAAAACTTTATTTATTTATGTTTTCATCCCACATGATGAAATAATTACAATTGTTTCTATGGTGTACATAGAAGAATCATTTAACCAAATTCTATGTCAATCCAAATCATTATTCTCTTACTTCTTTCACTAACGTCATTATTACACTTTATCAAATTTATTTATTTTTTATAAAAAATAATTTACTTTGTTCTTTAAACATCAATTTTGAATTATAATTCTTAAAAAATAATATTAATTAATATTTTATACAAAAATTAAAAAAAGTTAAATATTCATTAAAAAAAATCAAAAAATCATTATAAAAAGTAAAAAAAAATAAAATAAATAAATAAAATCAAATATTCATCTTAAACTAATACTAGTATATTTTACTCCCTCAGTCACGTAAATATAGTCTTAATTGGGTTGAGCACGAGATTTAAGGAATATTGATATTATATTGATAGTGGGTAAAAAAATATAGATAAAAGACTTTTTTGCCCCTGTGAGTGTATTAATGTAAAAAATAGTGGCAATTGTGTAATAAAAATGAAAAAGTACGAATAATTTTATGGTGATATGATATATTTTTTTTACATGATATTTCATATCATATACTAAAAATTATTTCATTTAAAAATGTTTCAATTTAGATATTATCATATATGAAATAGTATAATTTTATTTAATACATGTATATGTAATTAATATAAATTAATTTTATAAATAAAATATGGTTTTAAATGTATAGAAGTAAATTATTATACCGAAGTTAAAGAAGTCGAATATTGCAAGTGGATTCTATCTTCAGATTTTTATTTATTTAATTATTTTTAATGATTTTAATGTGTGTGTGTGGTGTTTGCATAGTGATAATATGATCCTCCTTTATTTAGTAAAAATAATTATAAATTAAGATTAAAATAACAAAATAGTTTAATTAAGATTAAAAAATTTTAAATTTTAAATTTTAAAATACGATTAAAATGTATAATTAATTTTTCAAAAAAAGAAAGGACAAATTATATGGGACGGACAAAAAAAAAAGAACAAATTATGTGGGATAAAGGGAGTAACTTTTATCATTGAATTTTATTTTTATTTTTTCATAATTGATAATTTTGTTATTGTTATTATTATAGGTGCAATAATTTTGTTTGGCAACTACTTCATCATCATATCAATTAATTCAGAAAACATCATTGATAATAGACACATGTATGTTTGGTCAATTTAAATAAAATGCCAATCAGACACTTTTTACTTATTGTTGAATAATGTTCTTACTCGAGTGGTTATGTTTCGAAAATCTTGTAAAATAACAAATTGCAACAAAAACTACATGTTTGAATATTTAATTTTGTTTTTTTTTTTTAAATGGATAAATAGTTAAAATAAATAAATTAATATTCATTTAATCATCAAATTGTGTGCTCATTTAACTAGAAAAGAAAGTTAAGATTTTTTATTTTTTTTTACTTTTTAAGGTAAAATTTTTTTTAGAAAGAGTGATATTTTCTACTAAAAATAAATATAACAATAATAATAATAAAAAGAATAATTTAAATGAAAAATGAAATATAAGAATTTTTCATCTAAAAAATGCATTTCCTATGTATTTCGTTGGGTTTTTTTTTTTTTTTTATTTTATAGATATTATTGGAAAATAGTCCGAAAGAGACCAATTCTTCTGGGTAAATGCATAAAGATGCTATAAATTAGCTTCTTTGCTCCAAACATTATACAATATTTATTTTCTGAATGAAAATTTAAATGAATAGAATTAAATAGAATAATTTGAAAATTAAATGAATTCATGAGAAAAAAAAAAATATTTAAATAATACTATCAAATAAAGTTTGGAATTTAAATTAAATAAATTTAATTATTTTTTATTTTAAAAATATTGTAGAATATTTCTACAATTAATACGTAGTAAGTATGTGATAATTACAATCTTATATTCATGTAATAAATGCAAACAACAACGACAAATCAATAAATAATAGAGTACAACATGTTTGTTTACTAATTTGTACTTTAAAAATAATAATAAAAACTTCCATTTCCAATGCACACGAACATAAAATCTCTCGACTCAGTCCCCCATCTCTTTCGTATTGTACATTTAGTCCCCTATTTATGATCAAATATTACTTTTATTTTATATATTTCATTTGTTGTGCTTTGATCTAGCAATAAATTGTTTTTCTTGCCAAAACACAAGGAATGAAATATACAAAATAAAAACAATAATATTAATTATAAGATTAAATTTATAATTTTCCATTTCATCTCTATATTTTAGACATTCAACTTTTTTTCTTTTTTTTTTTTTTTTACATATTCGCATGCATCTACCGGGATCGAACCCAGGTTGAAGCCGTCAAACAGGGCTGTTTCACCCTGCTTTGAAATTCCCCAGACGGGACCCAAATTACGGCAATGGCATCGAACGATCGAAAACCTCGTCGAACATCTCGTTGTCATCGTTCCTCTCTTCCGAACACACCATCTCCCGTCTCCCGAGCTTCGCCTCCGCTGCGACGAGAACGAGCTTTTCGGCTATCGGGCAATTCCCCTGTCCGCGAAACCATCTCACGAATGACGGGTCCCACTCGATCCCACACGAGCATATCGCGTGGAGAAACAAGACCCGAACGGCGACCTTCCCGAGCGACTCGAACCCTTTAAGGCACGTGCTCCACACGAGCCGGCTACTCTGCGGGTTCGCCACCTTCATCTTCCCCGTCGTCGCGTCCCGACGCTTCACCTGCACGGCTTGTGCGTATAATGGGTCGAGACCGTCGGATTGCCACCTCGCGAGTTCGATCAACGCCATTCGAGCTTCGTCCCCCGAAAGCATTCGGGTCACGAGACGCTCGATGTCGTTCTCGTGCTCACTCGTCAAGAGATTGAACGGCGGGAGATAGTTCCCGCTCGCGACGTCTCTCACCAAGTTTAACGGATCGAGCACGAATGCGGCCGACCACACCGGGTGGTAGCATTTCCGAAACCGCTTCTCGACTATTTTATCGACCGGTCCTTCGACTATCCCGTGTTTCGAACACAATTCCTTCAATTTATCCTTCAACGCTTTCCAGATTGGAAAGCATTGCCCGATCATCGGTCTATCCATCTTGACCTCCTCACACGTCGATAAAATAAACTTCACCAGTGAATGAGTAGCCTCAACGTCGTTCCAGAATGCAACGTCGCGAATTATATCCGAGACGGATTTAAGCGAATCGTCAAAGACGGCGAAGTTAAGAGTTTGGGAACATGAGAGTATATCCTCTAACATTTCGACTAAATTATGCGAATTCTTCGATGCGTCGCACTTCGGAGAAGGGACTCTAACGAAGCGATGAACAAGCGCCTTTTCGAGATAATTCCGAATCTCCGGTCGAGAATTGATCACGTCCGCGACTTGTAGACACTTCTCGGCGACAGTTACAAACAATGGAAGCTCTCGATACAAGTCTTTGATCAAACTCGATAATCCGCGAAGAAGACACGGTACGTTAACCATCCATTGATTCTCGACCTCCAAGCTCTTCAACGCCGTCGCGAAATGCTTATCTGCCACAATCCCGATGCATCTCATCAGATTGTCGCCGGATACTCTCCGAACCGTCTCCCGCAATACCTCCTCCATGTATTGCTCCGGCAACGCTCCGCCGGAGCAATGCATGGCGCGGTGGAAGAGTCGCGTCCCGTTGGGTAGATTAATCGTGAAATTGACCAAATAGCCATTCCGATCATCGTCATTGGCATTGCTCCGACAACAGTCCAATGCGACTTGGAAGAATTCGGCGTCGTTGATTCGAGCTTCGGACTCCGTTCGAGCTCGATCATACCTCGATTCGAGGCGTGTTGTTGCGATATCGTGCCTCGACAATTCCGGCAATCCTAGGTGCCTTAAAAAGGCTTTGAACTTGAGATTTTCCAGGCTGGAGAATGCGACGGCGCCGCCGGATTCAAAGAACCAATCCGATAGGAGATCGACGGCGGCGGCGATTTGGTCGCCGGTAAGAACAGGGACAGGCAATGGTTTGGGGCTCTTGAGCTTCTTCACGCTGTCTTCCAGCAATGCTAATGGCTTCAAATCATCCTTTCCGCCGGACAATAGCGGCGGCGGCGGCGCCTCCTCCGCCGCGAAGTGGCGCGAATCGGAAGTGCGTTTCCGATGGGAGGAAGAGGAAGGAGAAGCCAGAGGGGGTAACGGCGGAATCGGATTCAAAATTAGGGCGGAATTAGGGCAATTGGCTCGCCGGAGATGCTCGGAAGCTGTTCGCGACGGATTTGAGGCGGAGAAGGCGGCGTCGCAGACGGTGCACCGGAGCTTGACGGATTTGGGGATTTTCGAATTAGGGTTTTTAATGAGTAGAGGCTCAAAGTGCTGCCAGTACCAGGCGCCTTTCCCTTTGCTGGCCTTCGCACGCAGCGCCACCAGTCGTTCGTACCTCTTGGTCACCGCCGACGCCGTTTCCGACGCCGTCGCATCTGCCGAAGGCTCCGGCGAAGTAGACATTGAGATCATGAGAACTGGAAATGGATTAATTGAGCTCGTGCGCCATTAATTTGTTGCATTGCGCGAGGAGCTCGTCGGAGTAATTTGGAGTGAATCGAGCTCGGCGGCGGCGGCAGAAGGATTGATGTGAGGACTGTGAGGGATTTGTGGAAATTAATTATTATTAATTGGGAGAGTTTGTTGGGTGACGAAGGAAGAAGACGATGATGGCGTGAATGATCGTTGTTACACGCGCCGGACAACGCGCGTGGGGAGAATCTACGGGTGAAAGCTGCAGATTCGTCAAGAGGTGGGCCATGGGTAAAGTAGCCAATCATATTTAACCTTATGGTCAACAACTGAAAGGTTCAAATAAAAATTATTGTTTTCTTTAAAAAAAATAAAAAATTCACAGAGTGTTATAATTTATTTTCTTTTTAAAATTATTAAATCAAATAATTATTTTGTATATTATATTAAAAATGTATTTTATACTTAAAATATAATATATATATTTTTTATTTTATCATTTTCATCAAATTTTATTTTAAAATATTTACTTTTTATTTCAAAAGAAAATAATTAAAAATAATACTAAAATATTTTTAATTTTTATATAAATTAAAAATATCATTACATATACAATTATAGAATAAGTCAAAAGTTAAAAAGTTTAAATCTTTTATACACTTCAACCAAGCACTAAAATATTACTACTCCCTCCGTCCTGTTGGAAGGATGACGTTTGCTTTTTGCACGTAGATTTTTGAATATTAGTATTGTATTGGATTGTAGTAAAAAAGACAAAAATACTCATATTAGTATGGTGTAATATAAAAGTAATGACATTTGTATAATATATTGTAAGTTGAGAGAGTATTTATTATGTTAAATAGGTAGTACAGTTACTAAATTAGGAAATGATAATCTTGTTTTGAGACGGACGAAAATGGTAATATTTCAATGGGACGGATAAAGTATTATTTTTTAATTTACTACAAAATTTCAAATAGCCCTTTTCAAAGAGAGTATTAGTATCCATTTATATCATATTTAAATAATTATTTAAATTTTATTTTTTATATTATATTAAAAATACATTTTATATTCAAAATGTAATATTAATAGCTATTTATATCGCATCAAACAAATATTAAAATTTAAATATATTTCTAAAATAATTCAAATCTAAAAATTATATCGACAGACAAAGAATAAACATAATTATTTGAATAATAAAAATAAAAGTAAGACACAAGTAAAAAAAAAAAGAATAAAAGTTGTTAAAGTCATTGCATTTATTCCTCAAAAAACTATATAAACGAATTAATGTTATTCATTTATTTCACGTAACACTTGTATAAACCATTTTCACTGGCGATTAAGTCCCTTGAAGAAAGCTAGGAGGCCGACAAGTGGCGCGTTAATATAGGTCGTCGGCTCCAATTTCCCGGGATCTTGTCGACTGTCTTCAAATTTGTCATTTTCATCGGGCCCTCCGACCACGGCTCCGGTCAGCCGGTTAGGGTTAGGTTTAGGACTCTGGTAAAAGGGCGTTCCATCCTTACATCTAATGGGCTTTGGATGCGAACGGATAGAAGGTAGAGAAGAGCCCCGATGATGTATGTGTTGTGGATAGTTTTTGCCGTATCCCACCATATATGATATCTTTAGCGGATTATTTCCCAAAATGTAATCGACCTGAAAAATCGAACATCTTCGCCATTATTGAAATTAAAATTAAAATTTATTGAGTTGTATACAGGGCGGATTCAAGTAGAAGACAGTGGTGGCACGTGCCACCAGTGATTTTATCACACTAAAAGAAATTTTTTATAATTAAATAATTGTGCTACCACTAAAAAGTTTGAGTGCCCCCACTTAAATGTCATTGTTATCCAAAAATATTTTAGTGAATTATTTAAAATTTAAACTGTCCTGAGTATCCAAATAATTAAAATTCAATTTAATGAAAATAATCAATTTATATTTTAAATATATATATATAATAGTATTATAATATTCTTTTTCTAAATCATTAATAATAATTTATTTTTATTAATATTAATATTATTATTTTAATATATCTATTGTGCCGCGACTAAATTTTTTTTTTATAGATCCGCCTCTGATTGTATATACATCAACAAATATGTGTGTAATAATATAGAGTAACTTGTACGAAGAAATTTAATCAAATAATAACATGCATTGGTTTCAAATGTATGACAAGTCTACTTTGAGTGATTATTTAGGATATTTAAAATTATTTTAATGATAAATCGTGATGAAAGATCATGTAATATATTAAATTTAATATTACCTCTATTCTATAAGTACATTATTTGTCTTTCACTATATAAAGTTAAAAATATTTTTATATTTGTATAAATTAATGTTTGTTATATTTGTATAATAAAATACTAACAGAAGTATTTTTGTCATTTTCTCTTCATTTTATGCTAATTATTGATATAATAATTAAGGTAAACTGTTTTTTTTTGTCCCGTAACTGGACCCCCTTATCGTTTTAGTCCTGTAAGTGGAGCTTGTCGCAAACTAGTCCCATAAGTGAAAAATTTTCGTTGTTTTAGTCCTCCGGCGTCGGAGACGCCCGCGTGGCTCGCCGGAGGTGAGGTGTCCGCCAGGTCAGTGACACATAGCGGACACGTGAATTTTTATTTTTTAAATTTTTTAAAAAAACTTATTTTTCATTTATTTTTAATTTTATTTGCAATTTTTTTATTTGGTCCAATTAAAAAAATTAAAAATAAATGAAAAAAATAAATAAATCCACGTGTCCGCCAGGTGTCGCTGACCTGGCGGGACACCTGGCGGACACGTCACATCTGGCGAGCCACGCGGGCGTCTCCGGCACGGAGGACTAAAACAGCGAAAAATTTTCACTTATGGGACTAGTTTGCGACAAGCTCCACTTACAGAACTAAAATTATAAAGGGATCTAATTATAAGACTAAAAAAAATAGTTTACAGAATAATTAATATATTCAAATATTTAATAATTAATATATTCAAATGTCTAAATACACAAAACTCATGGTACTAGACATATGTAGTATATCATTGCATACAATTATCACGATCTACACTCTTTCGTTATTTACTTCTATAAGTTTCACTAGTTATTTGTAATTTTAATCTTAATAGCTCATTTGATTCAGATAACATAAAATAAATGAGGAGCAAAATCTTGAATAAATGAGGATCAAAATCTTGAATAATTGAAACTTGAGAAATAAGATTATGACAACAAAAACTAAATTTATTGTAATATCGTATATTCACCTGAGTGTTTGCGAATTGTATTAAACTATCCGGAGGGATGACAACATTGCCGCAACGAATAACGTGATTTGTCTTTTTCACGTACAGAGCGTATGTTACCAAAACAAATGAATGAGCCGCTGTAACTTGCAACGAAACTAGAAGGCCGCCTGCATACAAAAGCACATATTTTTGTATTTTGAGTGAAAAGACAAAATTACTCTTATTATGGCTTATACTTAGTTTCAAGAAAATTTATTGAGTGGTATTTTATAAATACATTTGGATAAATAATAAAATGAATATTATATTTATGACGAATAACAAAATGTACATACCAGGAGAAATATGAGCATATCTGAAGGGAGATTGAGGCATAATGTTACAAATAAAGGCGTCAGCATAACCCACGAAATTAGGCGCCGACGAGTTTACCAAATGATTTTCCATCATGTACTGTCATGATATTTTGTGAAAAAAAAAATATATATTTAACGTTAGATATGACAATTTTGAGCTGATCCAAATGTTCGGTTCTTAAACCGTGCAGAGTTGAACTAGCTCATATTTTTTTTTATTTTTTTAAAAAGAAAAGAAGAAATTTTTTAATGTAGTTTATTAAAGTATCTTTTTAGATTTATATAATTATATTTTGTATAAGTTTTGTATTGAAAAATAAATTAATGCATGTAAATAACACCAAAGTTCCAAAAGTGTATACATAAATTAAGAATGATGTGATTGTTGTTTTTAATTATTGAAAACTGTAAAACTATTTTGAATAATTACAATATTGTTTGGTTGAATTGATTTCCTTATTATTATTTTTTAAATATGTTATAAGATTAAATGGTGTGTTTTAATTAATAATATATTAAGAATGATAAAATGTTTGAAAAGAAAATTTACCTGGGAAAGAATAATGTCGATTCCACCATGTTTTGCATCCCAACCGAATTGAAGAAGGAGGCGTTCATAATTTGGCTTAAAGTCCCCAAAGTTCTTAACAATGTAATTCCAGTACATTGAATTCTTCGTCGCTTTATTTAGCCAAGTTGCTGCCCACACCAGTTCGTCCTGCAACAATAATTAAAAAATAATATTCCTCCGTCTCATATATATATATATATATTTATTTATTTTTTAAAAATATTAGTATTATATTGAGATAAAATAAATATAAATGTAAAAAAATTAAATTAATCCTATTGGTATTGTATGATATAAACGTAATAATATTTGTGTAATATATTGTAAATTAGAAGGGTATTTGTAATGTTAAGTAGATAGTACAATTACTAAAAAAAAAAATGAATACCGTAGGACAGACCAAAATGAATAAATTATTAAGGGACGGAGGAAGTAGTAATAACAAATTAATTATTCTTTTTTTCGACATCATTTTTCAATTGATGTTGCTAAAAAATAATATTAATAAATACAAAATATTTTATACAAAAATTAAAATACCAAAATATCTATTATAAAAGATCAAAAAATCAAATTTAACTTAAAATAATACAATATATTTTATTTTTTGACAAAATTTCTTGTACCACACCTCAAAATTATTCTATTTAAAAATGTTGGACTCAATTTATTTCTAATAATTAACATTAAAGTAAAAAAAAAAAAAGATTAAAAAAAAAATAAAAATTACTAAGGATATGTTTCTTCTTATAAGTTCGAAACAAATTAATTTGATTTGAATTTGATATTAAAATAATGTATTATAAAATATTTTATAAAATTAAAATATATATTTTTTTTTAAAAAAATACAGAATAAAAATAATAATCAATACCTGATAGCTGTTATAATCGCAGTAAAAAGGGCAGACGCCATAGCCGATGCTATCGTTGTAAGAACCTCTGTGTGCGTCTGCAAATCTGAATACCTGCAAATATATTTATATATATATATATTGAGATATTAAAATAATTATTTTCAAATCATACATGTTTAATATTTTTAAAATTATTCCTTTCTGTCAGCATTTATCAATTTCAGCAATATATTTCTAAAATATACACATTACATATTTAATTTTCAATTAAAATATTACAGTACATTGCAAATTTTATATTCTATATAAAAATATTATATTTAATATTTATTTATATTACATAAAATATTTAATTTTATTCAATTTTGTATCATTTATAAAACTTTTCAAAACTTTATTGGAAGCACTTTTAAAATATATCTATTAATTTTGTTTTATAGGAAATTCATTTCTATCTTGAAAACTTATATGTACTCATGATTCCCAAATTTCAAAACATAAACAATAAAATATAAATTAAATTTCATAAATAAATCCCCTTTATCTTCATTTTTATTTATATTTTATAAAATTTAAAAAAATAATAATAATTCACGTGCTAGAATGTAATTGAATTTAATATGATTTTTTTTATAAAAAAAAAATAATTATAAATGGTACTCCTTCCATCCTACGTATCATGTCATATTTTTTATTTTCGTCCCGTCCACATATTATATTACTTTTTTTTAAAAAAAAATATTTTACTTTTTAATCATATTTTAAATTTTTATTAGATTAATTAGTTATATTAACTTAATCTATTACTATTTGTATTGTATTTTAATTAATTTTATCAATATATTTTTAATTATTTATTAATCAAATTTATTTTAAATTCTAGTGTCAACGATAACTCTAACACTATATCTTAAATGAAAAAAGTACTAAAATTTTTAAAAATATCTGTATAAACAAGATCGTATCTTAAAAAACATTAATAAAACATTTAGGTTACCGAACCTTCTCGGCCCTATCACGGAGGAGGCTAGAGTATGAGCGATCTCCGGCGTTCTCGAACACTATACTGGCGGCGGCCATGGCGGCCGCCATTTCACCGGAAACTTCCGAGCCGGGCTTTGTTTTCGTGACCGCGTAGACGGTCCGAGGAGTGTCCATGTCTTCGGGCCTTTCCCAACAATTGTGGTCGGCTTTGGGATCGCCGACCTGCGCATAAACAACGCCGGGCTTTGCTGTGCATTTTATAAAGAAATCCGTCGCCCACCGGAGGGCCTCCATGGCTAGTGGAAGATCACGGCCCATAACACCGCCGTATTCCAAAATGGACCACGCCAACATTGTTCCGGTGTACGCCATCGGAAAATGGAATTTTACGTTGTCGCCGGCGTCGTAGTATCCACCGACCAAGTCGACCTGTCAAATATATCACATTTAATATCTATTTTTCATCGAAAATAAACTATTAAAAATCTACTTTTATTTTTTAAAAAAAAAAAATCAAAAGAAAAGCAAATACATCCAATTTATTAAGCAATCTATAAATTTTTTTATATAAAAAATAATAATAAATGTTACTGTGTCTATATATATATATATGTTCGATTATCATTTTATCATATACTTTCTCCATTCACTTACAAAGTAAACATTTATTTTTGGCGCAGAGTTTAAGAAATAATAGTATTTTAATTCTAGTAATAGTATTTTAATTTTAGTAGATAGTTAAAAGTAGTGTAATGATATTTTTTGTCTTTACTTTTTAGTGTAAAAGTAATGATGCGATATAAAGTAAAAGTATTTGTGAAACAAATGAAGTATGTAATAAAATATTTATTTTGTAATTGGACGTCCTAAAATAGAAATATGTATACTTTCTAACTTGATAGAAAATAATTTTTTGCACGATCCTATATTTAGATATTGTAAATTATCTTTTTCACTTGTTTTTATTTTAAAATTTAGAACTTATGATTTTATGTGAAGTTTCTTTATTTTTAAGAGAAAGAAAAAATAAAAATCACAAGTAATAATAAGTGTGTTA
Source organism: Andrographis paniculata (assembly GCF_009805555.1). Lineage (NCBI taxonomy): Eukaryota > Viridiplantae > Streptophyta > Magnoliopsida > Lamiales > Acanthaceae > Andrographis > Andrographis paniculata. The sequence goes on along the minus strand of NW_026137502.1, from coordinate 4,145,399 downwards.
ATTTGATTATGATCTGAATTCAAAATTAATGTTATTCAATCTGTATAACTTTCAATAAAAATATATTAATTTTTAATAAAATATAATATCAAAATATTATTTAAATTAAAATTCAAATAAAAATATATGATCAAACTCAAGCCAAAATCAAACAAATTAGATAAGTTATAGTAATTTATAAGATCAAAACTTCACAATATAAAATTATATGATAAAAGTGATAATCGAACATCTGTTAAAAAAACAGACTTACGCCCTTGTATTTGCCGTCATTTAGACCGGAATCCTTCCGCCATTTGAGGCGTTGCGACGGCGGGATTTTCCCGGAGCGTTGGCCTTCGAAAAACAGTATACTTTTCGACAATGCTTGGGCATAATTAAATTTCGATTTCTTTGCAAATTCTGTATAACTTATAACACAAGGTAATAGTAATATGCAAGATATTATTATAAGGTTTTTCATTTTATTCATATATTATGAATACAAATATTAATATGGTTATGTTTCTCTGTGTGTATATGTATTTATATATATATATATAAAACGAATAGTGTTTAGATATGTTTTGAAATATTTTTATTTTAAAATTATTAATGACTAACAAAATAAAAATATTGTACTTACTATGAATTGTAGCATAATTAACAACAATAAATATCAAATATAATTTTTCTACAAAAATAGTACGTTGAATTAAATATATATCAAAAATAAAAGACAATTTGAACCATATCAATGTTTTAAGGAAAGTAATAAATTGTTGATGCAAAAAAGGAATCAAATTTAATAGTAAATAATAATATATATGGATTTTTATTTTTTTTTCAAATAAAATTTTTAATATCCATTTTCAATAAAAATATAATATTTTTTTATATATAAAGTATAATATTAAAATATAATAAAAATTGAAATTGAAATATTTATCTTGTATTTTTTAAGTTATTGCTTTTAAAGTTTAATAAAGATTATCAACATTAATAAAAATAGAAATTATAAATAATTATAATTTACATGACTAAATTGATACCTATGTATATATAATTAAAGGGGTTACTTTCTTTATTTAAATTTGAAATTATTAATTTTGATTTGTTTACTTAAATATGAATAGTTAAGTAAGTGAAATCAGATTTGATTTTATTTGTGTCTATCTCCAATATTTATTTTAGTCAAACCAATTTAATACAATTAATTAATTTTTAATTTTTGTTTTTATTTTAATTTTATTGAAAATTGCAATTATAGTGGAAATATAACTATAGCAACCAATTAATATAATAATAATTATTATTTTGCCATATATATATATAGCATAAATTATATAACACTATTTTGTTTTAGTAAAAATACATAACACCACATGTTTTATTTACTACGTGAAATTTTCTTATATTAATGTAAAGTTTGCAAGAAATATCATTTTCGGCCAAAATTAATATTTGATTGTAATTATGAATCTAATAATGCAAGTTTTATACAAATATTAATAAAAAATACCTTAAATATTTTTTAAATAAAATAAATAAATAAATAATTGATTAATCATTCATGTTATAGTTTTTTTGAGATAAATTATTATATGATTTCTACAAAAATTATAAAAATAAAAATAAATGATTGGTCAATTATTTATTTATTTATTTTATTAAAAAATTATTCAATATATTTTTTATATATTTTTTTTATATAAAATTTATGTAATTTAAGTTTTTATTTAGACTAAACATCAGCTTTGGACAAGAAGAGTGTTTCATATAAATTTTATATTAACATAATGGAATTTCATGCAATAAATAAAATACGGAGCATTTTGTACATTTTTACTATAATAGAATGGAATGTTATATAATTTATCTATATATATATATATCCAAATCTAAATTTTTATCAATAATATTACTTATGGAGATAATTTTGATTGTTATATAGAGAAAATAAACTAAGCTTATCTCCACCTACATCCAAAAAAAAAAAAGAATTACAAATAAAATCACATAAATACTTTTATATATATATATATATATAATAATTTATATACAAATTTGTACATTCAAGATCTATTTACACCACTTGAAATATTTAATTGTTTACTATTTTAAAAATTTTATAAAATTTCAAAAGGAAAAAATCAAATATTATATATCTAAACCGAGTCCAATTGTATTGTTGCTTTTATTTTGCTAACCACTATATAATTTTTTAAGGACAAATTGTTTTTTTAGTCCCGTAATTGGACCCTTTATCATTTTAGTCCCGTAAGTGGAGCCTGTCGCAAACTAGTCCCATAAGTGAAAAATTTTCGTTGTTTTAGTCATCCGGCGCCGGAGATGCCTGTGTGGCTCGCCGGAGGTGACGTGACACGTGGATTTTTTTTATTTTTAATTTTTTTAAAAAACTTATTTTTAATTTATTTTAAATTTTATTTTTATTTTTTTTATTTGGTCAAATTAAAAAAATTAAAAAAATAAAAGAAAAATGAATAAAAAATAAAAAAAAATCTGCGTGTTCGCCAGGTGTCGCTGACCTGGCGGACACGTCACCTCCGGCGAGCCACACGGGCGTCTCCGGCGCCGGAGGACTAAAACAGCGAAAATTTTTTACTTATGGGACTAGTTTGCGACAAACTCCACTTACAGGACTAAAACGATAAAAGGGTCCAATTACGGGACTAAAAAAAACAATTTACCCTAATTTTAAATATTTAATCATTCTTTAAAATTGGCATGTAATAAAGGAATTGATATTTTGTTTGTTTGTTTTCGGCCTTGGGATTTTGCTGGCTTTTTAAAAATGGGCCCATTAATGTAATTGCTTTGAATTATTTTTTTTTGAGTTAATTTATATTTGAATTTTTATTAAAATTAAAATATTATACTCCCTCCGTCCCATAATTACTTATCAATTTATTTTTTATAAAAAATTTTAAAAATACTAATATTATATTGAAATGTAGTAGAAATAAAATAGAAATGACTAAAATAACCTTATTAGTATTGTGCGATATAAAAGTAACGATATCTATATAATATATTGTAAATGGTAAGAGTATTTGTAATATTAGGTAGATAGTACAGTTACTAAAAAAAATGAATATTTTGTTATGAGACGGACTAAAATGGAAAAATGAATAGCTTCTTATGGAAAAATAATACTCCCTCCGTCCCAAAAGTATAATCTTATTGTGTTGGACACGAGATTTAAGGAATATTGATATTATATTGGTAATTGGAAAAAATTAAGGATAAATGACTTTTTTGCTCCTGCGAGTATATTAGTGTAAAAAGTAGTGACAATTGTGTAATAATAATAAAAAAATATGAATAGTTAGTTTTCTGGTGATATGATTATTTATGGAAATGAGACTATTATTTTGGGACGAAAAAAATAGTAAACAAAACTATTGTATTGAGACGGAGGGAATACTTTTTAAAATTACTGTACAATATACACATGCATTAAATTAAAATAGTATATAATACATATATTTTATCAATTTACAAAAATTTAATAATTCAATATAAAAATTTATTTTTATATTATCCATATAACTTCATACCCAACATAAAAAAAAAAAAAAAAAAAACATACAAAATAAATAATATATGTATTTCTTGAAATTTAGACTGTTAGATGAATCCATTAATTAACCAAAATATTACTCTCTCATGTCTCTTATCTATCTATCAATTTACTTTTTGCATGGAGTTTTAAAAATATTAGTATTATATTGGGATGTAGTAAAAATAAAAATAAAAAAACTAAATTAACCCTATTAGTATTGTATGATATAACATTTGTGTAATATATTGTAAATTGAAAGGGAATTTGTAACGTTAGATAGACAATACAATTACTTAAAAAAAAAATGAATACATTGTTAAGGGACATACCAAAATAGAAAGATATATGGATTGATAAGGAATGCAGAAAATACTATTTGACATGCTACAGTTAATACTTATAAAATAATACTCCAATAATATTTATGTTTTTAATTTCAACACGAAAGAAATCAAACAAATATTTTTATCCAAAGAAAACATTAATGCATTTAATATAAAATATTGTGTGTTTAATTTTTATTTCAAATAAAAAATACAATTATTGAATCTGCATAGTTTATTAATAATTTTTTTTCATAAATTATTATATCAAAATATTATTAAAACAAAATTTTGAATCAATATTTTATTTAAAATTAATTTTATATTGCAATTAAAAAATTCTGAAAGTTGCATTAAAATAAAAAAATCCAAATTAAGAATATAAAATAAAGGGGGGAAAATTTTCAAGAACGGTCTCATTGAACCAAAATCATCAATTTTAATTTCAATAATAATAAAAAGTCATCAGAATTATATGACTATTCTTTTTTTTTTTTTTTTTTTTTGATAACATGAGAAAGTGTGCGCACCGGGTAAATTCTCGTCCGAACCTAATACCTTGCAAACCAGGTTCGACGGAAAAGTCATACTAGACGAACCATGTGTGGCAGGTGGACCTAAGGTATACGGCCGATTACATTTCGAACACAGTTGTATGTGTTAGGTCAAACTGGTGCTAACTAATGATCGTCCGTACCAGATGCTACATTGATCCTACTATAGTAACATTAGCTTCGTTAGTTTTTAAAATAAAATTTGATTAAAATTATTTATACTGAAATTAAAAAAGATGATTTTTATTTTTATATTTGAATTAAAATTGATGATTTTTTTTTAAAAAAAAAAAAATTTATTTAAAACTTTTTTTTTCCTATTAAGTGGTTAGGATGGACCCGGGATGATAACAAATTAATGGGCTTACATTGGGCCCATATTAAAATTTAGAATCAGGCTTCAGCATAAACTTAAAATCGTACGGTGCTTGACTATGTCCTCATATTTGTTTATTTGTCTTGGAATTGGATTTTTATATCGAAATTAATAAAAATAAAAATAAAATTTAATATATTATATATCAGCGTACATGTAATATTTTAAATAAAAATTTAAATTTTAATATAATACTTTAAATAAAAAGACCAATATTATTTTCCTTAAAAAATACTGAAATAAATAATACAGTACGGATGGCCGCAACCGGCCGTCGTTTCGCCCCCTAACGTCGACAAAATCATCGGAGGGAGACCTTAGAGACGGACTTCACCGATTGCCATTCGTATGAATACCTAACCTCAGTATGGTTTTTTAGTATTGAGATCATCAGTTTTTACTATTCATGCAAGGCTATCGTAGCACCAGTTGAAAATGCGACGTCGCACGTCAAATAGCCTTGAAAACGAGTCGAAGGGTCGAGCATCGCTTCGACAAATTCCATCCACCGTAGCTATTGCAACCGCAACAAGAACAATGGGGAAGATACGGCGATAATCGCAATTCCTTTTCCGGGCTCATGTCATCCACCTCGCGATTGTATCGACGATAGCTTTGGCTCGAGCAACAAAGACAACAAAAAAGCGTCGTAAACGACCAAAAAAAAGCTCTCTCAAGATATGTTGTTTTCCCGGTCATTTAACTCCCGACGTATAGTTTCGAATACCATTTCGTTCCAGGTATCGACGGGTCCGGGCATGCACCAGTGGAGGCAATCCTGGGGCGGGGGCTTCCCGTCGGGGCCTCGCGTAGTTTTCTTCTTAGGATCGGGGCTGCGGTACGGACCCGGATGCCCGTCGTGGCGGTACGAGAACGCTTTCGTGATATCCATGAATATCATTTTCGACTTGTTGGTTTTCTTCTTCGTCGCAACGTCAAATTCCGTCAACTGTTTCTCGTGCATTACATTAGTGAATCCACTTTCGACAAGCTCTTCTTCTACGGCTGGCCTCACCTTCCCGGTGCACGATCCTCCCGTGTTCCAGTTTCCGCCCTCGTAATGATCGGGCGAATAGCTGCGGACAATGGTGAGACCCGTGTAATTCGGATGGGTTCCAAGGGCGGCGAGAGTCGTCTCCACAGATATCCGGAAAGCTTCGATGTTGTCTATCTTTCTTTTTCTCGATTTGTCCGGCCACCATAGCTGTCCTCCGACGATCTCGTTGTTGAGTATGTAAACCGACTGCTTCGCAAACCAGTGGCCGGAGGAGAGGACGAGCACGTCGAAGCTCGTGGTGTGTTTCATAAAGGTCTCGTCGGGTATGTCTAGGTGGATCTTTACGACGCCGGCAGGTGCGTAGTCGAACGGTTCGGAAGTTTGATGAACCAACCAAGATGACCACATTCGAACAATCATTGTAGACGTCGACCTGAAATAGTAGCGGTGCATTTTTTTGTTGCCTCGATTTTTTGGAACTTCAACCTGTAGATGAAAACAACCGCATTCGATTCTCTTATATATATATATTATACGTATGGAATCGTATTAGACGAGGGATTTCTCCGAACCTGCCATAAGATGCACAGCATCGACTCCATTTGATTCCTGGCAACTGAATCGCCAATGAAAGCCAGCGTTTTTCCTCTCATTAACTCAAGGAATTTCTTCGGGTCGAACCTAGGGAGCTCACATTGTGAAGGCTTCCATCTCCAATTTTCGTAATTTTTGTCAGGTCTTCCATTCCCCTGACAATTCTGCATCTGCGTGAGCACGGGACAGGAATTGTTCGAGTATAAAGGTCCGGTCGGGTCATAAACCCAATTTCCATGATACAAATTGCAACCTGAAATATAATCAAGATAAGATTTTCAACATGGAGCGATCTACACGGTCTTATAAAAATACGGATTCTCTCGAACTAAACTTATTCATGAACCTAGAGGCAGGTACGGAACAATTAGAACCCGTCGTGAGGAAATGAAGAACGACATATTTGGAAAGCTATACGAATGAATTTATGCATCGAGTTTCTTGATGCAATACAAATTCTCCTTTGTGATTTAAAAACTTGCACGCAATTCCCTTGTGTCTTTGAAAATATTGCTCAAAATCTCTCTATATTCGAAAACACGAGGGGTGCTAATACAAATTCAAGGAAATTCTGTGCAGTTCATTTTAAAAAAAAAAAACACTAGGAAAACTCAAACAGTTTCTAAATCATGAAAGAGTACGGCAAAACTTTCCAAACTTCGGGTGGATTCTAAGCAGTTTTGCCTAAAATTTTTTGACAACTACCAATAAATAGTCAAAGCAGAAACATTACACTATTCTTGAGCAATTTTCAGTCAAGTTACCATTCAACTAATTTAAACATCTCAGTTATACCAAGAACGTATACACCTCGACTAACAAGCACAAAACTAATAAGGAACACAAAAGTTGGAAAATAGACAAAAGTGCTAAAATCATGAGAAGGCTAAATGTTCCCAGTCGAAAAATGTCAATACCTGAATCTACTACACCAGCTCGAGCTTCTGTTGTCGAAGTTTCTTCTCCCAATGCTCCGCCAGATACAGAAGATCCGTTGCCGTGCTGAGAATTTACATTACTTACATTAACCCCCGAAACTGTTGAATTTGTTATCCCTCCATCTTCAATTGATGCCATGTCCTCAGCTTCACCAGATGCCACAGATCTATCGACATGCTGAGAATAGAAATCACTCACATTACCCCCCAAACCCGTTGAATTCAACGACCCTCCTACAAATGTACTAACAGTGTCATTGGGCTCATGAATTGGCTGGCTAACGGCAGGCTTTAATTCAACATTTCCGATGCTATCAACACCATAAAAATACCCACGAACCAGTAGCGTAGATACAAAAATCAAGAACAAAGCAAGTCCTCCGACCACAGGGACAATAGACAACACTGTCTTTGGATAAACAATTTGTGTCGAATCTTTAGTCGAAGATGTCGGCATCGCTCTCTATACAGAATTACACACTGTCTATTCACTACAAATACATTTCTGCATCTTCCAAAACTCACAGGGGAAGCCAATTCCCAGGCAGCTCCTAACACCGATAATCGAAAACCTTATGAACAATGAATTCACAACAAAATCATCCCTTAATGTGACAATTTTGCTTTCTAAAATAAACTCTGTGCAGTTCTATACACAGACAACGTCAATTAGCAATGAAACTACAGAAAATTGGCAATTATCTTCCAAAGCTCCAAAACAGCAATCAAAGTAAACCTAGCAACTGCAAACAGCAAAATATATAACAATCAACGAGGATTTAAAACGATTTAACATTAATCTATCAAATAACGGATATGAAACCACAAAAATTCGGAACGGATGAACTTAATCAAAAACCTCATCTACAATCCAATCCAAGTAACAAACAAATCCACAAAATTCCATACCTTGGAATCAATCGGGATCGAACACAAAACTCAAAATCAATTGCCGAATCTAGAACTAAAGCAATCGCCGCGGAAAGTGATGATCGAGCCCAAACAACTGCCCGACAATCATTTGGCACTTTCAGCAACTGCGGAAGAAGTGGAAAGCATTCAAGGCTACACAAAATGCCCAACACATCGTATATAATCTTCTTTCACGGGAATATATTTACGGTGCAAGAAACTTTAAAACTAGGAAACTGTTGCCTATCGAACTCCCACCTACAACTACTACCACTCTTCTTGAACGTGGCTTGGGATTTCTTGTGGAGTTGAAGGCCCGCGGGCCGGATCGTAGGCCCATCCATTGTTTGGTTGAAAAATGAAACTTGTTTTCTACATCAATGGACATTTTGACTTTATTTATTTTTTTATAGCTATTTTCTTAGAAATATATATGGTATTTTGTTGTATTCTCAGATTAAATTAAAATTAAATATTAACTATTTTTATTTAGGCTTTCAAAAAATTGATAATCTCAGATTTTTCAATAAAAATTTTCTAAAATCAAATGTTGCAGGTTAGAGTTCAACTTGCATAACATTTCAATTTTTTATTTTTTTTTTTAAGTTAAAAAGTAAATTTTCAAGGAAGTTAAAAAATAGACAATATAATGTTAATGTAAATTTACTTGGTTCTAACAATTGATATCAAAACTTGGTTAGAAGAAATTACTTATCAAAGTGGACTGAATGACATAATAGATTAACCACTCCCTAATTGAATTTATAAACTAATAGGACATATAGGATGTGTTTGTTTGGGTATTGGATTTAATATACACTATTGATTTTATTTTCCCCAAAAATATCAAATTAAATACTTATTTTTCTATTTTTTATATTATACTAAAAATCAATTTTACATTTAAAAATCACATCAAACACCTATTTATATCACATTATACAACTATTCAAATTCAAAATTTTTACTATTCAAGTCCCAACTCAAACCCAAACTTCCAAACAAACACACCTAGAATAAATTCTTCTACTCAATCAATCAATCAATTTATTACTTTTTCAAACAAATATATAATTACCGACTCAAATATTCGAGTAGTGATGTGTAATTGCTAAATCAATATAGAATTTGATTATGATAAAATATTAAATAAAACCAAATTACTTAAATTTTACAAATATCAATTAACCAAAAAGATTTAGTTCATAGAATCATATATAAACAACAATTATTTTTTAAAAATATACAATAGTACGTGATTTATCAAAAATAATTTAAAATAATATTTTGATTTAAATTTTTGTTTAAATAATATATAAATATTGTTTTTATATAAAATTATAATATATTTTTATTAATAATTTTACAAAATAGATAATATTAATATAAATATAAATTAAAATAAAATAAACTCAAACACTTTCTCATAAAAATTAAAAAAAAAAGTTAATATACCTATTTATTATTTTTATATCATTTCACAAAGCACGCCCATTTTCTGTTTATAAAAAATTTCATAATGCTATATATATATACTACTACTCGTACGTGGCGTAACGCCACCTGACCAATTTCTAATGTAAGAAATTTTAGAGTGATCAAATGAAGATGTGAAAATAAATGAATATAGACAAATGATTGGCGGAATTGCATTTGGACTGCACTAATGAATTGTCCAATCCCAATGGTGAGAGCTATCCATGCTTGTATTATAACTTATCACATTTTTGTATTCATTATTTACCTTCAATCTCACATGTTACACCAACCTCTTGTCATACTATGTCCAAATATAATGATTTGCAACTAATGTCTAATATTAACAATCAATACATAAACTCAAACAAAAGTTTTTTTTGGGTTGCTATGCAAGCAACAGATCGAAATTCTTTTCTTTTTGTTTTTGTTTTTTTTTAAATATCTTTTTAAATTATAATTTTTTTAAGTTTCTTAAGTAATAAATTATAAACAAATATATTTTTTATCTCTGTGCAACAAACCAATTTTTTTTTTTAAAAAAATATTTTTTTTCGGATAATTTTTTTTCTATTTTATTAAAAAAATATTTTCTACAAAATGATATATATACTGAATTGGTCGGATGACAAAGAGGAGAATAACCGTCCAGTAAGTAGTCGGTTGGAGAAGAAAGAAAATAGAAAAAAAATATAATAAATTATACTATTGTTGAGTAAAAAAAAAAACAATGTGCAGGGTTTTCAAGAATGGACCTAGGACTGTGAATTGGTGTATAGTTCAATGGGTTTGTTAATTGGAAGTGAGATCCTAAATGGGTTCGAACATAAGCCAAACGGCCCAAAAGTCGGGCAAAAGGAAGTCGGGCAAAGAAAGATGAGAGGGCAGACGCGGATGTCAGACAAGATAAGGTCGGCCGAAGAAAGATGAGATGACAGACGCGGAGGTCGGACAAGATAAGGTCGGGCGAAAAAAGATGAGATGACAAACACGGAGGTCGGACAAGAGAAAAGGTCTGTTAATTGGTCGGGTGAAGAAAAGGTCTGTTGGTTGGTCGCTTAATCAAGCGACCTTTTAATCGCTTGATCGATTGGCCGGTCGCTTGGTCAAAACAGTAGTTCAGTCGCTTGAAAGGGCGGTCAGTTGGGGCGACCAATGAATCGTCTGGACGATTGGTTGTTCGGCCGTTTGAAGGGACCGGATGTTGGTCGCTTGATTGGGCGACCAATGAATCGTCCGAATAAATGGTTGTTTGGCCGTTTGAAGGGACCTGATGCTAGTCGACTGATTGGGGCGACCAATTAATCGTCTAGACGAATGGTTGTTCAGCCGATTGAACGGACCAGATGGTGGTCGCTTGATTTGGCCAATGAGTCGTTTGGTCTAGCGACCAGTTAGTATCTAGATTGGTCAATTGGTCAATCGTTGGGTTATTCGGTAGGTTCAATCGGTTTATTTCTCTACAGGCTAACCGACTGAACCTACCGAATAACCCAACGATTGACCAACCAGCCAACCCAAAGACTAACTGGTCGACTCATCGGCCGGCTCATCAAGCGACCACCATCTGATTTCTCCAATCGGCTGAACAATGAATCATCCAGATGATTCAATTGTCGCCCAAACCAAGCGACTGAACTACTGTTTACTTAAGTATACAACCAATTAACAGACCTTTTTCAACCAACCTCCGTTTCAACCGTCCTTCTTCGCCCAACTTCCTCTTTCAACCGACCTCTGTGTCTGATCTTATCTTGTCCGACCTCTGTGCCCGACTTGATCACGTCCGACCTCAATGCCCGACCTTATCAGGTCTGACTTCCGTGCCCGACTTGATCACGTCTGACCTCAGTGCCCGACCTTATCAGGTCTGAATTCCGTGCCCGACCTGATCACGTCCGACCTCAGTGCCCGACTTGATCACGTCCGACCTCAGTGCCCGACCTGATCACGTCCGACCTTAGTGCCCGACCTCATCAGGTCTGACTTCCGTGCCCGACCTGATCACGTCCGACCTCAGTGCCTGACCTGATCACATCCGACCTCAGTGCCCGACCTTTTCTGGTTCGACTTTCGTGCCCGACCTTATCACGTCCGATCTCCGTGCCTGACCTTATCTTGTCCTACCTCTGTGCCCGACCTTATCTTGTTCGACCTCTGTGCCCGACTTTATCTTGTCCGACCTCCGTGCCCGACCTTATCTTGTCCGACCTCCGTGTCTGCCGTCTCATCCCTCTTTGCTCGACTTCCCTTTTCTGACCGTCTTATCCCTCTTTGCCCGACTTCCCTTTTCTGACCGACTTCCGTATCAGGCCCCTTGGATTATACATCAATCCAATTTATACACCCTATATATTCTTATTATTATTCTTTTCTTTTACTTAACAATAATAAATTATATAAATATATATTTTTTATATTTGTTCAACCAACGAATTATTAAAAAATATATATTTTTTTGGATAAATTTTTTTCTATTTTATTAAAAAATTATTTTCTACAAAATGATACATATACTGAATTGGTCGGATGACAAAGAGGAGAACCGTCCAGTAGTCGGTTGGGATAGAAATATGAGAGAGAAATTTTTTAACTAAATTACTGCAACCAACTATTTTTTTAAAAAAGAATTAACTTTTTTTTTTTAATTAATTTTTAATTATTTTAATTATTTTTTGAATTTGAGTGAATTGGACGGTTACCCCTTGAGACTGGCCTCAATTCGGATGTCTTCTATTTCTGTAAGATCAGCCGACTAGTCGGATCAATTTTTTTTTTTGCGTGTCCAAAATTCAAAAACCACTGCATTAGTTTCAAATGCATTTTTTTTTTATTATTATAGCATTATAATATTGTAACTAAGTTATTGTATTATAAAAAACGTTACTATCTACAAAATGATATCCATATCAATATATTTTTGTACAAGTAAATCATTACAAAATAGCAAATTGAATTGAAAAAACACAACTGTCAAAAACATCCAATGTCTTCAGTATAACTGACAACGTGGGGTTTATTGACAAATTTAGTCATACTTGTCCACAATATTACCAATACGTACAACTGATGTAAAAATACACTATTTCAGTATTAAGGGTAATGTAGTAAAAATAGGTTATCATTCGTACACCTTCTCATATATATATATATTTCAGTGTGTATATATATGTTTCTTGATATATCTATTTGGAAGTCATGGCTGACATATTTCAACGGTCAATTGTACGGTTCGGTGAGAGTCACTCCAAAGCTCCAGTCCAGTCCCGTCCAGGGTTTAGAAGAGGGCTGAAAAAACCCTAATCCCCAAATTCTCTACCACCCAATTCGCCTGCACTGCAACTTCAATTGCCCAGACATGAGCTTCGCGGCCTACAAGATGATGCATTGGCCTACCGGCATCGACCACTGCGCGTCGGGCTTCATAGCGCATTCCGCCGCCGATTTCGCGCCAAGAATCGCCCCGGCAGCCGTCGACGACCTGGAGTCGGAATGGCCCGCATCCAAGAAGCCAATTGGCCCAATCCCTAATCTCATTACGGCTGCTGCCAACGTTCTTGAAGTATACACTGTTAGAATCCAGGAGGAGTTTTCTTCTGCAACGGACTCCAGGGCTGCCGCGGAACCCAAGCGCGGAGGTGTTTTGGCCGGCATTTCCGGCGCTTCTCTTGAGCTCGTCTGCCATTACAGGTGTGTATCAGTCATCTGAACCGTGCACACACTCACGCACAGGCAATACTGGTAATTTGGATTTGGAAGTGGAGCGTTGCCTTCTCCAGATTGTTGGAATGGGCGCTCTTTTCGGCTTTTCTTTTTCAAGAAAATTCATTGTAGGATCGTGACACAAGAAAGAACTCATTATTGGACAAGATTTTTGCGATTTCAATTGGTTATTTATGTGATTGTATTCTGAAGTTCTTTTCTGTCATGAGTCACTCTCAATAATTTCTGAATGTATCTTTATTATCTGAATAGCAATGGTCTGTGGTGCTACAAGGATCCCGGCAGTTTGGGACTTAGAAATCTCTTCATTTAAGTTTAATTATCTCCTTTGCACAAGGATGATTTTTTCAGTGAAGTGGTACTGCATTACGTGAATACGTTATGTGAACATGTATATCTGTCAGTTAATTATTCATCAGGTTACACATATATATATATACATATATTCTATTTAACAAAACCACTTACTTATTATGTATGTTCTTGAATTTCTAGGTTGCACGGTAATGTTGAGTCACTGGGGATTTTACCTTCTGGAGGGGGTGATGGGGGAAGGAAAAGAGATTCTATTATATTGACATTTCGAGATGCAAAAATTTCAGTTTTGGAGTTTGATGATTCGATACATGGGCTTAGGACGAGGTGAGCTTTATACTCATATTCTCATTTCGTTCCTGCATTCAAGAACTTTCTTTTTTTAAATATTTCTGAATCAGTAGTTTCTGTATTCAAATACTGGTGTCATAGCTGTCCCAGATATATATTTTAAAAATTCTTCAACATGAGCATTCCAGGATTTTATATTTATCTTATGAAAGGAAATGCTTGTACATAAAACAATCTCAGAGTTACGAATCATCATGAATTATAAAGAATGCATCTTGTTTCTTGCATTCAAGGTTGACTTTTCCGCTTAATTTAGATGGTTAGTACATTAGTTTTTTTTGTCCCTTGCATGGCTAATTATCTACTACATGGTTTCAAATTCATTCTGCATTAAACTGAATGCAATTTCTGAAAAATTCATGTTAACTGTACCTTAATCTTGCTGATCTGCTCTTTCAGTTCAATGCACTGTTTTGAGGGTCCTGATTGGCTGCATTTGAAACGAGGCAGAGAATGCTTTCCGAGAGGCCCTTTAGTAAAAGTTGATCCATTGGGGAGGTGTGCTGCAGTTCTCGTTTATGGTTTGCAGCTGATAGTACTTAAGGCAGCTGAGGTTTGGATTTATGTTGAGTCTATTGTTTGTTAGACCTTTACAAATTCAAAGGCCTCTTTTGTTTCTCAAAAGTTCAGAATATTTATTTTATTTGTTGCATGTTTGTGCATAACTACACCCAGTGCTCTTTCCTAACAACTTTGGGTTTTATTAGAACTTTATATGTGATTGGAAATGATGAGTATTCCCATTTTTGAGTTTTGTGGCTTGACAAATTTCAGCAGGGTCCCTGCCTTCAAGGCTATACCTTTTATCTTTGTGTATTGGTCATGTATGCATATATTGAGTACTGAAATTTTTGGTTAGGCAAGTTCAGGTTTAGTTGGTGAGGACAGCTCTTTAAATGCGGGTCCTGCTACTGCTTCTCGCATTGAATCGTCATACATTGTTGGGCTCCGGGATCTTGACATGAAGCATGTGAAAGATTTTATCTTTTTGAATGGTGAGGATTCTAACTTTATCTCTCTTTATTCTCATTTTCTTTTGACATGAATATTCTAGTGTGGCTACATATGTATTTCTGTTGTCTTATATACCCTGGACAGTCTGTTGTAGGAAACCTCCTTACCATTGCAGTTCTACTATTATTAGTTTGTTGGAATGTATGCTTCAGAAATCAATTGACAGTCCACCCACCAAATTAAGCATGCAACATGCATGCTTGCTGTCCCTTGAGTACTATATGTGTGATTTCTGCATTATGCTCTGATTTTTTAGGAGTTTATGAAAGGTGAAGTTACTAAGTTAGGCATGAACTGAGTTACAATGTTCGCACAGATCCCCACGTCACTACCTTTTTTGTACCCAGATAAACCTCTTTTATGCATGGAAAGGTGTTAGGTTTCAGAAGGGTATTACAGATTTTGTTACTGGTTTGGATCTTTTACAGGTTGGTGTTCTTGATTTTCCTCTAGATTGGCAATTGATGCTACAAATAACACTTGGACAATTTAGTTGGGCTTTAAGGTTTATATAAATGTTGATCTACAACTCTTTACAAGTAAAACAATATTATTAGTGTTTATTCTGGGTAACCTAATTGAAAGCATCCATCTGAACCGCTGAATTGCTGGGCATTGTTACTTTGCAAGATAAGATTCAGCATGTTTGGAAACACATTTCTAGTTAAAAGTTTTATTTGCAACTCATCCTATAAAAACTATGATGCCAAAGGAGAACACTTGCATGCTAGTCCTTGGAAAATCTTTGAAGCACCTTGCTCAGTGCCTATTCTAAGAGTATAGTGTTTAAAGATTTTTATTTTGCTTTTAGATCCAGAACTAAGGTATAGTATAGCTGAAGATGTATCTTTTTGGCAATTTATCAGTCTTTCCATCTTGATTTTTGATTGTGAAATACTTAATATTTACAGGTTACATTGAGCCTGTTGTAGTAATTCTACATGAACAGGAGCTTACATGGGCCGGTCGTGTCTCATGGAAACATCACACGTGTATGATATCTGCACTCAGCATCAATACAACTCTAAAGCAGCATCCACTCATATGGTCGGCAATTGTAAGTTATATTTGAAACTTGCACTTATTGAAAATTGTATAGTGTGGTATATATTAGTGGAATGAGACTCTACTAAGAGCTGAGGATTATTCTAAAATTAACACTCTCCGCAAAATAACTTATTAGCTGTTCTCATGAGGGGAAGAAATTGATTTCCTCTTCCGCATCTTATGTTTTGATTAGGAATCACAGTTATTGGATCTATTTTCCTCATACCTCACTCATAAAGGTTGCTTTTTATTCAACATTAAAATCTAGCCAGAATAATTTTGAGTTTGTTACTTTCTTCTCTATAGTAGAGTAAACTATCTTTAAACGTACTGAACATTGATCATGTGAAAGTTCTTTGTTTCTATTTTGTTATCAGAATCTTCCTCATGATGCATACAAACTCCTTGCTGTTCCATCTCCCATTGGTGGAGTTCTCGTAATTTGTGCAAATACAATCCATTACCATAGTCAGGTTTGCCACTTTCATATTGCCTTATTTCCTACCCCATTTAATTGCATTTTCTCCCATTTACATGCTTTTTCTTTTTGTCTCATTCTCTCTCTCTCACTCACTCACTCTCTCTCTCTATAATTAATTGGACAGTCAGCATCATGTGTCTTAGCATTGAACAATTTCGCAGTTCCTTTTGATGGCAGGTGATGCTTAATTCCTTTATTCTTTATTTTCACTCCTTTCTTGTAATTACATTGATTCATGCTTTTGGATACAACTTTTCAAGTTTTAATTTTCTTTTACTGCAAGTGCATTCTAGGGTTGAGTTGGGTTTTTCTTTTTGAGATATGTACTTTCTTTTCTTTTGTGTGCTTTATTTATTAAAAGGATTTGGGTGTGTACAAACTATGTTTAGCTTGCCAAGTTTTCACAAATTAATGAAATACATCATCAAGAATGTTTAGCTACCGGATTTCAGACTTCAGTTTACCCCATTTTTCAGAATATTTTGATATGATGAGGGTTAGGTATATCAATCAATGAGTCTTAGTAAGGCTGATAATACTGATGCACTGCTTTATTTTCCTACAGTGATATTTTCAAACACCGAGATAGTGAGATAATACTTGTTGAAAACATGGAATTGAGTGGTTATATCTCTGTCCTGCTTTCTTTCTTTTTTTGGCAAATCAATATTTCATTTCTGATGCATTTTTCACATCCTCTTCAGTCAAGAAATGCTTAGATCAGGTTTCACTACAGAGCTTGATGCTGCAAATGCAACGTGGTTAGCAAGTGATGTTGCTGTATTTTCTTCAAAGTCCGGGGAGCTGCTTTTACTGACTCTTGTTTATGATGGGAGGTAGGTAACTTTCTGTTCTCCCATTGTTGTTTGTTTCATTCAATGTGAAGACTGCTTTGGGGTTAAGCTGCCCCTGCAACTGAAGAATAAGTCAATCTTATGGTTAATTTTGTGGAGAAATTGCTCCTGATAACTGAATTAGATCCGGAAATGTTACAATCCTCTCTGAACTTCTTTGGTTGTTGTTGTTAATATTCATATAAATATGCTGCCTGATTTTTTGTGGTTATATAAATGAAGATGCAAATAATGCAATATTATATAGTTGTCTTAGTGCAACATGGGTTGTTCTAAAAATTCTATTATTTCTGTCATCTGCATGCATTTTTTATTTTTATTTTATTTCTCAAGGAATCCTAACTTTGGGACATGCTGATGTGAACAGCTCCGGTTCTTATAAACAATTGTTAGGATTTTATTTTTAGTTTTTTAATGCATCCCCTCTCTGGACTAGATTTAGGCCCTCATAAGTCATAACGATGGTTGATGTTCATTCCATGTTGGGATGTAAATCTCCGTGGGTTAAAGTCCACTATAATGTTTTATGCCTTGCTTGTTTTGGCTCAAATTAACTTTGTACCTGTGGATATCTAGGAAGCTAGAGATCCACCAGCTGCTTCAAAATTGCTAAAGCTGCTAACAATGTGTACCAGTATTCAGTATTTGTAACATACGTAGCAGGGCTCTCTCCTATATTCTGGAAACTGTTATTCTTGATTATAATGTTTCTGTAAAATTATCTTTACAGAATGGTACAAAGACTTGAACTCTCCAAGTCAAGAGCTTCAGTACTTGCGTCGGTGAGCTATAATAGTTTCAGAAGTTCTTGCTTTTACCTTCTACTTGATGAAACAATTATGTGAAATTTATTTTTGCACTTAATTTCCTTTTCTGTTTTTATCTTTTATAGGATATAACTACAGTTGGAAATTCACTATTCTTCTTGGGCAGCCGTTTGGGTGATAGTCTGCTCGTGCAATATAATTCTGGAGTGGGAGCTTCGTCAATGACTTCTGGTGTGAACGAAGAGGTTCATCGTTTTTGTTATTGCATAGCTTCGATGAATAGAGATCCAAAAAATGTCACCTGCATTCTTAGTAGTATGGATGAAATAGTCTTGATCACTCAGTTTGAACACTGTTCATATTCCATGTTGACACACCCTTCAATTTTCTTAAGATTTGAATATCTGTTTATTCTACAGTTGGTGCATGCATACCTTTGTTGACAGTGTGCATTTTTTTAAAAAAAATTATTTTCTGTAGGATGAGGATATTGAGAGCGATGCACCTTTGACAAAGAGGTTGCGAAGGTCTCCCTCTGATGCATTGCAGGATTTAATTGGTGGCGAGGAGCTTTCTTTCTATGGCAGTGCTCAGAACAATGCTCAGTCCCCTCAGGTAAAAATGATTTAAGTGTGCTATATGATGATGATTTCAATGATGGCAGGTTCTTGATTTTAGAGGTGACTTATACTTTCTCTTCTCAACTCTATAGGATTTGACTGCAGTGCTTTTTCATCACACTCTATCTCTGAAGGATATTTATTAGTAAAAATGATGATTTTTCTTATTAATTTTATAAAAACAACTCTACATATTAAGTCTAATTACAACAATAACGATTAAAATGGAATTGAAACCTGGTTATACCTATGATGTTGTTGAAATTAGAATGCAATGTCGAAAAAACTTCATAAGGAGAATATGAAACAACAACAACAACCATCAAAATGGGATTACAGATTCATAGAACAACTATCCATATTAAGTGTTATTACGACAATAACCATCAAAATGGAGTTAAGACCTGATCGTATCCATAATGTTGTCTAAAATTAGAGTACAATGTAGATGATAACTTATGGGGAACATAAAAGTAATGAATCATACCATAAATAATTTCCACTTAAATAAACATTCCACCATTTCTAAGGAAAAATTCTAGACTTGCATTGTTGTCTTCTTGACTTCATATGAGATATCAGTATATGCATGATTCACGGACATTCTTTGTCTATGTACACACTATCAAAAGTACTAGTAGACTGCACTGTAGTGTATCAGTAAATCAAGAGATGTTAAGTGTGCCACTGGAGTTAATAAGGAAACCCAGTAAGCTACTTTCTCTTCCATGTGCCACAGATGGCTGCATTTCATTCACTTATTATTATTATTATTATTATTATTATACGAACAACATTTCTTTTGCATTATGGTAAACACAAGTCTATAAGTTTGGAGAAATAATGGTATGCAGGAAAGAGAAGTCTGAAACATAAAAATAGTAGCAAATGTAATGAAGAATTTTTATTGGAGTGTATAAGGTCACTAAAGTATTAGTGACCCAACTAAAACAAGTCCATATAGAAAAATTTGTCTTTGTTTTGTTGTTGGTGTGATGTCTTAATTTTTCTGAAACATGTGAAACATAAGAAATGGATGGGTTTGAGAACCTAACTTCTTGAAGCCTTGCCAGGCCTTATGAGTCAGTCCTATCTGTTCTTGCCCCAATTTCTATTGAATTTGCTCTGGTCCAAACAACATGGATTATTTGCAGGCATGAATTATCATTCTGATTATTGTCATTTGTGCAGAAAACATTCACATTTTCAGTGCGAGATTCACTGCTAAATGTGGGACCAATGAAGGATTTCTCATATGGGTTAAGACTTAATGCTGATCCTAATGCTGCAGGAGTTGCAAAGCAAAGTAATTATGAATTGGTTAGTTATAGTTTCAGCAATCAAATTTGTTTTTTTTTTTTTGGCATGCGATAGTTTTGCTTTTAAATTATTTTATGCTTGTGGATAAAGTTTTTTACTACAAGCTGTTTCATCACATAAGTTTTACCTAAATATTTGGATGTGCATTTTATTATTTACTTCACTAACTTTACACCACAAGATGATGTATCTAGGTTTTAAAATTACTTGAATAAAAAGATTCTGGTTCTTATTCAGGTATGTTGTTCTGGTCATGGAAAGAATGGTGCTCTCTGTGTGCTCCAGCAATCAATCCGCCCTGAAACCATAACTCAAGTGCGTGTTAACTACAGCATCTTTTACCTTTTATGGTTGGAATATAACTGTGGTTCTTGTTAGCTTGTGTAGTTCTTTAAGTTATGCCTATGCTTTTTTATTTGTTCCTCTTGAATATGTTTTCTTAACAAATCTCAGTTCTATTTCTTGTTGAGCAATTTGATGTTTTTCTATGTTTTCATGGAGTGAACAACTTATGAACTCCCTACTTACTATGTTTGTTAAGGAATCGTTGCCTGGTTGCAAAGGTATTTGGACTGTGTACCACAAGAATTCTCGTGGTGATTCCATAAAAGGAGCGGATGATGAAGATGAATATCATGCATTCTTAATTATTAGTTTGGAAAATCGTACAATGGTATGTCAACGGTAGCCTTGTTATTGTTATTTTACTGTATGTGATTGTGAACAGTATCCTTGTATCATGAGTCATTTTTCTGCAACAGGTTCTACAAACTGCTAGTAATCTTGAGGAAGTGACTGAAAATGTTGATTACTATGTTCAAGGAAGTACAATTGCAGCAGGAAACTTGTTTGGAAGGTGTGATTCTTTGTATTTCTTAGCTGTTTTGTGAACTGCTATTTCTACCTTTTTACTTATATAAGAATTTATTAAATATGAGTTGCTGTGTCATGTAATCAAATGTTTTCTGAATTATTTGTATAGTTCTTCTGTGAACAAGAGTTGATTGTGATTCTAGTTGAAACTCCTTATTTGTCCGAAGTTATTTTCTTCTTACTCAATATTCTTAATTACAATGTTAATTAGTAAATGGCATGTCATCCTTGTGGTGTATTAATTTTTTTTGGTTTATAATATTCTTTATGTTAACAAGAAACTTGTCATAACATTGTAGAAATAGGCTAGATCTTTATCCTCAACATGGATTCTACTTTCTTGCTTAATGCATAGCTACTTCATGTCTGTTTACATGAACAGAGTTATTAGTTTAACTTCATTAATGCTTTGGTCATCCCTTTTTTTTTGCAAATTTTAGTTGTTTGACAACTGGATGGGAACTTGGGAAGGTTTCAACAGGCAAAATAATTTATATTCTATACTTACTGCAGACGTCGAGTTATCCAAGTGTTTGCTGGCGGTGCAAGGATTCTTGATGGTGGTTATATGACTCAGGAGGTGACTTTTAAATCTTCCAATCCAGAGTCAGGTGAAGCTGTTACTGTGTCATCAGTTTCTTTTGCCGACCCTTATGTGTTGTTGAGAATGAGTAATGGAAGCATTCAGCTTATTGTTGGAGGTACGCCGTGACCGGGTCCCTGCTGTTTCTTTCTTTTTTTCCCCTGAACAATGAAATATTTGGATTTGGCTTATTTATTTTGAATAGCCTTAACATAGATGTTACTGGCTGTCTTCTCCTAGATACATCAACATGCCTTATTTCCATCACCATTCCACCATTATTTGAAAGCCCAGATAAGCTCGTATCTGCCTGTACACTCTATCATGATAAAGGACCAGAACCATGGCTCCGTAAAACAAGTACTGACGCGTGGCTTTCTACTGGAATTGGAGAAGCTATTGATGGTGCTGATGGTGTGTTGCATGACCAGGGTGACGTATACTGTATAGTGTGCTATGAAAGTGGAAATCTCGAGATATTTGATGTGCCTAATTTTAGCAGTGTTTTCATAGTGGATAAATTTGTTTCTGGAAAGAGTAACATTTCTGATACTTTTTTCCATGATACACCAAACGATCCAGTAAAACCTATTAAAAAAGACCCTGAAGCTGCTGGGCATGATAGGAAGGATGCAACTCATAATATTAAGGTTGTTGAGTTGTCTATGCAGCGATGGGGACAGCAACATAGTCGTCCCTTTCTTTTTGGAATATTGTCTGATGGAAGCATTCTTTGCTACCATGCTTATGCATATGAAGTTACAGAAAATGTTTCCAAGGCTGAGGGTGTTGTTTCTTCTCAAAGCTCCCTTAACCTCAGCGGTGCGAGTGCATCTAGGCTTAGGAATTTACGCTTTTTCCGTGTTGTTTTGGACTCATACACAAGAGAGGAGACACCTGCTGGTACCTCATCACAGCGTTTAACTGTTTTCAAGAATGTTGGTGGGTTGCAAGGTTTATTCCTCTCTGGGTCAAGGCCAACTTGGATTATGATGTTCAGGGAGCGGCTTCGAATACATCCACAGGTATTTCTAGTGTTCCTAGTATGAAACTATTTTCAAGGCATGTGATGTCTTGCAATCACTTACATTCATTTTAGGATGCATATTTGTTTGTTTAAGAGTGTGAATTTTAATAATTCTGTAATCCTTTCCGTTTCAGGTGTGTGATGGTCCCATAGTTGCCTTCACTGTTCTTCACAATGTGAATTGTAATCATGGATTCATATATATTACATCAGAGGTTAGTTAAATATATCTTTTTGTTTGTGTCTCTTCAATATAAACAAGTAAACACAAATCTAATCTTATTTATTTATTTGTCGTATCAGGGTGCGCTGAAAATATGCCAACTTCCAGCTCTTTCATATGACAACTATTGGCCTGTACAAAAGGTCGAGCATTGTCTTAATTCTTTGTCTTGTTCAGACCAACATCTCATGAGCTTATATGGGATGCTTTTTCTGCATTTATATTTTTACTTCTGCTCTCCGTTGCTGTTTTCATATTCCCCTTGCTCTCTCTCTGCTGCTAACAGATATCGCTGAAAGGGACTCCACATCAAGTTACTTATTTTGCTGAGAAGAACTTGTACCCTCTCATAGTTTCTGTTCCAGTAAGTGCAATCTTTTGACTTGCTGTTTTTAGTTAGGTTTAGCAGGTAGCAGTTTTGTTTGTGTCAGGAGAACTATAAGCAACAATACTTAATACTTATAATCAAACGACCCATTTGATTTTCCTGTCATGTTAATTTGGATATGTTCAATCGTGTTTAATTTATGTTTCATATAGGTGCTCAAGCCACTCAATCAGGTCCTTTCATCTCTTGTTGATCATGAAGTTGGAAACCAATTTGAGCATGATAATTTGACTTCAGAAGGGACCTATCCTGTGGAAGAATTTGAGGTTCGGATTATGGAACCAGAAAGGTCAACTGGGCCATGGCAAACTAGGGCTACTATTCCAATGCAAACTTCTGAAAATGCTCTTACTGTGCGAGTGGTTTCATTATTTGTAAGCTCAATTTTAGCCGATTCATTGGATCTTAAAGCATTATTGTCTTAAGATTTTCAAATATGTTTTTCAATTATCATTTTCCTCACAATATGCTGCATATCTTTCAGAATACCACGACGCAAGCAAATGAAACACTTTTGGCAATTGGAACTGCGTATGTGCAAGGAGAAGATGTTGCAGCAAGAGGACGCATTATCCTATATTCTGTTGAGAGGAGCTCTGACAATGTGAAAGCTAAGGTAGTTTGCTAAACTCTTTATTGAAAGATTTTACTAAAAGGTCAAACAATCTGATTGCCTTCTACTATGTTTAGGTTTTTCAATATATATGTATATATAAATTTAATTTAATAATTCTGTTTTCAGGTTACCGAGGTTTACTCCAAGGAGTTAAAAGGCGCCATATCAGCCCTTGCATCACTCCAAGGTCATCTGTTAATAGCTTCAGGGCCTAAGATTATTCTACACAAGTGGACGGGCTCCGAGCTGAATGGCGTTGCCTTCTATGATGTCCCGCCTCTCTATGTTGTGAGCTTGAACATTGTAAGCATCACAATATATACATTTGGTCTTTAGATGGAACCGGTTTCTCTATGCTTCTAGTTGCTCTATTGTTTCTTTAACCTGCTTGCCGATCAACCAAATGCTACCTAGAGTTAATTGGGCTTCACTAGTCTAACTGTTGGTTTGTTTCTTCAAAATCATTTGAGTTGGTATATCATATTGTTTTCAATGCAAGCTTGGGTATTTGTATGCTTTTATGATAAAATTTTACCCCTGCAGGTTAAAAATTTTATCCTCCTTGGAGATATCCACAAAAGCATATACTTCCTTAGTTGGAAGGAGCAGGTCTCTCAACTCAATTTATTAGCTAAGGATTTTGGCTCACTTGATTGTTTGGCAACCGAGTTTCTGATCGATGGAAGCACTCTGAGCCTTGTTGTCTCAGACGACCAGAAGAATGTTCAGGTCAGCATGTTTATCTGCGAAACTTTTCTATTTCAGGTTACATTTATTTAGACTTTCTTGACTAGTTCATTATTCGTTTACCAAAAGCCGATGAGATTACGGTGCTTCATATTCTAGTATGCTACTCTCTCGCCAATAAAATGTTGGGCTCTTGAAGTACTTTGAATGTCCTTTTTTTAAGAAGAGAATTATTTACATTTGTTTTTTACAGAGTAACAATTGTTACTGGTATGATTGCATATTGGTTAATAAATTTGTTACAGATATTTTACTATGCTCCAAAAGTGTCGGAAAGCTGGAAGGGACAGAAACTTCTATCGAGGGCCGAGTTCCATGTTGGTGCGCACATCACAAAGTTTCTGCGGCTGCAGCTACTTCCTACATCTGCAGATCGAACAGCTCCTGGCTCTGACAAGACAAATCGCTTTGGCTTACTTTTTGGCACCCTCGATGGCAGCATTGGCTGCATCGCACCTCTTGACGAGCTTACTTTTCGCCGGCTCCAGTCGCTGCAGAAAAAGCTTGTTGATGCTGTTTCTCATGTTGCTGGATTAAATCCAAGATCCTTTCGTCACTTCAATTCAAATGGAAAGGCTCATCGACCAGGACCTGACAGTATTGTTGACTGCGAACTCCTGTCACGGTATGCTTTTCTCAATTTAATTGACACTGTGGCAACCTTTCTTGTTTTATCTAACCTAGCCTTCATCTCCATCAGCGCCAACTTAAATGCTTGATTCGTTAGACCATTTATGGTCTAAGAGCACTACTTAGGTAACTATAAATCCAAAATGCAGCCGGATAGGGATCCTAGATTATCATGTGGATAATTCATCTGTGGTTTGGAAATTATGTGCTGAACTCCCTTATAATTTAGAAACTACACAGACTTTTTTATTTTAAGAAATATTATATAGAATCCTGCAATTTTTAAAATATAAGAGAGAATAGTGCAGACTTTCCAAAAAGGGCGAGAATTTTATTATAGAACATGGTTTGTTCTTGTAGATGTGATGTTCTAAATATAAAATAAATTTTTAGTATGATATAAAAATTGAAGCATAAGTGTTTGATTTGACGCATTCGGAGAATTTTTATTTATTTTTTCTGAATAGTAGAAATCTTTAAGAACTCTATTCAAAACAAAGCTTCATATCC
Source organism: Andrographis paniculata (assembly GCF_009805555.1). NCBI lineage: Eukaryota > Viridiplantae > Streptophyta > Magnoliopsida > Lamiales > Acanthaceae > Andrographis > Andrographis paniculata. The sequence continues at coordinate 4,119,575 of NW_026137502.1, read as the reverse complement.
CGTTCCAATTCTTCGAATATCTATACTAGAAAGCACTATTGGTTTCTTCAATTCAGATGCGAAATGACACACGACACTAGTTAATGTTACCGTCCAGGGCTGCGCATAATCTTGTGATATTTAAGGAAACTCATTTGCATATTTGTGACATACCATTAAATCTGTGTTTCTCTTCGTTACCCTCTGTGACATTTCTTTTGTTCCATCACAGGTATGAGATACTCCCGCTGGAAGAACAAGTCGAGATCGCCCACCAGATTGGTACAACACGAACGCAGATCGTATCCAACTTGAATGACCTCACTCTCAGCACGAGCTTCCTATGAGCGCTAAAATTTTGCACAAAAAGATGGGGGGATTCTTCGCCAATGGCTTCTCCGGCGGCACCCGAGATTTCGGTTTCGAAACCTAAAGGGAATGAATCTTGGATTATTGTTGTTAGTTGTTCTTGTGTTTGGTGTGTAGATGCAAATCATTTGTTCATGTAACTTATTAGTGTTTTGGACTTTTTGCAAATGGAAATATTTATATGATCATTTTCATGGGAGCTTAGGAAGACATTTATAACGTAAATTATGACTGTTTATGTGTGATTCGTTTTTCTTTTTTCTTTTATTTTTTTTATTTTTTATTTTATTTCAAACTTGGATCAATAGCAATTTAGTATATACGGTTTTAATAAAAAATATTTTGTTTTATTTTATAAAAATATCATTTTAAAGAAATTCAAATCATAATTTTAATTTTAATTTCAAATTAACGTCAAACAAACCTTAGGTTTTAATTTATTTATTCATTTATTTACTAAAACAAAAATTCTTTTAAGTTTGATATTAAATATTTATCCTTAACAAATATATATATATATATATATAATAATACTTAACCAAAATAGTTTCAAAGTCATTGTAACAAACAAAGAGAAAATTAAAATGGATATGGATATTCAAATTTAATTTTTTGAACTCGAAGATGATTTTAAGAGTTTGGAATAATTCTGAAAGAATTGATTTAGATCAGGGTTAGATTTGATTTTAAAATAGATTCAAAAAATTGTTTTTTTTTTTTTTTTTCTTCTTTTTTAGGATTAATAGATTTGGTTTGATATTTAGAAATTTATGTATATTGATCTAAAATAAAATAATAAATGTATTGATGTATAATGAATTGATTTTTCAATCAAAAATTATAAAATAAAAAAAGTGTATTGTGTAGTAACCTTTATATAATTTGACCATTTCAGTATACTTCGGAATAGTTTTTTTTTTTTTTTCTTCATATACCAAAAATTTCATGTCATTTTGATATTTTGGTATTATGCATATTTTTATTTGCCGATAGTATACTAAATTTTCGATATGATACTAATATATATGTTTCTTATACCAAATTTTCAATTTACTAATTTTTTTTATATACAAAATTTTTTATACGGTCTAATATAGTAAAATACTAAAAAATTCAGTCTAGTATACATTATAATCAATATTTTTAGTGTACAATGTAGACTTTTTTTTTTTTTCATTTGAAGTTGAGAGTTCAATTTTTTTTTTTTTTTTTTTTTTTTTTAAACAAGTAAACCAATACAAATTAATTTATTACATATATTTTTTTAATATTAATAAATTATTAATCCCTCCGTTCTAGATATTTTGAGCTTATTATCATAAATATCGGAATATAGTAAAGTAAGATCAGTAGATAATTAAAAATTGTATTGATAAAAATAATTATTATTTAATAAAAATATAAATTAAGATTAAGATAAATAAATAGTTTAATTAAAATTAAAAAATTATTAAATTTAAAATTTAAAACGTGATTAAAAATTATATGAGACTGAAAATAAAAAATATGAATAAATTATGTGGGACACAAGAAATATTACTTTACTTAAAAAAAAAAAAAAAAAAAATGTACTAGTTGAATGGAAACGAAGAAGTATTTTGATATACTCTAAATTTGAATGTACCTTAAAATAGAACTTTAATAATAATATTATTTTATTATATATTATATATGTATAATAAATCTTGGGTCTGGCATTTTTGACGGCACTCTAGGGTTTCGAGGTACAAACAACAGCGCCTACAAGGTACGTTTTCTGCCCTGCTTCTCTCTATTCGCGGATCTGTTCTGTTTGCTTCATTTCTGGAAAGTGTTGACGGCGAGGAATGAACAACGCGTGTTTTCTCATTTTGTCTGATGCTGAGATTGTGATTTTATTAGTTTCGATTATGTAATTAACGCTCGCCTGCGGAAGGTGGCCGATGATAGATGTTTTCGCTGAAGAAAATACTGTTTTCTTTGATTCTGTATCTCTCTATGTAAATATCGTTTGAAATCTTCGTTTTTTAAAAAATTTCTACTTGTTTACGGGCGGTGAAACAGTGTAGCCGAGGATCATATGGGGAATGACTTTTGGATCACTTGTCAATAGGATTCGTGGATTGTTTCTGTACGAATTGGATCGAAGGCTGTTGCAGTGATTATGAATGTCTCGCTCAGCTTGTTGATTTTTAGAATCTCAATTGGTTAAGGTTGCTAACATATATTGAGTGTCTTTTACCATCTCAGAGATGACGAATCCGGACATGGATGAGAACACATATTTTTCTGCAACGTTGGACTCTCCTGAAGCACTAGGCGTGGAGCAGCAGACTCACAAGGGATCGCCAAGTGCAGGTGGCAATAAGGTGTGTCATTATAGTTATTCTTGATTAAATTTGGTCTGGATTTTATTCTTTGCATTAGGGGCAGAGAATATGCAAAATTAGAGTTCTGGATACTTTTATTTTCTATTACAAATGATTTGTAGGTATCAGCTCTAAGTATCAAATGTGCTCTTAAATCCTGATGATTATGCTGTTTGTACACACTTTTTTTTTTGGTATGTACACTTTGCAGCGGTGTGGTGATACAATTTAGTATTTTTGTTGGCACCATAGTGCTGAAAGTTTCCCTTCACTGGGTATGCATTTATATTTGAATTTAGTCACTTGACAGAGCTTGATCTTACCATTCTGCAGCAATCTCATGAATACGATCAAGGTAATGAGAGGGAGTCATCCAAAAGCAGGGATAAAGAATTGGAAAGAAGTCGTGATAAAGACAGGGATAGGGACAGGGACAGGGACAGGGACAGGGACAGGGACAGGGATCGGGACAAGGACAGAAATAGGGATCGGGACAGGGATAGAGACAGGGGCAGGGACAGGGATAATGATAGGGAAAAGGATAGAGACAAGGACCGTGGCCGTCACCATAGAGGCCGTTACAGGGATAGGAGCGAGAGAAGAGATAGGGATAGGACCCATGATCGAGATGATGATGATGATGGCTCATACAGAAGTAGGGACCCAGATAGGTAAGGAGCTTGAAACTCTGAACTCTACCCCCCCTCAATTCACTAATGCAGGGTGTGCTTTTAAATTTGTTTTGGAGTTTTAGAAAGTTTCGAGAATGTTAAAAGGTTAGAATAAAACTTAAGTATTTGATGTGATATAAATAGGTGTTTGGATGTTATGTTTTGTATAGGAAATAAGTTTTCGATGTAATATTTTAAATGAAAAATAGGCTTTAGATGTGATATATTAAAGAGGTAGAAATTTTGATGAATAGTATGAAAACAAAGTTGAAAGCATAAGTAAGCAGAGCCTTGGTGTTCTCGGTGCTTTTATTCATTCCTACATTCATTTACATTCGAAGTTTAGTAAAAAAAAAAAGGCTTATAATTTGTAGTAGGTGTGATCAGCTAATAGTTCATGGTAAATTCTATTATACAACTCATGACTGATCAGTTACACTCTGGTCAAGATGAATATTTTTTTATCTTTGAATCATTATATTTCTGCCCCTCAGACGTAGAGAGTATGACAGAGACCAGGAGGAAAGGCACAAACAAAGGTCTAGATCACGATCAAGGCGTAGGTCTAGGTCAAGGTCAAAGCATAGATCTAGATCGCCCTCCAGGCATAGGTCTGAGCACAGATCAAGGTCAAGGTCTCGTTCGCGTTCCAAAAGGTAACTAAGGTTATTGTTTTTCCTTCTATTGTACTATTATGTGATTGAAGTGGACCTTTCTCAGTGAACACTAATTAATTACTACATATATGTATTCTTATATTTTGGACTTAATAGCTAAGTTTTTGTTCACCTCTTCTATGACATGGTTTCATGCTGATAGGCTAATATAGTCAAACTGTTATATACATATATGTGTATGTATATTGACAAGATGCCGGGAGATCATGATGTCCTTTTCTTAGGTGATGAATGTCATAGAATTTGGTCGGTACATCAATTATTATTATTATGAATGACAAATTCACCTAGCCACCTAAAACGATTTCTCATTTAAAATCTCCTAGTAAATGTACATTATATAGCTAGTTTATATGCAGAATGCTTTCGTGTTCCCTTTGGCGTGATATGTTTGCTGCTTTCTTGAAGTATAATTTGTGGAATGTATGTTAATATTGATATGTTCAAATTTTCGCAATATTGATCTTTTTCTCGTTTTGTTACATCTTCAAAATATCTGTCCTATTTCACCTGTCTGTGTCATTGATGGTGCAACTTTACAGCAAAAGGATGAGTGGTTTCGACATGGCACCTCCTACGGCTATGATTCCCAATGTGGCTGCTGTTACAGGTACTATGAGAAAATGGTTTCATGCTTAAATTATAACGTTAACTATTGCTTCTTTTCTCTGATATAGTGTGGAAAGTTCATATCAAATTCATGGTTTCAATTTGGTAAGCTACTTGGTACTATATCAGAGTATGGAGTACTGGTCCCAAGATTGCCTCTTCTGTTCTTTTCAATTGCTTATTTGCTTAGTGATTGGAACTGAGAGTGTTTTTGGTTTCTTGTTGTGTTTGGTGTTTGTTTGTTGTTTTGTATGTCCTATGTTATGTTGTAAGAAGGCAATGTTGGGCTACTAGGCCCACTGTGCTGACAATGGGCGTGAGCCGATCTCTGTAGCTTTAATGTACAAGGAAGAATCAAAACAGGTTTTGTCCATCTTCTACCAGGATTTAATGTTTGGTAGCCTTTATGGGTATTTTTAACTGATCACACTGTTTTCTATTAGAATAAAATATAGCTTAATCTCTATGTCGTATACTGCTCAAAATATTGATAATGAGGAAACTACCATAAAAGTTTTGACAACTTCCTTTTGTCTAATTTAAGAAAGGCATGATTTCAGCAGTTCTTATACGTGAGATCTGACTTTGTTTAGTCATAACAGGTCAGATGCCTGGGATCACTACCCCTACCGTTCCTGGAATGTTTCCCAATATGATGCCTTTGGCATCTGGACAGGTTTCTTAAAATCTTATTTTATTTTTTTTGTAATAATATATCCATACATGCTCTTCAAATCATTTCCAATAATTATATTACTCGATTCCAGTTTGGAGCACTCCCTGTGATGCCCGTGCAGGCCATGACTCAGCAGGTTGATTTGTATGATTAATTATTTCATGTAATTCCATCATCTTTGGTGTAGAATGTTTCCTAAACACTTGCGTCCTCAGGCTACCAGACATGCTCGACGAGTTTATGTCGGTGGACTTTCTCCCACAGCTAATGAACAGGTAATATTTTCTTTTCTATTAACATAGAAGTTATGCTGCAGGTTTGATCATTTTGTCATTTGGTTACGGCATCAATGACATTGTGATACATTGATTATGTCTGAAGGCATGCATTACTTCATTTCTTCTTTTGAAATTCATCTTTTCATTGACATTGTGATGCATTCATTTCACTAAAAGCATTTACTGTCGTGTACTTAGACTACAGATTCATTACTTTGTTTATTTTTACCTATTACATCTCTTCTATCTACTGATATTTTTGGGATCTTTATGGCAGTCTGTGGCTACCTTTTTCAGTCACGTTATGGCAACAATTGGAGGAAACACTGCCGGTCCAGGTCAACATACAATTAAGCCCTTTTGGTCACTTGCACTTGAGAAACGATACATATAGAGTATTTATGCTTCCTTTTTATTGTTTCAGGAGATGCAGTTGTTAATGTTTATATTAATCACGAGAAGAAGTTTGCTTTCGTGGAGATGAGATCTGTTGAAGAGGCAAGTAATGCAATGGCGTTGGATGGCATCATATTTGAGGTAATGCTTCTTTAACCAATTGAACGCATGGAATTTGAAATAACCAACACTCTTCATGAAATTAAAATATTCGGGATTGTATTTCTTGATTTGCTTTACCTTCCTTCTCAGGGTGCACCGGTTAAAGTGAGAAGACCCAGCGATTATAACCCGTCACTGGCTGCTACTCTCGGCCCAAGCCAACCCAATCCCAATTTAAACCTTGCAGCTGTTGGATTGACCCCAGGGTCTGCGGGTGGACTTGAGGGTCCTGACCGAATATTCGTTGGTGGTTTGCCGTATTACTTCACAGAGGCACAGGTCAGGGAGCTGCTGGAGTCCTTTGGAGCACTTAGGGGCTTTGATCTCGTCAAGGATAGAGAAACGGGGAACTCCAAAGGCTACGCATTTTGTGTTTACCAAGATCTTTCAGTTACAGATATTGCTTGCGCAGCTCTAAATGGGATAAAAATGGGCGATAAAACACTTACTGTGAGACGAGCAAACCAAGGCACATCTCAGCCTAAACCAGAACAAGAAAGCGTGCTGTTGCACGCCCAACAACAAATTGCATTACAGGTAATGAAATTGCCATTGTTTTTGAGGGTTTGTGAAGCTCTGTGATACGTAACTTCCATCTAATCGGCTTGTGTTCTAACAATTTTCAAGCAGAAACTAATGCTGCAACCTAGTCTAGTTGTTACAAAGGTTGTTTGCCTATCACAAGTGGTTACTGCCGATGAGCTGAAGGATGACGAAGAGTACCAAGACATAGTTGAAGACATGAGAAGTGAAGGCGGGAAGTTTGGTAATTTCTTCAAAATTCTACATTTACCTTCTCTTTTTTTATCCAAGTTCAGAACACTAAATTTTTCGCCTTTTTGTGTTCTATTCTCTGTTTTACAGCCTTCCCGACTCCCCCTATTCTGCTAATCTGATGCCACCAACGCACATACATACCGAAAACATGGGAAACATTATTAACTAACCACCCCCATACCAACCCTTTTTCTGATTAAAGAATGCAACTCAATATTCGATAATATTTTTGTAGGTACATTAGTGAATGTGATTATCCCTCGGCCACTTCCCAGCGATGAATTGCGCCCCGGTGTAGGAAAGGTTGGTTAATGGATATGTGCTGTTTTTATATCAGATTACCTTCGAATTCCCAAAACTGTAGTGGAAATGTAGTGCGATATAAGTTAATCGGAAACTCCATTATGCCGTGTAGGTTTTCTTGGAGTATGCTGACGTTGAAAGCGCCACAAAAGCTCGGCAAGGATTGAATGGGAGGAAATTTGGAGGAAATCAAGTGGTGGCGGTGTTTTATCCCGAAAACAAGTTCGCGCAGGGCGAATATGACGGGTAGATTTCTTTCATGCCTAGAGAATAAATATAGTTCGATGATTCTGTGCATTTTGTGTCAATTGGTTCATCCAAATTTGCAGTATTTTGATCTTGTTTTGGCTAGGTTTTTGTTTTAAGCCTCATTTTCTGACTATGAAACCAGGTTTTAATAGCTAAGACAATTTCTGTTGATGAGTTGTGCGTTTGTTTATTTAGTTATTGTTATATAGAATTGTAATGTCTTAATAGTAAAAAAATAAAAATAAAAATAAAAATAAAAATAAAAATAAATAAATAATTAATTAATTAATTAAAGAAAAAGTATAAAAATATTTCGTACAATAAATTTAGTTAATTAAAAAATTGAAACAAATCAAAAAAAAAAAGGTGAATTTTTCAAAATTTTTAGATTGAAGGTAAAAATAAAATATAAATCAAAAGTAAAAATATTAAATTTTTGAGCAAAAATTATTTTGGTAATTCAATATTATAATTATCAAGGTCTAATTCAAAAATATTTATTAATTTTGGTCCAACTCAAATAAAAATTTATCAATTATAGTCCAAAGATGGTTGAGTGAGACTGAACACGGTCGGTCCGTGTTGGATGACTCGTAAAGTGACGGGGCGTCCCAGCCAACACGGTTCTGAACATGGTATCCTTGCCCGTATTCCGAACATAATCATATTGTGTTCAAAATTTAAAAACCACGAACAAATGCACCGTAAGTGTCATTTCTATGACAATTACAAGTGTTTTAATTCAGAGTTGCCAAGTGTCTTGTCAGTTGATTACTCATTATGTTAAGAGGCTATAAATATTTATAGACCTTTGTTTTCAATTCACCAATTAATCCTCCCTCTCTCTCTCTCTCTTATTTCTCTATCTTTATCTTACAATACATATACACACATCTATCTATCTATCCATATTTATAAACATCCATATATTATTATTATTATTATTATTATATATTTTGTTATATTATATTTCAGAGCGGATTAAATTTTAAGTACTGTTGGATTTGATCTTAACTATTTAGATTATTTATTTAATTAAAACAATTAGATTTAAATTAAGGATATAGATTAATTTCAGTACGCTTAGATTTTGATCTAAGCTGCTAATTATTTAGATTATTTATTTAATTAAAATAATTAAATTTAAATTAAGGATATAGATTAATTTCAGCTACAGATCCAAAGGTATTGAATTTTATAACAGATATGACTTTTTTGCCCTTTTTTGTTGTGATGTCATAATATTAAGGTAGGACAATTAGTGGGCCGTACTGTATTCGGCGAGGCCCAAGCATAGTTTATATAGCAGGCCCAAAGTTGCCCGGCCCAATTTTACGAAGTAAGACAATATCCGTCTTTCTTTCAAATCTTACAAGATCGTATTTCTTTCAAATCTTACAAGATCCTACGGTCAAGAATTAAAGCAATCCAACGGCTGAAAACACCTCCGCCATTGCTATAAATCACAAACCCTAAACCTGCAATCCTCCTCTCTCTGCGTTGCAGTCTCTCAGACGAACTGCAAAGTAACCCCTCGCGGCGCGCAAAGTTCGCTCCCGCAACCAAATCCAGCCACCAACGTAGTCGGAAACGTCGTATTGATTTGATATGCCGTCGGTGGTTGTAGCAGATTCGCGATCCTCCGAGACGATTAAGAAGATGAAGAAAGTTGGGTATGGGGAGACGGAGGACGAGTTTAATTCCGTCGAGCAGAAGATCAAAAAGGAGAAGAAGTCCAAAAAGGGGGCTAAAGAAACCTCCGAGCCTGAACTTAACGATTCTAATCTCAGCGCCTCTCTGAAAAAGAAGAAAGAGAAGAAGCGGAAGGCTTCTGATGTTGATGGAGATAGTAGTGAGGATGGGAGGAGTGAGACTAGCTCTGAGATTGTCGAGCCGGTTATTAATTCGGCTAAAAGGAAAAAGGTCGAAATTGATGTTGCAAAAGAGGAGAATCCGAATGCCGTCTCGAATTTTCGGATTTCGGAGCCGTTGAGGAATGCGTTGAAGGCGAAGGGAATTGAATCGTTGTTTCCGATTCAGGCAATGACGTTTGGTATGATTTTGGATGGTTCGGATTTGGTTGGGAGGGCACGCACGGGGCAGGTAACATTCGATTTTCTTAGTGGAGATTTAGTTTCCTTTTATCTTTTTTGTCAATGCAGTTTATGATTATGAATTTATGATCCGTGAATTAATTTGGTTCGAAATCATGAATATGTCGGTAATCTTTGAAGGAATTATACTATTCTCTATCTGATTGTGATTTTCACTGTTCTGTTTTGTGATCATTCGTGTTTTATCTTGTTTTGGATTTGAATTATCGGGAATGGTAAATGGAGGTTGGATGTTATGTTATGTTTTGCATAAATTTTGGAACCCTAAACCCCAATCTTTATGGGCTAAGAAGGTGCACTAGTTTCGAATGTAGATTAAGTGCTGAAAACAAATGTTTAAGTATGTTTGGTTGAGGGATTTTTATTTTGGGGTTTTGTTTTTGAAAGTAAATTTTTTTAAATTGAGTACTTGTTTGACCGTACATATATGTGTTAATGGAACGTTTTGAATAAAAAATTGATTGACGGTACATATGTATTAATGTAACGTTTTGAATGAAAAATTGATTGACGGTACATATATGTGTTAATGTAACGTTTTGAATGAAAAATTGATTCTTAGCGTAATATTGAGGATTTTGATTTGATCTTTTTGGTAGAAAAAAAAATTGGTAAATAGCGAAATATTTAGGGAAAATTCCAACCAAACACAAAAGTGACATTGTAGGCCATATAGTAGATATAAGTGCAAATCCATTCTGTCAGTGAGACAGTTTTTGTTGCTTCTGCCTGTTGTTTTGCATGTTACTTTTCCTTGTGCTTCAATTTTTAAGAGGTTTCTGTACTAATATATGATCTTTCAGTTATAAAAACAAACAAGACGTAATGGGAGCATCTAGATATATTATATCGAACTTCTTAATCTATGTGTGTTACTAATTTACCCTTTTCAAACTTGAACAGGGTAAAACATTGGCCTTTGTGTTGCCTATACTAGAATCTTTGATTAACGGGCCGACAAAAACATTGCGGAAAACTGGGTATGGGAGATCCCCTAGTGTTCTTGTGCTTTTACCTACTAGGGAATTAGCCACACAGGTATTAAATTTAAATCTATGAACTGATCTCAGTCATGACAATCAATAAAGTAATTTGGTTATAATTGACTCATATTTATTGCTTCCTTGTTTGCTTTTTTTTTTTTTTACTATTAAGGTGTTTGCTGATTTTGAAGTCTACGGTGGAGCATTGGGGTTAAATGCATGTTGCCTATATGGGGGTGCTCCCTATCAGCCCCAACATGTTCAATTGAAAAGGGGTGTCGATATTATAATCGGCACTCCAGGTCGCATTAAGGTTTCTCTTTCCCTTTTCACCCTGCTTTTTACCTTTTTGTGTTTAAGTCCACAGCATATACTTAATTTTGAGCTTTTTGGAATTGTTTATGCAGGATCACATAGAAAGGGGAAATATTGATTTCGGTTCGCTGAAATTCCGAGTTCTTGATGAGGCTGATGAGATGTTGAGAATGGGTTTTGTCGAAGATGTTGAACTTATTCTAGGTATGCAATGTCGATGGATTGTTCTTGCCTGTAACCTCTTCATTCTGCGTTTATATATTTTTGAAAGCCAGAGTGTCAGAAATGCTTACTGTTGCAGTTTGGTTAACTGATATTGTTATTATTGAAATTTGAAGGCAAGGTGGAGGATGCTAGCAAAGTTCAAACACTTCTTTTCAGTGCCACTTTACCTTCTTGGGTTAAGCAAGTACGGTTTTACCTTTACCTTGTATACTTTTATCCATCATTCAGTATTGCGTTTAATCCTTTTCATTCATCCTGAAATTCCTTATCTGTGATTTCAGATATCTGCTAAGTTCTTAAAACGTGAGAGAAAAACTGTGGATCTTGTTGGTAATGAGAAAATGAAGGCTAGCACCAGTGTAAGGCATATTGTTATTCCCTGCTCCGTTTCTGCGAGACCCCAGCTTATTCCGGATATCATTCGCTGTTATAGCAGGTTGGTTTATTCCTGGACTTTATGATTGATGTATAGATCTTTGTATTTTATCTTTTTCATTGAAAAGCGATTTGTAGTTAGTATCATCTATGGTATTACTCGCTCACACTTTTCCATTGAATGATTTTAATCCAGTGGAGGGCGCACAATAATTTTTACGGAGACCAAGGATTCTGCTTCTACACTTGCTGGATTACTTCCTGGAGCTCGTGCTTTGCATGGAGATATACAGCAGGCTACACGAGAGGTAAAATTGTTTAATTAATGATTACGTCCCCATCATACTTCAGAAAAAGTTTCACATCCCACATTCTAAATGTGAGTGATTGATTAATGATTTCTGATTCGTTCAGGTGACCCTCAATGGATTTAGATCCGGAAAGTTTTCAACACTTGTGGCTACCAATGTAGCAGCAAGGGGATTAGATATTGATGATGTGCAGTTGATCATTCAGGTCTGTCCTACGAAACATCGCTTATTCTTAGCTTCCATCTTCATGGGGTTGCTTATTTAACTCACTACGATTGTGTGCTTAATTAAATTATTTTTTTTTGTTTTAGTGTGAACCACCTCGTGATGTGGAGGCCTATATTCATCGTTCTGGTAGAACTGGGAGAGCTGGTAGGTTGCCGTGGTTGTGATTCTTTGATTTGAAATTGTGCGTTAGATGCTGAACTTTGACAAACTAAATCATTTTGCTCATTTTCTCAGGGAAAACTGGGATTGCTGTAATGCTTTTTGATCCAAAGAAGTCGAACTTCTCTAGGATAGAACGAGAATCAGGTGTAAAGTTTGAACATTTATCCGCACCCCAACCTGCCGATATAGCCAAGGCTGCTGGTGCTGAAGCTGTTGAAAAAATTACTGTGATATCCGATAGGTAAAACTACTTTCCAAAATATAAAAAAATTATTCGCTGTAAAGCTCATTAATGGAACCTAATATCAATACCTCTGTTGTGCAAAAAAATATCAGTGTAATTCCTGTGTTCAAGGCTGCGGCTGAAGAGCTATTGAGCTCGACTGATTTATCCCCAGCTGACCTGCTCGCCAAGGCACTGGCAAATGCTGCGGTAAGTAATAATTTTATTTTTAAATCGAGTTTGTTTGGATGGAAATATGATTAGGTTATTGACACAAGTTCATAAATGTTATACAGGGCTATACTGAGATTAAGAGCAGATCACTTCTCTCCTCGATGGAAAACCACGTCACCGTCCTCCTACAGTGTGGAAAGCCTATCTTCTCGCCATCGTGAGTGTTGTAAATATTTTGGTGTGTATATATATATATAATGTGTTGGGCATTGATTATTTCTCCTTTATTAAATCAATCAATCACTCGGCAGCTTCGCATATGGAGTTCTACGGAGGTTTTTACCGGAGGAGAAAGTCGAATCTATCAAAGGTCTCGCCTTGACGGCTGACGGGAATGGCGCCGTATTCGATGTGGCTTCCAAGGATCTCGATCTTTTCCTTTCAGGTTAGTTCTTGAGGATGAAATAATCTTGATCTATATTTTCGGCAATCAAGTATTTGATACGATATTTTATAAGAGAAACAAAAATGGAAAGTTGGAAAAGTAAGTTATTGTTTGGGGTACAGGTCAGGATAATGGTAGCGATGTTAACATAGAAGTGGTGAAATCACTGCCGGCTCTGCAACAGAGAGAACAGCAGCAGCCAAGAGGGGGTAGGTTTGGTGGTGGCGGGAGGTTCTCAGGTGGCGGTCGCGGAGGCAGAAGCAGAGGAAGAGGTGGTGGTGGAAGGGGGCGCGGGAACAGCAACCACCACCAGCAGCAGCGCCGTAAATGGTGAAGCTGAAATTTTGTCACTACTCATTCATATTATTATTGTTGGAAAAGAAAAAATCTTGGTCTCAATTCTTGTACTTGTTTTGTTTGAGTAAGTTAACAATTTCAAGGAAACTTTATCTGTAAACTCAATAACCTTCTCTCTATTATATACTATACTAGTGGGAAACCAATGCACAACATTTTTATATATATATATTTTTTTCATCAAATATTTTTACATTTTCGAAAAATTAGAATTTATGTAATCAATTGTTATATAATTAATATATATATATATATAATAACAAATTTATTTTTTAAATTTAAATTTATTATTTAATTTTAAATTGAATAGATAAGTATTCTATATATACTATCATAGTATTATATTCTTAATAATTTTATCAACTTTTATATTTATAAAATATTTATTGATTGTATTAATTATAGTTTGTTAAATATGTTAGTTATGGTATATTAATTATGAATATTTAATATAAATTTATTTTAATAAAATATCAAAAATAAAGAAAAATAAAATAAAATTGTATAGATTTATTGAAAATTTACATATACACAAATATATTTGAGTAAAATAATAAGAACTCTATTAAATCATCAATATTTATATTTTTATTTAAAATAAATGAAAAATTTAAATTTAAATGAAAAAGTATGAATAATATAATACATATATTATAAAAATAAATCAATTTTATTGTAATATTATTCTTAAATAGAAATTAATATAGAAATTATTTAAAGAGCAAATAATAGAAAAATATCTATATATATATATATATATATAGATACTATAATCAATTAACGGATGGCTCCCACCCCAGCAAATTTATTTTGATAATATACATAAATTTTTATTTTGTTTATATTTGATTTATTTTTTGTTACATTTTAGATTTGAATAGTATAGTATTAAGCAGAAATGTTACAATATAATATAAGAAAGGAATAAAATATTAAAATACAAATCTGTCAAATATTTATAAATAATTTTGTTTATTATGATTTTAAAATTGATTAATATTGTATAGTTGAAATATATAATAACACAATGGTTTTTTAGATTAATATATAAATAAGATAATAAATTTGGTATAATTGTCCCAAAAAAATTAAAACAAAACTCGGATAATAATAATCATAGTAGTAGTAATATGAAAGATATCAAAATAATATTACCATAAATATAAAATAAATTATGTTTAAATTATTAATAAAATTTGAAAAAGTTATATTTATGGTTAGTGAGAGTAATCTTGCCGTTGCTGCATTGCTGAGTATATATATATATATATATATATATATTTTAATCTCAGATCATACCTTATTTCAGCACTAAAAAATGATCATTTTGTGAAAAATCCATATGAGAAGACATCTCTCTCTGTTCTGTTCTGTTCTGTTCACTCGACAGATACCTGCAAAACCAATCCCTGAATAATCGATTTATTCATGATCCTTGTGTTTCTCTTCCACTCATCCTATTTCTTGATTTCACTAATGATTCTTGGAGGAGGTCATTATAAAATTCAAAACCGACTGGACGTTGAAGTTCAATTTCATTCATTCAAGAATTTCTTGATTTCCTCCAAGAATCATTATAAGAAATTCAAAATGAAACCAATTGGGGCGAATCAAACAGGAAAAGAAATGACATGACAGAGGTGAGGTGAGGTGGTCCATTCCCACTCTTGGTCATCCACAATTCCACTCGACTCAGTCGTACGATGACGACGACGATGATAGGGTTAGGGTTAGGGTTAGGGTTAGGGTTAGGGAGGAAGAGAAAAGGGAGAGCGACAGGTGGAGGATCAAAACTTATTACAAATAAAAAAAAAATGACAAAAATATTTCTATTAATGTTTTATAATACTAATGTACTATAAAATAGAAGGATATTTTTAATATTAAAAACAATTATGTCAAATATAAATGGATAAATTTGTGGTAGACGGATTTAGTTTATATTTGTAATTTAAGTAAAAGTTGCAGTGAGTTTGGGAAAAAAAAATGTTGCAGAGTGTTTGAGACGGATGGAGTATTATTTAAAAAGATATGTTTTAATTACAAATATAATTATAATTAATCTGCATGTTTAAAATATAGTTTTTAAATTAATTATAAAATTAAAAAATTTAAAAAATATTTATTAGAATATTACATTAATTTTAAATTTATTAAAAATTTTAAAAATTTTAGAAATAATAGTAATTCATTTTTAATATCATTAATTAGTATTATAATTATCATTAATAGTATTATTATTATTATTATTAAGTATATTGTTATGGTATATTAATCATGAATATTTAATTTAATAGTATAAATTTCTTTGTATTAAAAAACTAATAATGAGAAAAAAAAATAGTATGAGTTAGATTTTTTTCTTTTATATAGATAAATAGGTAAAATAAATTAAAATAAATTAGTACTTCAAATACTATAAAATAAATCAAATATTTAATTTTAAAATAAAAGAAGTATTCTATATATATATTATATTATATTATTAAATTATATATATTGACTGTGATGATTATAAATTTGTTATATATATTATTATAGTATATATATTATGAATATTTAATATAAATTTATTTTTTATAAAATAAAAATAAAAAGAAACAATAAATTGATATGAAATTATTTTTCATACATATAATTAAAGTATATATTTAAATTATCATGATTAATTATAATTTCATAAATTATATCAATTATAACTATATTAATTAATATAATTATTTAATATCAATTATAATGAAAAATTTGAAAAATTTCATTATCCATTATTTACGGGTATAAATAAAAATTAAGAAAAACTTAAATTAATTTTAAATTTTTTTAAGAATTAAAAAATAAAAAAAAAACTATAAAATTATGAAATTTATTTGTGTTTTTATATATATTAAGACTACAAAATATAATTAATAATAGTTTTAATTTTATTAATTATTAATATAATTATTTTAATCATAAAATTAAATCAATTATTTTATTATATTTAAAAATGTATTAATTATAATTTTTTTATTGAGTATTTTTATTAATGAGTATGATATACTTAATGTCATTTAATACATATTTATTTTATTAAAAAATAAAAAAATCAAAAAAATTTGACAAAAAAAATTTGGTGAAGTGGATCTCACACGGATCGCTTTTATATATATAGATTAGGGGTATAAATAGATAAAATTATAATTTATTTTAATCATAAAATTAAATTAATTATTTTATTATATTTAAAAATATATTAATTATAATTTTATTAATGAGTACCATATACTTAATGTTATTTAATACATATTTATTTTATTAAAAAATAAAAAATAATAAAAAATCAAAAAAATTGACAAAAAAAATTTGGTGAAGTAAACCTCACACCGATGTCTTTAGTATTGTAACGGTTGTCCTATATATATATCATTGTTGAAATTTATCTGAAAATTACAAAATATTGATCAAATATTATTTTGATGTGAAATTCAAACTAAAATTTTTAAATCAAATCAATTAAAACATAATATATTTATTAGCCAGCAACAATATAAAATAGATTTATGTATTGATTGGGGTAATTCACATGAAATAAAAAGTAAAATAAAAGTATTATAAAAATTTATTAAATATTTAATAATAAAATAATTGGAAAAATAAAAGGGTAATGCAAAGTGATTATTATTTGTTAAAATATAAACAATGTAATTAGAATGATAAAAGTATTATTATATATAAATTTTAACCGATAATAAAAAAAATAACATAATTAGCGTGAGAAAAAGTATTTTATTATTATTTTTTTTTGAAAAAAAATATATTTTGAAATTCTAAACCCAGAAATTATGCTAAGTTGATGTGATGCATCTTTGTCCGCACCCCATTTTTGACGACACTTGGCACACCGAGGCACTGCCACGTGTCTCTGAGTTATCCGTACTCGCTCACATGGCTGCCTAAAAAGTGATGGTGTTGGATTCGCTCACTTCAACAACCCCCAGCCCATCTCTATCATTTCTCCTCCCTTTCTTGCTTTCATACTTCAGTTTTCCACCAAATTGATTTCACAATTCCTATCAAATACTAGTATTGATTGCCAAGTGATTTTCCCTTTCCTGCAGGTTCGAGTTTATTCCACTGATTTAACCATGGCGGATAAGCATATTTCAGGTCAGTATGATTTCTGCATTTCTTATTCAATCAATGCATAGATATTACGTCACTTTCGTTTTGCTTAAGCATATTTGAATTAGGGTTAGGGCTACAGATTTTGGTGCTGCAATCTTGCTTACAGATTCTATTACACTTGGCGCTTTAATTTGGGGCTTTTCGTCACTTTTTGAATCTCGATATTATTTTTTTATTTCTGAATTGATTGCGGAATCTTGATCTAGATTTTAATCTTCTTGATGCTCTTTATCCTGTTTTTGCTCTGTGAATTTGCAATCTGAAATTGTCAGATCAGCTTAAGTTGATTGATGATTGTTCTTATTTGAACAATTTGTTTGCATTTTAGGAACATTGCCAAATTAACCTAACACGTGCCTTGCAAGTTCTTAAATGCCTAATTCGAATCCATTTTTGGAATGATGTTCTTCCTCCATAGTTTGGGCGTTTAGTTCATCCTAATGTGAAGAACAGAATCTTAGAAAAGTATTATGATGTTTGCTTAGATTAATCTACTTCCTGTGTTAATGAATCGACTCTTTTATCGACTTTTTCGAAGCTTGGATTAATCTGCTTCCTATTGCAATGATTCGATTCTTTTTGATGCTTAGATTAATCTGTTTTCTGTGATTGTTCATGGAATAATTCGACTGTTTTCGACTCTTTTTCGATGCTCAGATTATTCTGCTTCCTGTGATTGTAGTGTTCATAGATTAATTCGATTCTTTCCGATACTTAGATCAATCTGTTTAGTGTTTATGGAATGATTCTACTCTTTTAGACTCATTTTTTTTCGATTCTTAGAGTAATCTACTTCTTGTGATGGTTGTGTTTATCGAATTATTTGATGCTTTTTTCGACTTTTATTCGAAAATCTTTCAGCCAAAGGCAATGGCGCGGAGAAAAGCCCACTTGTTGTCTGTTTTGGCGAAATGCTGATCGATTTTGTGCCAACGGTTAACGGGGTTTCGCTTGCCGAAGCCCCGGCTTTCATTAAGGCTCCCGGTGGCGCGCCAGCTAATGTCGCCGTTTGTATATCAAAGTTAGGAGGATCTGCGGCGTTTATTGGAAAGGTTTGTTTCGTTTCTTCTTTTTTTTTTTCGAAATGATCGACGGCTCTTGTTTTCGAAATGTTCGTTTTCGGTGTTAGGTTGGGGAGGACGAGTTCGGGCGAATGCTGTCCGACACGTTGAAGAAAAACAACGTAAACAATTCCGGTGTGAGGTTCGATCGCAACGCGCGGACTGCGCTTGCATTCGTCACTCTTAGAAACGACGGCGAGCGCGAATTTGTGTTCTTTCGTAACCCGAGCGCGGACATGCTTTTGACAGAGGCGGAGCTCGACGTAAATCTCGTTAAGAAGGTGCGAATTCTGATCGAACTATGTGATGTTTGTATTTATTTTAAAACTAATAATAAAATTGTGTGTCGAATTTTGCAGGCGACGATTTTTCACTACGGTTCGATCAGCTTGATCGAAGATCCGTGCCGGTCGACGCAGCGCACGGCGATGGAAATTGCGAAGAAATCCGGAAGCTTGCTCTCCTACGACCCGAACCTCCGGCTGCCGCTCTGGCCATCGGAGGATACGGCGCGTAAGGAAATAATGGCGGTTTGGGCCCAAGCCGATATTATTAAGGTTGTCGAACTATTTCTTACGTTTAATCGGATTGGTCGAGAAATTTACCGCGCTCTCGTCGATCCCGCAGATAAGCGATGACGAGATTTCGTTCCTGACCGAAGGGGCTGATCCCGACGACGACGATGCCGTGTTGAAGAAACTTTATCACCCGAATCTCCGACTTTTGATCGTGAGCGAAGGAAAAGACGGTTGTAGATACTACACGAAGGTATACGGTGTGGTAATAATATCAAGGTCGAATTTTTTGAGCTTTGATCTACTAAAGTTTCGACGAATTTTTTTTTTTTTTTTTTTTGTATTTAGCGCTTTAAAGGAAAAGTCGCTGGCGTTAAAGTCAAACCCATCGATACAACCGGCGCCGGGGATTCGTTCATGGGCGCCGTGCTCTATTGCATCGCGTCGGATTTAGAACTTGTCGAGGTATATAATAATAGCATGGCAAAATTGTTGATAAATCATATGTGGTTCACTGTATTTCTTTTTAAAATTGCAATTCATAAGTTATTTTGTGCAATATTTTTTAAAATACGAGAAAATATTAAGTTGTTTCTAAATTATACAGAAGTATAATTCAGATTTTTCAAAATACAAGTGAATTATAAGTAATTTTGTCATAATAAAAGCTATATTATAATGTATACTTATATGTTGTTTTTACGTGCATTTGATGTTTTTGATCGATCACGCTAACCATCGGCAGGATGAGAAACGATTGCGGGAGGCTCTTTTCTTTTCGAATGCTTGTGGGGCCCTCACGGTGACGAAGAACGGCGCCATTCCCGCCCTTCCTACAAAAGAAGATGTTCATAAAATAATGAAGGAAGTCGCAGCAGCTGACTCAAAAAGCGGCGATAAACAAGGCTAGCAATTAAACGTATGTTAGAACTTCTAA
Organism: Andrographis paniculata; assembly: GCF_009805555.1. Lineage (NCBI taxonomy): Eukaryota > Viridiplantae > Streptophyta > Magnoliopsida > Lamiales > Acanthaceae > Andrographis > Andrographis paniculata. Next base: position 4,099,492 of record NW_026137502.1, on the reverse strand, counting down.
TGTTGTAATGTAACTCATAATTGTCGTTGAGGATAGCGTCCTAACCAAGCTTGAGGTTTATTAATACTGATTTTTTTGGAGTTTTTTTTTTTTTATATTATTTTATGAAATATTATATTAAAAAAAGTTTAATTCAAAATTTTATTGCTGAAGGATATATATTTGGAGAATTATTACTGATAATATATTCTATTAAAAGGATATTATATTTTTTCTTATAAATTTGTATTATTTTCTTTTTTTAAAAAAAAAATACATATTTTTTATAAGATTGAGATACTATAAAATAAAATAAAAATATATTGAATATTACTACTTTATTCATTTTATCTGAATGTTTTAATTAAAAAGATAATAAATACCAAACAAAAAATAATAAAAATATAAATAAAACGTCACATTTAAATTATTGTATATATATACATATATGTTAAAGACAAATAGAGTACAACACATCCACCTGAACCATTTTATATTAGTTTATTTAATGTTTTTGTGCATAATATTTTTTAATATATATTCCATTTTCCAGACAGGAAAATATTCTTTGATTGTTCCATACGGGATGGATGATATGATGTTACGTAACAAAAAGAATCTATCACTTGTAATAAAAATCGACCATGATATAGTATTTTGTAGGGAGATTTTCATATTATTTATTAAATTAAAAATTAAAAAAAGAAAATTCAAAATTCAAAATTCAAAATAAATATTTATATTTAATTGCTTTTATATATTATTCTAATTTTATAAATCATATTCAAAATATAAATAAAAAATATAAAAATTCGCTTAACATTTCAAAAGTAACAACAAAAGATAAATAATTTTTCATCCGAGTACAAATTTTAATAAAAATTAGATTTTTTTTTTTACAGTAACAAAATATTAAATATAATATATTATTTATTAAAAAAAAATTGTTTTTTCTTTAATAAAAATATATAAATTCAATTACAAAGGTGGGACATATTTTAGAGGCTATAATTTTCTACTTGGGCAGATTTCTCAAATCCGTCTCATTGTCATTCCCAATCAATTATAATTTCAAACAAATTTGAATCAAAATAAGGATGGACACTATCTATTACATATAAAATAAAAACATATGTAATGAATCTCAGACATTTTGTTATATTTTAAATTTTAGTATTTTATATTGTTTTATATATATATATATATTTCTTTATTTACATATTATTGTTAATTTTTTAAATATAATTTATAAAAAATAATAAAACCAAAATAATTGTGGGACAAAGATAGACGTGTTAAAGTGAATAGGAATGGGTATATTCAGATTATATATATAATTATTTTATTTATTTAATTAATTAATTAAATATAGACATGTATGGTGGAATCACTGCACTTATGTCTGCTATTTCAAATCTGGAATATTATTATTGTTCCCTCCTCTTTGCATGAAATTCTGGGCTGTATTTTTTATAGCCACCATTTATCAATTTTTATTATTTAGATTATGTATTTTTTTAAAATTTATATTTTATCTGTCATTAAAATATATATATATTAATTTTGAATAAAAAAAAAAATTATTCTCATTTTATTTTTTAGTAAAAGAATTTTTTTTTACAATAAAAAAATTTATTCTCATCTATTTTTTTAAAATCATGTTCGATCGAATGATCATAAATATTTCGGAATTGAGTATTATTTAAATATACAATTCAAAAAAAAAACATTTCAGTTTTATTTTAATTTAAATTTAAATTTTTATTTAAATAATATTTTAATATGATTTTGTCAGAAAACAAATAGGATATTTTTATTGATAATTATTGAAAACAAAATACTAGTTGATTTTGGTTATGTAAGGAAATATAAAAAGAACACATATGTATTAATTTTAAGCACACTAAAATGACAAAATGAATAAATTTCCTACGAAGTATCAAAACTTTTGAAATGAATGTACAAATGTATGTTTATTTTTTAAATTTAGCTTTTTATTATCTTTAAACTAAAAACTGCAAAAATTTGCCCCTAAAAAACTTTCATGTGAAAATATTTTTTACCTTTTATTTATTTATTATTTATTATTTTTTGTTTTTTGTGGTCATGTGGTTTCCATAATATGGGAATCATGTCCTTATGATTCCCCATTGTTGTACTTTTAACTTTTATGCTATTGTTAGTGAAACCTAGTATCCTTTTTGATCTTTTTTTTTTTTTTTTTTTTAAATAACAAATATTTATTAAAAGATTATTACTCCCTCCGTCCGAGATACCGTGTCTGCTACACTGTAGACACGGTATTTTAGGAGAAATGTAATTAGTAGATAATTAAGAATGTATTAGTGAAAATAATTATCCTATAATATAAATAGTTATAAATTAATATTAAGATAACTAATTAGTTTAATTAAAATTAAAAAATTTAAAATGAGATTAAAGTGTGTAATCATTTTTCAAGAAAGGAAAGTGACATGGTATATGGGACGGACAAACACGGCAACATGGACATGGCATTTGGGACGGAGGGAGTATTATTATTATTATTATTATTATTATTATTATTATGGTGGTGTCACATGGCACCTTATTTTCACGTGCTGTCCTAAATCGTCCATTTACTTTGATTCTTTTTTTAATTAGAAAGTTGAGTACATGTTCTTGATTTCATTTTATTTCAAATTTATTATAATATATAGTTTTAAAATATATGGATTTTGAAATTTATGAGACTTGTTTTTGTTAATTATTAAAAAAATTAGATATCATTTGAGTGAATAATTTTTTATTATTTTTAAATATTTTATGAAAAATAATTATAAGTATAAAAGAACAATCCCATTGGTTTGTTTATTTGGGGGTTTGGTGGTAAATATTATGTCCATATTGCCATTTCTGTCACTCTCATATCTCATATCACTTTCCATTTTTAGAAAATAATTACTCGTCTTAATCTTATTTTAAATTTTCTAACTTAAAATTTTTTAAAATTTTAATTAAACCAATTAATTATCTTAATCTTAATTTATAATATAAAGATTTATTATATCCACTAATACATTTTTAATTATCTACTAATTATACTGATTCTAAATTCTTATGTCTACAGTGACCAAAACACTCAATGTGAGACGGACGTAGTAAAATTTAAAATGAAATATTATATGTTGTAATGTAAATAGGTATAAATATTATTCGGGTTTGTTCTATATTAAAAAATACTCAAACTAAAAATATTAAATGAAAACACAAAAGTTGGAATATCTTTAAAAATTTCGAAATATAAATAATACTCCCTCTGTCCAAGCAAAAAGTATAAATTTACTTTTAGCGCGAAGTTTAAGAAATAATAGTATTTTAATTATAGTGGTGGGTAAAAGTAGTGTAATGATATTTTTTCCCTTACTTTTTTTGCTATAAAAGTAATGATGTGATACAAATTAGGGGTATTTGTGGAAAAAAATAAGGTATTTAATGAAATAGTTACTTTTTAATTGGACGTCCTAAAATAGAAATATGTATACTTTCTAGTTGGACGGAGGTACTATTCGCTATGTTCTATTTACTGTGTTCATATTATTAATATTTTGTCCGTTTCATATCTAATACTCCCTCCGTCCCAGATACCATGTCCACGTTGTCGTTTCTGTTTGTCCCACGTACCATGTCACTTTCTTTTTTTTGAAAAATGATTACACACTTTAATCTCATTTTAAATTTTTTAATTTTTTTTATTTTAATTAAACTAATTATTTATCTTAATCTTAATTTATAATTATTTATATTATAGGATAATTATTTTCACTAATACATTCTTAATTATTTACTAATTACACACCTCATAAAATATCATGTCTACATTGTAGCAGACACGGTATCTAGAACAGAGGGAGTATCAATTTTTTGAAAAGAATAAAATATTATGTATATATTTTGTTGTATTATATATTTTATATTATAGAATAATTATATTCACTAATATAATATTAATTTTTTCATAATTAGATTCTAAATTCTTTTATATACCTAGATATGAAAGTTCGGATAGAGAGAGTAGCAAATAAATTTAAACAGAAGTAATATTAATTTATGAAAAATACTCTATTCGTCTCAAATATTCTACAATATTTTTAAAATAGAAATAATATAATTGAATTTAATCAATTAATTTATATACTAAATTTTATTTCATCACGATTACCAAAAAATAAAAATAAGTATACAGCTTTTATTTTAATCACATAAGCTAATCTTCAAATCCACTTAAATTATAGCGAAATAAAATATTGTATAATATTAAAGAGAAATAGAATATTAATTTTTTAAAAATATATAAATTAATTAATTTATTAAAAAGATATTTTAAAATAAAGTATTTAGAAAAATAAAAATTGGCAAGGATAATATCCACAATGTTCCAACTATTGGGCAACAAACGTAATTCAGTATTGGTGAATATTTTTAAATATTTTATAAGATTTAGGGCACAAAAATATATGCAAAATAAAAATATTTAATTTCACATCACAAATAGTATTATTTTATTGTTATTATTATTATTATACTCTACTGTATACGAGTCAAGTACAGCAGCACGGATCCTGTCCACGTGGATGATTCTAATTGGACCATTTAATGGCATCTAGTCACGTGAAAGCCCACGTGACGTCTCTACGCTCCTGTCTCTGCAATTCCTCGGTACGGACGCCGAACGACGCCGTTTCGTCCAGTAACGAATCCATTATTTCGCCGGCAATTTCTCCGGCTAACTTTGCCCGTTCTTCCTCCGGAAATCCGCCGGATTTCCGATTCCGCAAATCTTTATCGATCAAAGCATCGATATCTTCGAGAAACTGACAATTCGCAGCCGGAAAACTGTCAATTTTCGCGTACAGTTCATCGATCAAGCCAATTTGATCGGAAATAGAAATGCGTGAGCTCCGAGGCTGGAATTCCAGGTAGGGTTTCAGAATTTCAGCCAGCAATTCATCTACCAGCTGGAAAACGAGCTTCCTGTTGCACCGGCGGCTTAAAGCGGCGGAGGAGGCGTCGGAGACGGGGTGGAAGAGTTCGAGGTAATAGAAAATTGAGGGATCGAGTGGGTGCGAGGGGGTGTGCCATTTCCCCAATTTCAATGGCGTGACTCCGTCGATGATTCCCGTCCGTTTTAAGATCCTCTGGATGTAGCATCTGTAATCCGCCGCAGCAGCAGCGCAGCAGCTGTTATTGCTGTCTGGTACGCCATTACCGGGTTGTTGCAGGTCGTACGAATACCTTTTTTTACTGCTGAGTGACTGTGTGTTCCTTTTTGATCCTCGAGCATCTGATTCTGCCTGTATCTGTGTCTGCATCTGCATCTGCATTCCCCAAACAAAAATTTAAAATTATAGAAATAGACGACAAGGAGTTACAGTGGTGGATGACAGGATATGACAGTGACGTATAGTTTTGGATTTTCAAGTGACTGCTTCCTTCTTCTCCATGGCAATTTTACTGCAGAATCCATGGATTATTATTGAGGTTTAAAATTAAATGATGCGTCTCTGTTAGTTTCTTGAACCAATTTTGCTTCATCTGCCAATGAACTTGTCATAGACATCAAATTTGACTGTTAATTGTTCTTTCGATGGTAAATAGAAGACATATAAAATCACCAACAATAATCTATTTTTTTTTCTTGAAAATGTAAGAAAAAGGGTTGGTGATTAATGATAATTACCTGTTTTTGAGGAGAAGGGGTGGATTTCTTGACTGACAAAAGGGTGGGGCCACTTGTGTTGAGTAGCTCCATTGACAATGGAGATTTCTTGAACTTGCTGCTGTTGTGTGTAGGAGCTCTTGAACGAACAAACGGCTCCTCTTTCTTGTTCATCATTGCTTTATTAGACCAGTCATGGGGGAATTTCTTCAGATTGGAAGATGGAATTCTTCCTCTCCCATTGCCCTTTCTGTTCCCCTGTTGCAATATGATGTCTTGGTTGTTGTTAGAACTTGATGGATCATAAATGCCCTCATGGCAAGAAATTGGAATCCTTGTACTTTTGGGGCCTGAGCTAGAAGAGCCTTGCTTGTTCTTTTTGATGTCTGAAAATCTCACTGCTAGTGGTAGCTTTCCTTGATCTACTAGCTTAGACTTAGAGTCACCTCCCTGATCTTGCTTTTTTTTACAGGGCTTTAGGAGGACAAGATTTTCATCCCTTCTGATTAAATTTTGGTCTGATGAATCCATCCTGATCCTGTTGGTGATGTCAATTAGTCCTCCTCCACCTCTTCTTCTCCCCAAACTCTCTCTAACCTCACTCAAAATCTGCAGCCTTCTTTTCCCAAATCCAAATTCTTCCTCACTCATCAGATTCTCTTTGAGTGACAGCCTGTGGCACTCCACATCTGACCTCCTCCTGCCAGCAGACATTCTTGGAGGAGTGTCTGTGTTCCTGATAATGTCATCATCAGAGAAGCTCCTGCTTGGTAATCTTCTTCCAAGAATTTGGTGGTGCCTGTCTTTTTTAGTTTTGGTTAGATTGAAGTTTTTAGGGTTGGAGGAGTATGAAGGGGAGGTGGATTGGGGGAGGATATCCAGCCCCATGAGCCTGGCCACTAGACTTGGTGTTGTTGTTGTTGTTGTGCTGCTTGCAGTCCCTGGAGAACTGCTGCTGCAATTCTCCTGATCTGTCCCTGACTTTGTAGAAGAAGAAACCCTTGTCTTGATTTGAAGCCCTCCCTGAAATTTTACATTTTTAGTACCATTCTTGAATTTAAAAACAGATGGATACATTTGTTTGTGTAGATTCTACTTACAGGAAAGTTTAAACTTGGTGGTTCTACTTCTTGGTGAATAATGTCTGACTCCAGGCTGTTCCTTGGCGCCTCTATTCCTACTTCATTTTTGTCAAAGACAAGGTAGCAGAAATATTAGAATTGCTGTCTGTATATATATATATGTATGTATGTATAAGATTGAAGACCTTTTGGTGATGAAGTGGGCTGTTGTTGTTGAAGGTGGCTTTGGTTGAGAGGAAGCTGAAAGGGCTGCAAATCGAAGAGATGGAAAACAGCACAGATGCATCCACCAGGTGGGGTGGTTTCTTCTGGAGCCATGGTTGTTGTCCTCCGCCGCCGGTGTCTACCGCCGCCGCCGCCGCCGCTGCCCCAATGCAGCCACTCTCTGCCCATTATAGTGAATATCTCTCAGGTAAGGTAAGGTAAGGTAAGGTATCTGTTATTCTTCCCTATCTATATATGAGCAGTGAACTCTTCTTATTAGTTGAGAAAGGGAATATTTTTTTTAGTGTTTTTAATGAGGGGTGAAAATGACCGTTGCCAAACCTGAAGAGATAGAGTGAGAAAGACAACGGAGTTTGAAGAGTGTGAGATAATAATATTAATTTGTGGACGAAGGAAAAAAATATAAAATTAAAATTAATTGAACAGTTAGTTTGTATGTTTGGGAATAGAGAAAATTTTTGAGGTCGATTGGATTTGAATTTGGTTTCCCCTCTCTCTCTCTCTTTATAGCCATCAATTCTCTCTCTCCAATTATAATATTTTAAAATATTAGGGTTTTTTTTTTTTTTTTTCTTTGAACGCAATGGTCCAGTGTTTGGTGAGCAAACGTATGACCATGAAGTCATGGATTCAAGTTGATGTCTCCCGGTTCATTTGTAGCTTGCCTTGTTGAATTTAGTTTCCAGAATATTAAATTTGATCGGGTATTTATCAGCATTTTCGGATAGTAGCTGTTGTTTCCTACATTATAAAAATATATATATATTAGATTTTGCTTTTAAAAAAAAAAAAAAAAGAAATTCGATTGGAAAAATATAAATATTGGGGTTTATGTACTCGTGTAATGTTGATTTAGGTTTTGTTTATATATAACTTTGAATTTTATTAGAATTTTTAAACAGTACAAATATCATGGCCGAACCTAATTCCCTGCAAACTATATCCGATAAGACAAGTTCACTCCCCACACCATCGTGTCATCCTTATAGATATTGTATTATATTTTTATTTATAATTGTGGAAGTTGAATAGTACTAATAATTTTCACTTTGCTATACAAACTGAATATATATTTTTGGTGACGAGGTGATCTAGTTGGTGTGGTAAATATTCTTTCTAAGTTTTAGTTTTTGTTATTTTTATATGAAATTATACTTCAAGATAATATTTTTATAAAATACTTCTTCCTTTCTTTAACAATCTATTATTTTTTCATTTTGGTCCGTCCTATAACAAAATATTTATTTCCAATTTACAATATATTACACAAATATCATTACTTTTATATTATACAATACTAATAGGGTTAATTTAGTCGTTTTACTTTTATTTCTACTTTATCCCAATATAATACTAATATTTCTAAAACTTCGTGTAAAAAGTAAATAGATATATAGATATGGGACGGATGGAGTATATATTTTGAGAATCATAAAATTTATTTTTAAAAAAAAAGAATTTAGAAACAAAATAGTCAGAGACATTAATATTGTAACATTATTGTGTTGTATCTCTTCGATCTCTCTTTTTATTTTATTTTTTTCTTTTCATTTTTTATTTGATATCATCCAAAGAAAATCCAAAAAATCAGTGGCGGATCGATGTGAATATATATATATATATATATATAAGAGCAAATGCATGTAAATAAAAAATTAATAGTAAAAATTTTAGAATATCGAAAATAAAAATAAAAATAAAGCAAAAATTTGAAAGTGATATATATATATATATATCGTATTACATTGAGTGGGCATATATTTCTTGATTTTATAAATGCAATAATTCATTACGATGGTTTCTTGTATGTATATACTCATGAGTATTTGTACTGTCGTATGGGAATACTTCACACAAAATAAATAAATAAATAAATTAAGATACAAGAAATTAATTATGCAAATAAATACATGTAACATGCATGCATAATATCAAATCATTGCAAATATTCGCATGGAATATTTGTTTGTATTTGGGTTTTAATTTATTGTATAACTTTCAAAACAATCTAATTTAGAATTAAAATGAATAAATATATATATATATATAAATCAAAACACTATGATTATATATGTTTTTCCTAATTAATTAAATCTATGATTCATGATGGTAATCAAATTGACTATTTATATTTATTCATATAATCTTGAGAGTTGGAAAATTAAAGTTGGGCACTTAAATCAAACTTCAAAAGAATACAGTAAAAAATTGTTTACTTTAATTTTATTCAGGCTATGTTTTATTATTTAATTATTAGAATTTCAAATAAAAATATATACTAGTATTATTTATTTCTTACAAGATATGAGAACACCTTAAGAATTTATTCACTTTAATTATATTTAAGCTAATTTTCATTAGTTAATTCATAAAATTCTAAATAAAAAAAAATATATATATTTTTTTACCAAATATTGTAACTAATATTTTATAAAAAGGAAATAAGCACTAAATTTTTTTATGAGGAACCACAGTCTTCTTCTTCTGCTTCTATGTTTATTTCCAATAATTGATAATTAATAATATTCTTCTACTTTATATATATATATATATGTATTTTAATTTTAAAATTTCAATATATATATATATATATAATAATTGTCTGGTATACAGTGTGAGTGACAGATAAGGCCGTGTTTGGGAGCGTCAAAATTAATATTTATTTATTTATGGACATCAATGATGATGAGTGATGACCCAACCACAGCCAATGTACAAATTAAAATAAATATGATAAAGACACATATCCATAACTCACAAGCCCACCAATTATTACACTCAATTCAATATTTTAAATTTTAATTCACTATGTTTATAGGACATTATCATTTTTGTTATATAAAAAAAAAAAAAGTTAATATTATCTATCAATAATAATTAAAAACTTAAGTTAAATATATTTCATCCTAAAAATTATCATATAAGATAATTAAATTTTTATCATTTTAAATTTTTTTTCAAAACACTAAAATCCTAAAGATAGCATAATATTTTTAGTTTTATTTAACTATCAATTTTCTTAATTGCCAAACTTTGAAAGTATCATTTTAATTATTATTTTTTAAAAAAAAAAATTAGATTATATACTTGGTATTTTTTTTTTAAATAATGGGTTGAATATAATATTTTATTAGAATAAATCATATACTCCATTTAAAAAGACTCGTGAAATTTTCATAGTGATTCTTTTTTAAAAAAAAATAAAAATAAAAATAAAAATCTCAAAAGTATAGGTTTTGTTCTAAATTAATCTGGACTTGGTTTTGCATTATCATGAAGCCTTTTTTAAAAAAAAAATTATTTAATCAAATACCTAATTTTAAAAAAAGTATTAATATAAAATTTATTTTTTTAAAAAAAAAAAAATCTCATATTAAATATGTATATTTACATTAAATACTATTTCAATTGATTTTATTTTTATTTTTAATTATTTCCAAAATTTAAATCCAAATACAAAACTCGAATGGTACCCATGGTTTTTTGATATATGTATATATATTCACGTGTGCAAAATTTCTTTCTCCATCACCTAAAAGTTTGTTCAAATTTTTTGGTACATATTTTTATGTGTATGTAATTTATATATATATATATATATAGTAAAAACTAAAATAGCATAATTTTTTATTTTATCTTTTTACTAAAAATGAAAACAAAAATATTTTTAGTGATATTAGAAAAAGAAAAAAAAAAAAAGTGGATTATTTTTGTGTGATAGAAAATAAAAATAAAGTAAAATATTCATTGGATATAATATTTGTATAACAATATATATATATTATACGAATTAGAAAAAAAAAAATAAAAAAAATTGAGATGACACTGTAGAAGAAAATATTAAAAATATATAGATATATATTATTATCAAAATATTTTATTATTTCATTAAATATGTTCCGAATAGCAAATAAAAAATTTAAAAATATAAATAGAAGGAGGCAGGTATACATAATGTCCAAATCTGAGTGACCATCATCCATATGTAGTGTCAGAATGATCACAAGGGACTTTCTACATAATAGGGTGCAGGAATAATAATAATAATAAATAAATAAATAAATAAATAAATAAATAGTAATACTCTCTCCTCCGTCCCATATAATTTGTTCCTATTTTATATTTTCGTCCGTCTCATATAATTTGTCCTTTCATTTTATGGAAAATTAATATACACTTTAATTATATTTTAAAATTTAAAATTTAAATTTTTTTCAATCGTAATTAAACTATTTAGTTATCTTAATTTTAATCTATAAAATTATTTTTACTAAATAATAATTATTTTTATTAATATATTTCTTAATTATTTACTAATTATATTTTACTTAAATTTTCTTATTTATGCTAATACACTCATATTATATGGAACGGGTACTTTTTAGGGTGCAGAAAAATAAATAATAGAGTGCAGGAGCAGGTGCATCATTATTTTTGTACAGAAAACTATGAAATACATTTCTCTATTTATTTCAAATTCCCATATTTGCTTCAACCTCTTTATTTATTTTTTCTAGGATTTCCTTGACTGTCACACTTTAGTTTGACTTAGGTGTTACATTTTATTGAAGTTTTTTTCATATAAAAATACAGTTGGAACAATAATTTTATTTCATTTCATTTTTAACAAAAAATAAAATAAAAACAATATTTTTCCACATTGAATCTGAATCAATTTATCTAATTTCTAAAAATGTTGATCCTTCTAAAATAAATCTATATATTCCATCCGTCCCGTGAAAATAAATAAATAAATAAATATTTTTCATTTGTCTGTTCCAAAATAAAGGTATTATTTTCTCATTTAATAATTGTATTATCTACCTAATATATTACTTTTATACCACACAATCTAATAATAACAATTTTGTCTTTCACTATAAACTATTACAGTATAATACTAATATTAAAAAATTTACGAGAAAAAACAAATAATCATAGTTTTACGGCTTTTAGTAATTTTACTTTTCCGAATAACTTAAAAAATAAAAAAAATATTACATTTTACATATTACTACAATAATATCGTCAAATTGTGTAAATATATATATATTATTAAAATTTGAAGGGTACAATTGTTCGTTCACTCGTCTATCGTACTATATACTATTTTCGTTCCGCATAATTTGTCAATATTTTTTATTTTCATTCGTTCGATATAATTTACAAATCTCATATAAAAATAATTTTATATTACACTAATTGTCAATTTAACGATTATATTTTGTATACAAATTACAAATATAATTTTGAAAAAAAAAAAAAAAAAAAGAGACGTGAAGAGCCCATAATAAAAATAATGCATGTATGAGAGTCATAATACATGATAATTAAAACCATAATAAATAAATAAGATATAAAATCAAATCTATTTAAATGATAAATAATTATATTTATGTGACAAATTTTATTTATTTTATTTAATTATAGTATTATATATTTATAGTTTTTTGTTGGATGGGGGGCCAATGAAGAGTTCAGTTTCCACCTCAGAGCTTTGTGTGCTTAGACTCAGTTGCTGCTCATAATTTTCTGCATTTCTTGTCCTCATCAATGCAAACTGCAATTTCCCAAATTCAATTAAATTATTTTATTTAATTTAATGTCACATATTTATATACTAATAAATATATCTAATCTTTTATTTAAAATTTTAACATAATATATATGAATATTAAGATTGAATACCTTTTGTCTTAACTCTACATTCTCCATCAATAGGACTTTTTCCTGTAGTGAAAATATAATTATATAATTAAGCATGGTTGTGCTGAGAAAAATATATAAATAAATAATACTCTCCTCTTAACTGATTAGTTTAATTAAAATTTTAAAAATAAATTAAAAAGTTTAAAATAGATTAAAGTGTGTAATTATTTTTATTTTTTTTAAAAAAAAAGTGACATGGATTGTGGAACGGATAGAACGGCAATGTGGACATGGTACGTGGGACGGAGGGAATATATACATATATATAAATACCTTAGCTTGTAATCTTTCAATTTCATTCTTGAATAGCTGAGACTGGAAAATACAAAATAAATTCGAAAATTCAGCTCGTTAGTCATAATAATAGCGGAATTTTCAAATAAATATATAGTTTAAAACATCGAGTTACATATGTGCTTAATAATTAAAAAAAAAATTAAAAAAATTAAAAAAACTTGATAAGATAATAAACTTATATTTTTTATATATATACCCACTCTATTTAAATGAATTTATAAAGTGTTCAAATTCAAGATTGTTTGTTTGATTAAGTTTAAAAAATGTGCATTTTTTAATTTTTGGTTTAAAGCAATAGTTTGAATGTGATGTTTGGTAGAATAAAATAATCTTTTTTATATACAAATTGCATAGTAAAAGAACATAAACCTAATTCCAAAAAATCATAGCCTTAGTATTATTTACTTTCGTTTTCAATTTTATTTTGTTATTATTTATTGATGGTTCGATTAAAAAAATCACATAAAAGATTTTTTTTATATATATATTTAAAACATTGCATTAAAAAATAAAATAAAAAACTATTTAAAACATTCCTTTTCATTTTCCATTTGAAAAAAATAAAAAGATAATGCAAAAGATAATTGAGGGTATTTAGAGAAATCAAGCTAGTGATTCAAGAGAATAATATGTAATAATAGTTGTATAAGTTATAGTAGACAATTATTAAATTTTTATATTTACCAAAGAAATTAGTAACGGAATAATTTAATGGTCCGACCCTAAATAAATAAATAAATTGAAAATAAATTTGACGTACGAAAAAAATATATAATGTATACCTTTCTCGTGGTGATGTTCTTGAGACTTCTCTCAAGACAGTTTTCGATTTCATGAAGCTCTTCCATCGAACACGGACCTAAGTTGTGTCCTAAAAGCTTCCTACAATAAGTCAAACATACATTCATGCGATAAAATTAAGTTAGAATCAGATTCGAGGAATCAACATGTAAAGAAAAGTCGTAATTCGATCTAATTACGGACCGTTGGGAATTCTCTAGTAGCTCGATTTGCCTCGCCATGAATGCTGTTTCTTTCTTCAGATGCTGAAATTGTTGGACAAGTACAAAGGTTATTTGTTATTGCATATATTTGATTAATTTCGCTATGGTTTTATTTATTTGTGAGTTTTCAATTCAAATTTTAGTAGTTATTATTTATTTTTTTCTAAAAAAATATCAAATAAAATATATTATATTAAAAATTAAATTTACATTCAAAATATCAAATATATATATATATATATAAATAAATAAAGAGATTGGTAAGAAAATTACTTGCATTCGGACAACGTCATCTATGTTAGAAGCAGTCCTCTCTTCCTTGGTATATTCCATGTATCTCTGTATTATTCTTTGCATGCTGTACAATAAATAAATACTAGTATTACTTTTACTCAAAATTCAATATATATATATACATATAATTAATAATAATCTCATTAATTAATTGTAAAACGTAACAGTAACCGAATTACAATTAAATATATAGATAGCAAATGTTGCAGTTTTTTTGTAGATTTTATAGCACGTTTTTACTATTCAGATTTTTTTTTTGAAAAATATGACATCAAATATTTACATTTTTTTTATATATATTATAGTATAAATTTATTTTACATTCAAAACATTACATCAACGTCTATTTATATCACATCAAACAATTATTCAAATTCAATTTTTTACTATTCAAAAATCGAAATCCAAAAACTAAAACCACGGACAAACACACCCATAAATAAGATTCAATAAAGTATATATGAGCCCTAACCTTTAAATAAGATTCAATACACGATATATGAGTCCTATAGGCTAAAGGTATATATATATATATATACAAATTAAATTCGTCTTCCAAAAAATCTTAACTATGGATACTTCCCATTTATTTTGATCTTTTTTTTTTCTGCATAGTTCTCATAATTTTATTTTGTTTTTTTGGTTTTTATAAATGTATACTATTTTCATTTATAAAATATCACATCAATCCTCTTATTAACCTTTGAGTTTGTATACAAACGTATTAATTTTTCATATATAGAATGCATCAACAACTATTTCTCTCAAGGCTGCGGATTCTGTGTTGATCCAACTTATTCAATATGATATATCGTATAGGTGATTAACATATATTTCTACATATTTAAAGCATATGTTGTGGTATAAGATAACATATGTTGAATTGTAATATAATACTCCCTGTCCCATGTAATCTAGGTGTATCACTGTAGACACGGAAATTTAAGTATAGTATAATTAGTAAGTAATTAAGAAGTGTATTAGTAAAAATAATTATTATTTAGTAAAAATAATTATAGATTAAGATTAAAATAAGTAAATAATTTAATTAAAATTAAAAAAATTATAAAATTAAAAATTAAAAATGCAGTTAAAGTGCATAATTATATTTCCAAAAATAGAAAAAACAAAATATGTGGAACGAAGAGAATATATTTTGTATTATAAATACATGTTGGTCCCTCTTATATCTGTGCTGATCCATGCTCTTCTCTTAAACATCAAAATAAGATTTAAAAAAAAAACACACACACACGTACACAAGCAAACAAATTTAAACTATTGACCATGTTTGCTTGTAGGTTTTGGATCAAATTTTACTATTAAAAAAATTCTTAAAAAGATGGAATCAAATGCTTATATTTTATATTTTATGTTGTTTTTTTTTTTTTTTTTATAGTAAATAATTCTTACACCTTTTTTAATCTATACATTTCAAACATTATGGTTATTTACAAATATATCACTACTATTTAGATACTTCAATTTATCAAAAGATTTCTCCCACCTCGTTGATTTATTCATAAGGTTTTTAAAGAATACTTTATATAACCACCAACATAATAATATATTAATTAGAATTCCTGTACAGCTTAAATGATCACTAATTTTGAGAGCGAAATGAGTATTAAATTAAAAATTAATTTTATAATAAAAAAATATTAATAATATTATATTAATATTTATATATATATATATATATATCAGATTCTGTTGTTACTTCAACTCAAAACTTTCCAAACACTACCACCAATCACACCCCTTAGGCCATCGAGGCTGCAATTTTGACATTGTAGCCTAATAAATGCGTTGCACTGTAGCATCGCCATTTTCATGGTGTTGTGTGTGTGTGTATTTTTTTTTTAAAAAAAAATATAATAATTGTATATTAATTTATTTATTTATTTATTAAATTTTTTTAAAAGAAAATATTAATGGTAGATATAAAAAGTGGTTTAAAATAATATATAAGATAAAATATTTGAAGAAGAATATTAGTTTTGGAGTAAAAAATAGAGTTATGAATTAGAGTAAAATTACTGTAACAACTATATTTTTAGATTTATAACGGCATAAATGGAGTTGTCCGGTTGAAGATGCCTTAGTCTTGGTTTAAGATCTTTATTATTCTCAACAAAAATTTCTTAATAAAAAAATATAGAGTATTATTTCCTCTTCAAATTACGCTAAAAACCCAAAAAAATCTCAAATCACACTATTACCCAAACAAAACAAACCACAGAATTTTCAGATTCGATCTAATGGAAGAAGTAGATGTAAGAATTAGAACAACAACAGCAATAACAATAATGAAATCAGACAAAAATGAAAAAGTAATTAATGAAGGAGGCTTAATGACAATATACTTACTTGGAGCTGGAGAACTCATAAAGTCTTCCTTTCTGAGAGAAGATAATCAACGCCACTTGAGCGTCGCACAGTACGGACAGCTCATACGCCTTCTTCAACACACCATTTCTCCTCTTCGAAAACGTCACCTGTCTGCTCGTCGCGTTTTCGATTCTCTTCATCTCCACTTTCCCCCTCACCATTATTATCTATCTATATATTCCTCGATCGATCGATCTATGTCCGATTTCAGACAACAAAGAAAAAAAACTAAACTAATAATCCTCGAAGGAGGAGATAAATAAAAATTTTAAGGAACAATTATAAAATAGAGCTTAACAGCAGAAGAACTCGTAGATTTTAAGGAACAATCACACCAGAAATATATATATATATATATATTATATATACACGTATATAAATTAATAATGAAATTAAAAAGCTGATCTACTACGAGAGGCCTGCAAAATTAAAGACAGCTGCGGATCCTACGCAAACCCTAATTTTAGAAAAATTGACTTTTGGGGAAGAACTGAGAAAGAAATCGAAAATTATACTTCCTATGTAAGAATCCTAAATATGGCAAAGGAAAAACAAGATCGATGTTTTGATATCATGTCTTATTTATCATTTTGGGGAAAAATTAAGAACAGATTGAAGCTTATTGAGGAAGAAAAAACCCAGAAATGTCGAAGCAACAAAAGCATCTATTTTTTTATCTGAAAATACGTATTCCTTGTCTCGTAACTATATATATATATATATATTTTTTTTCATAAAATTTTAAAATTTTTAGTATTATATTAAAATATAATAAAAATAAAATAAAAATGATTAAAATAACGTGATATAAAAATATAAAATAAAAAAATAAATATTTTATTATAAAAAATATATATTATAAATTATTAATAATATTATTATTATCTGTTGGGTTTTCCTTACAAAGCATATGATTGTTGTTCCTCTTAATAATGGTAAAAAGTTCGTAGCCCCAATCATCACCGTTGGATCAGCTGAAGATAAATCACAGCCGTTCCCTATGTGAGATTTAAAGAATAATACTCTATTAGTCTCTGTTGAATGTATTAATTTTAACATTTTACCTTTATTCAAAATTATTTTATATTATAGTAAAATAATGATATATTAATATATAAATATTTTTAATTTTTATATAAATTATAAGTATAATTACACATATATAAAGCATAAAAAATAAAAAATATTAAAAATATTTTACATACTTCAATTAATTAATAAAATATTATTATCTTTTAATATACTAAAATTTTTAATGTATATTTTTATCAAAAATGGAGAAAATACTTAGTAAATATATATTGAATTTAAAGTTAAAAAATAATATATTATTAAAATAAGATAAAAACGCCAAGCATTTATATATATGTATATAATTCTTTCAATATATTTGTTTTGAGACGGCGGATTATTTATTAATTTCAAACCTAAAAATATAAAATTTCTTCCAATTCATGTAATATTTTTTTAAGAAATATAATTATATATTTTAATCATATTTTAAATTATATAATTTATAATATTTTTAATTTTAATGTTTTCTTCCGTTCGAGATAATTTAAACTTATTACTGTAAATACGTGAATTTAGGTAAAATATAATTTGTAAATAAATAAAAAAATATATTAATAAATATAATTATTATACAATAAAAATAAATATAGATTAAAAGTAAGATAGTTAAATAATTTAATTAAAATAAAGAAAATTATAAAATATATAATCTAATTAAAGTGTATAATTATATTTTTAAAGAATAAAATAATTAATTATATGGAACGGACGAAAATATAGAATATGAACAAATTATGTAAAAAATAGGAAGTAAACTATTCAATCATCGTAAATTTAATCTATAATTATTTTTATTAATATATTTTTTAAATACTTATTAATTATATTTTAACTAAATTTTTATATCTACAGTAAAATGAACAAAAAGACTCAGACGAAAAAAGTACTTCATATGTCACTAGAAACAGTAAATATATACTTTTAACATGAAGTGTAATATTATTATAAAAATATTAATACAAATAAATATAAATATAAAAATATTTGCAATGGACAGGAAAATAAACACGAGTACTTTATATCTTACCAACAAAAATAAAAAATAAAAAATTCTTTTGTTCTTAATAAATTATTTATATTATTGTAGATCGGATAATTTTATTAATATTATATAATTAATAAATAATTAAAAATTATATTAATAAAAATAATTATATATCAAAATTTAAGTAATTAATTAAAATTTATAAATTATAGAATTTAAAATATAAATTAAAATGTATTTATATTTTTAAAAAATTAACAAATTACATAACAAAGATCGAAATGAAAAATTAAATACTACTCCCTCTATCCCACATATTTTGTCCCTATTTTTTATTTTTGTCCATCCCACATAATTTGTCCTTTCTATTTTTGGAAATATAATTATGCACTTTAATCGTATTTTAAATTTTAAATTTTATAATTTTTTTAATTTTAATTAAACTATTTACTTATCTTAATGTTAATTTATAATTATTTTTACTAAATAATAATTATTTTTACTAATATACTTTTTAATTACTTATTAATTATACTTTACCTAAATTCTCGTGTCTACACTAATACACCCATATTTAATAGGACTTTTAATTATTTATTAATTATATTTTACCTAAATTCTCGTGTCTACACTAATAAACCCATATTTAATAGGACGACGGAGTATTAATTATGCAAAATGTGAAATCGTTGTACGAGTTGGTGACGTATCTGCCAATTGCATTTAGACAACGCATCGTTTTACCGACAACGTTGTACGCATCGAACAGTGGAAAATCCCACTTGTCACGTGACTTCTTGCCTGTCGTAGGTTACTAAACCAATTTTTCAATTAAATAATATTCGTCAATTATTATTATTATTATTATTATTATTATTATTATTATTATTATTCATTCCATCGTTAACAATTTATCTATTTATTTATTTTGGTATATATGATAATAAAGTATTCATTTTTTTTAATAATTATACTACCTAACTAGCACAAGTATCTTTCCAAATTACAATATATTATACAAATATCATTATTTTTATATCATATCATACTAATAAAATTAGTTTAGTCTTTGTACCTTTATTTTTATTAAATCTCAATATAATATTAATATTTCTAAAACTTCGAGTAAAAAGTTAATAAATAGATAGATATGAGACGAAATAGAGTATTATTATTCTTTTGTCCACGTGTGTTTGTTTGAGGGATTTGTTTGGATTTCCACTATTCATCTTATTATTTTTCCCCCAAAAACATCAAATCAAACACCCATTTTTCATTTTTTATATTATACTAAAAATCAATTTTACATTCAAAACATCACATCAATACCTATTTATGTCACATCATACAACTATTCAAATTCAAAATTTTTACTATTCAAATCCCAACTCAAAATCCAAACCCTCAACCAAACACACCCTATTATACTTATCTTTTCATTTTTATATGTATTTAATTTATTTTGTTATTTTATTTTTTAAAAAAATAATTATATACTTTAATCTCATCTCATTTAAATTGTTTAATGTATAACTTTTATAATTTTAATTAAATTAATTAGTTATCTAAATTTTAATATATAATTATTATACGATAATTATTATTAATTATATCTCTTTTAAATTCTTGGGCCGACAATAAAATGAACACTACAGCCGAGACCAAATAAATATTATTATTATTATTAAGGCTTGGAATCTTAGAAGATGTGAAGGGCATTACCATAGTGAGACAACATGAGATTATTCTTAATACTGTAGCAACGTAGATAATCGGAATACGTAAAGTATCCATTTTTTCATTTTAGTCCGTCCCATAACAAATTATCCATTTTTTTTTAGTAACTATACTATTACCTAACATTACAAATACTCTTACAACTTATAATATATTACACAAATGCTATTACCTTTATATCACACATACTAATAAGGTTATTTTAATCATTTATACTTTATTCCTACTATATCCCAATATAATACTAATATTTCTAAAACTACATGTAAAAGGCAAATGGATACTTAGTTTCGGGACGGAGAAATTATAAAAAATTTAAAAATACAAAACAAACACACTCTATACACTTAAAACTCTTTTGAGTAGATAATCCGTAATCGGACACTTTCTAATTCATCTAAACTTATATCTCATTTTCCTTTTTTTGTTACCATAAAAAAAAATTATTAATTTTTTCTCATTTTTTATTTTTTTAATTATAAAAGGAAAACATTTTTATTTTTATCAATTTTTTATTTTTATTTTTTAAAAATTCATGTCTATCAAATAAACATAATTTTAAATAAATGATGAATTTATCATTCTTTTATAAAAATCAATGTTCAGTTTAAAATATTATTTATTAATAAACAAAGAATGATATTTGTAATATATATTAGAATGTTCATACATACTAAAAAAATTGTATTTACATAATAAAAAATAACAAAATACATATTTATTAAATAAATAGAGAGAGTACTACGTCTAATAAGTTGTAGACGCGAGATGTTAAAAGTAATAT
Organism: Andrographis paniculata; assembly: GCF_009805555.1. NCBI lineage: Eukaryota > Viridiplantae > Streptophyta > Magnoliopsida > Lamiales > Acanthaceae > Andrographis > Andrographis paniculata. Next base: position 4,078,233 of record NW_026137502.1, on the reverse strand, counting down.
AATTAAATAACTAATAAACATATTAGTATATTTAATTACAATATGACATAGATAATTATAAATTAAAATTAAAATAATTAATCAGTACAAAATATTTAAAAAAATCATAGATTAGTAAATTTAAAATATAATAAATATATTATTTTTTTTCAAAATAAAAATAAAAATAAATAGAAGCGAGGTGAGATAACTAAAACGGCAACTTAAAACAGAAAACATGAAACTAAAGGAAGTATAAGAGTGTATTCATTTGATGGATTTACTCCAATTTTTACTATCTATTATTTTTTTAAAAATAAAATAAAATCCAATTAAATGTTTATTCTTCACTTATTATATTATAGTAAAAATTAATTTTACATTCAAAATATATATCATATCATATAACTATTCTAATTCAATTTTTGTACTATTTAAATCTCACCCTCCAAAACAAACACATCTTTATTTTAATATCAAATAAAATTCTTTAATAATAGTAATAGAATTATAATTGAAGTGATTGAACTTTATAGAGGATTGAGGTTCAATTCCATATGCTTATTTTACAACAACAATAACAACAAAAATAATACACTCTCCGTCCCATAATAAAATATCAATTTTTTCATTTTAATCTGTTCATGACAAAATATAAATTATTTTTTAAGTAAATATACTATCTACCTAATATTACAAATATCTTTACAATTTTTAATATATTACACAAATACTATTACATTTATATCACACAATACTAATAAGATCATTTTAGTCATTTGTACTTTATTCTTACTATATCCCAATATAATACTGATATTTTTAATACGTAATTATAAAACTGAGGGAGTAATGATGATAATAATAATAATAATAATAATAATAATAATAATATTTAGAAGATCTTGCAACATTAATAAATTAAAATAAAAAGATTTTGGGACCAGCCTAGCTGCCCATAATTAAATATAATTTAGGTTTACTCGTTTAGGTAAATCAATAGTTATAATAATTTATTATTATTATTATTATTATTATTATCATTATTAATTTATGAAGCTGAAAAAAAATCCATTATATAGATAGACTTTTCTTTTTAGGATACTACGAGTTATTTATTACTCTTTCCGTCCCACTTTTCATGTCTACTTTTTCATTTTTGTCCGTCCCATTTATTTTATTACTTTTTTTTGAAAAATAATTATACACTTTAATCTTATTTTTAAAAATTTAATTTTTAATTTTTTTAATTTTAATTATATTAATCAATTATTTTAATCTTAATATATAATTATTTTTATTATACGATAATTATTTTCACTAATACATTTTTAATTATTTACTAATTATACTCCTCCTAAATTCCCGTGTCTACAGTAACCAGGTCAATTATCCGGGAGGGAGTACTATTTAACAGATTTTTTGTATTTCAATTTTGAATTTTAATTTAAATAATTTATTTTTATTACAAATAGTAAATATTTTATTATAGAAAATGAACAAAATAAAGAGAAAATTTTGTGAGTTTGTTTTTATAGTTCTAGTCTTTCTTTTTTTTTTCTTATTTTTTATTTTTTTAATAATATTTTATATTTTCAAAATAATATTTATAAAGAATCATATAAAAATGGAACAAAGACACGTTTTATCATCAGATTATTAAATGCGTCGTTTTTTCAAACGTTAGTAAATAAATTTTGTAGTTAATGTATTTGAAATTATTTATTAATATAATTTATATTTTATTTTTGTTTGGTCTCCGCTTTATGCAATAAATTTGTGTGGGAATTCGTACACATATTTGTGGTGCCTAAATTGAGGGTAGGCTCAGTGAGGACATGGTTTTCAATTGAGTAGGCTGGTTTTGAATTTTAAACAATAAGAAATTAAATTTAAGTAATTATCTTAAATAAAAATTAATATTTAAATGTAATATAATATAATATAATATAAATAAATAGGAGAATTTATTTATTATTATTGTTATTTGTAAAGGAGTTTACTATAAAATGTATTTTATTTGTATTTCAAAATCAAATTAACCTTATTTAATATATTATAATTTTCAATAAAAATATACTCCCTCGGTCGACAAACTAACGTCCTATTTTCCTATTTGGAATGTCCAACAATTATTGTCATATTTCAATTTTTATACACAAAAATTACTCTTTTACCCTTACTATATTTACTATTTCATTTTCTATACACAAGATTAAGGACAAATTTATTATTTTATAACAAAAATCCTAATTGCTTAAAAATACGTGTAAATATCAAATAAGATATTAGAAAATGGACGGAGGGAGTATTATTTATTCGTAAAATAATATCAAAAAAATGTTTAATTGTAAAATATTTTTTATATTAATATATTATTGTTTTTATATATTTTTAAAATATTAAAAATTAATTATTTTTTATATTATGAACTAATTGTAAAAAATATTTTTGTTGAATTATAAATATATATATCAAATAATTTTAACCAAAAAGTAAAAATAATAATAAATATGATCTACAATATAATTATATTAAAAATATGGTCGTGAACATGACTAAAAACATGGCTGTGTTAAGAACATGGACAAGAACATGGTTGTGTTGAGAATATGACCATGTTCAGAACACGGACAGGAATACAACCGTATTTAGAAGTGCAGGGTAACTAACACGGCCGTGTTGAGACTAACACGGCTGTGTTGGCTGCGCCTGGGACGTCCAGTCACATTTTGAGTCATCCAACACGGTCGTGTTCAAGTCAAAACGATCGTGTTCAGTTCAGTCCCTTCTTGGGACTAAAATTGATAAATTTTCATTTGAATGAGACCAAAATTAATAAATTTTTTTTAATGACACTAAAAGTGATAATTATAATATGGAACGAGACAAAAATAATTTTTGCTCAAAAATAAACAAACCTTGTAACAAGCAAAAATATTGAAACAGTTACAACAGTATAAAATAAAAAATAAAAAATAGATATTTAATTTAATATTTTTTAATTTTTAATTATTTTTTTTAATAAATAGTCAAATATGCAATAGTTTCTATTGGGCCAAGAATGACGGTTTAAGGCCCAATTAACCCAATAGAAACTAGATAATGAAAATCAATGAATCTGTTGGGAAAGCAGAAACTGCAAGAAAAATGGGCGACAGGAAAAGAGGAGCGACTGCTAAGAAGGCGAAGACGGAGACGGAGAGGGTGTGGCCGGTCATAAAGCAGAAGCCAAATCTTCTATCCACACGCCTTAAAGACGACGATTTGATTACTGTGAGTTTTTTGTTCTGGTTTGTGATTTGCTTCGATATAATTTGTCGGATTCTTTTTGTTTTACTAGTTTGATTGATGATTGGTCGGTCTGGATTATCCTTTTTACTCCGAGAGGATTAATACTTGTTGCGATGGATGAATTATAGATTTCAGTTTGATTTCGAAATGTATTTTGATACACAAAATAGGGTTTTATGTTTCCCCCCTTTATTATCAAATTTCATCGTTCTGTTTAATCTGCAACTAGTCAAGATTAGTGTTACATAGTTGATCTCTTAACAATTAGTTTATGTATAGCTATTGATTGATATGTGCTTCAAAATTGTTCGACGCTAGTGAATCAGTGGCTTCGTTGTTTAGCGTTTGACGAAATTGGAGCTTGAATTGTTCTTGAGCATACAAATGCATCTAGGTTAACCTTTTTAATTTTTATGCTTCCAAATTTGTTCAAGAATGATTGCCATTGCTCTTTCTGTGTTTTGGTTAAGGCATTCAGATCCAGAACTATTTTACACCAGCTGAATCGAAAGCATTTATAGATGCTGCTGAATCAATTGGTTTTGCTCACCAAGGAAGTCTTGGTCCAACCAAGGGAGAAGCTTACAGAGACAATGATCGAATATCTGTCTGTGATCCTGTCCTTGCTGAAGCAATATGGCAGGCTGGACTTAAAAAACTCTTCTCCGACTTTAAGATTCGAGGCAAAGTTGCAGTTGGATTGAATCCCAACATAAGATTCTACAGGTAACTGGCATTAGTGATTGATCATAATTATATAGCTACTTTAAGATCCATAATTACATTATAATACCTGTTGCAAATGCATATATACCTTGTGTTTTATTTATTGCGTAAAATCTTCTTGTATAATATTAAAGTATGCATAAAAATACCTTCTCCATCCAAAGATTATATTGGTTATAAATACATGCCTAATTATAGAAGTGTTTTACAGTTCTTTTGAGACGAACTATGATCTAATTTGGAAAAAAATATATTATGAAATAAAGAGTTAATCAATTCTTTATTTAATTATTATTTAAAACATTTCACTTCTTTGATGTGTATAACACTACTTTGGATGGAGATGATGTTTTGTGTATAATTTAATTTGACACAAAGATATTTCATGCAATAAATGAAATACGGGATATTTTGTGCATTTATAATAAACCCAAAAGGGCAATGTGCAATTTATCTTTATGTTATTGACGGGTTCTAAGTTGTAACGAACAATTTACATTATAGGTACACGGCGGGGCAGTATTTTGGACCACATATTGACGAAAGCGTCGATCTTGGAGATGGAAAGCGAACGCTCTACACTTTATTGATCTACCTAAGCGGCATTCCTGGTAAATCGAAAACAAGGTCTAAAAAGGATAATGACACGCGAGAGACTTTGGAGGCGCTAGTTGGGGGAGAGACTGTGTTTTATGGCCCTAGGAATGCTCTTGTAGCTGAGGTTCAATCCCCTTATCGTATTTTTTTAAATCCCTAGAGCTTCGATTATTCGATTTAATTGATTTTGAACACTTTGGCCTTTTGTCGAATGAATTCCGTATAGGTACCCCCTGCTGAAGGGATGGCCCTTGTTCACATCCATGGCAGTAAGTGCATGCTGCACGAAGCTCGGACTGTCGATAAGGGCATCAAGTATGTCTTGCGATCCGATGTCGTGTTTGCTTAGGAATCGATATATTTATCCGGCGAAATCGGGTTTCTTGTGGGGACTCTGGTGAAAGAAAACTGGCAAAATTCTGTAAGTTGTAATACATTGATGAAATATTGGCTTATTTTCGAACTTAGTTTTGTTCTTTTAAGTTTTTTATTTGATTATTTGGGAGGAAAAAAAAAAAAAGTTTAGAATAGTAACATCAGACCTAAAATTTTTCAAGTAAACACACCCAATTCATTCTTTATCTATACCTATTACTATTTTTATTTTTTTATTATTTACATAAATATTACTAATGGATTTCATATATTTTTTTTATACTCATTCTATTTTAATCTAAAAATTGTATGACTAACTTTAAAATTCCAATTCTATATAACTTTAACAAACTTATAGGTTACATCATCACAATCAATTAAAATGGAAAACATAGCCATGGGTTACTGTGTTGATTAAAAGTAAGTAACACGGTATTGATTTAAGTTTAGGTAGTTGGATTAGTGTTTAATTTAGAAATTATTATTATTTAATTTGTAGTTTATATGGTAAATAAAAACTACTTTTATAGTTAATTAGTTAATATTTATTTAGTACTATACATATAAATGCAATTAGCTACTTCGAATATTTGGATAAATACAAATATTTGGATGAATATGACTTTTATGTTGAATATAAATATTCAGGGTTTAGGGATACATTTAAAAAATAAAAAAATAAAAATTTATATATATATTCCTCAATAAGAACCAAAAATACAAGTTATACATAGTAATACAATAGAACAATGAAAAATCAAAGTTACTCATTCAAAAAAATAAATGAAATAATAATTTTGTAAAATATATAAATTGTATCAGTTGTTTTTTTCAGTTATGTACAATATCTAACAAAAATAAGGCTTTGTTTACTCTTAAGATTTTATAACTGATTTTACAATTATAACTTTATTTTCTGTTCAAAATCATCTAATCAAACATTCAATTTTTATTTATTTTATTACATTAAAATTTAATTTTACATTCAAAATATAACATTAATATATATTTATATCACATCAAATAACTATTTCAATTCAAAATTTTATTATTCAAAATCAAAACTAAAAAATCAAAATCTCTCAGATAAACACACCCTAAAAAGATTGATTTCAACCGGATCAAAATGACAAAAAATAAATAGATTAATTACCAAAAGCATGAGTATGTATCTATACAAACACACAGGTATATACATGCATACATATATATATATATGTATGTATCTGTGAGTACGTTGTGTCTGTGAACTTAATTAGGTTGGAGTACAATTCCGACAGCAGGCGGTGGCGGCGGCGGCGGCTACAGTGGCGGCGGCAGAATCTTAATGACGAGGCCGGGGAAGACATCGTCGGGGTCGTGAATATGGGGATTCCTCTCGACGATGTACGGATCGCCGCATTTCTCACTTATTGTGTTTAGTGTCTCGCCTTCTCCGACCACATATATTTCCTCGCACCGCCGTTGCTGCGCCGCCGTGACTGTAATTGTTCCGGCCGCCACCTCGGTTCTGGCGCCGCCGATCAGCAGCAGCACGGCTACGAAACCTAAGGCGCAGCAGACGGAGACAACGTCGGAGAAAATTAGGGACGGCCTGACGGCGCCGGCGGATTTGTAAGAAGGAGCCATTATGAATAATTATTTATTTATTTAATTAATTGTATTTGTTGGAGAAGTGAAATGAAGTGCCGTGGAGTGATTGGTTATATAGGAGGATGGTCCATTGGACCTGCCCTACACGATCACCACACCACTTTCCTTGTGTTGTGGATGGTTATCGCTGACTTATTTTGTTTTATTATATATTTATATATGTACATTCATATTCTTATTTTGTATTGTATAATTCCAAAATTATATCTAAATTTATTAACATTTTTCTCTCTTTTTTTTTTCCCTATAAATTTATTCTTATTTTTCTAAGGAAAAAATTATTATTATTTTTCTAGTTTTATTTTACCCTAAAAAATAAAAAAAAATTATTTATATCTTATTTTCTTTTTATTCGTATCCGTAAAATGAGTACATAATTGGATGACAGAGAGAATAATAATTTTAAAATATCTTATTTTATTATCAAATTATTATTTTACACTCAAAAGCAAAAGCAAAATTATTTTTACATTATTTTTAACTAATTATTACAATTACAATGTTATTATTTTTTAAATCTCGCATCTAAAGTAAATTTATAATTTCAAATTAAAATGAAGGAATATATATTTATTACGTGTAAATTTATAACTGCTATTTTTCGAATATGTTATAGATATATTTTTTTTTTAAAAAAATAAGTCACAGACTATATATAATTAGACAAAATATAAAAATGTTGGAGATATTATATATAGGTTATATATATATTGTACAAATTAGGTATGAGTAGTCCGTAAGGGATGACTTGATAGCGTGGAGTTGGACACATGACCTATGAGGTCATATGTTTAAACTCCCGATGCCTCAGGTCATCTGCCACACGTCTTTTCCGTCGGACCTAATTTGCAGGATGTTAGGTTCGATCGGGGGTTTACCCAGTTGTATGAGTAACCATGTTTATGGTTGGAAAAATAAGTATGCATTCTTTTTTTTAACTATAGTTAGTTATTATTATTAATATAAATATTGACTTATACAATATATACCAACAATATCAAAAGTTCATTTCAAATAATTAAAAAAATTCTATTACATATATATAAAGAACCATATCTCAAAGTATATCCAAACAAATCCCTTGTTGAAATGGCATTATTATCATTAATAATTGAATAATCATTAAATTTTGATCAAACAGACTACAATAAAATTGAATTATTTTATTCAACTTATATGGGGTAATTGAATAAATGTTTTTAAAGATATATACTACTATATTTTGATTTTATTTTTATATAGATTAAAACTAAAATAAAATATATATTCTCTTCGTTCGAATCATATGTAACTATTTTTTTTTGACATTTTTTTATATATATTATAGGAAATTATAGTGTAATCTAGTGACAAACCCTTCAACCTTTTGATTAGAAGTCGATATTAAAAAAATTATCATCAATTATTATTAAAATATAATAGTTTTAAATTTAATATACATTTCTTAATATACCAAGATAGACACTAAAGTAATAATAATATTAATGGAATTAAATTTTAGTGATATATAATTTTGTAGGAAAATAAAAATATTATGGTTGACCGAAATTATTATATATATACATAGGTGGAACTACATTGGGGCTAGGGGATCAATTGAACCTCAGTCCTTAAAATATATGTATTTTTTATGTAAAAAATAATAAAATTATATATTTTATAGTAATTTGTTTTTCTTAATTTTTTATATTATAATGTAAAAAATCATAAATTATACTTTTAGTCTTTAAATTTTATTTTATTGGTAAAAAAATATTAAATCTTACGTAATTTTGTTGAAATTTTTTCTAAAATATTTAAATTTTTCAATTTTTTTTTATTTTTGTCAAAATGTACCATGAATAAAAAAAACTACTGCCGGTTCCGTCACTGTACATATATTAATACCAAAATAATCCAAAAATAAAAGAAATCAATCATAATTAATTAATAATTGTTACAATGTTTATCCGATGACACATGATATGTTTAATTGGACAGGTACACTTGTGGTCGTTATGTATATGCACTAGTAATAATGTAAATATAATTGATTATTCAATTATCAAAATAAATAAATAAATAAATAATACCTTCCCCAATTATTAATTCGAAAATTAATATATTACCTATTCTCATACGTTATTTAAAATTTCAAAATTCATTCAAAATATACCCTTTTTTAATTTTTCTAGAAATTGGTTACGTGTAAGAAATTGAAATTGACACATTAACTTATAAAACTTAAATAATATGGTATGGGCATGCTTAAATTATCCCTATTTTTATTCTACTATTTAATTAAATAATCATCTATTATTTATAAATGTATGGTCACACACTTAAACTTGAAATAAATAAATAAAAATAAATGTCAAAATTTACCAAACTCGTCAATTATATATTATCTTGATAGCTAAGAAAATTAAAATAAGAAATGGAGTAGAAAACAATCAATTTCAATCTTATTGTTTGTTTAATTAATTAATTTTAATTTTCTATATATAGTGTGTCTGTTTTGTGAGTTTATTGAATTTTTTTTTTTAATGTAAAATACAGATAATTGTATAATAAATATAAAAATAATAAATGTGTATAATGTATTAATTTTTTTTTTTTTTGAAAATGTGCCGAAAAAAAAAATCTTGAAAGAACAAAGCGATTATATTTGAAACATATTCATTTTTCATCAAATTAACTAATCTCAATTTTATAAATTTAAATGATTTTTACTACCATGGTTACTATAAAATCCATTGTAATATAATGTGTCTTGAATAGTTTTTTTTTTTCCTTTTTTAAATTTCAATTTTGGTTTTCTTATTTATATATATTTTTCATAATTTTTTTTAAAAAATTTCTTAATCTTATCATTTTAGTCTTATAATTAAATTTGTATAAAAATCATCCCGTATCTCATTTTCTTCAGCATAATTAATTCTTCGGCGCTGGAGCTGCATATGTGGTGCCTATGGCTCGTCGGAATTTGCGTGTCCGCCAAATAAGTACTATAGGATAGACCCATGTAATTTTTTTTTAAAAAAATATGGATGAAATTTGTGAAATTTTTATAATTAATTTAATTAAGACTAGTTCCAAGATAGAAATTTTGTTTCCCAAAATAATGTGCATAGAAAATAATTAAATTATTGTAAGTAGGAAAGCCAAGGCCTATTGATTAGCAATATGGACCTCTATAGGGCATGCAAAAAGTTGTTTGGCGTGCTTAAAAAAAGGCATTAGGAAAATGAAATAATGTATATATAGAATGAATCATTTAGGAAAATTCATTTAATTTATTGCTTTATTGTTTTCTTTTATTTTTGTCTTATATTTTAATTTTACTTCTTTTTTTTTATGTAATACTAATATTTAAAAGAAAATTATTCAAAAATCCTTGATCCACAAAAAAATTGTCCTTTAATCTAATATTTTAATTAAAAAATTTGTGAAATTACAAAAAAAAAATCCAATATTTCAATACACATGCTAAAATGGCATAAACTTATAAAATACAAACTACAGGCTTTAAAATAATTTAATATTGAATTTCAATTTAAATATAAGTAATAAATAGCATAATTTTATTAAAAATGACGTAGTAAAAAACTGAAATTACAAATTTACGAACAATTAAAACCCTAATTTACATTTGAATGAAATATTTATCACTAAATTTATATTTGAAGAATATTTTATTATACTTAACAATAATAAGCAGCCAACGTACAAGCCGGTAATGCAGAAGGTACAATCTGATAGCAGACACGCCCGTCGTGCTGCCACCGAGTGCCGTCGATGTCCGGACGACCACTGTCGGAGCTACGCAGATCCGTCACTCGCCACCGCGCCGCCGCCGTGAATACGGCGGCGCGAGATCCAATTTCGAATTACAGGATCAAAGAACTCCACGGGCGTTTGATCAGATCCCACCAGTGCAGCAATTCAAATTCCATGGCGGAGGTCATCAAACACTACGCCCTCTCCGAATCGTCTCTGCAAAAATCCATGTTAGCTTTCTCCAAAATATGCAATCCTTCGTTACCAATCTGGAATCACATGATACGAGGGCTTTCCCAAAGCGACAGACCTGAGGACGCTCTCCACCTGTTCGACGAAATGCGTCAAAGAGGATTGCGAGGTAATAATCTTACGTTCATATTTGTGTGCAAAGCTTGCGCTAAAATTCCTAACATTTTGTATGGAAAGAGAATTCATGTTCATGTCTTGAAGATGGGATTCGGATCGTATCTCTACGCCTGCAATGCTTTGATTCATATGTATGGTTTCTGCGGCGAATTGGGCTTCGCAAGAAAGGTGTTCGACGAAATGTCTGAAAGAGATTTGGTCTCCTGGAACTCTTTGATCTGCTCGTATAGTCAATGCGGAAATTACGACGACGTTTTGGGTGTTTTCGACGCAATGAGAGTCGAAAACGTGAAGGCGGATGCCGTAACTATGGTGAAAGTTGTTTTAGCTTGCGTACACGTCGGTGAAACGAAGCTCGTAGAGTCGATGATGGAATATATCGAGGATAACGGCGTCGAAATCGACGTGTTTTTAGGAAACACATTGATCGACGTGTATGGAAAGCGCGGCTCAGTTGGATCGGCTTGGAACATATTTGAAAGAATGGGTAAAAAGAACGTCGTTTCTTGGAACGCAATGATCGCCGCGGCCGCAAAATCGGGCGACATTTCTTTGGCGAAGAAGCTCTTCGATGAGACGGTCGAACGGGACGTCGTTACGTGGACTTGTATGATCGCCGGGTACGCACAATCGAATCGGTACGAGGACGCCGTTACTCTTTTCGACGAGATGGTGGCGGCGAAGATCAATCCCGATCGAGTAACTATAGCCACCGTGCTTTCAGCTTGCGCGCGTTTGGGAAGACTCGACTTAGGCGATGCGGTGCACGATTATTTAACGCGTAGTAAAATCGAAACGGATATCTATGTCGAGAATGCTCTTGTCGATATGTACTCCAAATGCGGTTCAGTCGAAAAAGCTTTGGCGGTATTTCGTGGTATGAAACGACTGGATCCCGTTTCTTGGACCGCCATCATTTGCGGCGTTGCCGTAAACGGAGACCCGGATCGAGCTTTGAATTTATTCTCGGAGATGCTGAGAAACGGCGTGAAACCGATCCACGGAACGTTTGTCGGCGTGCTACTTGCTTGCGCGCATTCGGGTTTGGTGGAAAAGGGATTGTCGTTTTTCGACGATATGCGGAAGATATATGGATTGGTGCCGGAGATGGCGCATTATGGTTGCGTGGTCGATCTTTTATGTCGGGCGGGTGATCTTTGTAAGGCGTACGAGGTTGCGAGGAGCATTCCGGTGTCTTCCGATGTTGTCGTGTGGAGGATGTTGCTAAGCGCTTGTAATCTTTACGGCGATACCGTTTTGGCGAAAATCGCTTCGGACAAGATTCTTGAGGTCGATCCATGTAATGGTGTCGACTATGTTTTGTCGTCGAACTTGTATGCCGGCGTAGAGAAATGGGACGAGGTTGTGAGAATGAGAGAGCTCGTCGAGAAAGGTAGAGGCAATGTGTCCAGGCCGTCGGGATGGAGCTCGATTCAAATTATAGATTGATTTATTTGTTTAGTACGGAAAATTGAAGTAAAAATAGTTGTTAGATGTAATATTTTATATATATTAAAAAATAATAATTTGGGTGTAATTTTATGGAATAAAAATTAAAAGTAAATTTTAATTTAAGAAAAAGAAAATTATGGCTTATAGGGCTGTAAAGGCCCATTCTTTGGTAAGAGGCCCAAATTTTGAATCGATACAATTGAGTTAGAAATATCCTAAAATTTTTAGTTTTTTACTATTTTACATTCCAAAAAAATTATACTCCCTTCCTCCAATTAGATGATTAGATGATTGTATGAATTGACATTTAACATGATAGGGATTAAAAGTAATAAATCAATGAAGGGTAAAAATATAAAATTTATATTTAAAAAAATAAAGGACAATAACTATAGAAAAATAGGACAGTAATTTTTTCCCTCGTAAACATCCCATCAAATATTATCATCAAATATTATTTTAATATTAAACTTTTTCTCAAACCAATAAAAGAAAACAAACATTAACAAATCCAGGAGACTTGCATACACATTCATGCATATACATATATATATATATATATATATTATGGTTTACAAACGCCATCAAGAAGCCATAGCCATATTCAAACTTAGTACGATGAACAGACCATTACATCGAATGTCTCTATAATACAAGTTTTTTTCTCCAGCAGCAAATTAAAATCCCTGTCGAATTCGATAAGCAAAGTGATATCATAGGGTGTATATATATATATATGTGTAGGTATATGTGTGTGTGTTTCTTGCTCGACCGGGTCGACAAACTACTCGTCTTGCACCTCTTTCTGGCAAATCGGACATTGCTGCAAATCAAAGAAAGAAAGAACATAGCCGAGTTTGTTTTGTAAATAATTTGAAGGAATATTTTTTTTACATAAAATATAGAAAATTGTATAAAAAAACGAATGTGTGAGAAAAAAAACAAAAAGAACACATTATAAGCCTCGGTTTAATTTTGAAATCGAAAATGACATAAAGGGTAAAAACGAGGATACCTTGTTTTGTCGCAACCACGGCGTGATGCAGCCGTAATGGAACCGGTGAACACAGGGCAAAGTCGTAACTTTTTCGCCATTTTTGTAATTCGAATAGCAAATCACACACCTAGACATCCAATTGCAAACATTATTACCGAAAGATTATATATGTAATTAACGATGTATTTTTCCATAAGCTTAAGCTTTTAGGCGGTTGGATTAGCCTTCGGAAAGTATATACCAATGTCCGATTACTACAACTTATCTTGATAATACTAAGACATAACTTAGTAATAATGTAAGAAAACGGGGTTTAGGTTAGAGAAGTTATACTCATCGTTTTCCCGTTTCTTTTTCTTCGAGAACAATCCGAGCTTGTATTTGCAAGTCGGTAGACGCGATATGAGATGGGGCGTAAGTCCTCTGTTCTCGCTCCCGACGGCTTCCGCGAGCGATTGAAGTTCCTAACAAAAACGATAGATGTCATGATTTAAGGATGTCCCGAAACAAGAAATCTTGATGCTCGAATCGAACGAGTTACTCGACCAACCTCGTAAGTCATTCTGTCGGGATCAATGTCATCTTGCGTTATGTTACGACTCTCAACCTACACACAACAATATATATATATATTCACATATAGCGAACGTATATAACGGACGTTAACTCGAAAACGGAGAGGTGCGTCGGGACGTACCCTACGTACGGTTTCTCTCGAAGTCGAACCGGCGGTTGTCTCGGTAGGTAACACCGAAATCATCTCTTTAGCGGCAAAAGACGTAATTCAAATTCAAAAAGATCAAATCTTTAACGAGAAAAAATTCAGGAAAACGACATTTCGACGGTAAGAAATCAGCAAATATCAATCTCACCGGGTGCACAAGCATCGTCGCGTTCTCGATCGTATAAATTGTTGAAATCCTCACCCAATTCCAAGGCTCTTGCAAAGTCTTCATCCAAAGCCAGCTGCCGGTCGACGCTCGCGCCGTACGACGACGATTCGCTTTCGTGCGTCAAAACGAAACTACTATTGCTCGTTTCGCCGGAATCGGACGCTACGATCCCTTTCTGTTTATTGTGTTCGATATAGAGAAAAGCGCTCTCCTGTTGCATCGATAAATTCCTCAGAAAAAAATATCGTAAAATTTTGCCGTAAATATCGATTTTAACATACCTGCATTAGAAGAACCTCTTCGGCGTCGAGATCACCGTACTCGGGATAAATATCCTTAAGATGCTCGGCAAGGTTATTGATATCATTCATCGTTCGAAAATTATTAGTCGGATGAACAAACTAGCCTCTTTTGAATAACTGAAAGAAAAACAACAGTCTTTGATAAGCAACACAAGTAAATCGCGATTTGGACATGAAGACTTCTAAAGAGACCGGCCTCGATTATTAAACGACAAAGAAAATTGACTAATCTTAGCAAATGCAACCATTTGTCTTGGAAAGCAACAGCTAGATAAACAATACCGAATACGGGCCAATTTGCAGAATTTCTTATTCGAAGCTTTCGGACAAATTGACTGCAGAAGTCTTTGTTTAATAACAATGGCTTAAAGGATGAATCTGTAAGAAATAAAACAATGCAAGACAAATGATTTCCAGGAAGATTTAGATTTGTTATTTCAATCTTTTTTTTTTGACACATCTAACCACTATTTTCGACACTAAAAACATCGACTCAAAAACATAGTTTACGATGCCTAAACTCTACACCAAACATCATATCTAACTATTATTTTTCACGCTAAAAAAATTTAATATGTAACTCGGAACATGAACTCTGTACATAATTTCTACTCTTAAGCTCTATACCAAACATCAAATCTAACCATTATATTCGACTTTTAAAAATTCAATCAAGAACAACTCAAAACACGAAAACTATAAAAAATATATATATATATAATTTTCGGCGCCTAAAAGGCTAAAACTCTGTACCAAACAACAAATCTAACTATTATTTTCCACTCTATAAAATTCAATCAAAAACAACAAAAAACACGAAAACATCCACTCAAAAGTATAATTTTCGACGCCTAAACTTTATATAGCACATCAAACTTAACCATTATTTTCAACTTCAAAAAAATTCAATCAAGAACAACTCAAAACACCAACTTACAAACATAATTTACTACGCCCAAACTCTACCTAGCAATTATTTTCCACTCTTAAAAAATTCAATCAAGAACAACTAAAAACACGAAAAGCAATCCCTCAAAAGTATAATTTTCGACGCCTAAACTCTCTATACAACACATCAAATCTAACCATTATATTCAACTATAGTAATTCAATCAAGAACAACTCAAAACACAGATTTTTATGCCCAAACTGAATACCAAACATCAGATCTAACTTTTATTTTCCACTCTAAACAATTCAATCAAGAACAACTAAAAACACGAAAAACACCAACTCAAAATACATAATTTTCGACGGCTAAACTCTGCACCAAACATCAAATCTAACAATTATTTTCTACACCGAAAATTTCAATCAAGAACAACAACTAAAAACAAACAAAACATCATCTCAAAAGCATAATTTTCAACTTCTAAACTGTATACAACACATCAAATCTAACCATTATTCTCGTCTCCAAAATATTCAACCAAGAACAACTTGAAAGCACACCAAAAACATCTCAAAAATCACAAGCAAACAACCTTTAAGCACCCAAATTCAAGATTCAAGAAGCAAATTAAACACAGACAACATCCAATTCCCCAATTAAATCACTAACTCCAGCACACCCTAAATTCAAGTTCTAATTCCCCCTTTCATTTCAAATTGTGAAGAAACATAACAACAAAACACATAATGAGCAAGATCTTGGCCACACACAATGTACAGATCAAAATCCACACTAATATTCCATTATGTAAAACAAAATACAGACAAACCCAAACGAAATTACAAAAAAAATAAAAATTTGGGTTTCGAAGAAACCATACACCAAGCAAGACAAGAAACCCTTCTGGCATTTGAATCAAAATTGCTGAAACAAGTTCTCCATTCTTCCCCCTTTCGCCTTCCCCCAAATTTCTTCACTCTCAGTGACGTTAAAAAATACAAATAAAGGGTTTAGTGAAGCTGAAAGGGAAAGGAAATCGAAAATAGTGTTAGATAACAAAAATAAATAAAAATCAAGACTGACATTTTTATACAGTGGAAGCTGGTAGGAGAAGCAATGGAGAATAGGCCCCGCTTGACTTTTTTTTTTTTTTTTTTTCTTTTCAAGAAAATAAAAAATTTGCCGGCAATTGAATAAGGATAAGCATCTAATCATATGGAAGACTGTAATCGATGAAGACTTGCCATTTTTTACTCACTATATACTTTTCTTTTTCAGTTTTTACTTCAGAGGATTTGATGATTAGAGCCTTCTCTTGTACCAGGATTCGAACACCAGATAAATCTACACCGTTGATTTTGTGGGGTTTCTGTTTTCAGCGGTGTAGATCTATTTGGGGTTGAGATCCTGGTGCTTTTAATAATTGTGGGTGGAAAGGTCACCGTAGGTCCCGCTGCTGTCCAAGCTGCCTACGCAGTGACTGTTCTCTTTATGCTACCTACACATTCTTTAGACGAGTTTTTGCTAGTGATATTTAAAAAAATAAAAAGAAAAGGTAAAAATAGGATTTTATTTTATTTTTTTGGTAAAAAGGAATAAAAGATGATATTTTCTTACTTAAAAAAATGAAAATAAATTGTGATGAAAAAAAAAATTATAGATTTGAATGATGAATAAATCGATAAAATACTGACAATATATAATATAGTATTATACAATACATGCTATTCGGTATAAAAAGACGTTAATACATCAAAATTTTATATGCTTTTAGATAACATAATATGTATTGTGTGAAATAAAAATATATGTTTGATTGATTATTTTATAATAATAAAAAAAAAAACCTTAAAAAGTTGTGATATTTCTTAAAATACCATGATAATAATTGGACCGTATTTCAAAAGCCCAACTAATAAGTACGAGGGACTTTAAAGACATAAAGTAGATACAAGCCTATAGTTTCCATAATTATTTTGGATTATTTGTTAGGCCTTTGGGCTTATTTACATTTGATTTTTAAAAGGTACTGTGAATTAAATATAAATAATATAATTATATTTATTTATTTTATTATAATATATTGATAATATATAAATTAATTGTTTTATATTATATTATAATATTCAATTTATTATTATTATTATTATTATTACTACTACGAATATAGTACTCCCTCCGTCTCAAATACAGTGCAACACTTGTGTTTTGCACGATAATTTAGGTGGAGAGTATTAAGTATGGTAATTTGAGATAATTTGGATATTAAGTGATGTAATTTGAGAGAGAAATGATTATTTATTTTTCTAAGTGAAGTGTATATTAATACATGTATATAAATATTATTAATTATTTCTAAATTAAAAAATATTGCAATGAATTTGAGATAAATAAAAAATGAAACGTTGCATGGTGTTTGGAATGAATTGAATAAATTTAAGTAAAAAGTGTTTATGCTATTTCAGCGCTACATCAATCTACTTATGAAAAAAATATTTTTCAATCCCAAAAGTTGTTTTTTTTTTTTTTTTTATAAAAGTCAGTACAAATAGTTACAAAATGTTTTTTTCTAGAGTAGAAGTCAAAAGCTTCAGCCAAAACCAATCCAAATGAGACATTTCTTATAAGGAGTATTTTTTTAAAACAAATAATATATTCCCTACGTCTCATTGAAATGTTACTATTTTTATTTTCATCCCGTCCCAAAATAAGGTTACCATTTCATAATTTAGTAATTATACTACATACCTAACATAATAAATATCATTTCAATTTATAATATATTACACAAATAACATTACTTTTATATTACATCATATTAATAGAAGTATTTTTGTCTTTTTTATTACAATCTAATATAATATTAATATTAAAATATTTACGTGTAAAAAATAAATGTTACCCCTCTAATGAAACGGGGAGAGTATATATATATTCAATTGATGTAAAAAATATTATTTATATGATACTAATATTAATTTTAATAAAAATATATTATTTCCTTAGCCCGTTATATATGATTTTTTTTTCATATTAAATATATTTAATAAATATAACTAAATTTAATTAAAAATTTAATTTGTTATACTTATGACTCACAAAAAAAACTCTTTTATTTTTATTTATGTTCTCAATTAATAATTTTTTTATTTACATTTAAAATTTCTGAATTTTTATAAAATTAATTTATTTGTATTATATAAAATTTTACTTTTTACAAAATAATATTTAATATTATATACTACATCCGTCCAATTTCTATTATTCTAAATTATATTTACACGGTTTTTTAAGTGATTGTATTTTTGTTATAAATTGATTGCTCTTAATTGTATGGTAGATATTAAAAGTAATAAATTAATAAATGGTAAAAATGTTAAATTTGTGTTTAATAAAAAAAAAGATATTAATTTATGGACAAATGAAGTATATTATATTGAGATATAATATTAAAAATGTTTAAACACATTAGCTACTTCACAAAAGACATTACATTTATTGGTGCGGAGAGAGTATTATATTTTGCAAATGAAATGGACTAAGGGTTGGTGGTAAAAAATGAATCAAACATGGTACAAGCGAACTAAGGGTTGGTGGTAAAAAATGAATCAAACATGGTACAAGCGAACTGACACGGGCTGATATTCCTGTCTTCGTTCTCGGCTATAGTTCGTCCCATGTGTGCGAACTCTTGTTTTGTACGGTCGACTAATGACTCATATTTTGGTGCAAGTACATATTCCGTATTATTCTCTCATATTGTATGGTATATCCCGGACGTGTTGTGCACAGGGGACGACTAGTCTGGGCCTCAGTGTGTGTTTGGCATAGGTGCTGGACGTATAAGCTTCCGGACACGTTACTGAACGCACGAATCTACTTGGGCCAGCTCAGCATCTGCCCCACCAATCCCTAACTGGGGCCGGGACTTTCTGCTCCACTCCATCCTCATCCACTGCTAGCTGTTACTCTTATTATTATTATTACTACGTTATTGTTATTATAGTGCAGAATTATTTTATTAAATATTGTATTAATAAAATATAAATGATTGGAAGTAATATATAATTTTACATATTATCTTAATTAAAACAATATTAGACAATTTATATTCTATGAGGTATAATATATATACATATATTTTCTTGTATTAAGATCAATTGTACTATGACCTATTGTCATATAATTTTAATTTTTATGCTACATTTGTATGTTTGTCAATAATTTGTGTATTGTCATTGAAATATATTATTATTATTATTATTATTATTATTATTATTAAATTTAAATATATTATTTTTCAATTTCTTGTATTCGTACAGATATAACCTGACGTGAAGATGAGGTTCATGTGGACTGAGGTTCACTTCTGACTAAGGTGGTTTTTTTAAAACAATAATTTACCTAACATTTGTTATTTTATTAACTTTTTTAATGAGCTCCCAACATTGGTTGATCCACAGCGTTGATTCATTGGGACCCACAATAGTAACGGCCCGAATGCGTTTGGCGCTGTCCTTCATTAATGAGTCTTTGCTGCTCCTGGGAGTTTGAGTCCGGGATGAATCTGAACCGTCGTATCTTTGAGCCCACATTATCAACGGTCAGGATTTACCCCCTAGAATCAATTGTCCCCTTCTCAGTTCTTAACGGTCAGGATTTACCTCCCCCAATACTTCGAAAAAACCATCGCACCCTTTGCAACCCAATCCTTAAATTAACCATTTTCTTACGCACCTCCCACATGTACAACTTTGCTCTATATAAAATTAGTATTATTTATTATATGATTTTTTTAATATTTTTTTTTATCTTTTATTTTTATAAATTAACATATTTAAATATTATTTAATAAAAATTTAAATTAATATTTTATTTTAAATAAATTTCAAAATATAATTAAATAATATTATAATTATTTTTTTTATAATATTTATATAAAATAGTATTTTATTAATTAATAAAAATATATAAAATATTATTGATATTTTTACTTATACAAGTATAAAGATAAGAGTATTTTAATATTTATATATAAATTACTTTTATTACACAATAATAAAAATAAATATATTTTTGAATGAGACAAATAAAATATCTTTTATGTCCAAATTCAAAATATATTTTTTACAATTTTTGTCTGTCATATCTCTTTTATATTTAAAAAGAATTAATTATACACTAATACTAAAAATAATTATAATATTTATTTAAATTACAAATATACAATTATATATAATTATTTTATACCTAAAATTAAAGAATAAAAATATCAAAAATCTTGTACATTTTTATTAATTAATAAAATATTATTATTTTTTAATTTATTATAAAACCTCACAATTTTTTTTTTTTTTTTTGGGAATGGAGGAGAATAAAACAAATATATTGAATTGGAAGAAAAAAGATTAAATAATTAATGGAGATTTTTTATTTTTTAAGATTTCCAAACTTTAAAAATTATGTCCTAATGGAAGTTAATTAAATAACAAAAAATTATCATTATATATATAGAACTTGCTGTTGTTTCAGATTCAACAAAAAAACAAACAAACAAAAAAAGGGGTCAATTATTTTCCTTACAATATGGGCGGTCCAAGCCCACCTCACTATACACCCCTCTCCAAAACCACCGCCGGCGGCGCCGCCGCCAATCACTTAAGACGAAAAAAGCTCTATTTTCTAGCAATCATCACCATCCTCTGTTCCCTTTCTTACCTCCTCGGCGTCTGGCGCCACGGCCCCGGCGGCGCCACCACCGTCGCCGCCAACTTCGGTGTCGCCGTCCCTTGCGTTAACAGGGTTTCAAGCACCGCCACGACCGAGCCCGGCGGCTCCTCCACGCAACTAGACTTCTCCACCCACCACTCCGCCGCGGACGGCGGCGGCGGCGGAGGAGACGCGGCGGCGAAATCGTATCCGGCGTGCAGCTCCAAGTACAGCGAGTACACCCCCTGCGAGGACCAGAAGCGGTCCCTGAAGTTCCCCCGGGACCGGCTGATTTACCGCGAGCGCCACTGCCCGGCGGCGGAGGAGCGGCTGAAATGCCGTATTCCGGCTCCGTACGGCTACCGGACGCCGTTCCGGTGGCCGGAGAGCAGGGATCTGGTTTGGTACGCGAATGTGCCACATAAGCATCTGACGGTCGAGAAAGCCGGCCAGAACTGGATCCGGTTCGACGGCGACCGGTTCAGATTTCCCGGCGGCGGGACGATGTTCCCGAACGGCGCCGGTGCGTACATCGATGACATCGGAAAATTGATAAATCTGAAAGACGGGTCCATTCGAACCGCCATTGATACAGGCTGTGGGGTACGATTTAATTCAATTTCCTTTTTATTTTTATTTTCTTTTATTCTTTTTGAATAAATAAATATATATATAATAAAATTTGCAAATTTTTTGGGTACATATAGAGACGCACGAATGGAGACGTAAATATTTGAATTATTATTACAAAAAAGGTTATGTGATGTGATTCGGACCTGTTTGTTTACTATTCTTAGTGGGGAAGTAAAGATCTTTGCCCTATCTTTTTTAAATTTCTACTTTTGATTATGTATATACTTTTTCGTGAATAATTTATCTTCAATTCTTTGTATTTTATTTATTTATTTGATATTTTTTGAATCGATAATTAATATTGAACCTAATAATTTTGTATCATTATCATCGTCGCTTTAATAATTTCAACACATAAATTATTAGGTTGAATGAATACAATATGTGCTTACAATGTTCTCACTTCATATACTGTGTTTCGGTTAGTGGATAAGTTTTCTGTTTGACTTTTATATGCGAGAAAAATTAATATTTTATAGATATGTAATGTAATAAAATAATAGTGGTATAATATTTATTTTATTCTTAAAAGGTAACTTGAAAAGTTAAAAATATAAATATTTTGGTATAGAGTTGAGAGATATTTTCTGTTTTTTAAAAAAGTTTTGATTTAATAAACTAAAAGTGGAAAATGAAAAATTCAAACATTGGCGGAAGAGTATTAATTTATATATGTACGTTTGTTTAGGGTTTGAATTTTGGATTGAGATTTGAAGAGTAAAAAATTTGAATTGAAATAGTGGTACGATGTGATATTGATGTAATGCTTTAAATTTAAATTTAAAATTAATTTTTAACTAGAGGGAAAATTTTGTATAAATAGTACTTTAGAATTATGTTTTTTCCTATATTAAACATAAAATAGTTGTTGCATGTGATGTTTTTTAGACCCAAATACGATAATTATTTAGAAAAAAAAACGTCCGATTTAACTAATTGATATTCTTTTGTCGTATCGTGTCGAATTGAATAGGTTGCGAGTTGGGGCGCGTATCTACTATCCCGAGACATTCTTCCGATGTCGTTCGCCCCAAGGGACACGCACGAGGCGCAAGTTCAGTTCGCGTTGGAGAGAGGAGTGCCCGCATTGATCGGCGTCCTCGCCTCCAAGAGGCTCCCGTACCCGTCGAGGGCGTTCGACATGGCGCATTGTTCTCGATGCCTCATTCCGTGGGGTCAATACGGTAATTTCACGCGCCGTCGCCGTATATTTCGATTGTTTTGTCATGACAAGAATCTTGCAAGAGTTTCATGACTTGGGGTGATTTGTTTTTGTAGATGGTGCCTACTTGATGGAGGTCGACCGGATCTTGCGACCCGGCGGGTACTGGATCCTGTCGGGGCCACCGATCCGGTGGCGGAAATACTGGCGGGGGTGGGAGAGATCGAGGCGGGATTTAAATTCCGAGCAAATGCAGATCGAAAACGTCACCCGGAGCTTATGCTGGAAAAAGATAGTCGAGAGAGACGACATCGCCATTTGGCAAAAGCCCGCGAACCACTTCGACTGTAAGAAGTTCCGGAAACTCGTCAAGAAGCCGACTTTTTGCAGCGCCGGCGATCCCGACAAATCTTGGTTTGTCCTCGCCCGTCTTCGACTACTATTCTCATCGACGCTACCGCGTTTTGAATCCTATGTTTGGACTATCTCTGCAGGTACACAACCTTGGAGACATGCCTGACTCCGTTACCCGAAGTGTTGACCCGCGACGACGTCGCCGGCGGCGCGCTCGCCAAGTGGCCGGCGCGGTTGACCGCGACGCCCCCGAGGATAGCGCGAGGAACGATCGACGGCGTGACCCCTGAGACGTTCGAGCAAGACACAAGGAAGTGGAAGCGACGAGCCGCGTACTACAAAACGGTTAACAATCAGCTCGGCCAACGGGGACGGTACCGGAATATTCTCGACATGAACGCTTTCTTGGGCGGGTTCGCCGCCAATTTGATTGGCGATCCGTCGTGGGTAATGAACGTCGTCCCCGTCGAGGCAACGAGGGACACCCTCGGTGCGATCTACGAGCGCGGACTAATCGGGACGTACCAGAGCTGGTAAGAATCTGATTGAAAGCATGTATAAAATAGAATGTAAAAGATTAAAATGTTTAAGGATTTTAAAAGTATGTTAGAGTAATAATTAAGGTTAGTTTGAAAAAATAGGAATAATTTTATTATAAAGCGGAGAACAAATAGAACAATTATTTTGAGACGGACGAAAATGGAAAAACAAAGCATTTTTTGTATTTTTGTTAGTATAAAAGAAAAAGTTTATATTTTCTCATTTTTCTTAAAATATGCGTTCGATCAAATGAGTATAAGTTTGGATGACAGAAGTAGCATGTAATTAGTGATGCATTTTACTACTCGTTTAAGGTTATTACCCACGACGATGTAATTGCAGGTGCGAGGCGATGTCGACGTATCCTCGGACGTATGATTTGATCCACGCGGATTCGGTTTTTACGATGTACGAGGATCGATGCGATCGGGAAGATATACTGCTGGAAATGGATAGGATATTGAGGCCGGAAGGGGGAGTGATAATAAGAGACGATGTGGACGAGGTTGTGAAGGTGAAGAGGATTGCAGACGGTCTGAATTGGGACAGCCAAATTGTGGATCATGAGGATGGACCATTGGTGAGGGAGAAGATTTTGTTCGCCGTCAAACAGTATTGGACAGCCGAAGACGACGCCCGAATCTGATCGGAATCTGGGATGTAGGAATAGTACGTAGCTTCTCCGGCGGGTTCTTTTTTCTATATAGATATAGTTTTGGGGTTTTATTGTGATATTCAATTGTTTTACTGTGGAGTTTTTGCCCTAATGTGAATTATTTAAATTGTCATTTAACAAAGTGTGATTTTATTTTTTATTTTTTTTTATTTTTTATTTATTAGTAAACTTCGACATAATCTAATACCTTGCAAATCAAGCTCGACGGGAAAGTGACTTGAAGCGTCTGAGTTTGAACCTATAATCTTACGGTCACAAGTTCAACCCTTATATTACCGGGACAACAAAATGTGATTATTTGGTTACCCCTTTATATGCTTTCCAAGTGTTACAGAATCTTTATTTTTATTTTTGTTGGATTTAAGATGTTTTTTATTATTTCAACTTTGTAATTTTTAAAAATATTTCATGCTATTTAAATAATTATATTTTAATAAAAATAATTATAAATTAAGATTAATATGACTATATAATTTAATTATATGATTATATAATTTAATTAAAATAAATTAATTATAAATTATGATTAAAATATATAAATATATTTTGAAAAAAAATACAAATTATATAAGACAGAAGAAAAATAAAAATAATAAATAATTTAAGTGAAACGAAAAGAATAAATTTTACTCTTTCAAAATATTTTATCAAAATTATATAAATATAAATAAAATATATTTAGTGGGACAAACAAACTCGTTTATTTAATTATTATAATTCACTTTTTTAATTAATTAAATATTATTATTTTAAATATATTATTATAAATTTAAGGATAAATAAAGTGGTGTATTTTTTTAAAAAAAAATAAATTCACAGTTTTTTAAAAAATATTAATATACTACATATATTTATTGTTTTTATATTTTATGTATAATTTTTTATATAAAAAATTTTCTTTTCAAATTATTTCACAAAATAAATAACAAAAAATATTAATAAAAGCAGAGTAATTTAAAGCGAAATGCAGGCCTTACTTGGGTTGGGCCATTACCCACATCCAATCAACTGATACGGACATTAATTACTCGGATCAAACCAGCTGAATTCATGATCCACCTTATCTAGAAACTTCCTGCTCGCCGTCTCCCGGTCTCCGTCTCCGTCTCCGTCTCCGATCCGATACCTACCGGCGATGCGATTTTCCACCTGAACTTTGCGGGCGCTTCTACAACATCGATCTCCACTCCACACCTCTTTTACGTATCTAATCGCCGCCGCCCGTTTACCGCAACTGTTGCTTGCTGAGGCGGTTGTCAGCGGAGAGCGCTGTCCTTTGTAGCAGACGGACGGCGAGTTACGAATTAGAAAGTTTCTTCTCCGGTTTAGGTGCGTAGCTGCTTTATTTACTGGTTTCCGTAATGGAGTTTGTTCATTTTTATCGCTTTTGTAAGATTCTTTTGTGGATTGAGTTGATTAATGCACGTTGATACCCACACTGAGGTTTTAAAATTAGTTGATTCCTATTATGTTCTTGATATATGATTTCTTATTACATCTTGGGTTAGTAATTATCATCAGCTTGCTTAGCTTAGCAATCGAAATAGGTACGTTTTATTTATTGAGTATTTTTTTTTTTCAAAAGAAGAATCAGCTGTGTGTTAAGTACATTTATACGTATGGAAGCAAAAGAGCAAGCATACTGGCTTGAGGTATGGTAATTGCTCATGTTTATGCATTCTTGTCTTCTATGGTTATGACATTGGAAAGGAGATTTATATAATTTGCATGAAGAGGAGCTGATCTTATACCATGTGAAACATAATTATCTTGTCAAAAGCCAAAAATTCATTTAGGCACTGCTAGGTTAAAGTGTTTTGGATGAAGAGACCAGAGCGCATTGTCGAATATAGACAACGCACTTGTTTTCTTTTTCTGAAATCCTTGATTTTCAATTTCCCTAAATTATATCTTTGTAGATTATTGACTCATAAGTCATAATCCTTTAGATTGTATTATCCTAGTATTTATTATGCTTCTAATTGCTAGTATAATCTCCCGTTATGATTACATTTATGAGAAGCAAATAATAGGAAATGATATAATGGGTGTACACCTACTACTGCTGCTATTACATTTAATTTTATTTTTTTGGTACTTACATTATTAGCTACTGTGTTTTTGGTTTATAATTAAAGTTTCTTGTTGATTGTCGTGCGAAGGACGTCCATGGATGTAGATGAGGGAGAGGTTGTTACGACTCATGAGCAGCATATAGATGTCAGGGTAACAAATAATTTGGACTTGAATGTGGAGCATGAATCCCGCAGCCCAAGATCATCGAATGCTAAAGGGTTTCATCCTGGTTGTTCTTCAAGACGAGAAGTACTAAAACTCGGTTCAGAATTTGAATCAGATGAGCAAGCATACAGATTCTACACTAAATATGCTGAGTTGGCAGGTTTTAGCGTTAGAAAGGATTGGGTCAACAGGAGTAAGGTTCATGGTCGGGTAATGTCCAGAAAGTTTACGTGTTCTAGACAAGGTCACCGGAAGAAAGATAAAAGAGATGTTAATGTGAAGAAGCATCGCAAGGAAACAAGAACAGGTTGTTTGGCTCACATGGTCGTTACTCGGCAACCTAATGGAAAATATATCGTCACCCAATTCGAAGCTGAGCACAATCACGAGGACGTGAATCTTAATAATACTCAAAAGTTACTGGAATCACCATTATCTGGAAATGGAGAATCGCCTGAAATATCTGAAACTGATTCAATGAAGAACTCAGAAATTCAGTCAAAACTGTCTCTTCAGTTGTTAGGTGTACGATTTTGTTCGCCAGAATGTTTTGACGACCTTGAAATAAATTATGAGGTGTTCCTGAGCTCTGGACGAACAAGAGATATGAAGGAAGGAGATGCAGCACGGCTCATGCGTTACTTCTGGAGGCAACATTTTGAAAACCCTTCATTCTTTTACTCTGTGCAACTCGATGTTGATGACAAGATAAGCAACATATTTTGGGCAGATGATAACATGATTGTCGATTATGGCCACTTTGGTGATGTTGTTTGTCTAGATACATCATGCACAAGAAATACAAACACTCGTCCATATGTTCAGTTAATTGGACTGAACAATCATAGGCAAGTTGTAGTCTTTGGTGCTGCCTTCTTATATGATGACACTGTTGATTCTTTAAAATGGCTAGTTCGAACTTTTCTTGAAGCGATGTCTGGAAAGAAACCTAAATTCATTTTGTCAGATCAGAATGCAACTGTTGTTCAAGCGATTCATGCTGTATTACCAGAAGCGAGCCATTGTATCTGTGCTTGGCAAATGTACTTAATTGCTCTCAAACACCTTCACCATGTTGTAAAGGATTATGCTTCCTTTGCTGGTGAACTTAGAAGTTGCATCTTTGGTCACGAGCAGGAAGAAGATTTTATCCAAGCATGGGATGCTATGTTGGAGAGACATAGTTTGCGTCAGAACTCTTGGTTGAGGTGGATGTTTCGAGAGAAAGAAAAGTGGGCAGTAGCATATGGTAGAAATACTTTCTTCATTGAAAAAAACGGTTCACATCTTGTTGAGCTGATCTCTGATAGACTCAGAAGCTATTTGGACCCTGAAATCGACATACTTCACTTTTTTAAACACTTCAAGAATGTGGTGAATGAACAAAGGTACAGAGAATTAGAATCTTCTCTTGACATGGGAAGACATGCTCCACATTTGATGGCTAGTGCTGTTTTCTTAAAGAATCCCAGTGAGGCATACACACTAAAGGCATTTGAAGTATTTCAGAGAGAATATGAGAAAAGCTTGAATGTTGTCATTAGCAAGTGCAGTGAGAGGGAATCGAGATGTGATTACAAAGCCAAAACATATGGAAAATCTAAAGACTTTTTGGTGGCGTATAACACTATCAATGGCACGGTGTCCTGCAAC
The DNA here is from genome assembly GCF_009805555.1 of Andrographis paniculata. NCBI lineage: Eukaryota > Viridiplantae > Streptophyta > Magnoliopsida > Lamiales > Acanthaceae > Andrographis > Andrographis paniculata. The sequence goes on along the minus strand of NW_026137502.1, from coordinate 4,049,977 downwards.
TGTATGAAGTTTGAGCATGTGGGTTTTTTATGCAGCCATGCCCTTAAAGTTCTGGATCATCAAAATGTTAAGGTTGTTCCACCCCAGTACATCTTGAAGAGATGGTCTAAAGATGGAAAGATTTCAGCTGTTGGAGAAAGTCAGGACAGCTCAGAGGGTGACAGCAGGAAGATCGTTGCTAATCGTTATAAAGATCTTTGTCGCAATATAATTAAAATATCTGCTAGAGCCGCTCAATCTGATTTAGCATTTGAATTTGCTGCTAGGCACCTTGATGAAGTAATGCAGGGGGTTGAAAGAATCTTAAGTTTTAAATCTTTAGAGGAACGAAAAGGCACTAGCGCTTCCGATAATGATCTTGCTGATGCTGATCTGGATGGAAATGGTTTTGATGGTCAGGGCATTGGCGTCTTAAATGGAACTGCTGAAACAGAGACTAGCGCACCTGGTAAAGATCAATTACATAATTGCGATGAACACATTCCTGATGCTATTGGTGACCTGAATGTTCGCCGACCACCTCCTGAGACGGGCTTATCAGTTGCTTGTGCCTCTTCAACATATATAACTTCTCCCAGTTCACCTCCATCGTTGAGTCCACTTACCCAGGTTAAATTTTGGTGAAATATTCAAAGATTTGCTGTAACATTTCGGTATATTCTGCTTATTAATATATTATTGCATCTTCCTTAAATGTAGGGGTTATATAATGTTGAAGCAAACCAAATGGTCCAGGGCATGTATCAGCCGTCTAACCTAACCATCAGCCAGCAACCCAATCCTAATATGTATGGGCCTTCAAACTTCTACCCTAACCAACAACATTCTCCCGGCCATGCTCAATTTCTACAGGTGAAGCTGTGTGCACTGTCTTAATGATGTTTTAACAACTTTATATAGAGATTATGCTGTGAACTTTTCTCCTTGATGCAGGAATCTTTGATTCGTAACCAGTTCCATGATCCTATGTCCCATGTGACCCAATTAAAGCTGGTAATATTCCATCACGTAGATTAAAAATTGGGCAATCTCTCTCTTTCTTATAAAATTTGTATTCTTCTCGTCACACATCCGCAGGTGACGGATGACAGCCAGCACACAAGCTCATCTTCATTCATTCACTTTAATCAGAGATACAGAGCTACGGGGGTTTAGACTATAGAGTGAGAGATATTGCATTGATTTATGGAGATGCTGTAGCAGGATTGCAAATTAGGAAACTTAAAATGGAAGTGAGCTAGTTTTGCTGGCACGGCATATGGAATTCATGCTCCACAAATTGCAGTCACAGAGCTATGGAGGTTGTTTTTGTAGTCTTCTAAAGCATAACTAAATTACTTATTCTCTTCCATTACATTGCATTATCTTCTGATCTTTTCATTGTTTTTGCTATGTTCATTGCATTTTGTCCCAATTGCTTATTGTTCTGTTTCCCTCATCGCAGAATTTGGAACAATCTATTGGCCGGCCATTTTTATTTGAAGGAAGCTGCTCGATTCCAGTTGAGCACGTCCAGATTCATTGTCCTGCAATCGTAGTCTAGCAATTTGAAAGGATAGAAACAAGGTCAGTTTGATTGACTTATCTTCACTTTAAACTTTAGCTCATGCTTCTCAAATGTCTACTGGTTATCTGTTCTGCAGATTGTTTAACTACATGCATATGCACGATGATGCGCCAGGTTTATTGAAGGCCCACCAGAAAATGTGCAAATTGCAACCTAACCTATTGTAAATTTTTGTCACAAGGTAGATTGAAATTGGGCTACCATTATAGATTTATCGGTGAAAAGGTTATTGGCAGGAACACAAGAGAAGAATGATGTAGATGAATATTTGAATCTTCAAATCTCAAGTTATAGAAGTTTGGACTGTATGTGCATATCTAATAACTACATCAGTCCGCCACCTATATTTGTGTGCGCTTGTGATGTATAGCTATCCTACTAAATAGGGTTGAAGCCGAAGCAGGCATGGTCCCCATGAAGGTTCCCATCTACTCAAAGCTTCCATTCAAACTTCTGATTCAGGTTCGATCCAACCATACCTTAACATGATGGCTGTGTATTATTATTCATCCTAATGATTACTGTACATTGGCTATTGCATCAAAGAACTGCATTCATCAGTGTCGGTTGAGCCGGCACATGGCCGCTCAAGGTAAGAACATTAAATGATGCAGAGGAGATATTTTATTTCATTGAAGCAGCAATATTTTGGTTTCTGCAGGACAGGGCTTGGTGGTAAATGCCAGTTTAATTTTTTTTTTGTCACTTTCTTGTATGCCTGTGTGTGATGGTTCCATGCTAATTTCCACCTAAATTTTCACCTTTTGACACCAAGATTTTACAGATTTGCACAGTAGAGGGTTTCAACGGCTTCAATAATTAATGCTTGTGTCTGTATGTTTTCTCATATCATTTTTGTGTGATGATAGCATACTTGAAGTAAAGGATATGCCAAATCCATTCTGTTATAATATCTCAAGCTTTGGTTGCATTTACTTTTCTGGCAGTTCATATTAATATTTGACTTGTTTTCATGTTTGCTTTTGTACATTCCGACAGTTACAAGGTTCAATGATTTAGATGCATTTTCTGGTTAAATATGTCCTGTCCAATTTAGCAATATTGTTCAGAGTATACATGCCCTTGGAATAGTCGTATCATCATATGGCCATGTGTCCCTACACCAGTGAAACCACTGCCATCATGAATCATGTACTATTGAGAGGTAGGACACACAGTGCTCTCTCTCTCTCTCTAATCTTTTTTTAGTCTTTTTTTTTTTCTAACAATGTGTGCATATATTTGTGTTCATTATTACACATATATATATATAGATGGGTGCTGTGGCAGCTCCATGGAGCCGAGATCCTGGTGAACATCTTGCAATGGATCAAGTGGAGGTTCTTTAGTCCCTGGAGCTTCTGATGATTAGATCTTGCCTGCCAATAAAAACACCGGGGACCCAATCACCAACCACCAGTACTACACGGCCGCGCGTCATCCCCACTCGCCTTCTTAAGCCTCTTTACCAAGATCCCATTAAATACACTTCGTCCTCCTCACATCAAATGCTCTCCCCTTCCCAAAAATGCTACCACCGCCACCACCGCCTTTCCTGACCACCCATGGGTAAGGCTACCAAGTGGTTCCGTTCCCTAATAGGCTCCAAAAAGTCGCCGGAATCTGCGCCGGCGTCTAAGGAGCGGAAGAGTAAGTGGGCGTTCTCGAATTCCTCCGGCAGCTCAATCAAGTTCAAGAATTATGTCGAAGATCCTCTGTCCAGTCCGTACGCCGACGGGTTGGACGCTAACAAGCATGCTATAGCGGTTGCGGCAGCCACGGCCGCCGTTGCGGAGGCGGCGCTTGCGGCGGCCCAGGCTGCGGCTGAGGTTGTTAGATTGACCAGCGGCAGCGGGAGTGGCAGGTGTAGCGCTGATCGGAGGCCGGTGATAGCTGCGATTAAAATTCAGTCGGCATTCCGAGCTTATCTGGTCAGTAATTTCGTTTCTTTTCATAAAAGTAAATTCAGTTACCAATTTCTTCCCCCAACCAGTATAAAGATTGAATTTTTGCTATCAATTAAGCTAGAAGCATTAATACCCTTTCTACTGTGGCTGGTGAAATTCAATTCCTGAAAGTATTGCAAATTCAGTAAATTAGGGCTTTTCTTTTCTTTTTTTTTTTATCTACCCCTTAGGTCAAGATGAGATCCCAATTTTCTTTATTGGGCCTTATTGTTGAATCTTTGTCTGTTGCTTCAATTGAGTATGTGAGGATGGAGTGGGGGTTGAAAGTAACTCATATGTCCTCACTAGATCTCATCACATATCCAGACAATAAGTGAAATTAAATCAGTGGTTGATTTTGGGAAAGGAAGTGGGAGACTTGAAAGTGGGACTCAATTGCACCATAGCTAGTGGATATGACCATTCGCAATCACTGGGAATTGATCCATTTGTCCTCTAACAGAAGATGATAAAGTAGATTTTTCGTGCTGTAAAGGAAATGATCTTTTTTGTTTCTGAAGCTTTCCTTATCACTCTGTTTTTTTTTATTATTTGGTATATATATATATATATTTTTTTTTTCAAAGGAGCTTTGCCTTTGAAATGTTGGTTGTAAAGTTTGTGTATGTCTTTATTCCCGACATAATTGGGTTCTTGAACTTGTTAATTATTAACAAATTTCTACGCTTTTCGCTAGGCTAGGAGAGCACTGAGGGCCCTTAAGGGACTCGTTAAGCTTCAAGCTCTGGTAAGAGGTCGCATTGTCCGAAAGCAAAGTGCGGACATGCTTCGCCGGATGCAAGCTATGGCTCGAATTCAGGCTAGGGCCTCTGCGCACCGATGCTGCACAACCGAGTATTCTAATGCTAGAACCAAATTCACAAACTCCCACTATTTGGTGAGTTCTTTTAGAGTTAAAAGTTAATTACTTTACCAGTGATATGTTAGGTGAATCGACACATTTACTACCGCCGGTGTTATGAATTTATTTGTAGGGCAATGCAAATACCCGAAAACATGATGTCAAACACGGTGGATCTCTAATTAAGGTAGCTTGCTCGATTTATCAAGATATATTTTGAAGTTCGATTCATTACCAAAATCTGTCGAATGGATTCACAGTCTGCTTAAAACTTTTTGTCATGAAAATGCAGCCGAACCATTCGAGATCACCCATGGGGAATGGTCTTAGCAAGGAAAGCTCCCGACTCGCTTCCCGGTGGCTAAACCATTGGATGGAAAATTCCACGTGGAACAATCTTCCCGACGCCGGTCTGGAGAACGGACTCGACGACGAGAGGAGCGACAAGATACTTGAAATCGATACATGGAAGCCTCGCCAGAGCACCAGCCGCAAAACAAAAGGTGCTCCTATGTCCCCGTACTTCTCAGCATGGAGCGACTGCCGAATCAATCCCTCGTCTCGACTTGCATCGAAACCAAATCCTAGTGTATCTTCCGAGGAAGTCTCGTCCGTCGTATCATCGAAGCTCCCGCCAGATGGCGACCAAGCTGCAGCATGGACAGGTGACAACAGCCCGAGACTGCAGTCGGCAGCTTCATCCAGACCCGCTAACAACCTTCGAGGGCCAATTAGTCCCTCTCAGAGCGAGTGTTCTAGAAGCTTCTTCGGCGACTACCTTGGCCACCCGAGCTACATGGCGAACACTGAGTCTTCCCGGGCTAAGGTCAGGTCTCTCAGCGCGCCTAAACAGAGAATGCCGACCGAGGAGATGGGGTGGGGCGCGAAATTTAGCCACGGTCTTTGGGAATCGGACGCCGTTTCGGAAAAGGGCTCGACTTTGTCGGGTAATCGGAGGAGCAACGCGTACCTCTACAATGGTCAGATAAAGCAGCGGCAAGGCGCCGGCGCCGGCTACGCAACCTTGTACGGACATAGGCATTAAGGTTCAGTTTCTGTGTCCTGTCTTACCTTGTTGTTCTGTTATATAATATGCATTCTTTCATAATTCCCTCCTTATGACAATCTTCTTGCTGGAGGCTATGTTTGTTTTGATTTTTGTTTGTTCGAAAATCTGTTTGTTTGTAACTTTTCTTTCTGCCCTTTTGTCTGCTATGTTAGAAAACCTCAATCTCAATATCCCTTTGCTTCGAGATTACATTGAAATGTATATATAAACCTACTGTTTTATTGAAAAATAAGTTGTAATTAACTGAAAGAAATGTGAAGACTTCAGCTTTCAAGACATCCATACATCGACGCATCGTCACCGTTGATTAGTCCTAACACGGCCGATCTGCACTGCATCTGTGCCGTAGATTCACTCTTCCTTCGTGCTCGGCGTACTGCTCCATGCTGCAGCAGATTATATAGCACGTGCGGCACGTGTTAATCGATTGATTATATAGATACATATACATATATAGATATGTGTATAGAGGAATATGGGGGATTAGTTACTATTCACAGTCGGTGTTGGGATCAATGGTGAATCCGAGAGAGACGCCGCAGAAGCCAGGCAAGGTGGCGATGGCGGTGGCGTTTGTGTTGTACGCCATTATTATGTCCATCAAGCACCGGCACACGCCGCGGCGGTTGTCCTCCGAGTCCGCCAGGTTGTTGAGGCTCGACATGGCAACGCAGCAGGGGGAGCCGGGGATGGGGTCGGGGGTGCCGTAGATCACGAAACTCGAGCAGGCGGAGAACAGTGCTGTCACGGTGGTGCAGTCCGCAGCGGCAGCCGCAGAATACCAAGTCGCCGCCGCCGTGATTGCCAACGCCGCGGCGGAGTAGCTGATTCTCGCCATTTTCGTGGAATTCGTACGGTAGATCGAGCAGGTAACCGCTTATATACACGTGTTGGTTTTCCATTGGTTCGGTGCACAGCACCAGTCGCATGCCTAATTTCATCTGTTCCGCGTGCTGACCCATGGGCCGGCCCGGATCGGCCCAAAAATATTGGGCCGAACATACAGAAACTAGTTTCACTAAAAGCGCTGAATTCATTCAAAAAACGTTGGTACCAAAAGTGCGACTTTTATACATATGTTTTTGAACAAGACGAGTTTTCCGCCATAGTTGTCTCATTACTACTTTCATGTCCTTGGGATGTTTGATGTTTCCATTTTCTTTTAGAGGTGTAGGGAAGCATGAGTACCAGAAAATGTAAAGAAGACTTAGACAATGACCCATGGCTTATATTTATGTGCACGCATGTTTGGCAGGAATAATAATTGAGGTACTGTATGGCGACATTAATGGTGTTGTCTTGCTTTCTGTCCACTGCCTGTCTCCTTACTGTATTTTAATTCACTTTTCTTATACAATAATCAATAATTATAATAGTAGCAATAAGTACTTCTAATTGTTTTCAATTTTTCTTGCCTCTAAAGCACAGGCTTCTTCTCTGCCATTAATCCTCTCACTAACAAAAGTGCATCCCCTGAAAGTGTATAGCAGGTATGATATCCCAGATCCAGTAGCTTTCTTTGTAGTGTATAATTAATTTATTGGGACAGCATCATTATGAATCCACTCAATCAATCGTATATCATTGTTATTACATTAGTTGCTGCCTTTACAATCTGCCTACTCATCATGTCTTTAATTATATATAGTTATTTGTGCGTGTGTCTTGTCTTGATGCAAATATGTTGCTATAATCTGTCTTTAATTTTTAGGACAAGCATCCACTTCATTTGTCATGTCCTCACTGCCATAGTCTGCAACAAGGTGTATTGATTGTACAGGCAAGATTCCACTGTAGACTATGTTTAAGAATTTTGTTTACTTCCAGACGTCATATAAATAAATAGTAAAACTTAAAACAATGTGTGTTACTTTAACAAGAAATTCCCTGAGATATTCTTGTGGTGAGATTCAGGCTCTTTGTTTAGATAGAAATTTAAAAGTTGTAAATGATTGAATATTTGATGTAATTTTTTAAAAACAATATTTGATGAATAATGCTAAGATTATGTTTTTTTAAAAAAAAAAACAATATTTGATGTTTTTTAAAAGTTGAGGAATCAAACAAACAGGTAGTGAGAATAATTGTGAGATTGAATGATTAAGTAGCTTACAATTTCTAAAGATAAGAAGGTAGGTAAAAACGAAAAACAGAAAGCAGGAAAGTAGCTTTGAAAGTAGTACCCTTCTTTGACATTAAGTTCCGTTTCTTACTCTTGCCACTTTGCTTCTCAAATCAAGAAAATCATGTAAGAATTACACAAATTATTTGCAGATGAGTCATGTAAGAATAATACTCCTTCCCGTCCGAGCAAGAAGTATATATTAAAAAATAATAGTATTTTAATTATAATGGGTAGGTAAAAGTAGTGTAATGTTATTATTGTCTTTATTTTTTGGTATAAAAGTAACGATGTGATGTAAAGTAAGAGTATTTGTGAAAAAAAATTGGATATTTAATGCAATGATTACTTTGTAATTGAACGTTTCAAAATAGAACTGGACGAACGGAGTATAAATTAATAAAGAAAAGATCTTGTTGACCTCTGTTGTATTTTTATGGCAAAAAGTAGCATTACCAAATCATGGGACAAGAGTTTCAGGTGAGCATTTATATATGGGTACTGATAATCTGCATAGTTGAAAATTCTTTTCTTAAACAAGATGATTATTCTCTCGATCTAAACAAGACTGAATTATTTTTATGAGTAAACTTTTTCCATATCTTTTTTTGGGCAGAATTCCTTTATGACAGTTCACCTAATTTATGCTTCTCCATTTAGATAATACTACTAAACTCCCCAAGTCCACTTATTACAAAACCCATAACCATTCGGATAATCATTGCACAGATCTGCAGCGACAAAGCTACTAATTTCATACCCCCTTATTTCCCCTCGAAGAAAAACAATTAAGAAATGGGAAATTCATTTGGGTGCTCGGCTTCTGGGGAGAGATTGGTATCAGCAGCAAGAGATGGAGATGTTGTGGAGGCAAAGAAGCTGTTGGATTGCAACCCATTTCTTGCCAAGTACTCCACTTTTGGTGGCTTAAACTCCCCTCTTCACTTTGCTGCTGCTAAAGGCCACAACGAGGTTTAAAAAAAAAAAATTGATTTTCTTTCATTATTTTGAGGTATTAGTTTTGTGTTGTCTTGAATTGTGAAAGTTTTGGATTTTCAGATTGTGACATTGTTGCTGGAGAATGGAGCTGATGTGAATTCAAGAAATTACTGCGGCCAGGTAAACTTCTCATTTTTGTCAGTCCCTATCTTGATTTGATCATTTGAAGCAAGTCCAGTGAATTTTGATTTCCTAAAATGATCGAAGATATATATGGTATGGTTTAGCTCTACATATTGTTACATTCGGTAGAATTCTAAGAATTATACTACCTCCATGCCAAATAATAGTAAGTTGAAATGTGTAAGAGTATTTTTACATTTTTACCTTATATAAAAGAAATTGTATGTGTAATAATACGATTGTAATTTAAGTAAGTATTAGTGTATGATTACTTTTTAATTGATACTTTGAAATGAGACACACGAAAATAATAAAAATTAGTATTTTGAATCGAGACAAATGAAATATATTATTAGTAAAAAGATCTCAAATTCCGGAAATCTCCTGTTCATGTGTGAAAATACAGAAATTGTATATATGTAATAATGAAATAATGGGCTACCTGATATGCATAGATTATAGAAGTTTAGAGTTGGTTTCTTTTGCCATAAATCCCAAGTTATATAATATTGGACTATACATATCCCGAAAAAAATATATATATATCTTTCACAAGACAAAAACGGTAAAAATTAGTATCTTTTTTCTAACAAAATATACCATTAAATATAGAAGTATCCTGAGTTTTGCTATTGCTTCTGCAGACGGCATTGATGCAAGCTTGCCGATATGGACACTGGGAAGTTGTTCAAACTCTTCTTCTCTTTAGATGCAATGTGAGCTTTCCCTTTAAACACACTGCCCTTTCTGCATTCAATTTTGCAGATATAGACATTACTTAGCTTTAGTTCTTGTATCGACATCATTTTCTTGGCGACGATCTACAGGTTTTGAGATCGGATTATCTCAGCGGAAGGACTGCTCTCCATTTCGCCGCGGCCAACGGACACGCCCGGTGCGTGAGATTAGTCGTTGCAGATTTTGTTCAAAGCCCTCCATTCGACTCTCTAGACGATCGAACAGCCAATAGTAACATGTCCGAACCTTCGTCATTTTTCAGCTTCCATTGAATCTCTTGCAAAGCTTCAGAATAACTGTTTTGTTGCAGTGCTCTCTCCAAGGTCGTCGACAAGGCTGCTGATGGCGGCATCACCGCTCTTCATATGGCTGCGTTGAATGGCTACGCTGACTGTGTTCACCTCCTTCTTGATCTTCAAGCCAATGTATCATCAATGACATTCCACCACGGAACATCAATGGATTTAATCGGTTTGTTCTTCGACTGTCAATGAAAATCCATATCCGATATATCCTCTGTTCGTCGATTTAAATTTCAACGCTCGTTTATAGGTGCCGGGAGCACGCCCTTACATTACGCTGCATGTGGCGGAAACTTGAAATGCTGTCAGGTAAAACTCGATAACTTCTCTCAAGCTACGAATTTTCGATAACCTCGACGAAATTGTGGTTCTGTAGATACTTCTCGCAAGAAGCTCGAGCAGGTTATCGGTAAACTGCAACGGGTAAAACTCTCTAGACTCGTTCTTGAATGCTAACGATCCTACGCTTGTTCATTCGTTTGATCGATCTCTATACTATTCTCAGATGCATTCCTCTAGACGTCGCTAGGATTTGGGGGCGCCATTGGCTCGAGCCATTGCTGGCGCCTAATTCTGACGTGCCTGTCCCGACGTTTCTGCCGTCGAATTACCTATCCTTACCGCTCTCGAGCGCGTTGAATATAGCGCGGTAATAACGCATTAGCCGGTTGTCGCAACATCCTTTTTTGATTTATTGTTTTTGACTTCCGGAAGCTGTGATTGTTCTGTGCAGAGACTACGGGTTGCAGTTCTCGGACACTGCTCCGGAGAATGCAGAAATTTGCGCCGTTTGCCTCGAGCAAACGTGTAGCGTGGCTGCTGAAAGTATGTTTCCTGTTTCTGTGTTCTTTCTGCTTCGTTTCTTGTCATTGAGATCTAACATCGTCGGCGGCGAATTTCAGGTTGCGGACATGAACTTTGTGTAAGATGTGCTTTGTACCTTTCGTCATCCAGCAACAATCCGGCTGCGTCGCAGTCTAATCCGCCAGGTTCAATTCCTTGCCCTCTTTGCCGAAACGGGATTATGCGTTTCGTCAAACAGTCCTCCGATTCTTCGGAGGATTCACCGGCCTCGTGCTCGCTCCATCGAAAGGATTTAGACGAGTACGATGCATCAAAACCCTCCCTGGGTTTCAACTCTGGAGAGAGCGAAACACGGGAAGATACTACTGGAAAGGTGAAGTTTGAAGGAGAAATGAGAGTAGAGAAAAGATTGTGTTCATTTGTGTTTCGGAGTCGACGAAAATGTAGCCAAGAAAATCAACGCCGAGATGAAATTAAGGCGCGGAAACTCCCGAGATAGCGAACAATATTCTTTCATCGATTGCATCATAAAAAAAACGAAAAAAAAAAACTAACAAGCAGATATTATATGCTGATTCGAACAAATCAACACTGTAATTTCTCTATGTCAATTTGTTTCAATGAAAAACTTAATCTTTTCATTTATATCAAATCAAATACTTATTTTTCGTCATAAATCTTCGAAAGAATGTTAAAACAAAGCTATAAAATGTGGTTAGATTCTTTCCAACACCAAAAAAATGCCCAAATGTCCAAAAAAATAAGAAGTGAATCAAGAAACATACATCGAACCGCGACGATAAAAACCGACAGTGGCCGAGCTAAACACAGCCGAGACAAACACAATCCACCACGACACAAACACAGTGACATCCCTAGCCAAAACGGAATACGGAAAAACACCACGAACACCTTCGCCAAACCGATCTTCGAGCTGCGACAGGGCAAGTAGAAGAACAACCACGACCGGAGGCGCCACAAATTGCACTGCGACGAGACACAAATAATGGTTGTGCAGAAAAACCTTCGCCCGGCTATAATCCAATTCCGGAACCCTCCCACCGTGCAGCCGTTGGTACCAACAAAGCACGGCCTCGTTCAAAAACGTCTGAACATTCGGGCGCGCAGCGAGAAGCTGCAACAATGCCGCGACCAACAAACACCGATCCCTAAATGCATAAAAATCCAATCTTGATCCAACCAATCCGAATTTTCGATCATCACCGGCGACAAGCAATTCGGAAAACGGAGAAATCCAAAGCAATGATACGAATACGGGCGCGACAAATGCAGCATAAACGACCGTTTTCGACAGCAATCCGCTCGAAATTATCGACAAATTACATCGAATTTGATCGGTTCCGACCCAAAAAGCTCTTGCATTTCTCAAAGATGGAATGTAGAGATAACCAACAATGCACCCCATAAAAACAGCAACACAAATTCTTGTAAGAACATCGTAGGAATCGAATCTAAATTCAAGAATCCAATTTGGGAAAACCCCAACAACTACGCATAACCCTAAAAAAAACCCTAAAACCCCAAACACAAAGCTCAATTGCTTCTCCAATTTCTTCGAAGCAGATCGTTCGAATCCAACCTTAATAATCAAAAACAACGTTCGAAAAAGGCTTACCAATCCCAGCAAAAGAGGGATTATTGCCCCATTTTCGAGAACTCCGACGGACCTCTCATCGTCCTTTTGCAAGAATCTATGAAGCAATAAAGACGACAGTGCGATCAGAGAGGAATTAATAAAGCTGTAAAATTCTTTGAAATAAATTCTGGATTGGAGATGTCCTTCGCTGAGTTTCAATCGGAAGATCTGAGCTTTGCTCTCGTCGAACTCGAATTTTTCCTTCGATTTTTTTCTGGGTTTGGGGTTGTCGGAATCCGCCGCGGATGGACGCCTTATGGCGGCGCGGACTCCTCCGGCGGAGGCGGCGCCGCCGCCGGGATTGACGTCGTCGGGGTGGATGTAGGTGTGGTGGCCGTGGAGGAATAAAAGTGGGATCTTTATGAGGGGGAGGAGGAGTGAGAGAGAGATTGCGAAAGCTGTGTGGAGGAGGAGATTGTTTGTGTACAGAATTCGTGGGATTGTCGAAAACATTTGTAGAAATCGAATCGAATCGAACCGGTGGATGTTCTGTAAGAAGGTGCTGAATTAGAAGTTAGAACCCACCTCCTCAGTATCGGTGATCAGATCAAGAATTCGAACCCCTCTCTCTCTCTAACATTTGTTGTAGTTTTAAATATCAATTGGATTGCCGATTTTTGCAGGAATTTTTTTTAATGGGCCCGTAATTGTTTGGCCCATTAATGTAAAAGCCTGTCAAAGAAGCCCAGTGATTTGCAAACAATCTGGATTATGATTTATGGATTATTTAAGCTCTGCTTGTTTGAAGTTTTTTTATCGGAACTTTATAATTTATTGATTTTTTTTTTAAAAAAAAACAATCGTCTCAAGTACATTTTTTATTTTTTTTATTTGTTTATATTATATTAAAATACCAAATCAATATTTATTTTTATATTTTTTGTGACTTGAATTTTACGACTTTGAATTTTACTCCCTCCATCCCACATACCGTGTCTGCTACACTGTAGACACGATATTATCCTATAATATAAATAATTATAAATTAAGATTAAGATAACTAATTAGTTTAATTAAAATTTTAAAAAACAATTAAAAATTTTAAAATAAGATTAAAGTGTATAATTATTTTCAAAAAAAAAAAAAGTGACATGGTACGTGGGACGGACATAAACGGCAACGTGGACATGATATTTGGGACAGAGGGAGTAAAATTTTAAATAAGAATTATTAAATTGGTATAATAGAAATAGTTATTGATATGTTATTTAGAATATAAAATTAATTTTTAATGTAATATAAAAAATATATACTATCTAATTTTATAAGTTTAGAAAAAAATTGTATAAATAATAAAGGCATGATTTAGAACATATGTACAAAAAGTTTGTTTCTTTATAAAAAAATTTAAACATATTTCTCAAAAAAAAATTAATATACTACATATATTCATCATTTTTTTATTATCTATACAATTTTCTATATTCACATATAAAAAAATAAAAGTTAATAATTCAAACCAAAACAAAAGACAAACATACCTGATTTTTACATTTTATTTCAATATGTTATTTGATTGATATTTTATTTGTGTTTTATTTTAATTTGAGTTTGGGATTTTCATTTGAAGTTTAGTTTAAATAATACTCCTCCCCGTCCATCTCAAGATCACATTTACCTTATAATTTTTGTACAAATATTTTCTATTAGTATTATAAAAAAAGTATTTTTCATATAATAATAATTAACATGCAAAAATTGAAAGATTAACATGCAAAAACTAAATAAGACCCTTCGCGTACGGAAGGTAGTATTTAATTGCAATAAATAGATCTACCTTCAATTAAATTAAAAAAGCAATACCCAATACAGTAACTAACAACACTCTTACACTCATACTCAAAACATTGCATTTGCAAAAACTACAAAGATTAGGAGACATTACCACTGCAGAATATGGAATATATATATATAAGAGTGTGGTGAGGGGCAGGATAAAGGACAGGCTGCAGGACAAGGTGTGATTTTTAACAAGGTAAAACTCTAACCTGTGATTTTGCATAGGAATAGAATTGAATGAAAACCAAATGGCAATAGGAATGAACAAAATGCGCGATATTTTACTTACCCGAGTTTCGATCGCTCACAAGTGAGTGCTCATTTTGTCGCCTGAGCAATCATGTTGCTTATAGAACTCGCTTGCTCCTTGGCTGCCTCCACAAGTGAATCCTGCAATTATTTTGGTTATATTATAATGGTTATAAAATTCGTCGACTAGAGATAGTCATACCTGTGCAGCTATTAGGCGCGCCACGGTTTTCTTGCTGGATTCTTGAAGTTCACCGGCAATCACAAGTTCATCCAATATATAATAGGCCTGCCATTGCATCGGGCACGGCACCACCAAACTTTAAATACATAACATCAATCAGAGAGAGAGAGGAATCATAAAACTTTTGTAGAAGTTGGAACAAGTAGTCTCCTCAACTAAACACGTACAAAGTTCAATATACATGAAAACGAGCAAATGAATATTGAGGCCAAAAAGGAAAAACAACATGTGAAAGAGATACAATCTTCTAACAAAAATTCATGTAAGAGTAAGACTAATAATAGTGAGTTGATGTTAGACCAATTAATTAAAAGAAGGGTAAATTATATAACACTACCTTGTATTATATAACGCCACCTTGTGTTTTATTATGAAAAATGCACAAAAAAACATTCTGTATTTTATTTATTGTCGTGAAACGAATAAAATAAATAAATAAATAATTGATTAATCCATCATTATAGTTTTTTTGAGACAAATTATTATCTGATTTTTACAAAAACTATAAAGATAAATGATTGATCAATTATTTATTTATTTCAAAGAAATTAGTTAAGATATTTTACCTTTTGTATTTGTATAAAACTTGCTAGATCTTTATTTTGAATCAAACATCAATTTTGGACAAGGAGGGTGTTTCGTGCAAATTTTACATTAACACAACGGGTTTCATGCAATAAATAACACAGGGTGGAGGGTTATATAATTTATCCTTAAAAGAATAATGAGAACATTGATATGATAAAAACCAGGGAAAATGTCGTGCAAAACTCCACCAAGAAACAACGGGATATAGTTCGAAATTAGTCCATTCATATCCTCGAGAAGAAGTAAATCTACAATCAAGGGCAAAAGATGGAATGCATACTAATTCTTTGGTGCAGTACAAGGAATTAGTAAATGTCAACAACTACATCAGACTTTCCAAGGATTGGGACAACTAGATCATAAAGTCGCACTCCATCCAATGAAACACAACCAATATAAATAACCCAAAAGATCCCACTACAAGTATATGAAACAAGATTTTAATTTCTTTAACTCAACCTACAAATTGTGTTTGATGAACACCAAGTTAGGAGCCTGAATATGTGTTTGTTTGGAAGATTGAATTGGATTTACACTATTCATCCAATTTTTTTCCCCAAAAAACATCAAATCAAACACCTATTTTTCATTTTTTATATTATACTAAAAATCGATTTTACATTCAAAACATCACATCAACACCTATTTATATCACATCATACAACTATTCAAATTCAAAATTTTTACTATTCAAATCTCAACTCAAAATCCAAACCCCCAAACAAACACACCCTTAAATAGTAAGCAGCTCAACATAAAAGTTCATCAATATAACTAGATCGTGAGATACAAGAATATGAGAACACTTTCGAACCCTGAAACCCAACTACCAAAGAAATAACACACACACCACATAATAGGAAAAGTAGTTGGGGAAGATAGCTTAATAGAAGTCCATTGAGTGAGTGGCAGCAGAGATAATTGAAGATGTCTGTTAGCCTTAACGATACACATCCCACAAATTTTGTTAGTCCGGTTCAATGAAAAAGCAACGATGTAAGTTGTTCATGCAATAAGTGTTCTATGCAACAAAATAGTACTGAATTTATGCAAGTTAGCAAGTTTGGATGTCAATTCATATGTTGTTAACATAAACAATCCATGACTGTCAGACAACTCTCGCAAGAGACATGAAAAGCAAATAAATGAAAAAAAGAATGTAAGATACCTTATGGAAATTAAAGATCAAATCCAATTCACACACCTAACAACACAAAAGAAACATATCAGTATGCAATAATCAAGTGAATCAATAAAAAATATCACTAAATATTTGCTTCAATCTGAGCCTCACACTTCCAAAGTAACGGTCTAGTATCTCAACATAGTGATGGATAATTTCGAGGACCTCCAACTCATTATCATCCTGGTCGATACACATGCAGAAATAAAGGCTAGCATACCTGTAGAATCAACAAAAAGTGAAAAGGAGTAACCAATACAGCATTTAAGAAGTGCAGGAATACTGATTTATTTGAATAGATAAATACCATTCGATTTTACCTAAAGAAAAATGCATATTACCTCTTGTAAACAACTTTGAATCCCCTCGACTCCACGAAATTACATAGCTTGGGGCCACGAGTTAGGATTAAACCGCTAAGCTCTCGAATAACCTTTACCAAGTACATTCAACATGCAATATATATATATATATATACACACAAGTGTAACCTCTCACATCAATAACATGTATGTTAACACAAATGTAAGACTAATCAATAACAATTATACAAACAAATGAATCACCAGCAACCATGACTTCTTTCTATGAGTAGAACAAACTTCTGTTCTGTTTTTACCTTTGTTCGTTCCTTCTGAGAATAAGGTGAGTACCATTTTGTCAACCTTACTTTTCCTTGTCTGCTAATGAGAAGAACAAAGTGAATCTGAAATACAAACTACAACACTTGAGTCCCTTATTAACTATATCTGAAAATGAATATTGATCAAACCTTCTACACAAGAAAATTCATTAATTAATTATAATTTTTGAGCAGCTGAATCATTTCAGTAACTTAGTTCTTAACAAAGTGCCCTGGAAATGGAGAGCGCCCAGTACTACTATACTACAACAAAATGGTTCGTTTAGCAACTGAAAACAATTGACAATGTCAAGCATACACATTAATGGATGCGTAATGCTATATCACGACCAGCTAATGCAATACTAAGACATCCCGTCCCATCCGCCTCTAACTCCTAATATCTATAGATAGATAATCTAGCTGAAAAGAATTCGAAACGCTTTCTTCGTTTTCATTTAATTCGCATAATTGTTTCCACCCATTAAAACCATCCATCCAGGTTCAATGCAAGCATCGAGCTACCGAATTGGAATACAAAGCAACACACGAACAAAGATAAGATCGGCAGAGGTAAGAGCATTTCAATACAAACTAAATCGAATGAGTAGAGATGCAATCAATCAATCTAATTATACACAGATACTCCAATAATCACGAAATCGGGCATGCGGATCCAGCAAGGATTGAACGGAGATGCATACCATGGCGGTGGTAGGCGTCTGCCGGCGAAGCTGCTACGCTGCGCGCTGTCTCTGATGGCAGATCCAAATCTCAATTCAACTCTCCGGCTTTCCCTTTTTACCGCAAGCTTTGATTGCCCAACCCGTTTCGAACCGGCAGTTTGAACCGACAGAAAATTGAGATAAAGAATTAAAAATTGAGTGTTTATTTATTTATTTATTTTTACATTTAATTCCGTTTTGTGTTTATTTAACTCGTGTTTATTTTCTATTATTTATTATTATTTAATTTGTATAATTTTCATGGAGCAAAAATTATTTTTAGTCTAATTAATATCATAATTATCAATATTAATCTCGCTAAAAATTAACAATTTTGATTCCTCTCCGACGGTTGAGTGGGATATAGCCGTGTTGAATGCAGGACCGTCCCTGGAGTTGGGACCGACCAGGCCCAGTCCAGAAGAGGGCCCATAATTTTAGGGCTTTTCATATATATATATATACTATATACTATATTAAAAAAATTGTATAGATAGAAATTTAAAAAAAAAATGATAAGTAAATATGAAAATAAAATTGAAAGTATAAGCCAAGCGGATAAAAATATAAAATTAATTATTTCCTAATTATTATGTAAATTTGTTTATTGCATAATGAGAGATTTAAATTATTATATAAATTTAATATTAGTATTTTTGAATTTTTATTTAATTTCTAAAAGAATTTAAATGTTTAGATTATAATGAGTTTAGAAACTATTTGGTTTTTTTTTTTTTCAAATCTTGTTGTCTCATAATGATTTATGTGATATTGATTTAGGAAATTTTATTATTAATTTTACAAGTTATTTTATCGGATAATTTAAATTAATCCATTAAAATTTTTAATATGTTAAATAAATGTTTCAATTGCGTATCGAATTTTATAAACAATTTATGTAAGACTAACATACTAAAAGAAATATCTATAAATTAACACATTGAAATATTATTTGAGGTTAACTATGTATTACGAAAGATTGAATGGTTTACATTTGCTATCTATTGAAAAAAAAATGTTAGAAACTATTGTAGTTGATAATATTATTAATAATTTTGTATCTAAAAAAGCTATGAGGAGTAATTTGATGTAATATATTATGTATTTTTATTTATATTTTGCAGGCATGGTGTGGAAGTAGCTTTTGTAATGTTGAGATGATCTCAAATGTTGAATTAATGTAAGATTTTATAGAATTGTATTGTTTGTTGTTTAATTTTCATTTCAATTTAAGTTTATTTGAAAATTGATACAAAATTTTTAAAGAAATAAATATTTGTTAGGGCTTGTTTTAGATTTCACCCTAGGTCTCCAACATGTTAGGAACGGGCCTGGTTGGATGACTCAGAAGGTGACTGGGCGTCCCAGGCAGCCAATACGACGGTATTGGTCTCAACACGGCCGTGTTGATTACCCTGCACTTCTGAACACGGCGGTGTTCCTGCCCGTGTTTTGAACACATCCATGTTCCTCTGTCCATGTCTCAACACATTCATATTCTAGGTCATGTTCACGACAATGTTTTTAATATAATCATTTTGTAAGTCATATTTATTATTATTCACTTTTTGGTTAAAATTATTTGATATATATATTTATAATTCAACAAAAATATTTTTTACAATTATTTCATAATATAAAAAATAACCAATTTTTAATATTTTAAAAATATATAAAAATAATAATATATTAATACATATTTTTAATAATACTTCATCCGTCCTACTTACCATGTTCATATTACCGTTTCTGTCCGTCGCACGTCCCATGTCACTTTCATTTTTTGAAAAATAATTACACACTATTTTTTAATTGTCTACAGTGACCCAGTGACCAGACATCCAATGTGGGACGAATGGAGTATTATTTTAAAATATTATTTTGAATAATATATTTAATTTATAATTTATAGAAATCATTAATTTAAAATAATATTTTAAAATTTTTACTATAAATTTTTAAAACTATATATTATAGATACTAAAAATATATGTCTAAAATCAATTAAATATTATGTATTTTAGAAGAAAATAAAATTCCAATAAAATAAATATATGGTATTTAATTATGCACATATGTTAATTTTTCTATAATAAATATCAACCATTAATGCAAAAATCTGCTTAAAATGGAAGATATCGTACAAATACTACGTGCATAAATAGAGTCATAATAAATTTGGCAGCAAAATAAATTAATCTTGTCAATAAAGAAAGTATATAAATTAATATCTTCCGAAAAAGGACAATGATACAAAGATCTTGGCGAGAAAGGAAGGTACACAATCAAATCCGTCTATAATGGAATGGAGCATCTGATGGAAAAGAAAATATTATAAAATCTTCCTATTGGCAAATCAAAATGGCCACGTGGCACCATTCAAAAAGGAAGCTAAGGCCACCTCTCCTCTATAAATAAGAGTCATGGCCAATTCATTTGGGACACCAAAGTTGCATCGGGGATTCAAGCAAAGGGATAAGTCTCTAGACTCTCTCTGTATTGTTCCTTCGAAGCGTTCTTCGTCGAAAGTCACTGATTTGGACAAATGATTCAATATTGGTTGACGAATCGATGGAGTTAACGTTCTTCGTCGTATGGTCGAGCCGGAGGAAGGATCGAAGCTCTCAAAGCCGTTAAGGAATTCGTCAAAGCCAAGGGAAGGTCTCCAAATTCCTCGCAAAGCTTCAAGATGTTCATTGCGTTCTTCACCAAAGCAACAACTCGGCTCTCTTCGATCCAAAAGTCAAAGGGACACGCCGCCAAAAGAGTTATGAAGCACCAAATCAACATCTTCAAAGATTAAAGTCGCGGATCGTTCAAAGAAGACATCAAATCCAAAGCCGATGATCAAATCGCTCACATGGAGACCAAAGCACTCCGAACGGCGGCGAAGCTAAACCAAAGATCAAAGCCGCGGATCGTCCAAAAAAAGACATCAAATCCAAAGCTGATGACCAAATCGCCCACGCGGAGACCAAAGTCTCCAAAAGCGGCAAAGCCAAAACAAAGATCAAAGCCTCGGATCGTCCAAAGAGGACATCGAATCCAAAGTCGATGATCAAATCGCCCACACGGAGACCAAAGTTCTCCAAAAGGCGGCAAAGCCAAACCAAAGATCAAAACTGCGGATTGTCCAAAGAAGACATCAAATTCAAAATTGATGGTCAAATCGCCAACACGGAGACCAAAACCCTCCAAAAGGCGGCAAAGCCAAATCAAAGATCAAAGCCTCGGATCGTCCAAAAAAGACATCAAATCCAAAGCTGACGATCAAATTGCCTACACGGAAACCAAAACCCTCCAAAAGACGACAAAGCTAAATCAAATATCAAAGTCACGGATCGTCCAAAGAAGACATTAAATTCAAAGCCGAAGATCGAATTGCCCGCACGGAAACCAAAGCCCTCCAAAGTCCAGCAGAATCAAACCGAAGACCAAATCTCTTCGGATCAAATAAGCCATAGAAAACCAAGTTGGAAAATAAATCGACTCGGACGGAGAATCAAATGACTCATTTAGAGAATAAGATCCACTTTAAATTCAAATCAAATATAATTTGTACAAATTTTGTGTTTATTAAAAATAATACAATTTTTTGTCCACATATATAATAATTATTAAAAATATATATTAATATATTATTATTTTTATATCCTTTTAAAATAATAAAAAGCGATTATTTTTTATATTATGAAATAATTGTAAAAAAAAAATATTTTTGTTAAATTATAAATATATATCAAATAATTTTAACCAAAAAATAAAAAAAATAATAAATATGACCTATAATATGATTATATTGAAAACATGGTCGTGAACATGGCCTAAAACATGATTGTGTTGAAAATATGGGCAGGAATATAGCTTAGAATATAGTTGTGTTAAGAACACGGACAGAAACATGGCTGTGTTCAGAACACGGACAGAAACACGACCGTTTCAAAAGTGCAGGGTAATAACACAGTTGTGTTACAGTCGTGTTGGCTGTCTGGGACGCCCAGCCATCTTCTGAGTCATCCAACAAGCCGTGTTCAGTCTCAGTCAACCATTTTGGGACTGAAATTGATAAATTTTCATTTGAGTTAAGCCAAAATTGATAATTATAATATTGAATGAGACCAAAAATAATTTTTACTCATTTTTATATTATTCAAATCTTATAAAATATTATATCTAAACTATTATTAAAATAAATTATTTAATTAAAAATATAATTGAAAAAGTTTTAATTTATTATAATAATCGATTTATTTTTTTTAATTAGCAATATAGTTTAATTTTTTTTATGAGTTGTAATTCTTGTTTATATTTACCCATTAAATTTTTTATTTTACCGTACGCACCCTTTTTTTTTAATATTTATAACATATCATACGATCAGAAAAAAATAACGGGGAACAAACCCAAAGTCTTAATTAAAAAAGCAAAAAGAAAATCAATAATAGATGCACAGATATACTTTTATATCTATTCGTAAATTTACTCATTAGCACTCACTCCAAGTTGGTATGGCGGGCCCGGATTTCCTCGGGGCTCCGACCCGACAACCCACCCAACTCATAAACCACCATCTCAAACAACACGAACAGCGCCCCTTCGTACACGCTCCCCATCGGCAGCAGGCTCCGACCCGACCCGGCCCGGTCGTTAGCCATGGTCTGCGCCGGGATGTGCGCCACCGCTGAAGCGAGCCGAGCCGAGGACCCAGTCTCCGGCTGCGCCGTCAGCACCACCACCCGAGCGCCGCTGCTCCTGGCGACGCCGCAGATAGCGTCGACGGTGGAGAACCCCCCGGGGCCGGCGGAGGCGATAAGGAGGTCCGGCGGGCCGATGGGAGGAGTGGTCATGTCGAAAACAGCGTGGGCGGCGAAGCCGAGGTGGAAGAGCCGCATGCACAGTGCCTTCAGCATCAGGCCCTCCCGGCCCACGCCGTACACGAAGATTTTGCCGCCGCGGGAGCCGGCGCCGGAGATTTCTGCGACGAGTGTGGTGAGGGGCGGTGGGGTGGAGGTCGGGGCGGTGAAGATGGCGGCGAGTTGGCCGCAGATGTCGGCAGCGAAGGCGGCGGACTTTGGAGGGTCGGGTTCAGCCATTGAATTCAGATTAGAATATTTGCTCGTGGCGTCCTATACTTATCTGGGGGACCGGGCTAATATTTTCCCTTTTTTAAAAATAAAAATAAAATTACAAATAAAGTATATATATATTTATTTTATACTCCTATTATTTTAGTTTTGAAAGATATTAATTGTTAGTATTTATTTTATTTAAATATTTTTTCAATTCCACCACAATTTACCCTATTTTTATTTGACACTTTTTTATTTGGTAAAATTATTAAATCAAAATATATTTAACAAAATATATTTTGTTAAATGATGTAGGACTTGTTTAAAACTCTTTCTTTTTTATCTCTCTTCTAAAAAATAAATATTTTTATCTATATTTAAAACTAAACATCTTTTATAAAATTGATTTATGTTAATTATAAATAAACAAAAATATTTTTTTATTTACTTGTATTATAGAAAATTTTATTCTCTAAAAACTAATATTCATACTGCATATATTTTTTAATTGCTATATAATATTTAAATATTTAAATATATATTTTAATTTTTTTAATCATATATTAAATTTACTTTAAAATTTAAATATTATTAATTACATCAAAATAATAATATAATAATATCATAACTTATTATTATTAACTTATTAAGGGTGTGTTTGTTTGGGGGTTTGGATTTTGGATTGGGATTTGAATAGTAAAAATTTTGAATTTGAATAGCTGTATGATGTGATATAAATAGGGTTTGATGTGATGTTTTGAATGTAAAATTTATTTTTAGTATAATATAAAAAATGAAAAATAGGTGTTTGATTTGATGTTTTTAGGGGAAAAAAATTGGATGAACAGTGGAAATCCTCCAAAATCCTTCAAACAAACACACCCTAAATATCTTTACCTTAAATATCATATTCCTAATTGGGTTTAATCCAATGGGACGAAGGAAGTATTATATTTTTTCTATATATTTTATTATAAAATGTAATATGTATTTTTTTATTATTTTATATTCTTTTCATCTTTTATTAATGTATATATATGTTTTTTTTTCAGTATTAACATATTTTTTTTATTAATTATGAATCTTATAAATATTTATATTTTATAAAATTATTTCTACATTATCTTTAAAAGTTATTACATTTTGTTTTTTAATAAGAATTTTTTTACTATAAAATGAGCATTTTTTTATATTAATGATTAATGAAACTAAAAAATATTACGATAAATTAAATATATAAATAAAAACTATTATAAAATAAAAAATTATGTAAAAATAATGTCATAAAAATATATGGAATATTTTTTATGAACAATAAAAAATAAGAACGCAATATTTTATGCCTATCACATACGGACATATATAATAGTATTGTTTTATAAAATATTATTGTTTTTTATCCAGTTTTAAAAATATTAATAGTAGTATTATATTAAAATGTAATAAAAAAATTAAGTATAAATGTAATTATATTTATGTAATATAATATTATAAATTAAAATAGTATTTTTAATGATAAATAGACAATATAATTATAAATAAATAATTTGTTAAATACGAAAGAAATATTTATTTCAATACAATAATTTTGTTACCATTTTTATTAGTCTTATTAGTTCCAAAATAATATCCTCGCATCATGCGATCGTATCATGCGATCAGGAAGGAGCAAATATGGGAAATTTGTCGGGTTTGGATTCGGGTCCGATTTGGAGGGCATTTTCGGTACACGCCAAGGACAGGAGAACGTAACAATGGGGGCGAACAAATCAAAGGCGTGGAAAATAGACAGAGCTTTGTAGAGTTCTTCAATTCACTCTTTTCAGTGAGCTACACGCCGACATTGGTACGATTGTTCTCTATGTATCGAGGTGTTCAATCTTGTTTGGCTGTTCTTTGCTGAATGATGGGAAATGCGTGATTTGGTTTATTTCTTGTGTCTGATTTTAGTTCATCTTCTATAGATGCATATATATGGTTGTCAATGAAATTAACAGTCAGCTTTATTTCTGAATTTGAAATTATTGAGGTTATGGATTTGTGGGGAGGTCTATTGAAATTGAAGTTGAGATCTCGAGCCTATTGGGTAATACTCAAAATTACCTTGTTCATACGTGTTTATTTTTATGTATTTACCGGTGATCAAATGAAATTAGCAATGTATTTTACTCGATGAATTTTTTCTTCATAGCAAGGATGAATTATGTTAGAGTAATCGAGGATCAGGCTCATGATGTGGAGAGATTATTTCATTTCCATTGTATTCATGATAATGGGTTTTGCCAGTTTCCCTCTAGGATGTGTTAGGTATAGAAAAATATCTCCATTTCGATTGTTTGTTTGAGTCAGAAAATCCAAATATGAGAAATGAATCATTTTTTCCTTGTCTGTTTTCATTTCTCTTCTCTTCCTTGAGCAAAAGAGCTGAGAGAAATGAAAATGGAGAATCCTCAAGCTGTGTTCATTTGTCATTTTTTTCATTTTCTTGTAATTTTCATTTTAATACACTATTTCGATTTCACAGAACATGGCATCAAAATTATTATTCAAACAAAAATAAATCACCAATGACCAACTAAACACACTAACAATATTTCCTTATGGCTTCCCATTTCACTAAACTCTCTCTTATCCGATTTATTGTATTCCCTTGATTGATAATACAGTGTCTTCTCCAGATCAATCACTGCATTCTTAACTGAATCCTATGTTTTACAAAATTGAAGAATGAATTCTCATTCTCTACTAATTCTACTACTTTATGCTTTGTAGCAAACGTATCCTCAGGAATTTAACAGCGGTATATTTTGGTGTGATGAAATGAGTAGATGATCAATATCCATTAGGATATGTTCAGGAAAAGAATAAAAATGTACATCTGCCGTTATTTCAAATTCCTTCTTTGTTTAGTTGTTGTTCAGTAAGTGCGTAATGTTAAAATAAAATCGGCATTGTAGTTAAGCACTGCAATACTCTTTGATCACCTGTAAACATTCTGATTGTTTTGCTTTTATTGTAGTTTGTAGAATTTCAAGATACTGAGTTCGAAGCTCTTCACCAAAGGCATTAAAGTAGATAATAACAAACAGGAACCATAAAACATGTTTTCTTTGTTTTATGGACTATGGAAACACATGTTCGACAAGATGGAGTTTCATGTTCTTATCCTTGGAATTGACAAGGCCGGCAAGACGGTATTGTGCTTGACCTCACTTTGTCTGTTTAAAATGTTCGTCTCCACACATTTATTTGGCTTCAGAGTTACATATTTCAAGACATGAAGTTGACTAGCATATTATTGAAAGGCCGGAAGATCTTGTAGGCTTGAACAATGTTTACAAGCTAGTTGGAGTTTGAAAATTTCATGGCCTAGTATTATTATTAGTATTACTTTTTAAAATTTCTCAAAAAGGACCTATACTGTCAATCTGGTTAAACTATTTGATGCAGGCTGTTCATTTTGAATAAATTAGAAAATGATGTCTTCAAAAAAACTGTAAGTTATTCACCTTGTTTAAGTTACCATCTGACGTGCCGAATTGGTTATTCGATGAGTAATTCTTCTGCCTAACACTGTGTTCTTAAGACATTATTTGTATTACAAAATTATTGTTGCTTTCTGCCCATTTCACTGAAGCTGTGTTCTATGTTGTGTTCGATGACAATTGAAATTTGTTGGTTGCATTTATTTACTGTTAAATCATTGACTTCTATGGCTTTAAAGTTTGTATATTTTCATGGTTAGTTGAAAGGGTGATTTTTCATCTGCAAGCATCTACTAGCGATTATATTGACACTCAAGTTTCTGTTTGAGCTTATTTATTGATGTGAATGTGTAGACCTTACTGGAGAAAGTGAAGTCAATATACTCGAACTTGGAGGGCCTTCCACCAGATCGGATTGTTCCAACTGTAGGACTCAATATTGGTCGGGTTGAAGTTTTAAAGACAAAGCTCGTGTTCTGGGACCTGGGAGGTCAGGTTTGAATTGCAGTCTTGTTTTCTTCATTATTTATGTTACTATACAAATGCAGTATATGAACTATATTCATATTAACGGGCAGTATATGATATAGTTTAACACAACATATGATATCATTGATTTCAACATAAGAAATATATTGATACAGTACACCTATAAGTATGGTCGTACATGCTTTTATTTAACACAACATATGCTATGTTAAATAAAAACATATGATGTTTGTGTGTTCTATATATGCCGACTCAACCATCCCCGTGTCATCTATTATGTAATTATTAAAAATCTTTTCGTTGATGAGTGGTTTTCGTTTATGTTACATCAGCCGGGCCTTCGCTCCATTTGGGAAAAATATTATGAAGAAGCACATGCAGTAATTTATATAATTGATGCAGCCTGTCCATCTCGTTTTGAAGAATCAAAATCTGCTCTAGGTAATCTCTGTTGGATGAAGTTTGAGAAGTGTCGTACAAATAATACTACTTCTTATCATCAATTTTTCATTTTTCGTATTTTCTTGCAATTTAGGTTCGTAAGGTTTGTTAACTTTGTATTTGGATTGCAGAAAAGGTCCTTCGTCATGAAGATTTGCAAGGAGCTCCCCTTCTGATTTTAGCAAACAAGCAGGTAAGCTAATTCCTTGTGTCTTACACGATAGTCGAAACCAAAGATATAAGTATTGATTCTTAATATCTATATGCTATCTGAATACTTCAGAAATCATGTAAATGAATGATATAATTATTTTCTTCCTTTATGGCTATCTGCTGATTATCAGTTCTTTAGACGAGCTGAAAATTGTGAAAGGATTTACTTGCACAAGCTGTTTCTTTGTCATCATTATTGGTGTATTTGTAGATTGTGATAAGAGTATAAAACAACACTCTTATGTTTGTACGTTAATTAAAGGACTGACTTTTGCTAACGTACGTGGCACACTCCTCAGGATCTCAAAGATGCTATATCTGTTGATGAACTTGCTCAATATCTAGACCTCAAAAAATTGGACGAGAGAGAATTTACATTTCAAGCCGTTTCAGCATATGAAGGGTGAGCATCTTGTTCGTGATCTATTAAGTTCTGCCGAGCTTTTAGTAGTCTTGTTTCTTTTAGGCTCTCCAAATTAGTTCTCGAGCAGTATAGAAATGGATTTCACGACTTTTGAAATTTGCTGCAGGATGGGGATCAAAGAAAGCGTGATCTGGCTCATAGATGCTATGGAGAGAAGTAAGAGAACCGAAACATTGAGAATTCGAGCAGGATCCAATGTTATCTAGAGGTGATAGCGTTGCAATGATGACCCTTATCCCACCCCTCCCTGGTTTAATTATATTCGTGTTTTGCTTGACATATACATTGGATCGATACAACATGATTTATACACTAAAGTATTGATACAAATATGTGTAGTTTCATCACCACATAATCGAACATATATATTTAAAGCGTGCGAAAGATGATTTTGATACATATTTTAGAACTGTCTTCTGCATGAAATCACAAATTTGTCACTCAGGATCGGCACCAAGTCCCCATTATTCATTCGACAGAAATGATTCTTTGTTAGCTATAAGAAAAATCCTGGATGGATAAAGGTGTAATACATCAGTTATGGAGTGGATTAGGGCCACAGGGGACGAGCCTTTGCGAAAATGTACGTAACTTCTTGCTCTTATTTTCTTCCCATTCTGAATATTGAGGAATTATGGAGAAGAGAAAAAGTGAGTCGAATTTAGCTCTTATTCTTTCTTAATTTGTAGCATGACTGACTTGCCTGCAGCTAGACAAACGATAAGCACAAATAAGGTAGTTGGAAATTGGAATTTTCATGTCCAAACAAGTAGAAAGGCGAAGGTTGAATAAGGTGCAAATGGTATTTTGCATATGTAGGCGTCGTAAAAGTTTAAGCCATATTTATAGGGCAAAATTTCTTATAAAATACTTATGGTTTGTAAAGTTTGCATCGTTCTTCCTCATAATTTAGAAACGGTATGAGATCTTCTCGTATTTTCGAAAATATTTACACAGAATCTTGTTTCGTGTGTTGTGAAAACATTGTATGAAATCTCTCCGAAAATACAAGGGAACTTCATGTAATGTTTTAGAAGATTTTGTACAGTATCTTTTAAAATACAAAAGAAACTCATACAGTTTCCAAATTATGAAGAGTATGATGCATATTTTTCAAACTAGAGGTGACTTATAACTTATAAGCAATTTTGTCTATTCATAGAGGGCACAAACTCATATTCGAAACATAGGAATCAAATTTCTCTTCATGTAATTGTGTTGACTATTAGGAATATTCAAAAAAAAATAAAAAATAAAAAATAAAAAATTGTGTATGTTGTGTGATATTGCATATTTTGCTTAGATTATTTGGTTGGTTGACTTATTGTTTGTTCTACCTTGAATATAAATTATCGTTGTCGAATTTATTGAAAAGTAAGAGGTGATATATATATATATTTGGAGTTTAAGGTTGTGCCGGCACGGGAGTTGTTTATTCGGGAATGGTCGCATGGTTACATCGGGTATGTAATGTTGTATCTAATACCATCCCTTGTTGCGTATGTTCGACTTTTTTCTTCTGTTTGACCCACGCACCCACCCATCCACCCGAATTTGAACTCAAGTCATAGCTCCGAAGCAGGGATGTCTCAACACTTAATTTATAAGAATTTGCATATCAATTCGACCGCATGTTAAAATTCAAAATTCTTTTGAACTATACAAAGGGTTTCGAGCAAGAACTCGTAGCCGCAATGGACAAATAACAAGGATTCAACTCGCTTGCTTTTCTATCCTTCATCTCGATATTGAACTTTTGCAAAAGCAATACCCACAAAACTTACCAATAACAAAAAAAGCTCAAACAAACATAAAAATGCACATTCATAACCTTCCCAAGTCATTCTTATTCATTACAACTACTACATCTTCTTCATTTTCTTCTTCCGGTCTTTCAAATTTATAAGGCGAGTAAGGGTAGGGGTGGGGGTGTCCTAACCCGAAAGAAGAATACCGTCTTTCGACAAACAAGATCCTCCCCAAAAGTTCATGTTTCGATAACAACAAGGATATCACTCATTCTTTCTTGTCGGCGTCACCAGCCGCTGTGGTTTCTGCAGGTGGTGCTTCTTTGACGCCATTTTCCAAAGGGCCATCTTCCGCCGGCTTCGCTGCGTCGTTATCGGCAGGCTTTGCCGCGCTAGTTTCAGCGCCGTCCGTCGTTTGGCTCTCATCAGCGGCGGCAGCTTCGGTCACTGGCACGGTTGCTGTAACGGTTCCCACCTTCGCGTACTTGCTCATGAACTTGTATTCCCAATCTTGGAGTGCGTCGAGCTCAAACACACCTAGCCCTGTGAGATCGCCGTTGAGATCTTTTTCCTCGAACGACATCTTTGCTAGAGCTCGACTTGCATCCTTGCCGGCGAAGAGGGCGTATGGGCCACCAGGGCCGTAGAACATTCTGCATATATATCGACAAAATATGCTCAATTACAAAAGTAGATTGGAAGGATAAATGCTAATAGAGACATGTCATCATAAGGCCTTTGGGTTTTGATTTTGCATTTAAATAAGGTTAGATATGATGTTCTGTAAGAAATATAGATATTTTTCAAAAAACACAGGCCAAAAAGTAAAGATCTGGAAAGAAAACCCGAGAATCTTTGGGTTTAGTTTTCCAAACATTTACTATTTGGACTCTACATTTTCCGAAAAAAAAAATATTCACTTCTTCATGTCGTAAAAATCATATCAGAAATTATCTAAGTACAAAATTGAAACCAAATCTTCCCAATTTTGCAATGCCTTGATTACAAGGCCGTGTAAAAGTCCAGCTATAATACGTCGCGTGATTTTCACCGATAGGTGAGATGAAGAATCGCAAAACAAAATGGATCATCTTAAGAGGGAATCACACCAAATCGAATACTCACAAATAAAAAAAATACTCGATCAGAGTCTATCGCTTGTTTTTAGCGGAAACAAAAGGGTAAGGAATCATCTTAAAAGGGTATCCGATTAAGCTAAACCCAACTTCACATTCCTGTCGATAAAAACGACACGTGGCTCATAATCGAAAGCATTTAAAGCTCCTCAACTCTAATCCAGAATCTTGATCTAAAGAGAAAACAGATTCTACAATAACAATATCTTCTTCTTCCATAAATCTTTGCCTTAAAACATAACAAACAAGAAAAGTTACTGTTGAAAATTCGATTTTCAAAACTTTTGGAAAGTACAAATATTTTTTCACAAGAAAAGTTTAAATAGCCATTAGCAATACATACAAATAGTAACAGGCGCAAATTATTCTGATTCTAAAAGACACCAATTTAACCTAAAAGTTAACCAAATCCTCAAATCAAACATGGAACAAACCAAAACATACAGAGAATTAAAAAATAATTGAAAAAGATAAAGAACACCCCCAAATCAATCACTGTAATCAGATACCAAAACCTACATGATTAATAACAAGAAATCAATTTCAGAGACTGAATTCACAAAAACATATTCCAAAAATAATAATCTGAAGAATATACAGACAGGAGTATGAATTAACAAAAAGAGATCCAAACTTTATTATCACCGCTCAGAAACCTTAAAAAGTATCACAGTATTCGAAAAGAAGTTGCTATATTAAAAAATTGATAATCAGGAATAGAGAATCGATACCTGCTCTGTGAAACATCGTAGATCTGACCTTTGATCGCCATCAGCAAGGGCTTTTTCGGATCGGAGCCATCGTACTGTTTCAGCTCCTCCGCGGTAATCTCGCCAAGCTGAACCGGCGGCGGCAGAGGCTCCACCTCCTCCTCGAAATCCCTGGACCGCTGATGAACGTGACTATCTTCGGAGGAACCGAACAGATTGGAGACGAAGTAGTAGAGAGTGATGGCTAAAGCAACGACAGTGAAGAAAGTAGCCGGAGAAAGGCCTGTGTATGCGGTGATCGAGTCCTTGAAAGTCTCCCACAGCTGAAGAGCCATTTTCCGGCGGCGGTGGGCGGAGAAGAAGGAAAATTAGGGATTGGGATTGAGATTTGGGGTTGAAGGTTTGTGTTGTGTGGTGGATCGGCTTTGGCTTTGACGAGACGCTCTTTTGGACTCTATTCGACTTCAAAATAGTACAATTTTATTTTTTTTTAATATAAATTTGCAGTCTAAATAAAATGAAATAAAATAATAATGATATACTATTTTTTAATGTAAAAAAAAAGAAGTGTAAAATAATATCTAACGATAGCTTACCTACCACATTATTTGCCTATTATTGTAGAGTGTGTTCAGTTGTTTGGTTGGAAATTTATAGTTTGAATTTAACATAGTAAATTGTGATATTAAAATGCTACTTCATCCTTCTTATCTTTTTCTATCATATTTATATTTACAACCGTAAATACGAATATTTAAATAAAATATAATTAATAATTAATTAAAAAATTTATGAGTAAAAAAATTATTATATAATAAAATTAATTATAAATTAAATTATATAAAATAATTAAAATTAAAGAAATATTCCATCAGTCTCAACTAATTTATATAATTATAACGTACTCCCTCCGTCCAAAATAAGTGGCACAGGAACTAAAGAATAATAATATTTAATTGCAAATGGTATAAAATATAATGTAAAATACTATAATGCCCTTACTTTTTAAATAATTTTAAAAAGTATGTTGAAGTAGTAATTATGGGTAAATTAAAAAAATATGAATAATTTTTTATTATAAAGTGGAGACTATATTAACTAAATAAGAAAACATGTCAATTATTTTAGAATGAACGAAAATAAAAAACAGGACAACTTTTTTTTTACGGAGGAAGTAATAATTATAGATTAATATTGAGGCCATTAAATAGTTTAATTAAAATTAAAAATATATATAAATTATGAATTTTATAATGTAATTAAAATATATAATTATATTTCAAAAAAAAAAGATCATCTATGTGGACAAATAAATATTAAAAGAGTTGAGAAATTAAGTGGGAACGCATAGAGTATAAATTATGAAATTTAACATATAATTAAAGTATATAATTATATATATTATTTTTAAATAACAAATAATGTAGAACGAACGAAAATAAAAATAGTAAAAAAAAAATGAGGCGAAGGAAATAATTTGATGTAATATTAATATTTTAAATTTAATACTAATTTTTAATATGAATAAAAATTTAAAAATATTTTAATATTTTAAAAAGAAAAAATTACTTTCTTTTGTTACCATTCAAATTTTTATTATTATTATTTTAGTTCCTCTTACTTAAAATATAACAGTTTTAGTATAATAAAAATAATAACATTAATATTAAAAAAAATTAATGTTTATATAAATTAAAAAGATATTATTATACATAAAATATAAATGATAAAAATATCAAAATTATTTTATACATTCACTAATAAAATATAATCCCTCCGTTCCGTTGAAGGGTGGAGTTTGTTTTTTGCACGTAGATTTTTTAATATTAGTATTATATTATATTGTAATAAAAAGACCAAAATACCCCTATTAGTATGGTATAATATAAAATAATAATATTTGTGTAATATGTTGTAAGTTGAAAGAGTATTTATTATGTAAAGTAGGTAGTACAATTACTAAATCAAGAAATGATAACCTTGTTTTGGGACAGATGAAAATATAAAATAGTAACCTCTTAATAAGACGGAAGGGAGTATTACTTTTTAAAAATAGTAATTTAATATAATAATATATTTATAATTTATTTAAAAATTAAATTTTTTTTTGATATTCATAAGTGATTACCTTTATTATAATAAAACATTGATATTTTTTATTAGACAAACGAAAATTAATAAAAATAATATTTTCGATTTAGACAATGAAATATATAATTATACTTTTGTCCCTATTTTATCTTTAATTTTTATTTGTTATAATTGAGAAAGAAAAAAAAAAAGGACGAACACTTCATTCTTTCAATTTACTTTATTTCAATATATATTTTTTATTATCAAATAAAAATTAATATTTAATATAAATTATTATTTTTTATAGTGTAGACACCATTTTTTGTACTTAAAAATAAATAAATAAATAAATAACAAAACAAACATGTCGTTGTTGCTCATTTTCAAAGTTAGCGTATTTATTTATTTATTCAAAAATTTATTATTTCAATTAATACAATATTTATTGTTCTAGAAGGTCCTGTTTTTTTATGTATTATTTTATGCCTATTAATATATATATATATATATATATAAGACTAATTTATATGACGGAGAATTCAATTGTTACTTTTTTCATATATTTTGAAGAAAAATTTGGCTAAATAATTAATAATTTTCAAATTAGATATGACAAAATAAGTTATACTCCTTCCGTCGCAGATACCGTGTCTGCTACACTATAGACACCGTATTTTAGGATGTGTGTAATTAGTAGATAATTAATAATGTATTAGTGAAAATAATTATCCTATAATATAAATAATTAGTTTAATTAAAATTAAAAATTTTAAAATGAGATTAAAGTGTGTAATCATTTCCAAAAAATAAAAGTGATATGGTATGTGAGACGGAAAGAAACTGTAACGTGGACATGGTATCTGAGACGGAGGAACGGAGGGAGTACTAGATAAAGCTTATGCCAATAATAATAATAATAATAATATTTTCTCTATTTCAATTCAAAATATTTTTTATTATTTTTTGTTTGTTCTTATCTCAAAGTAATTATACATTAATACCAAATAACTTTTAATTTTTATTTCAATTACAAATATACTATTACACATTGAGTTACTTTATATATATAATTCAAATGACAAAAATATTAAAAATTCATACACAATTAAACTAACTAATAAAATATTATTATTTTTTAATATAGTACAAAATTCCAAAAATCCCATTGAATTGAGACGGAAAAGTATAATACTCCTGCATCCACAAATTAATGTCCTACTTTCCTATTTGAGACGTCCAACAACTATTGTTATATTTCATTTTTTAAACACAAATTTTACATTTTTACCATCAATTTATTTATTACTTTTAATATCTACCGTACAATCAAAGACAAATTTGTCATTTCATAACAAAAAGACAATCACAAAAAAAACGTACAAATATACTTTAAAACGATAGCAATTGGACAGAGGGAGTATAAAACAAAACAAAATACAACACTAGATGTCGTTATTTATATCACCAACACATTTATTATACCTAAAATTAAAAATATTAAACAAATATTTTTTATATTACTTTCTTGGTCTCATATTTTGTGTCTGATTTATTATAAATATAAAAATTTAAATAAAATACAAATAATAAACAATTTAAAAATATATTAATAAAAAATATTATTATATAATAAAATAAATTATAAATGAATATTAACATAGCTAAATAGTATGATTAATATTAAAAAATTGTAAATAAATAAATTGTATAGTCATATTGAAAAAAAAAAAAATAGAACAAATAAGGTTAGACCAAAATATATTAGTAGAAAAAGATAGAATGAAAGACACTACTCCCTAAACCCTAAACACAGTATTATCTCTTTTATATTACAATTGACACTATTTTTATTTTTATTTGTCATGTAACAATTGACACATTTTTATTTATGGTAAAAATTATTTAATCAAAATATATTTAAGGCCATCTCTAACCCTCCACTCTATTTTTACAGTTGCTACAGTAAAAATGCAGTTGATCTCCAGTAATTTTACTCCAACCATAAACTTCAATTTTTACTCTAAGAAGTATATTCCCTATATATTCCTCTTTTATATTATTTTATATAACTTTTCATATTTATAAATTACACCCCAACTTTAATTTATTTTTACATTAGATCAATACACATATAATTTATATTACTTTTCAACAGTAAAATTATATATCAATTTAGAAAATAAAAAATTATACATTATTTTTTTAAAAAATAAAATTATATTACTTTCCAAAAACTAAAATTATATCACTTTTAAAAAATAAAATTATACATTATTTTTCAAAAAAAATAAAATTACATACAACTTTTTAAAATATAAAATTATATATCATCTACTAAATAATTAAAATTACACAATACACCCAAAAAATACCAAAAATATAAAAAAACACCACAAAAAATTCAGTTTTGGAGTAACATTGTGCATATTTGCAAAAATGGAGAAAAACTAAACATCTTTTATAAAATTGATTTATATTAATTATAAATAAACAAACATATTTTTTTATTTACTTGTATTATAGAAAAATATTATTCTCTAAACAATGATATTCATATTATATATATTTTTAAATTGCTATATAATTTTTATATATTTAAACATATATTTTAACTTTTTAATCATATATATTAGATTTACTTTAAAATTATAAATATTATTAATTACATCAAAAAATAATATAATAATATCATAACTTATAACTATTAACTAATTAAATATCTTTACTAAATATTGTGTCCTAATCAAATGGTTCAATTCCAATGGAATAGATGAAATATATTTTAAAGTTACTTTTTATAAAGTATTAATAAAAATACTGCAACTGTTCTATAATAATTTCAATGACAATGGAGTGTTTGTTTGGTATTTGGATTTTGAGTTGGGATTTGAATAGTAAAAATTTTGAATTTGAATAGTTGTATGATGTGATATAAATAGGTGTTGATGTGATGTTTTGAATGTAAAATTGATTTTTAGTATAATATAAAAAATAAAAAATAGGTGTTTGATTTGATATTTCTGAGAGAAAAAAAAGAAATGAATAGTGAAAATTTAATCGAATCTCCCGAACAAACACATTTAATATACAAATTATTTCAGTAATTATAGCAAAATAATGAGCATGTTTGGTTGATGGTTGGATTTGTAGTTGAACATTTTATATTTATAATGTGCTAATATATATGATTCAAATAAATTTAAAAAATTTAAAAATTAAGATCTTGATTAAAAATATTATTTTTATTATAAAATATTATATTATCTTCATTTTGTAATAAGAGTATCATTTGTTTTTTTACTTATATTTTTAAATATCAGTATTATATTATTTTGTAATAAAAATAAAAATAAAAATATCTCTATTAATATAGTATAATATAAAAATAACGATATTTATAATACAATTATTAAATTAAAAAATAATACAGACAAAAATAAAAAATAGATTTTTTATTATTATTATTATTATGACATGAAGGAAGTATTAAATAAAGACGGGTTAAAGTAAACTATAATCTTAGCACTCAATTTCAAAAAACAATCCAACTGAGTTGTGATCTCAATATATATATATATATATTAAAACTATAATATTAGTTTACAGAGACCATATTTTTATATCATTATTAATATATAATTAATATAAATTAATTTAAACTGAAATAATTTTTTAATAAATATAATATAATAGTATAAATTTCTTATTTATATAATATTAGTATATTGAGCTTTATTTTATATCAAATTATAATTATACACATTAAATATATAATTAGATTAAATAAAATAATATTATCCATTTTAATAGTTTCACGAACAAACTTTAAATGTATTTATTTATCCTTTTAATTTAAAGTATTTGTTTTTAATGACGTGATAATTTGTCACTGCTACCCAAAAGTGCGCATTAGATAAATTTATAGCCGGACATAATACCTGCGAACTGTGGCACTATTAATGATTCAAATTTCAATGAAATGTCGTGCATACAATTCAACAACTCAATTGGCTATCTAATTCAGATGCAATAAATGTATTTTAAATTTTGCTTTAAGATTTTTTAATTTTATTTTATATTTATAAGTACAAAAATATCAAAATCTATCTCATATATATATATATTTATATTTTCATCAATCAATAAAATATTATTATTATTTTTTAATACATTATTTAAAAAAATTAAATTAATACTTTCCGGGCCAAAGGAGTATGATTTTGATAATTTTTTTTTTCTATTCTTTCCTCATCATTTATTTATAAAAACTTTATAAATTAAAATAATAATAATGAAAAAAATTTATACGGCCCAAATTAACATGATATAATACCTTAAAGTGTAAGCCCAATTTTAAGATTGTTTGGGCCCATTAAATTGGTCAGCCCATTTAGGGGCCTGCAATTACAAATAGTACTCTGCTGCGTAAATTCCCGATTAGATTCGGCGGGAAGAGAACGGACGACGCAGGAGGAGAACACGGCCGTGTTGATGGAGCAGGCGGAGTTGAGTTATATATAAATATATATATATATATGTTACGTACGAAATTTAGAATTAGGTTAAAAGCCCAAGGTAAAAAGAAGAATGGGCCTGACAATAGGGTTGATTGAACTGGCTGAAGGACACCGTGAGGAAATCAAGGAAAATAAATTTATTTATTTATTTCTAAGGAAAATACAGGACGGAAGGACCTCAGGTCGGTAGGTCCTCAGGACGGAAAGACCTCAGGTCGGAAGGTTTTCAGGTCGGGAGGTCCGCCAGACGGGAAGACCTCAAGTCGGAAGGTCTTCAGGTCGGGAGGCCCTCAAGATGAAAGACCTCAAGTCGGAAGGTCTTCAGGTCGGGAGGTCCGCAAGACGGAAAGACCTCAAGTCGGAAGGTCTTCAGGTCGGGAGGTCCGCAAGACGGAAAGACCTCAAGTCGGAAGGTCTTCAGGTCGAGAGGTCCGCAAGACGGGACGACCTCAACTCGGGAGGTCTTCAGGTCGGGAGGCCCTCAAGATGAAAGACCTCAAGTCGGACGGTCTTCAGGTCGGGAGATCCGCAAGACGGAAAGACCTCAAGTCGGAAGGTCTTCCGGTCGGGAGGTCCGCAAGACGGAAAGACCTCAAGTCGGAAGGTTTTCAAGTCGGGAGATCCTCGAGACAGAAAGTCGTTGAGATGGGATATCCGCAGGTCGGGTAAACTGTAGGTCGGATAGAAGGAGGAGTCGGACAAACACGGAGGCCTTTGATCAAATATAGGGGGCGGTTGATATGGAGGTCGGCCCAAGTGGGGTCGGGCGAAGAAGTAGGTCGGACGAAGGACGAAGTCGGGCCAAAAGAGCGGAAGGTCTGTAGTTGGCTCAAGGAGTGAAATATAGGGATTTTTGGTCTGCTGGGGACACGTGTCAGCATAAGAAAGGTTGGAAGACGGTTGAGAAGGAGACGTTGTAACCGTTCGGGTGACGGTTTTCAGTACGGTTTCCCAGGGAATATTTAAGGATTTGGATCATCATTTGGCAAGGCATCTTCAATCAACTTCAACAAAGCAAAGTCAGATTTGGGGATCACCACTTTAAATTTCAGTATTTTATTTTCCAGTTTAGTTTCTGTACGTTACAGTGTTTAGAGATTCCTAATCTCAGGCACTAATTAATCAAGTTTAAGGATATTTTCTATGTCTTTGAATTTTACTTTATTTTTGTTGAAAAAATACATCAACAAATTGGCGACCACAGTGGGAGCAAGACAAAATTGCTCATTCCAATTCCGGCGATAATTTCATACGTCTTAGATCCGGCCGAATCATCGGAAGGGTCCATATGGCAGGGTCACAACCGCAAGCATCTTCGACACCGGTGGGAGAATCCGTTCCACCACCCATTGTGCCAAATGCCGGGGAAATCCCACAACCACCAACTGATTGGTGGTCTTATGTTCAACAAATGAACAACCAGCATACCTTGATTATGCAGAATATGTTGCGTGAGCAACAAACGAACATGTTGCGTGAGCAACAGAGTCAGTTGCAGAACATGATAGATCAAGCATTGTCAAGGGTTAGTCTTCAACCCACTCAAACACCACCAGGAGTGTCACCGTCCAGACCACAGGCAAATTTCGCAGGGCCATCATTCGTGGATAGTACATTCCCAAGTGCCACAAATCCCAACCGAATGGATCGGGGAAAAACTCCTTTGACTTTTCCCAACAATGTTCCACTGGGACCAAGGGTTACCAGTTCGCAGCCGAACAATACAAGGGAGGACAGGCCTGAAGGATATTTACATGATCCGATTCATATTCCTGTGCAGGATCCGTTCCAGGTTCCTGATCATCAACGCTTTCATGTAGATCCTGATGAGATTGCACATATATTAAGGGATCAGTATGGATTAACTCCTCAGATGGCTAACCGCCCTGCATATCAAAGACCTTTCCCAGAAAGGATCATTCATGAACACCCTCTCCCAAGGAATTTTCGACCACCCGACTTTCATGCATTCTCAGGGGAGGACGGATCTTCCACCATAGAACATGTTGGTCGGTTCACAGCACAATTAGGAGAAGTTGGCAATAACCCTTTTTATAAGTTACAGCTGTTTGGTTTATCTCTTACTAGAACGGCGTTTTCGTGGTTTGTAAGTTTGCCTCCAGCACAAATTCAGACATGGGAAGGACTGGAGATGGCATTTCACGCTAGATTTTTTAATCCTTTACCAGTTGTTTCTTTAACTGATTTACTTGAATTGCGACAGTATCCAGAAGAAACTGCTTCACAGTTTATAGAAAGGGTGCGATTGATGAAGGGACGATGTCCTACGGTAATCAGTGAGAAAGAGATGACCAATTTAGTGGTCCGGAATATGCATACTCGTTTAAGAAAGGCACTCACTGCCCTGGATGTTGAGGATTTGGCAAGTCTTGCATCCAAGGCAGGACGTCTAGAATCTTTGTTCAGAGAGGAAGATCAGCATAACAGGCGTAATAGAGGCCAACATATGGCGAGTATGGGAACAGAAACATGCGACTTTGATTTTAATCAGTCAGAAGAGATGGCAGCCGAAATCCTTTCTGGAAAACCGTATGTATGTCCTAAATTGAAGCCAGTACCAGGATCTGAAGGAAAGGAGCAACCGACCTTTGATAGTTCGAAAGCTGATGAAATCTTTGATATCCTACTGACTGATGGGCAGATCCGTATTCCAAAGGGTCAAAGACTTGCCACTAAAGAAGAAATCAAAGGGAGACCATATTGTAAGTGGCATAATTCTTTCACACACACTACAAGTCAGTGTACTCATTTTAGGAAGGAAATTCAAAAGGCCATCAAGACAGGTCGGCTCAAATACATCACTCTAGGTGTAGACCAGCAACCGTTTCCGAATGTAACAACGGCAATGGTTGACATCCGACCAAGTTCGGAAACAAGGAAAAGTTCGGCCAACGATGGACAAAAAGGGGAACGAAACCAGCCAAGCCCCGAAACAAAAAAAGGAAGTCGGCCAAACAGCAGCCGACCGGAAGAACGACTCAAAATTTGTGAGAAGCCAGTTGCTGAAAAGTGGGACCATCCAGATGGTTCTTTTAATGTGGAGGTGAAAGAAAAGGTTTTGATACGTGATCACCCGACCAGAAAAACAGGGTCGGTCGGGAGCAATTGGGCACGAAATAAAAAGCCTTTACCAGTCGATATAGACCCTCGTTTCCCGGGTATGAATCGTACACAGATTCGCAATGCCAAACGCAGGTATGCTGCAAAGTATGGGAAAAGAGGTCCTTCAGCAGAACAACTAACCGACGAACAAAAAGCAGCCGACCACTTGGCAGGAGGTCAGTCCATTCGGATCTTTACAGAACAAACGACCAAAGAGCAGGGAATAACCATTCAGTCTCCAGTTGGTCGGTCCAGTCGGGTCTGGTCAGGAAAGCAACCGAATGACGGATTAGGCGCTTCCGACCATACCAAAAGAAGTTCGTCGGGACTGGGGAAAGGTAAAGGTGTGGCAGATGAAATAATTAAAGGTTTTAGATGCCAACATTGTGAACGAATCAACATCAATCCATCTTTTGAAGACTTCCGTATAGAATCTTTGACGCTTCAACCTCAGAACAAGACGAAGGAAGAAGTTATAACTACAGAGGAAAGTTTAAGGTCTGTTAAATCTCGTCTGGGACCACGAATCCCTTGTCGAATGACAGAGATTAATCAGATGAGTGATGAACCGACGTGGGCGAGTCTGGTAGATGAAACTATGGACGAACCTTTATGGGCTTTCTTGGCAGATGGTGAATTAGAGGAGACAGAGGGAGCAAAGACTTCAGATTCTGAGCCTCAACCGGAGCCACCTTCGATTGTGTTTCCTCCTATTCCAGAGGGTGCGATCTCCCATTTGAAGCCTCTGTATGTTAATGCTCATATTTGTGGGAAACCAATCACAAAGGTTTTCGTGGATAATGGAGCAGTTTTTAATGTTATGCCATTGAAGACTCTCAAGAAGTTAGGAAAAGGAATACATGATCTATCTCCTGTGGAATTCGAAATGACAAGTTTTACAGGGCAACCGACCAAGCCGGAAGGCATGATGGTTGCCACAATCGAGGTCGGACCAAAGAAGATCTCTACTGTTTTCTTTATTGTGGACGCAGATACTACATACTCTCTCTTGCTGGGAAGAGACTGGATTCATGCCTCTCAATGTGTGCCTTCAACCCTGCACCAACAATTAATGTTCTGGGAGGGAAATCAAGTCTTCAAAATGGAAGCGAATGACAACCCATTCGATGTAACCGAACAAGTTGAAGAGTCAGTGTTTTATTCCAGTCAGGTGGCTCCGATGTCTCAGTTGTACATGGCCAGGGAATACCCAATCAAGGGTTATAAAGTCACTGGCCAGAACTCGATGTTCTATTAAAAGAACACCTTTATTGTATGGCTCATGATAAAGCCACACCCATTCCCGTATAATTTGTTTGTAATGGAAGATACAAGCTTAGAAGTATGTAGTTCTCTTATTAATAAGTTCTATTTAAAGCAGTTATTATATAAAGCAGAAAATAGTAAAGAGATTCTGGATGTTCACCTCCAAGAAGATGAACAATTTCACTGGCCCGACTTATTAGAAAAAACAGAACCAACAGCTTCATCACAAGACCCATTATTGGAGTTTAATTTAGGAACCGAATTGGTTCCAAAAGTGATCAGGTTAAGTGGTTATTTGTCTAAAGAGCAACAAACAATGATGCTCGAAGTTATTAGAAACAACATTGATTGTTTAGCATGGGATTATTCAGAGATGCCTGGTTTGACAAGAAGTCTAATAGAGCATCGATTGCCCATCAAAGAAGGTTGTAAACCTTACAAACAACCTCCAAGGCGAATGAGTCCAGATCTGATGCCTCAAATCAAGGAAGAAATCCAAAAACTTCTCAAAGTGGGTTTCATTCAACCTTGCCGTTATGCGGAGTGGCTGGCTAATATTGTGCCAGTGGTCAAGAAAAATGGTAAGATAAGGATATGCATCGACTTCAGGGATTTGAATCTAGCTACCCCTAAGGACGAATATGTGATGCCTATGGCCGACATGCTGATAGATGCAGCAGCAGGGCATAAAATCCTTAGTCTGATGGATGGTTATGCAGGTTACAACCAAATATTCTTGGCAGAAGAAGACATTCCTAAGACAGCATTCAGATGCCCAGGGGCTTTGGGTATTTATGAATGGACAGTCATGCCATTCGGGTTAAAGAATGCAGGGGCAACTTACCAAAGAGCCATGAATTCAATCTTTCATGATTTAATTGGCAGATCTATGGAAGTGTATATTGATGATGTTATAGTTAAATCTGCCAGTTTTGACGAACATTTG
This sequence comes from Andrographis paniculata, assembly GCF_009805555.1. NCBI lineage: Eukaryota > Viridiplantae > Streptophyta > Magnoliopsida > Lamiales > Acanthaceae > Andrographis > Andrographis paniculata. Next base: position 4,006,758 of record NW_026137502.1, on the reverse strand, counting down.
AGGGATCTTGAAGAGGCATTTGAAAGAATGAAGAAGTACAAGTTGAAGATGAATCCAACCAAATGTGCTTTTGGAATATCAGCCGGGAGCTTTCTAGGATTCTTAGTTCATGAGAGAGGAATTGAAATTGATGCCAACAAGGCTAAAGCCATTCTTGATAGTCGGCCACCCAAGACGGTTACAGAAATCCAGAGTCTGTTGGGTAAGGTGAATTATTTGAGGCGTTTCATTTCTAATGCTGCTGGCAAGGTCAGACCTATTACTAAATTGTTGAAAGCTGGAAAGATTGCCTTTGAATGGGGGCCCGACCAACAAACGGCTTTAGATGCTATCAAGCAGGCATTGGTTCACCCTCCAGTCTTGATGCCTCTCAAACAAGGTCGGCCACTCAAACTTTATTTGGCAAATACATATGAAGTGGTTAGTTGTTTATTGGCGCAGGATGGTGATGACGGGAAGGAAAGGGCAATTTACTATCTCAGTAAAACCCTTACAGGACCAGAATTGAATTACACTATGCCAGAAAAAATGTGTTATTCATTGGTCTTCGCTTGCACTAAACTCGAGCATTATTTGCTGCCCAGAAGAGTTGAGGTCATATCAAAGGTGGATCTCATCAAATTGATTTTACAGAGACCTACTATGAAGGGCAGACTCATGAAATGGGCCATCAAATTGGCTCCTTTCGATCTTCAACATTCCCCGCTGAGGGCAATTAAGGGACAAGCAGTAGCCGACTTCTTGGCAGAATTCTCACAAGTCGGGTATTCTCTTTGTGATAGTGTCCGACCATTTAGTTGCTCATCATGTCTGGATAATCTACAGGTCGGATGTGTGCCATATATAAGTACCAGAACATGGTTGATGTTCTTTGATGGTTCTACCTCTGGAAACAAATCAGGGGCAGGGGTCTTTTTGCAAGGACCTGATGGTCAAAAGATCAACTTACAATTACGATTGGAAGCCATGACCCATAATTCGGCAGAATATGAGGCTTTAATTTTGGGTCTGGAGGCTTTAATAGCCAGGAAGGTCCAGTCTGTAATCATAAGAGGGGATTCTCAACTAGTAATCAACCAGGTAAACAACCAATATGTTTGTAATTACCCTCATCTCCGTAGATACAGGGACATTGTGGGTCGGTTACTGACGAAAATCTCAGAAGTAATAATTGAGTTCATTCCGAGGAAAGAAAACCAACGTGCCGATGAGTTGGCTCAAAGGGCTTGTAAAGGAATTCTGGAGGATATGTGGTCGGAGATCAAGTCGGGCATAGAAGAAAAGACAGACCCAATATATGACCAAATGGTCGGGCAAGAGACGGTCGGTCAGGAGCCCGACTGCAAAGTTACGGTCGGGCAAGAGGCTATTGGACAGGATCCCGACTGCAAAGTTACGGTCGGGCAAGAGGCTATTGGACAGGATCCCGACTGCGAAGTTCTGGTCGAGCAGGAGACTGTCGGACAGGAGCCCGACTGCGAAACAGTGCCCGATTGGAGAACAGAGCTTATCCTGTATTTACAGAATCCTGGTGCGAGTGTTTCAATTGCGACACGATTGAAGGCTTTACGTTTTCAATTGATAAATGGAATTTTGTATAAGAGATCATTTGAAGGTTTACTTTTGAAATGCTTGGGATCTAAAGAAGCTCTAGAAGTGATGACAGAA